>NC_092127.1:156182988-156807988 GCF_043159975.1 Macaca nemestrina
AAGTCTCTAGAGTTATTTAAAGGCAATGCTCTGAAAGTTCTCTTACCTCATTCTTTTCAAAGCATTTTGCTCTGTCTTCAGGGGACATTTTCTCTGTTTCAGAAAGAAACTGTTTCAGGACTGATCCATCCTCTTAAAGAAAAAAATGGATGTTAGCACAGATAAAATAATACAAATGGGTACATATTTATTGTTGACTTAAGCCTTTGCCGAACATGCTAAGCAACGTGAATCTTTAATACTGCCTCCAGGGTTGTGGATGAGCTGTACCTTTTCCCCCAGCCTCTTTTTCTAACCCCTCTCTATTCACGAGTTTCAAGCCAGAGAGGTCGCTCCACTCCCCCAATATGCCAAGCTCTTTCTTGCCTCTGTTCTCTTCTACCCCAGACCCCCTTTTCCCTCCCACTTCACTCATCTCTCAAATCTGTCACTTTTTCACAGCAATTCTTAATCTGTAACACGTATTTGAGATTTCTACAGCCATAAAAGCCGGGGCTGCCTTGTTTACCTGCTGTATTTACAGCACCTAAGAATGTACAGTTCACATCTATTATATACATGACACTATAATCATGTTCTAATCTAAAATGGTTCCCAAACCAAGATTATTATTTTGGGGTAGAAAATTCAACCTTAGTAATTCAGTTATTCAGATAGAAAATAAAGATCTTGAATAGAAATGTAAAGAAACACAACAGTCCAGCATAGAGATATCTGACTGGATAACCACTGACGTAAGCATTTTGTTACTGCTCAGTGTGGACAAGCCCAAGAGGCACTAATTACAAACCTATAGCAAGAACAACATATTTCAAAAGACCTCAAAATTTGAACTTTCAGCTCTAAAATTTGTGAAATGGGACCATTTCAAAATTCAGAAATGCTAGGAATCCTTTCTGAGGAAGACTGTGAGTCAGTTTAAGTGTGTGACACCATCATTACAAAATGGGTTCAAAAGGTACAGCATCTCTGACCTCGGGAACACAGTGTTTCTGAACTCCATGTTTCAAGTTCAAGCTTAGGATGACTGGCCTCAAAACCCACACCTACCAAATCCCAGTTTATCTTGATTATTGGCCACTGCGTGTATAAGTCCGATTGTGCCACAGGAATTCCCAATGGTCTGCTTCATGAAGTACACTTTAGGACTAACTTCTTGTCCCTTCAGCTCTTCAATCTGTTTTTTCCTGAAGTTCTCATGCTGCGAATGTAAAAAGCGTTTTTACATCTCAGAATGAAAGTGCAAAGAACAGATGGTAGCACAGTGAGTTCTACCACCTAAATGGAAACACCAGGGGGATGTGTGACCAGGAGCCTTAGTTCTAGATGCTGGTCAACTCCCAGAGAAGGGCCCGTCTGTCTGCCTCCCACACCCACGCTGGCCAGTGGGGCTCTGAGAGGTTCGGAGACTCCACCCTGGTGCTGCAGTGCAGTGACTGCATTGGATACTGCCCAAGGCTGTGTCTAGACACCACTGCAACCTTTCAGCCCAAAATGGTGTCATGAAGTCAGAAAACAAACCAGTTCATTATTTTCTCTCTTTAACACTTAACCGTATTTCACATAGGCATCCTTAATCAAGCTTCAGTCAATTGAATGCCCAACAAGAGCACCAGCTGGTTTACATTTCACTATTCTTTCAAGTTCTACTTCTACTCGGCTCAAGTACACTTCACTTCAAAAACAAAAACAGCCTTAACTGCTGAAAAGAGCAAGTGAAAGAAATTAACCATTCCCTCCACCCTCTTTTTAAGGAAGGAAACACAACTGGTCCAGGGTATTGGGCTGTGATTTTACAAGAGGAAGATGTGACACTAGCTTGTCCTTGCCAGCTAAACGGTTTACTTTGAGGACAGACTGGCAATTTGAGGAGGAGGATAGAGACTGGTAAGTGAATGGGACTAGGAAACGGATTTCCTCAAAGCATCTGCTAGCTTTTTGTACAAGTAATTTAGTAAGCCTATCTGGACTTTTCACTAACTAGCTTTAAAGACCTTAGAAGTTATGATTTCTTGAGCCAGGGTCAGTGGCTTGCACCTATAATCCCAGCTACTAGGGAGGCTGAGGCATGAGGATCACTTGAGCTCAGGAATTCAAGACCTTGTCTCTAAAAAATAAAAATATAATAAATAAGTTAGGACTTCCCAGTTAAAGAGTAGGGTACTAATATAGAAACAATGATTTCCCATAATAAGTAAAACCAGACAGACCATCAGAAACATATTTTCAACTCTAGTAGCTTTGCATTTCTGTACACGAACTGAAGTTTAAGCTTGCTCTCTGGTACTAACAGAAGAGTAAGATCTTTTACCCCAGAAGATCAACTTAAACTCCAACTAGCAGAACTTTTTCGCTGCTATCTAACTAGATCCTCAATTTAGTATTCATTGACCAGTAAGAGTTTTTCTTTCATTTTCTAGGCTAATTAGATGAAACATTAAAATGGGATAGCACCATCCTTTAGGGCTGCTTGAGCTCTTCCATGGAATCATTTGTAAATAGTTCTGTAAATAGTTTACTATTTACTATTGCTATTTACTATTTACTATTACAAATCATTCTGTAAATAGTTTACTAGCAGTCGTTATGTTAATGTTTCAGAAGTCATCCATGTAGGGGGTCATAACATTCCCTCAGTCAAAAATTAAATGCCTTCCAAATTAACATTAGCATCTTTGAAGTCAGCCTATAAAATCTCAACTTTTCTTTCAATTGGCTTCAGTGTTTTGTCCAGTAGGCATTCTATGTAGCAGAAAAGGCGCTCGATATATCTGATAGGTTGAATTGAAACTAAAGGACAAAGTATCGAGCTCTTTCAAACATAACACAAACTAGAATGTTCTCTAACAAGATCCAGCAAAAGGAGAACACTCAGCTTTTAAAGGCAAACATGCTGCACCACTGCCTCCCAGAGGCCTTGCCTCTGAATGCTGCTCAAAACCTCCGAGTCATCATGGTTGCTCTAATAAAAAAAAACCCCTGTGTGATGCTCAACTGGAGACAAGAGACTGATCTGGTCAACCAAGAAGCTAATTCGACTTCCAACAATATGGCAGCTCCCTTTTAGCCCGAGTAAAAGACTTTAGCAATAAAAACATGTCAGTGAGATCATCTTATTAGCTGTAATAAGTGTATTTACCCATAATACTTAGCTTATTTACTAGGAAGAAGGCTTGGAACTTCCCATACTCTTGATTTTGGCTACAGATGCTTCCAGAACACCTGGCCTTAGGACGGTGCTTCAGTTAACCTCACCTTTGGAGTGATGCCCCAAGTTTTGCTAAAGCTAATTTCAGTCTCTCCCACATCAGCAGCCAAGTGACAACAACAGGAGATAAGACAATGCCACGCTAATGACTGGGATTCCATACATCACAAGACAGCAAATATCCTATCCTTTAAAAAAAAAAAAAAATCTGATGCTGTCTTTGAGATACATCTATCCATACACACTTGGAGGAGGAAAATCATTTCAAGGGAAATGCAAAGGTGCTTTCAAAACTGAGCTAATAACCCCCATTTCATTTAGCTACAAGGTCAGAGATGAACGAGGATAAGTGAAGAGGAAGGAGGTTCCCGCACAGAAGCCATACACAAATGATTAAGCTTTAAGAAATACATTCAAGAGGCTAAAAACCAAGTGAGCAAGTAGTGGGAGTGGAGAAGTGAGAAGAACGCCTTAAGACTATCAGAAACCCAGGCAATGGAGGCGGAGAATTAGCGAACCTAATTGTTTCCCTGCGATTTAGGACAGCCCTTCCCCCTCCATTCTACAGCTATGTGGGAGTCTGAGAAGCAAACAATGAGTTGACAGGTTACAGCCCTTAAAGGGAAACCAGCAGCCATTCCCTGGAACCGGAGGCTCGAAAAAGCCCAAGTTCGAGGGAACTCATGAGTAGGATGAATGATTTCCCTGGATAACGGGATCGATGGAACTGAGATACTGCCGCTCTTCCAAATTTAAAGCAGTTGTGGTCGGATGAGAGAGAAGGCAATAGGCACTGCTGGAACAGGAGCCCAGGGAGTAGGTACCACGAAAAGGCAGGCTCCTCCCTTGCTTAGAGGCGCGCCCCGCATCACCTACAGGGGAGGTGGCGGGGCGGGAAGCCCCGGACGCCTCAAGTTGGGGAGCGGCGTGCACTACCGGGGGCTCGCGCATCCTGGGCCCCACGCCCTACCTGGGCCGTGAGTGGAAACAGCAGCAGCAGCGCGCAGGCAGGCGCTGGCACCGAGCCCAGAGACTCCTCTTCCAGCCCCAGCACGTCCACGAAGCGCCACTGGCCGGCGACCCCCAGCCGGGACAGCACCTGCGGAGAGGAAACAAGGCGGACAGGGGCAGGGGGACACGCGGGTCGCGGGCACCTGCCAGAGGGCGGGGCCAGCAGGCGCGCGCCCTCCGCGCCCGCACCCGAGCCTGGGAGGAGCCCCAGTCCCGCCCTGCCACCCCCACCCTGGCGGGCGCAATGACACAGCACAAAGCGCGGCCCACACGTGGCGCCCGCGAAGCCCGTGCAGCCGAGTCTGTGCTGCCCGCGCCACGCCCTCGGGAGCTCCGCTCGGCGCTAGCTCGCCACGGGGCGCAGCCCCTCCGTCTCCCCGTGACCGGTTTCGCAAAGTCACCCGCTAAATGCAGGGGCTCAGAAAGGGCGCCCAGCCCACGCCCCAGCCCTGCCGTCTCCGGTGTGCGCAGCGGGCGGCTTGGTTTCTGCCAGCAGCCGCAGCCGGTGGGCGCCCCCGCCTCGGCGCTCGCGGGGGAGGGGGCCAGAGACGGCGCGAGACGCCACTCACTTTGTTCAGCATCTGAAAGGCAAATGCAAAAAAGCAAAACCGAACCGGTCAGCGACTCGGCTCTCTCTCCCTCGGCCTTGCGCTCTCCGAGCAGCGGTGCACCTGGCGCTCACCTCGGGGTTGATCTCCATCGGCTTGAGCTGCATCTTCGCGGTGCGCCCGACAGAAATAACCCAGGGAAGACGAAAAACAGCTAGCGGAGCCGCCCAGGCTGCAGCTATAAAGCGCCGGCCAGACGCACTGTGAGGCCTGCGCAGGGGGAGCAGGGGCAGAACCAAGCGAGGGGGAAACGGCCGGTCGCGGCCAGATGGGTACGAAACCCCCGTGCGCAGCGCGGAGTGGTACGGCCGGGCCCCCAAACCTTGCAGTCTCACTCGCCGGTGAGATAATCTGGTGGTTGTGGAGACGGGATTTGTTGGTGGGTGTTCCTTGAGTGTATGGAGCAGTCCTTTTGATGGAGTCTTTAATTTTGGGCGAAGTTTCTGGAAACCCATCCTTTCTACCATCCCAATTACCCTAAAGCTCGGGTCTCTGAAGCATTTGAGAAAAAGCACAAATTCAACAGGTATATATTTAATATGAATGAATGTAAATGTGTGCCCCCCACCCCAAATCTCTCAGCAGTTTGCGTTTAACCTTAAACAATTCCTCCTCCATGTTAAGTTAGACCAGTACCGAGGTTCATTTTTAAGTGACTGCCTAGAATAAAGCAGAATCTGGCAGATAACAGATATTGCATTAGGAATGATGTAATGTGACTCCCGGGGAAGAAATGGTTGGTCCTGGGAGAGCAGTAGAAAGCTGGGGGATGTGAGGGTAATACAAGACACAGAGAAGGCAGGCGGTTGGAGACTTTAGAAAACAGATCCAGGGAAAAGAAGGGTATGATTTTGAGCGAGAGGCTGTAAAAGGAAAAGCATTTTTAAAAGAATGGGAAGCTTTGAAAAATAAAATTTCTGAGTTCACCGCAGAATACTCCCAATGAAGAAGAAAGGGAATGGTAACCAAGGAAACCACTGTTCTCTAGTCATCTCAGGTGGGGTTTTCCCACCAACACATTCAAAAGATGGAGAGAGAAAGCATATGCTGAAGAATGAATTTTAAAAGAGACCAAAATCTGTAAGAATTGTGCCAGGAAAGCTAAGCTGCAAAATAAAGTGGGCTTGCAGAAATACTTAGGTAGCGAAGGAAGCAAGAAGGTTGAGTATTTTTTAAAAATAGGCTCCAAACAAAATAATGATGATGGCAAAAGAATAGACTTTCTATTTAGGAAGTTGAGGTTAACAGATGACAGAGGGAAGGGAGGGAATCAACGTTTTTTGAGTTATTGTTTTTGGGGATTCTTTGCATGTGTCGTCTCATTTAATCCTTAGAGGAGCCCAGGAAGAGATTCATATTAGTGCAATTTTACAGATCAGAATCCCAGGCCTACAGAAGTTAATTTGCTTACAGTCACAATTGAAAAGTAAAACTGAGAAGTAAACCCTGCTAAACTGGGCTCTAAGAGCCCATTCATTATCTAAGATTCCACAACATTCTACTTCTATTTTCTTTCCATTTTTGCCATTAGAAAATGACCTTCACACACAAAAATGAGAGAGAAAAAAATTAGTAAGAAGAGCTTAATGGGTGAATCTTATGGTATGTAAATTTTCCCTCAATAAGGTTGTTAAAGAAAAAAGGAGGTGAAGGTCAAGACAAGTGACAAGGTTATATTGAATGAGTTATTGCCTTTAGACAAAGACAAATTACATTTCCAATTTACTTCATTTATTCATTCACTCAACAAATATTAAGAACCTGCTGGGTGCTGGGTGCCAAGCTTGGGAAGTTTGGAATTAGGGATACAAAGATGAACACAATAAACATGGAAATTTCCCTCATGCCATTTTTATCAGTCATAAGAGTTGTATGAAAGGGAGCAGAGATCAGGAGCACCTAAACTAGTGGAGGGGATCAGGAAGGCATCCTGAAGGAAGTAACATTTAAGCTAAGGGCTGATGGGCAAGCAGAAGTTAGCAGTTATAAGTGATTGCCAAAATAACTAATAAAAGCAGTCATGAAATCACTGTCAAATATTTGTTGAAGGCATTAATTCATTCACTTAACATACATATATAAATATGTATACATATACACACATATGTAGCCTACGTATACATATATATACATATACATATGTATATACATATATGTAGCCTACTGTGTGCCAGGAAGCATCAGAGCAGTGAATAAAACAACTCCTTGCTTACAAAGAGATGCCAGAGACTGGATATGAACAAACTTAAGCCTGATCTTTAAAAAAAAAAAAAAAAAAAAAAAAGAAGTAGGGGGTGATTGGGAATATACTGCTGAAACTGCAGGCCAGAAGAGTTTATATCAGTCATTAGCCAAATTTAGCCAAATGTTAGGATTCATATTTTTTTACTTTTAGAAGCAATAAGATGGAAGCATTTAGAACAAGTTATGCCAACCAGAACTTACCTTCTTTTCTTTGGGAGTTATTAACTGGATGGACAGGTAGAACACTGTCATTGTGTTTCTTATGCTGCCAGGGTTGGCATTGGTTGATACCACAGTTGAGGTGGTTTTATAGCTTATTTAATTGATTCTACCTTTAAAAAACAAAAGTGGTACTGGATGAGTTACCCCAACCTGTAGCCACCTGACAATGGTTTTAACCTTGTCTGGTGCCATTTTATTACAGCAGAGAAAAAGAGAGTTCACACATATAAGCAAGAATAAGCAGTCTAAATGGCAGAATTATTAGCCAGGTGTGGTGGTGTGTACCTGTATTCCCAGCTACTTGGGAGGCCGAAGTGGGAGGATTGCTTGAGCCTAGGAATTCGAGGCTACAGTGAGCCTGTAATGGCATGACTGCACTCCAACCTGGGCAACAGAGTGAGACCCCATCTCTTGAAATAAATAATAAATGGCAGAATTTGGGGATTAAAAAATAAGTTTAAAATAAATGATGAAATTTAATAGGGATTTAGGTGACGATTACACAACCCTGTGAATATACTAAAAAACTTTAAGTGGGTTCAGGTATCACAATAAAGCTATTAAAAATGTAACAGGAATATGTGTAAGGCTCTATATTATAGTATAGTTGTCAATTATCGCAATATAGTTAATCTTTATATTAACTTTTTTCTTGATGCTATGATTGCAAAAGTATGAAATAATTTGGAAAATATCAAGTGAAAACATCACAATAGTTTGATTATAACCATTTGAAAATAAATACACAGATCAGAAGGAAAAACATTTTTTAAAAAATCATTTAAAGATGCATTAATGAGTTAGACCTGGCTTTGTGAACAGTACCTGAGAAAAAGAGTCAAATATTTCAGGTGTCATAATTTGACTATAAAGCTAGTGCAATCTTCATTTATACCAGGAATGCGAGACTCAATTTCATTTTAATCATAGTAGGTTCCTGAAGGAGAGTCCTGAATCCAGTAGGGGGGAAAAATGCTGTGATTGATTAGTGGTGTCTACCATGAGTATGGGAAAGTGGTAAGGATAACCAGGTATTTGCTAACCTTTGGCAGAATTGACCAGACTATAACTGGATTATGATGCCCAGCCTGGCATATAATGAACACTCAATAAATACCTTTCAACTGAAAATTCGAACTATCACACTTCAAGAGAGACATTGACATATTAGAGAGTTTACAGAGACGGAGTGCCAAAATAATGAACAAAGGTGGTTGAAGAAATTGAGAAGACAGTATATGATATGGAGAAGAGAACGGGTTTGTGTGTGTGTTTGGGGATTGGGGAGGGGAGTTACATTGATACCAATGCTCAAAAATACAGAGAGGGAGAGAGTAATCTTTATGATTAAGAATACAGGACAGACAGGTAGAAGGCAGAGGAAAACATTAGTTTATATAAGAAAGCACGTAATAATTGGAGTGGTTCAACATTTATGTAAATTATTCACATGTAATGGTGAGCATGCTTTTGGCAGTGTAATCATAGCTAACACTTATTGATTGCTTACGGATGCCCGGCACTACTTCTATGTGTTTTATATGTATTAACCCTTTTAATCAACGTAACAACCTACTAGGTAGGTTACTATTATTATTCTCATTTAGAAATGAAGATCAGAAAGGTTAAGTTCTTTGCCTATGGTTATTTAAATCTTGAGAACTGAAATTTGACCACAGACAGTCTGTACTCTTGACCACTGTACTATATTATACCAGGAGTCCTCAAGTCCCAGGCTGAGGACTGGTACGGGTCTGTGGCCTGTTAGGAAATGGGTGGCACCGCAAGAGGTGAGCGGCGGGTGAGCAAACATTACTGCCTGAGCTCCGCCTCCTGTCAGATCAGCAGCAGTATTAGATTCTCATAGGAGCATAAATCCTATTATGAACTGCACGTGCGAGGGATCTAGGTTGTGCACTTCTCATGAGAATCTAATGACTGATGATCTGAGGTGGAACAGTTTCATCCCAAAACCATTCCCACCCCTAGTCCATGGAAAAATTGTCTTCCATGAAACTGGTCCCTGGGGCCAAAAAGGCTGGGGACTGCTGTATTATACTATGTCTACCAAGGGCAGAATACCCAACTAAAACTGACTAAAAGCTTAGGGATGTTAATTGCCTCTCTTAACTCAATGACTGGAGGTTGGTGGTTCTGGGGTTGTCCGTGTGTCAACATAAATAACAGAGAAATGTTTTCTAAAAGAAGGTGATATTTATTCAGGAATAGGGCATTACAATGGGAATGCACATGCCATAGTAAACCGTGTGTGTATTAGGGAAGATACAAGAAGACAAAGGTTTTTTAAGGACAAACAAGGAATATTACATAATCGTTTTGAAATACTTATCCTTGGCTACAAGGATCAATAACAAGGGTGACACCAGTCTGAGGCTGGACAAGCAGTTTCTGGGCACATGTCCTTGTGGAAGGATTTTTTATGTAAAATTGTGATGGCCTTTGTACAAAGTTGCGGGTTTTGCAGTCTTCTGTGATAGTTTTTGTTATCAGGCATTTATGCATGAGACTCATTATCTTCCTGGCTTTCCCAGCTCTATTTGTCAGAGGCTTTCTGTGGTTTGTTTGTTTTTTGTTTATCTTTTTGTTTTTTGAAACAGGGTTTTGCTCTTGTTGCCCAGGCTGGAGTGCAGTGGTGCAATCTTGGCTCACTGCCACCTCTGCCTCCCATGTTCAAGCGATTCTCCTGCCTCAGCTTCCTGAGTAGCTGGGATTATAGGACGTGCCACCACGCCCAACTAATTTTGTATTTTTAGTATTTTTTAGTAGAGATGGGGTTTCACCATGTTGGTCAGGCTGGTCTTGAACTCCTGACCTCAGGTGATCCACCCTCCTTGGCCTCCCAAAGTGCTGGGATTACAGATGTGAGCCATGGTGCCTGGTCTTGTTTTTGTTTTGAGACGGGATCTTGATGTGACACCTAGGCTAGAGTGCAGTAGCAGGATCATAGCGTACGACAGCCTTGACCTCTGGGCTCAAGCTATCGTCCTGTGTCAGCTCCCTGAGTAGCTGGGAATGCAGGTGCACCACCACACCTGGCTAAGTTTTTCTTTATCTTTTTTTTTTTTTTTTTTTTTTTTTGAGACGGAGTTTCACTCTCACTCTTGTTGCTAGGCTGGAGTGCAATGGCGGCGCAATCTCAGCTCACCACAACCTTCCCCTACCGGGTTCAAGCAATTCTCCTGCCTCAGCCTCCCTAGTAGCGGGGATTACAGGCATGTGCCACCACACCCAGCTAATTTTGTATTTTTAGTAGAGACAGAGTTTCTCCATGTTGGTCAGGCTGGTCTCGAACGCCCAACCTCAGATGATCCACCTGCCTCGGCCTCCCAAAGTGCTGGGATTACAGGCCTGAGCCACCTTGCCCGGCCTGTTTTTTGTTTTTAACACAAGTGACTCCATTTTGATTCTGGCAAATTTCACACATGGCTCAATGATCTTATCAAGAATTTAGGGTTTTTCCATCTTTCCAGTCCATTGTCTTTATGTTATTGTTGAAAGTGTCATCCACAATGGTTGTAAGGTGCCTACAGAAGTTGTAAGAATCACATCCTCACACAAGGTCCAAAGGCAAGAAGGAAGATAATATTCTCTTTCACTCTTGCTCTTTCTCAAGTTTGAAGTTTTTGCAGAAGCCCCACCCTCCTGAAGAATTCCTTTTAGGTACCATTGGCCTGAATTTAATCACATGTTCATGCACTAGTCAAAAGAGAGGCTGACAAAGTAAATATGTAGCATTTTTAGACTCCAAGAAGTAAGGTGGGCTTTGCCACCAAGGAATAGGGTAGGGGCAAGGCTACTTGACAGGCAGCTACCAGTGTCTGCCACATCATGCCTGGAACTTTTCAAAGACTTGATTAATATCTGTTAATGATGTGGTAGAAAGAACTTCTGTTGGAGGGGGACGGGCAGGAAGCTTGAAATCTTAAGAATTCAGGACAAACAGATAGAAATCAGAGGAAAATATTAGTTTACATAAGAATGCATGCTGAGCGCAGTGGTTCACGCCTGTAATCCCAGCACTTTGGGAAGCCGAGGCAGGTGGGTCACCTGAGGTCAGGAGTTCAAGACCAGCCTGACCAACATGGTGAAATCCCATCTCTACTGAAAATATAAAAATTAGCCTGGTGTGGTGGCATGTGCCTGTACTGTAATCCCAGCTACTCGGGAGGCTGAGGCAGGAGAATCGCTTGAACCTGGGAGGCAGAGGCTGCAGTGAGCTGAGATCCCACCACTGCACTCCAGCCTGGGCAACAAAGTGAAACTCTGTCTCAAAAAAGAAAAGAAAAAAGAACAGGAAAGGAAAGGAAAGGAAAGGGGGAAGGGGGAAGGGGGAAGGGGGAAGGAAAGGGGAAAGGGATGGGGAAAGGGATGGGGAAGGGAAAAAGAAAGCACTTAAAATTACTGTGCTGACCAAGCTGGGGTGGGAGTGAGGGGGACCCCTAGAAAAGGACATACAAGAACGCCACAGACACCTCTGTTCTTGCCCAGAGTCCAGCATTTTTTGGATGGATATATACTCCAAGATCCTTTTTGCTTTAATATTCTGTGATTCTCCTCAGTAAGTAATTTTTTTTTTTTTTTGAGACAGAGTCTCGCTCTCTTGCCCAGGCTGGAGTGTGGCAGCACAATGGACTCACTGCAACCGCACTGTGCCTCCTGGGTTCAAGCAGTTTTCCTGTCTCAGCTTCCCGAGTAGCTGGAACTACATGTGTGCACCACCACGCCTGGCTAATTTTTGTATTTTTAGTAGAGATGGGGTTTTACCATATTGGTCAAGCTCATCTGAAACTCCTGACCTCAGGTGATTCACCCACGTCAGCCTCCCAAAGTGCTGGGATTACAGGCATGAGCCATCATACCCATCTAAGTAATTTCTTTTCACTGATATTGAGATACCCCCAAAGTACTGAGGAGAATATGGTTCTTTGTGTCTTCAAAGGTAAAAGAAGTAAAGATGCAATTTGGTGAACGTTATAAACGATTGTTTAGAGGACCTTGATTCCAGTCTTCCTGACTCTGCCTCTAAAGAATGGTGTGAACTTTGGGTCCCAGTTTCCTTGTTTATAATCCTAAGCATTTTAGATTCCACTGGGTGTGTATACAGGCAGAGAAACAAAATCAATGGATGAATATGTTTTTTTTTCTTTTTTGTTTGTTTGTTTTTTTGATAGAGCCTCACTCTAATGCCCAGGCTGGAGTGGCACAATCTCTGCTCACTGCAACCTCCACCTCCTGGGTTCAAGTGATTCTCCTGCCTCAGCCTCTTGAGTAGCTGGGATTACAGGCACCCGCCACCACGCCCGGCTAATTTTTGTATTTTGAGTAGAGATGGGGTTTCACCATGTTGACCAGGCTGGTCTGGAACTCCTGACCTCAAGTGATCCTCCCACCTCAGCCTTCCAAAGTGCTGGGATTACAGGTGTGAGACACCATGCCCAGCCTGAATATGTTGCTCTTTCTAAAAAAAAAAAAAAAGATGCCATTTCTGATTCACCAGCAATAGAATTTTTTATCATAAGCATTATTTTTCTTACAATAATGAAGATTTGGGATGGACCGTTTAAAAACTACCTTCTGATGATTCTGATAACTAATAGACACTCATTGTTAAGTAGCTGAATCTGACCGTGCGTAAGGATGTAGTTTGAGGCTGAGAAGTAATAGATGAATTTTCTGCTCTGTCAAACATTTGATGGGTTTCTAGTCAAACGTATTATCTTCTCAGGTAATTGGAACACTTTTTAACAGCTTATTGAGGTACATTTGACATACCATAAAATTCCCTCGTTGTAAGTGTACAATTCAACGCTTTCTAGTAGAGTTATGCATTTGTACGACCATCACCACGATCCAGTTCTAAAACATTTCCATTACCCACAAAAGCTCCCTCTTGCCCTTTGCAGTCAATTTCCTCTCCCAGCCCAGCCAACTACTTATGTTTTCTTGTCTTTATAGACTGGCCTGTCCTGGACATTCCTGGACATTCACATACATGGAATTGTGCAATACTTAGTCTTTCATGTCTGGTTTCTTTTACTTAGCATACTTTTGAGGTTCCTTCATGTTCTAGCATGTATCAGAGGCCAATTTCTCTTCATTGTTGGATGGTACTCCATTGTACAGATACATCACATTTTGTTATCCATTCAGTGGTTGATGGGTATTTGGGTTGCTTCTAGTTTTAGCTACTATGAATAACACTACTATGAAGGTTTGTGTATGTCTATATGTAGACAAATATTTTCATTTCTTTTAGTTAGATACTAGAAGTGGAAATGTTGGGTTGAATGGTAACTCTATGTTTAACCTTTTAAGACATTCTCAGACTGTTTTCCAAAGCAATTGTACTGTTTTACATTCTCACTTGCAATGTATGAGAGTCGCAGTTTCTCCACATCTTTGCCACACCTGCTGTTGTCAGTGTATTTCTGACTAGAGCCTTTACGGTGGGTATGTGGTGGTATCGCTGCACTTTTAATTTGCATTTCCCTGATGACAACTGATGTTGAGCATCTTTTCATGGTGCTTATTAGTCATGCAAGTATCTTCTTTGGTGAAATGTCTATTCAAATCTTTTGCCCATTTTTAATGAGTTTTTCATCTTATTAATGGATTATAATGGTTCTTTATATATTCTGAATACTAGATCCTTATCGGATATTTGATTTACAAATACTGTCTCCTGTTCTGTGACTTTAAATTTCTACTCAGTGTTTTTGAGTACGTTTCTGTTTTGTTTTTTAGAGATAGGATCTCACTATTTTGCCCAGGCTCGCCTAAGGAGGCAGAGGTGGTAGGATGGCTTAAGGTAAGAGTTCAAGGACACCTCGGGCAAAATATCGGTGCATGGCTATTGACTATTGTCACATGCCACCACCCTAAGCTGTACTTAGTGTTTTTTGAAGAACAAAAGTTTTGAATTTTGATGAAGTTGAATTTATCAGTTTTTCCTTTATAGGTCATCTAAGAAATCTTTGCCTAATCCAAGGTTACAAAGATTTTCTTTTCTTTTCTTTTTTTTAAAAGAAGTGTTAATGTTTTAGCTCTTACATCTAGGTCTGTGATGCATTTTGAGTTAATTTTTGTGTATGGAGTAAAATAAGGGTTTAAATTCTTTTTTTTTGTATATGTGTATCTAATTATCCTAGCATCGTTTGTTAAAAAGGTTATACTTTGTCCACTCATTTGCCTTGGTATCTTTGTCAAATAGCTTTTGACTATGAATGTAATGATTTATTTCTGAACTCTTAATTATGTTCCACAGAGTGACTTGTCTATCTTGATTAATATCTGCCTTGATTAATATGATCTTATAGTAAGTTGTGAAATCAGGTAATGCAACTTCTTCAACTTTGTTTTTCTTTTTAAAAGTGTTTTGGCTATTCTAAGTCCTTTGCATTTTTATATACATTTTTGGATCAGCAGACAGGGTTGTTAATTTCAACCCCCACCCCAAAAAAAACCTTTTGGGATTTTAATAGAGATTGGGTTAAATTAGTATGTTAATTTGGGTAGAATTGCCATCTTAACAATATTGAGTCTCCCTGGCCATGAACATGGAGTGTCCTCCATTTATTTAGAGCTTTAAAACATTATTTCAGTAATATTTTGTAGTTTTCAGTATACAAGCCTTATACTTCTTTTGTTAAATTTATTTTTAGGTATTTTATTCTTTTTGATGCCATTGTGAATGAAATTGTTTTCTTCATTTCAATATCAGATTGCTCGTAGCTAGTATGTAAAATACAATTGATTTTTATATTCCTGCAACCTAGCTTAACCTTTATTTTATTCTAGTCATTTTGTTGTTGGTTCTTTAGGATTTTCTACATAAAGGATCACTCCAGTGTGTAGCTGCCTTCTTCTCAGTTTGAGTCTTAAAAAAAGGTCTCTTCTCAGTTTGGGTTTTTAAAAAATTCTTATTTTCCTGTGTTACCTGTCTTTCTAAGTATGACCCTATGTCTTTTTTTTTTTTTTTTTTTTTTTGAGTCAGAGTCTCACTCTGTCGCCCAGGCTGGAGTGCAATGGCGCGATCTCAGCTCACTGCAAGCTCCGCCTCCCGGGTTCACGTCATTCTCCTGCCTCAGCCTCCCGAGTAGCCGGGACTACAGGCGCCCGCCACCTCGCCCGGCTAGTTTTTTTGTATTTTTTAGTAGAGACGGGGTTTCACCGTGTTAGCCAGGATGGTCTCGATCTCCTGACCTCGTGATCCGCCCGTCTTGGCCTCCCAAAGTGCTGGGATTACAGGCTTGAGCCACACGCCCGGCCATGACGCTATGTCTTGTAGCTGAGTGATCAGCCAGTGGCTGGTGAGATATTTTGCTCAAACACCTTGAGCCTGTAAGGTTTCCATGCTTTGCTGTGGATTTGTGTTTGGTTTGGAGAGTGCATTCCAAGTTTGGGAAGTTTTCAAGTCCGCCTTCACCTTTGCTTTCTCTTAGGCTCTCTCGGGTCTCTATGGCATGTGTACAGGCACCCAGACATCCCAGGATGAGAGCTTAGTGTCTGAGTTTTCAAGGGCTATCTCATTTCCAGGAGCTTCCTCACCTGAGAGCTGCAGTCTTCAGGAGCTGAAGGCTTTTCTTATTCACCGCTGGGCATAGATTTCCTGCCCTTCCCTCCAAATCAAGTCATCACTTTGCTACTGGCTTTCAAGGCCAGCTCCACCCTGGTAAAACTACTGTGCTGACCAAGCTGGGGGTGAGAGAGATCAAACGAACATGCAGGAATGCCACAGTCACCTTCGTTCTTGCCCAAAGCCCAGCATTTTTTGGGTGGATATATGCTCTTCAATTTGTTCTTTGCTTTTAATTGGTTTCCAGAACCCTAAAATGATACTCTTTGACAATTTTGTCCAGTTTTATAATTATTTTTGGGAGAGAAAATTTGTCAGTGTCCTTACTCTCCCATAGCTGGAAGTCCAGCACCATTTATTGCACACATTCTATATTCCAGGCACTGGTAATTCCAATAACAGCCCTATGAGGATCATAATGTTATCCTCTCTATTTTACAGATGAGAAAGCTGAGGCTTAGCAAGATGAGCCTTAGTAAGATGAAGTACTGTGCTTAAGGTCACCAGAATTCAAACCCCAGAAGGCTGACTGCAGAGCTAGTTTACTTGACTAGTATATCATATCTCCTGCACTCCTGTCTTTGGCCTGGTATTGAGTGATTATCTTCTCTAGCATTTGTTCTTTTTCTTAGACCATTTTAGGTTGACTTTGCCCCCATTTTTGTCACTCAGTGCAAAATGTCAGTCTTCAGATTTTTCACTGAAATGAAATATCAGTCCTAATTCTTTGTCACTTGAACAAGTGGCAGTTTAAAACACTTAACAAAGAGTTTGAAATACGGTATTCATGGTCAGCAAGACAATTCCATGTGTCCAGTTAACTGGACCAATCTCCGTATTCCAGAGTAGAGCCAGAGCAGAAATCAGGGGCAAGCGTTCCCATGGTTAGATAACCAAAGCCTCTAGTCTCTTAAGACTGGTGAGATCTAACCTTTCATGGCTGAGTTCTTTCTTTGGTTCACTGTTCTATAGGATTTTAAATGGGATCGCTATTCAGAATGTCCACTGTCCCTCTTCCTGAGCAAACGGATTGAAGATTAAAATAGAGTTCTCTCCAATCACTAGCAACTGAGATAGAGACAGTGAAGCTTATCAAAGCTGACCATGTACAATGTCAAAAAACAAAAAGATGGCTGAGTGTAGTGGCTCATGCCTGTAATCCCATTGCTTTGGGAAGCCAAGGCAGGAGGACCACTTGAGGCCAGGAGTTCAAGACCAGCTTGGACAACATAGCAAGGCCCTTGTCTCTAGAAATAAATTAAAATTAGCTGGGTGTGGTGGCATGTGCCTGTAATCGCAGCTACTGGGGAGACTGAGGTGGGAGGATCACTTGAGCCCAGGGGTTCGAGGTCACAGTGAGCTGTGATGGCACCACTGCACTCCAGCTTGGGTGACAGGACTGTCTCTAAAAACTTTTTTTAAAAAAGAGAGAACTTCTGGCGGATTCCTTCTCATTTTGGCCTTGAACACAATGAGAAAATTAATAAATGATGTTAAAAAGAAGGAAACAAGGCCAGGCCCAGTGGCTCACATCTGTAATCCCAGCGCTTTGGGAGGCCTAGGCAGAGAAATCACCTGAGGTCAGGAGGTCAAGACCAGCTGGCCAACATGGTGAAACCCCATCTCTACTAAAAAAAAAATACAAAAATTAGCCAGGAATGGTGACATTCGCCTGTAATCCCAGCTACTCAGGAGACTGAGGCAAGAGAATTGCTTGAACCCAGGAGGTGGAGATTGCAGTGAGCCAAGACTGCGCCACTGCACTTCAGTCTGAGCAATAGAGTAAGACTCTGTTTCAAAAAAATAAAATAAAATAAATAAAATAAAATAAAAAATAAAATGAAGGAAGCAAAAGAGCTATCCCCAGTCCAGCTTGGCAAATGAAGCCCTCAAGTAGTGATAACTGGCCAGGCAAAGAGGTATGGGAAGGCAGAGAAGAAGAGTAAGGTTAGGGGAGCAGGAAAGCCCTGCTCTCCAGCTTTTACTTGCAAGCTCCTGTGCCTTAAAACAATTTATATTCCCTGTGATCTGTAGTGGACATTTCAGACTGTTTCACCCAAGTGCCTTTCCAGTGTGCCTTCTTATATTTCAGAGGCTAGAGAGCTAAAAACTGCATTTTCCAGACTCCCTTCCAGCAAAGCTTCCTGATATAAATTCATTTCCATCACTTGTACATAATTGTATGAGCTTTGAAAGGGGGGCGTGAAATAGAGACCATCTTTCTGCCTTTTTGGCTGTTTTCTGCTGGCAAGCATGGTCATGGAGTTACAGGGTTTCTCTAAAGCAACATTCATTCCAGTGTCTTTCCCTCAGCCTCCTGGTTGTTGAGAGGGAGTCATGCACCATCAGATGCTGGACTCCACGTACGGTGCCCACTCACAAACTTTATAGATTTGGAGAGCAATTGTGGGAGTGACCATAGCAGTGGCAGATTCTGGATCCCTGGATTGCAGCTGCAATAGCATGCTCCTGAATTCAACAGGGCCAGTGGTGCTCCCAGAAGTCAGAGTTCCCTTAGCAGGTCAGTTCTACAGTGTTAGGGGAGTCAATCCTGAAGGGCCAGCCCCAAGCTTCATTCTCCAGCATTTCCAGTGGTTTTGTCAATATTATTAAATCCCTTTCTGCTTAAAATACCTGGAGTGGTTTCGGACTCCTGTATTGATATGCTGCATGCATACCAGTGTAGTACATGACATGATTCTAGATGAATCACAAATAGGTAATGTTTTTTCATTTTAATACATATTATAAAAGTTGCATATTTATATGTGTATATGTGTATGTATACATATATAATCAGAACATCAAGTTTGTGATTTCACAGGTGTTAAACCATTGGCTAAGTCTAAAATATCCTAAGTAGGCTGGGTGTGGCTCACGCCTGTAATCTCAGCACTTTGGGAGGCTGAGGCAGGTGGATCACTTGAGTTCAAGAGTTGAAGACCAGCCTGGCCAACATGGTGAAACCCTATCTCTACTAAAAATACAAAAATTAGCTGACCGTGGTGGCAGGCACCTGTAATCCCAGCTACTTGGGAGGCTGAGGCAGGAGAGAATCCCTTGAACCTGGGAGGCAGGGGTTGCAGTGAGCCAAGATTGCAGCACTGTACTCCAGCCTGGGTGACAGAGCGAGACTCCATCTCAAAATAAATAAATAAATATCCTAAGTAAATAATATTCCTTAATAATGTGAGTATGGCAAAAATCACAGAAGTCATTCACAAACCCTGAAGATAGGTTAGCTCTGCTCTAATGACAGGACTCTTGCTAAGTTGAAGGGGTAGACGATAGAGTATATTCATGAAGGCAGGATACTGAAGCTCAGCACTCCCCAAATATTTTATGGTGTGAGTAAGTATTTCTGTCTGATACCTTTTTTTTTTTTTTGAGATGGAGTCTCGCACTGTCGCCCAGGCTGGAGTGCAGTGGCGTGATCTCGGCTCACTGCAAGCTCCGCCTCCCGGGTTCACGCCATTCTCCTGCCTCAGCCTCCCGAGTAGCTGGGACTACAGGCGCCCACCATCACGCCCAGATAATTTTTTGTATTTTTTTAGTAGAGACAGGGTCTCACCATGTTAGCCAGCATGGTCTCGATCTCCTGACCTCGTGATCCACCTGCCTTGGCCTCCCAAAGTGCTGGGATTACAGGCGTGAGACGCGGTGCCCAGTCCTGTACGACATCTTAAGTGACTCAAGGAAAGAGATGAGGAAGGAAAGAGTACTTGCTTTTTTGGGTTACACAAAGGGCATTGAACAAGTTATCCCTACTGAATTCTCATAGCAACCTCTGATATCTGTATTTCTACCTTAGTTTTACAGATAGGAAAACTGAGGCCTCAAAGAGACCATTTAACTTGCTAAGTCACACAGCTACTAACTGTTCAAGTCAGGGTCTGAACCCAGCTTCATTGGATTTCAAAGCCTGTGCACCTTCAGTTCTCCTGCTTGCCTTCCATCTAAGGCCCAGCCCTACAGCCTTAGTCACTACCACTAGAAATACAAATTAAGCTTCCCTGCAGAGAAGAAAGAACTTAAATGATTTCTGTAATGTCCAGGGCCACAACAGGTCACCCAACTCTCTCATAAGCATGGTTCACCTTGAGGTTCAAGAATCCAGTTTGAATTTATAATTAGCACGACATTAACTATTGACAAGTACTTCCTCAACATTTTAAAACTTGCTTGGCAATTCCTTTGTCAATAATGTTTCCCCAGAAGCAAGGTCTGACATCTAGACATTTTAAAGTTAAAAATAGCACAATAAAAATGATACATAATGTGAAGAAATTACTGCACTTAGTTCCCATGGTAAAGTCAGTTTTCCTCCTGTTTCCTATAAGCAGTTCATTAACTGGGTAGTCACAAGAATATGTGGAAAAAGGAAAAGATAAACGTGAGAGAAGGCAGTGCATGTTCTCATTAAATTTCATCTTACTACATATACTCATATATCATTCACAAATATATTTTGAGCACCCACTACGTGGCACACACTATGCTGGGCTTACCTGGGTTGGGAGTGGGATTGGCAAATGATAGACATAAGACATAGACCATGTTCTCTAGATTTTTAAAAAATGACTTCAATTTTAAGATAAATCATCCATTTAAAAGCTGCTTTTTGGGGATATCAAGAGGCAGGCAGGAAGACCCAGTGCATTTAATATATGTTTCTCTTTTCGAAAGCATTTAAACATAAAAAAAGTGCATCTAAGAAATAAGGAAGCACTATAGGTAGTTATTTTTTTTAATAAAGCTCTTCCCAACCAATTTGTGTTCAGCATAGCTAGCAGTTTGCACTGTTTACAATGAAAGAAAAAATGTGTCGTATTCCTAAGGTACAGAGAAAGGGCTGAGGACATAGGAGAGATGACAAAACTAGTAGTAGATAATAAGAGGTACACTCAGTACAAGTGAAATATAGATCTTCCTCTATTGTCCCTCAGTTACTATCCTTGTAGAGTTATAAAACTGGAAATAAGAGGGCTTTGGCTGGATACAATGGCTAATGCCTGTAATTCCAGCTACTTGGGTGGCTGAGGTGGGAGGATTGCATGAGCCCCAGAGTTCAAGACCAGCCCGGAGTCTCGCACTGTGAGACCCCCATCTCAAAACAAAACAAAAAAAAGGCTGTGCACAGTGGCTCACGCCTATAATCCCAGCACTTTGGGAGGCCGAGGTGGGCAGACACCTGAGGTCAGGAGTTCAAGACCAGCCTGTCCAACATGGTGAAACCCTGTCTCTACTAAAAAATGTAAAAATTAGCTGGGCGTGGCCAGGCACGGTGGCTCACACCTGTAATCCCAGCACCTTGGGAGGCCGAGGTGGGGGGATCACGAGGTCAGGAGATCGAGACCGTCCTGGCTAACATGGTGAAACCCCGTCTCTACTAAAAATACAAAAACAAAATTAGCCGGGCATGGTGCTGCATGCCTGTAGTCCCAGCTACTCGGGAGGCTTGGAGAATTGCTGGAGCCCTGGAGACACAGGTTGCAGTGAGCTGAGATCGCACCACTGCACTCCAGCCTGGGTGACAGAGTAAGACTCCATCTCAAAAAAAAATACTACTCATCCATAAATCTACCACCATAAGAAATTTACAATTTAATGTCTCCATATATTCCTTCTAGTACTTGACCATTTGTGTAGAAAACTTCTGCTAGGTCAGCTATAATGGCAGAAGCAGATATCCAGCTTGGTTTTTTGTTTGTTTGTTTGTTTTGTTTTTTTCCCCAAGACAGAATCTTGCTTTGTCGTCCAGGCTAGAGTGCAGTGGCGCGATTTCGGCTCACTGCAACATCCGCCTTCTGGGTTCAAGCGCTTCTTGTGCCTCAGCCTCCTGAATAGCTGGGATTACAGACGTGTACCACCATGCCCAGCTAAATTTTGTATTTTCTGTAGAAACAGGGTTTCACCATGTTGGCCAGGCTGGTCTTGAACTTCTGGCCTTATGTAATCCGACTGCATCGGCCTTCCAAAGTGCTGAGATTACAGGCATGAGCCATCATTCCTGGCCCAGCTTGTTTCTTTTTATTAGCTACCGAATTTTCACCAACTGCCCCTACTGCTTGAAAACCGCCAGTGTCTAACTGGCCAGAACTGAGCCTCACACTTATATGGAAAGGGTAATCCAATCACTCAAGGAGAATGCCAAGCACATTGTTTATCAAGAAGGAAAAATGAAAAGAAATCCACATTGTATCTCAAAAAGGACAAGTTCGAAAACCATGTTGCATCTCAAAAGTGAAAAATAAAAAGAAATTAATGTTTAAATATCAGCAGTGAAACTCAGAATACCAAGGACAAAGAGAAGATTTAAAAATCATTGATAAAGAAAACATAAATGAAAATGACATCGGTCCCCTCCACAGCAACCAGGGAGGCCAGAAGACGGTAGACTAGTATCTCCAAAATGTTGAGAGAAAACAACTGTCATCCTTGAATTTCCTATCCAGCAAAACTGTCTTTCAAAACCAGAGTGAAAATTTATATGTAACTAGGAACTGCACTTGCTCTCAAGAGACCCAAACAAAAGAAACATCTAAAGGATGTTACTAGAGAAGAAAATGATCTAGTAGATGGGCTGAGAAAAAAATAAAGGATTAAAACAAATTCAGGTGGGGTATGATGGCATGTATCTATAGTCCTAGCTACTTAGGAGGCTGAGCTGGAGGATCACTTGAGGCCAGGAGTTTGAGGCTGCAGTGCACCAGATCATGCCTGTGAATAGTCACTGCACTCCAGCCTGGGTAACATAGTGAGACCCCATCTCTAGAACAAACAAACAAAAACCAATATTCAGTGGAAGCACACAGGTAAATGCAAATAAATAAATATTAGTTATGTATAATAATAATATCTAACTCTGGCCAGGCGCGGTGGCTCATGCTTGTAATCCCAGCACTTTGGGAGGCCCATGCGGGCGGATCACGAGGTCAAGAGATCGAGACCATGCTGGCTAACACAGTGAGACCCCATCTCTACTAAAAATACAAAAAATTAGCCAGGCGTGGTGGCGGGTGCCTGTAGTCCCAGCTACTCTGGAGGCTGAGGCAGGAGAATGGCGTGAACCCAGGAGGCAGAGCTTTCAATGAGCCGAGATCACACCACCACACTCCAGCCTGGGCAACAGAGCGAGACTCTGTCTCAAAAAAAAAAAAAAATAATAATAATAATAATATCTAACTCATCGGATTAATACAAGGATAATGCTAGAATACTGTTCTGCATAATATGTTGGAAGGAAGTGTAATGAGCATAAAATATTCAAAGATTCTTTTTATTGTTACGGCAAAGGTTAAGAAATCATTTACCTTTAGACTTTTTAAAGGAAAACAGTCATGGTAATATTTCAAGGGAAATTAATCAAGAAAGGTAAAAGTATATAAATTCAAACAGAGATAAATAGAATAAGGGAAAAAATGCAAACACCACAAAAGACAAGAGAAAAGCAGCATAGAAAATCCAAGATAAATGGAATAAAAAAGTAAGATATATTATTTGGGCAAAAAGCCCAAATAAAGTATACTAAATATAAATTGGCTAAGGTTAGATTTTAAAATCAAATTATATTTTTAAAATCTAGATATGTGCCATTATTTTTTTAGACAGAGTCTTGCTCTGTCACCGAGGCTTCAGTGCCTGGCTTTGTCACCCAGGCTCAAGTGTGATCATGGTTCACTGCAGCCTCAACCTTCTGGGCTCTCAAGTGAAGGAGGCCTCAGCGTCCTGAATAGGTGGGACTATACTCATGCACTACCCCCTCTCAGCTAATTAATTCTTATAGAGATAGGGTCTTGCTATATTGTCCAGGCTGGTGATATGTGCTATTTTAAAGAGACATGCCTCGAGCATAACAATATGGCAAAATTGAGAGCAAAAAGTGGAGGAAAACTTTCCAAGAAAAAGATCAACCAAAGAAATCTAGTATAGTTATATTAATATCAGCATAATAGATTGTTAAGCAAAAAGCATTCTTAGAGATAGAGGGCCTCGTTATGGTTACATTTTAAATTCACCAGGAAGATATAACAATTCTACAGTTGTATGCCTCTAATAAAGTACCCTTAAATGTATGAAGCGAAAACTGATCGGACCACAGGAGAAAGCTACCCGCCCCACACCAGGCTTGGGGCATAGCCAGGGCATTGCAGCTTCTGAGGGGAGTTGCTGTCAAGGTCTCAGACCCCCTGGCCAGTCATGCTTTTTTTTTTACATGTTTGCCTTTGGAGCCCTGGTACCTTCTTTTCTAGGTCTCCTTATCTGAGGCCCTGGGCAGAGGTCTTCTTCAGGCGCCTTGGCTTAGGCTTCCTTATGGGGAGAGAAGGGGAAACCTTAAAGACACTTGTACCCACTCTGACTCCACACTTTTCCACTTCTAGCCCTTCCCCCTTGCCCTCACTTTGACCCCAGGGTTCATAAAGAGTCTTTTGCTGAGGACTCCCTCAACTGTGAGATAATCCCTTGACCCACCTCACCCTCTACTGGTGTGCAGTTCTATGGGGAAGACAGAATGGAGGAGTTGGTGCTTTCCTCAGTTTAGCCTCTTGCTTGTACTATTGCAGAAATTTACTAAACTTTAATTTTTGGTTTGCTGCTTTAATTGGTTACTCTGATACTTGGCAGCTCAGCTCTCTTTCCCAGCTCAACTAACATATGGAAGACCGACATATAGAAAAATTTAAAAATTTTAAAAATTGAATGCTATAAGTAACAATCTTATATGTTGTTACATATGTAAAACTCTGCATCCAACAATTTTAAAGTGTGTATTCTTCTCAAACATACATAGAGAATTTACAAACATTAAATGCTTAGTTATGAAGCATGACTCAGCAAATTTTAAAGAATCAGTTTATGCAACCCATGTTTTCTAATTGCAACACAACTAATTTAATACCAGTAATAAAATGATAAATGAGACCTATAAAATTAACTTTGGAAATTAAAATTCACACTGTTTAGTAAATCATGGGTCAAAGTAGAAGTCATAATTAAAATTGGAAAATCTTGAGAACTGAACATTAATAAAACTTTAAATGTCTATATTTATGAGATGCGGTGCTATCATATTTATGGGAAATTCATACCATTAAAAAGAAGTGAGTTCAGGCCCAGTGGCTCATGGCTGTAATCCCATCACTTTGGGAGGTGGAGGTAGGAGCATCAATTGAGGCCAAAAGTTCAAGACCAGCCTGGGCAATGTAGTGAGCCCTCATCTCTGCAAAAATGAAATAAAAATTAGCTGGATGTGGCAGTGCATGCCTGTAGCCCTAGCTATTAGGAGGGTTGAGGCAGGAGGATTGCTTGAGCCCAGAAGTTTGAGGTTGCAATGAGCTATGATCGCTACACTGCCCTCCAGCCTGGGCCACAGAGTAGAACCCTGTTAAAAACATAAACACACACAAAAAGAAGTGTAGAAAATTACCGAGCCAAGCATCCAACTTAAGTAGTTACAGAAAGAACAACAACATAAACTCAAGGCAAGTAGAAAAGAATAATTATGAGCAGAAATAGATGAGAGTAAAATAGAGATAATCAATAAACAAAAGTTAGTTTTTTTTTTTTTTTTGAGACAGAGTCTTGCTCTGTCGCCCAGGCTGGAGTGCAGTGGCCGGGATCTCAGCTCACTGCAAGCTCCGCCTCCCGGGTTGACGCCATTCTCCTGCCTCAGCCTCCCGAGTAGCTGGGACTACAGGCGCCCGCCACCTCGCCTGGCTAGTTTTTTGTATTTTTTTTAGTAGAGACGGGGTTTCACCGTGTTAGCCAGGATGGTCTCGCCCGCCCGTCTCGGCCTCCCAAAGTGCTGGGATTACAGGCTTGAGCCACCGCGCCCGGCCAAAAGTTAGTTTTTTAAAACTGATTAATCAAATAGATAATCATCTGGTAGAATTTATGGAAAAAATTAATTGTATACAAATAGACAATATCAAGGACTTAATACGGGAATGTAATCACATACACTTTATAGATTTAAAAGACAATAAGAAATACTAAGAACAATTTTTTTCCAATAAATTTGAACCTAGAGAAAAATCTCAAATACTTAGAAAAAATAGAAAGCATGCACTGTGAATGAAAATAAAGCAGCAATCAAAAATCTTTCACGAAAAAATACTGAGTTTTAGATGCTTTTATGACAATCTTACCAAACATTCAAAGAAAGGATCATCCTATTCTTACATAAATGATTCCCCAGAAGATAAAAGAGGAAATGCTGGGTGACATTAGGAAAATGGCAGAAGAAGGATCTCCAAAAATTCACCCCTTTATAAAAGGAACCAAAAACAGTTGAAGACTCACTTGAGAGGCTTTTCTTTATTTGTACTGACTGACAGATGGCCTATTGCTGAAGGCCTCTCCCACAGGAGCTTACACGGAAAAGCTGAGCAGTGAAATGTCTACAGGAGCTTTGGAAAGGTTTGACATATTCCTGGGAATCTAGAAGGACACGTGCATATGCTCAGGCTGCATACATGCTCAGGAAAACATGAGAAGGCCCTATGTTCTCACCTGCAGCTGACCTTGAGGCTCTGCACAGTCAAGAAATGAAGGCCCAGAAAGAGTTGAACATGGCCTGGCTGAGTGCTGATAATGTACCCCAAAATACACTTAGAACCCCTTGCCAAAGATTGGGAGATGTACTGGTTTCAGGCAGTTAAGAAAATCCTTGTCCAGGCTGGGCGTGGTGGCTCATGCCTGGAGCACAAGCATGAGCACAAGCAACACAACAATAACCCCTGAAGGTGGGTGCAACCTGACTTCCAGGGTAGTCACATTTCAGTTATTGTACTTTTCAGCTCCAAACATTTCTTTTGTGAACCCTCAAAGGGCTAATCTGTCAAGATGGACCTTGAGTGGCTAACTGGGCCTAAATTCAAAATATAGCCAAGTGGCCATTGTCTGACTAGAGGTCACATACTGAGAAATAAGAAAATCCTAAGCCCCCAACCAACTGAATGGACTCCCTCTTGGCCATGGGGACCCTAGAAGGGTTGATAACTGAATTCCCAGCCATGACAAGAAGAGAGGTCAGACACACCTTGTTAAATGCCCACCCTCACTAACCACTGTTAGACTTTCTTTCCTAAGGGTTAAACAGAAACCACCCATTTTGAAAGACTCGCTCCACCACTGACATCAACTAACCATCTGACACTCCCATCCCTTTTTGGACTTTCAACACAACAGCTGACCAGCATTCCTTCCTAATAAGAAACCATTGACAATGAACTGGTTCTGGTCAGTTCACAGAGGCTGTGCACAAGATGCCTTTGTGTCCTCTGTTTCACCTTTGAGCTATACAGCCTAATTTTAATGCATCTAAATGTTAAGTCTCCACCCTAAAGTGAACATGGGACATGTGTAATAACACGCATGTTTGCTTACTATGCATGCACACATTCATCCCATGATAAATATTCATAACTCCTCCTATAACCTATTAAATATGTACACTTAGACGAACCATTTGGCGTAAATTCCAGTCTCATTCTTCCCTCCCTCAAAGTGCCTGCTTCCAGTTTCTGCCCGAGGCTACGCTGCCCAGCCTGCAGATGGCCAGTCTACAGGCTGCAACCCTTTATTTATTTATTTTTTAATTTTTTTATTATTTTTATTATTTTTATTTATTTATTTGTTTTTGAGATGGAGTCTCCCTCTGTTGCCCAGGCTGGAGTGCAGTGGGGCGATCTTGACTCACTGCAACCTCCGCCTCCTGGGTTCAAGCAATTCTTCTGCCTCAGCCTTCCAAGTAGCTGGGACAACAGGCTCACGCCACCATGTCCAGCTAATTATTTTTGTATTTTTAGTAGAGACGAAGTTTCACAATGTTGGCCAGGCTGGTCTTGAACTCTTGACCTCAGGTGATCTGCCTGCCTCGGCCTCCCAAAGTGGTGGGATTACAGGCATGAACCACTGCACCTGGCCTCAACCCTTTATAAGAAATAAAGCTCTCCTCTCCAAATTTTTGAACCTTGTGATTCTTCAGTTGACAACACATATTCTGAGTTCCTGGAAAGCCCCCACACTTGTTTAACTTCGAGACTTACATGGCTGCTGTTCCCGTTTATGCTGCCTGAACCAACCAAAGACTGTAACCTGCAGCTACCAATCAGAACTCAGCAAGCATCAACCAAGCAGAACTAAGCAAGTCTGCATCCATCATTTCCATAAGTAGACCAGAGTGGTAGCCTGCGCAAAAACTCTATAATATAAAGACAAGCACTTTCTTTGTTCTGTCTGAACACACCTTCATTTTATATCTTTCTTTCTTCTGTCTGAACACACCTTCATTTTATATCAAAGCCTGTGTATCTCCCCCCGGGTTTGAAAACCATTTGCTAGAATAAAGTCTCTCCTTTTTCTCGAAAGAAAACACTTTTGAGTGGATTTGTTGACACTATTTATTTTTATAATATCTATCTCTTCATTAATAACCTCTATTTAGTGAGACTTTGCCCTAATACTTTTTTTAGGTCTTTAGAAATCAACTCCTTTTGTTCTTGGACCATATTTAAAATAGCTGACTTAAAGTCTTTGGCCACTAAGTATAACATCTGGAATTCCTCTGGGATAGTTTCTACTGATTACTTTCCCCCATCATGTATGAGCTATATGTTCTTGTTTCTCTTTATGTCTCTTAATTTTTTGCTGAACACTGGACATTTGTTTTTTTTTCCCAGTTTTTGGCTCTTATGAATAATGTTGCTATGAACATTCATGTACAAGTTTTTGTGTGGACATATGTTTTCATTTCTTTTGGATATATTTCTAGTAGATGAATTGCTGGATCATATGGTAACTCTATGTTTAACTTTCTAAGGAACTGCCAAACTGTTTTCCAAAGTGCTACACCATTTTACATTTCCCTAGCAGTGTATGAGGGTTCTGATTTCTCCACATTCTCACCAACACGTTATTTTTCTTCGGAATTCAGCCATCCTCAGGGGTGTGAAGTGGTACATCATTGTGGTTTTGATGTATATTTCTCTGATGGATAATGATAGTGAGAATCTTTTCTTGTGCTTATTGGCCACTTGTGTATCTTCCTAGGAGAAATTTCCATTTATTATAACCTTTTGAATCCGCTCTACCCATAGTGCCCTTGATATAACCACCCTTTGTTTTAAGAGCATGTTTTTCATTCTCCTCTTATTTGAATGATAAGCATCATTCTCTTCTACAAACACTTTCTTCACTTGGCTTCCCAAACAGCCTACGCTCCTTCCTCGTTGATCACACTCCTTTTCTGTCACCTTTACTGCTTCCTCCTCAACTCCAGGATCTAGCCATTAGGGGGCCTCCATGACTCAGTTGTTGAGCCTCTTCTGCTGTCTATTTATACTCATGCCCTTGAAGACCTCATCCAACTCATGGCTTTAAATATCATCTTTATGCTGGAGACTCCCACATTTATATCTCCAGCTGGACCTCCCCTTGGATCTCAGGTCCACTGCCTACTTCAGCGATGTTTAATACCTAACTTCTCCTCAAAATGGAAGTTCCCCACCAAAGCTGCCCTTTACAAATTCTTCCTTTCTCAGAAAATGTCAGCTTCATCAAACTTCCAATTGCTCAGGCCAAAAACTGTAGTGTCATCCCTGAGTCCTCTTTCTCTCACATCCTAAATTCAATCTGTCAGTAAATCCTGGCAATTCTCCCTTCAAATATATCAGGAATTCTTAGCCCTAAGAAAATCATGAGACAGTCATTAAAAATAGTCTGTGGGCCAGGCATGATGGCTCACATCTGTAATCCCAGAACTTTGGGAGGTGGATCACTTGAGCCCGGGAGTTTGAGACCAGCCTGGGCAACATGGCAAAAACCCATATCTACAAAAAAATACAAAAATTAGCCAGGCATGGTGGTGCAGGTCTGTAGTCCCAACTACTGGAGAGGCTGAAGTGGGAGGATTGTTTGAGCCCATGAGGTCAAGGCTGTGATGAGCTGTGTTTGGGCCACTGCATTCCAGCCTGGATGATAGAGTGAGACCCTGTCTCAAAAAAATAAAAAATAAAAAAAAATAATAATGAAAAAAAAGGAAAAAAGTAGTTTGCAGACATCTTATATAAACCATGGAGTTAAGAAGTAGCATGAAGTCTTATGTAAAGTATGATTCCAACGATGTAAAATATGCCTCTAATAAAGATTTGGAAAAAAACCACAGAAATAGTATCCTAAATAAGATGCAGAGGTATTTTCATATTATCCCATATTTTTCTTTGAAAATATTTATCAAGCTACAAAACTGCTAAGGAGATTTCAGAGTTCATGGATGTTTCTGAAGTAGATTACCATTTTAAATAGCCCTGTGACATAAATGAAGCTGGGGTTGTGGGGGTAGGGACTCATTTTTAGAGGCCTGCTTGTGCCATACAGCACTAATTGTTTTTCACACATACTATCTCATTGAATTCTCTGACCCTTTTTTAAAAAGGTGTGATTGACATACAATAAATGTTTTAAATGTTTAATGTGTTATTTGATAAGTTTTGACAGATGTATATACCTGTGAAACTATCACCAAATTAGGATTATGGACATATCCACCACTATCCCGGCCCGCGGGATAGTCAGTGTAGGCCCTGGAGGAGGGGGTGGGAATTTGGGGAACAAGAGACACGAGAAATGGAGACAAGACAGTGCTCTGATCAAGTCTCGTTTAATGGCGGTAATGCAATGCCTTATATACATTTGGAGGGGAAGGGGTTGGGCTAAGGCGGAAATGACCTCATTGCGGAAGGCGTGGCCAGATAGGCTTCGGTTTCTCCGGTCGGACGTCATGTTGCGCCTGCGCTGTCAGGTAGTGTTTTCGCGGGTGTGGGAAAAATGAATGAAGAAGAAGCGGGAAGAGCGCCATCTTTTAATGGCGGTATTAATACAGGGAAGAAGGTAAATCTAGGGAGAAGGTGTGGGGTGGAAATGAATATAGCTCAGGCGTTTAATCTTTAATTATTATTCGCTATGGCCGGGGCGTGCAGCTCCGGACACACCACCTCAAGTTTCCTTGCCCCTTTGTAATTCTTTCCACCCACCCGTCTCTGCTTCCCAGGTCCCCAAACAATCATTGATCTGCTTACTGTCACTGTAGATTAGTTTGCGTTTTTTGGAGTTTTATGTAAATGGAATAATACATTATGTATTATTTTTTGGCCTCCCTTCTTCCAAATTTTTTTTTAAGAGATGGGCTTTTGCTATCTGTTGACCAGGCTGGTCTTTAACTCCTGGGCTCAGGTGAGCCTGCCACCTCCTCCTCTCAAAGTGCTGGGATTACAGGAATGACCCACTGTGCCAGGCCCCAAATAATTTTTTGATGCCTTCCTCACATCTTATGGTTGAAGAAATAGATTCATAGACGTTATGTAACTTTCCTAAAATGATATAGTAATAAGAGATGGACCTGGGATTCCAACCCAGTTCCACCTGTCACTTCAATGTGTTGAAAGTGAAGCCCTCTGTGGTTAAATGAATTGTCAAAGGTTATAATGCCAGCCAAATAGCCAAAGTAGGACAGAACCCACTATGCCACATGCCTCTTGGTTATTTATGTGGCTATTGGAAAGAGCATATGACTGATTTTACATTTCACTAATACTACATTTTCAGAAGTCTCAACCATTAACTCAACTTTGACAAAGACCTCAGGCAGAAGATCCAATGTGGTATGTTTTGGCAAAAGGTTCCTTCAACAATTTCTTTCAACTTGTCAGAATAGAGAAATCTACTTTTTTAGAAATTTCCTTTGATTTCCCTTGAATGATTGTCCTCTTTAGAAATATACTCGAAATTAGGTTAAAGGAAACCATTGGCTGGTTGGGCTTTTTCCCCCTTCAGTTTTCTCTTTTAAAATATTTGTTTGCAGTGAATTATCATCACCTTTGTTACCATTGCTTTATATTTTAGGTGGCCTAGATTATCAAGGTAATGCATGAAATTGCAGCAAAACAATTTGGTTTGTGATTTTCTAAAACTGCCACATTGTTACAGCTTGATTTCTAATGAATGTATTTATTAGGCTTATATTTAAGAGATCATGTAAGTTTTATCTTAAACACTGGTTTGATATCTGCAAAGTTTGATTAGTGGGTTGGGAGTTGTTTACATACTGAAAAACAAGTTTAAAAATAAATATAATTTATATCATAAGCAATAAAATGAGAGCCTTGAAAAGTATTGAAATTATGGAATGCTTATCAGAAAGGCAAGGGAAAGATTTTCCCACTGTTTTCAATCATCTTCTTTAAAAAATGATTTTAATTTCGTGCAACTACTGTTCTCTATGCATGTCAAGTTAAGTGTCAGAAACCACATGTTTCAACAAAGTTCCTGACTATTGTGGATAACTAACGTATGAAAAATAATGCTCTATATCTATTGGGGCAGAGTATTTAAGGAGATGAAATGGCATTAGCTCCCATGCCACAAAAGCAAACTAGAACACTGTGGGGAAATTTGTCAGTATGAACATTAGTTGATACATAAGCCAGATTTACCAGAGTGTAAGTCAGGGTTGGGTGCGGTGGCTCATGTCTGTAATCCCAGCACTTTGGGAGGCCGAGGTGGGAGAATCGCTCAAGGCCAGGCGTTTGAGACCAGTCTGGGTAACATAATGAGAAACTGTTTCTACAAAAATAAAATAAAATAAAATTAGCCCGGCATGGTGGTGCACGCCTGTAGTCCTAGCTACTCTGGAGGCTGAGGCAGGAGGATCACTGGAGCCCAGGAGTTCAAGGCTGCAGTGAGCTGTGATCATGCCAGTGCACCCCAGCCTGGGTGACAGAGTGAGACCCTGTTTCAAAAAAGAAAGAAACAAAGGTGGGGGAAAGAGAGAAACAGAGAGAAAGAAAAAACATTTAAGTCAGAAAGGAATAGAAATAATCTTTAGAGTCTGGCTCTATAAACCTCCTATTCCCAGCAACACAGTAGAGTAAGAACAAAGTACTAAACATTAAAAAAAAGATAATGCTATTGATGAGGCGTAGCCAGCCTTAATCTTTTCTCCTGAAAATTTCCAAGTTATAGATTTGAGCTTGTGTTTATGAGACACTGAAACAACATTGAAATTTTTAGAGGAAAATGAACTGTATATATGGAACCTAGAAAATTAATAAAGACATAAAAAATACAACCTTTATAAAGAGATTCTTTATGACCTCTATACTTGTGAAGCCTGCCTGTTCAGAGCTCTAATATTGTCAAACTTATCTTTTATTTATTTGTTCATTTGTTTCTTTCTTTTTATATAGCATACCAGGCCAAAGAGGTTATACCCAGGGCAACATTTATATAGATTACAAGAGAGAAATATATACGTTTAAAGCAGCCATCACCGACTCTGTCATCAAGCTCTTCGATCAGACTTTCCCACTAAACTACCGCTTACAGCAGAAGAACCTTGAACTCTGGAGGCCTTCAATTGCCTGCCTCAGAAAAAAATGTGCCTTTTGAGATAGATAATTGGATGGATGGATGGACGGATGGACAGACGGACAGACGGACAGACAGGCAGGCAGGCAGACAGATAGATGTAGTAAACAAGTCAAAGTTTTCTATTAAAACATGCAGTTGAAAAACATGAAACCAAGAGAACAAAAGTATAAAAATGAACATTAGGTTAAGAGGTAGGAAATGAAATGTTCTAATTCAGGCATTGATTGTAGCTGTCTTTGACTTCAGTGACATTTTATTTTAGAGATAACAAGTTCCTGGATCTCTCTATTTTTGTATGTCCCACATTCTATTAGCACGAAGTGGAGAAGACACAAAATGTGGAAAGAGATGAAGATACTCACATATTTTTCCAGTTGCCTTGGGAAAGTTATTGTACCTCTCTGAATTTCATTTTTCCCATATGGAAAATATGAGTACTCACAGTACCCACCTCACAGAATGCCTCTGGGATTAAGTGAATTCATACATGTTCAACGTTTAGCAAATAGGAAGCCCTCAAGCATGTTAGTTACTATACGGAAAAGTACTAAAAGCTTATTTAGGTTTGTTTCATGGAACCATGAAGGCCCGGGCTTGCGTGCTTTCCCTCTAACCTACCCCTTACAGCAGAAGAACTTTGAGCTCTGGAGGTCCCCAGTTGCCTGCCTCCAGAGAAATGTGCCTTTTGGCATCTTGTGTTTCATCTAAAAAACTTTTGCCCATTTTTTAGTCTACTTCATTGTGTGTGTGTGTGTGTGTGTGTGTGTGTTTGAGACAGAGTCTCGCTCTATCACCCAGGCTGGAATGCAGTGGCGCGATCTTGGCTCACTGCAACCTTTGCCTCCCGGGTTCAAGCTATTCTCCTGCCTCAACCACCTGAGTAGCTGGAATTACAGGCGCCCGCCACCACACCCAGCTAATTTTTGTATGTTTAGTGGAGACAGGGTTTCACCATGTTAGCCAGGGTATTGAACTCCTGACCTCAGGTGATTCGCTCAGGTGATTCGCCTCAGCCTCCCAAAGTGCTGGGATTATAGGCGTGAGCCACCACACCTGGTCTATATATGTGTTCTAATATCAAGTATTTTCTCCAAATTTCCTAACACATTTGTCATTCCAGGAGGATATAGGTTTATCCTGTGATTTCCAATAACTCCTAGAATGTGTTGTATCTTCCCGTGGTATAAAGAACTCAGTTTGAGAAAGAGACTGACTCCCAGTTCTTAGGATCTGTTTAGTCAGGAAGAATCAAGGAAGGCAGATCTTTTGTCTCAAGTAGGAATTTAACCACTCTGAGGACCCAGAGCCACTGTGGGAAGGGGCCCTGCAAGAGGATGATTCAGCCCAGACGGAACAGAGAGGCAGGACATGGAGCTGGAGAAAGACCCAGTTCTGATGATATCATCTTGATCCACTAGTCCTTGTCATCACCAGCCTCTTATATTTTTCTTATAAGAATACCAGCCATGGTCGGGCCTGGTGGCTCACGCCTATAATCCCAGCACTTTGGGAGGCCAAGACGGGCAGATCACGAGGTCAGGAGTTCGAGACCAGCCTGACTAACATGGTGAAACCCCGTCTCTACTAAAAATTAAAAAAAAAAAAATTAGCTGGGCGTGGTGGTGCATGCCTATAATCCCAGCTACTCAGGGGGCTGAGGCAGGAGAATAGCTTGAACCTGGGAGGCGGAGCTTGCAGTGAGCCGGGATTGCACCATTGCACTCCAGCCTGGGTGACAGAGCAAGACTCCATCTCAAAAAAAAAAAAAAAAAAAAAAAAAAATACCAGCCACATTGGATTAGGGAATACTCCTGGACTCTTGAGTTGCCTGTATCAGGGCATTTTCTCTTTTGCTCTGGCCTGCTCTGGCCCTATGCCTCGAGGTGCCCTAATATGGTGGGTCATCTCCAACCTCAGTAAAAAAAAAAAAAGAGAATTACTTTCTAAGCATAAATTATTGTATGAACTATATACCTATGTTCTCAAATGCAGTGATGGAGCATTAATTATATATACATTTTTTCCAGCTTGGCTTACTTTTTACATTTTTTTACTTTTTAACATTGTGGTAAAATACATGTAACAAAATTGGCTCTCTCTCTTTTTTTTTTCTTTTTTTTCATATGGAGTCCCGCTCTGTCGCCCAGGTTGGAGTGCAGTGGCGCGATCTCGGCTCACTGCAAGCTCCTCCTCCTGGGTTTACGCCATTCTCCTGCCTCAGCCTCCTGAGTAACTGGGAGTACAGGAGCCTGCCAGCACTCCCAGCTAAGTTTTTGTATTTTCAGTAGAGATGGGATTTCACCGTGTTAGCCAGAATGGTCTCGATCTCCTGACCTCATGATCCGCCCGCCTCCCAAAGTGCTGGGATTACAGGCTTGAGCCACCGCGCCCAGCCTAAAATTGACTATCTTAATCATTTTTAAGTGTACAGTTCAGCGGCATTAAGTACATTCTTATTGTGCAACCATCACCACCATCCATCTCCAGAACTCTTTTCACCTTGCAAAACTGAAATTCTGTATCCATAAAACAATAATTCCCTATTTTCCCCTTCCCCCAAGTTCCTGGCAACAGGATTAGTTATATTTGAAATATAGAAGATTGTCTGAGGCCAATACCTATGGGAGATTGTACTCCAAAACTTGAGATATGTATTGTGCCTCTTGTTATTGTAATCACGTTTGAAGGATCCATTTATCAGATTTGCTGTCCACTCTACATATTTTCACAAAATCAATACTGAAATAAGTTGGAGGTAAAGTCACTCTTTGGACCTAGGGAGTTTTTAAAGTGCAGTCAATGTGTCATCACAGAAAAGGAAAATAACATTTTTCAAGAATTATTTAGACTTCAGTATTTTGTCTTTGACACCTCTGACCATCTCTAAAGTTTAGAGATATTAGTTTAGATTAATGAAAATTTTCCTGGCTGGGCGAGGTGGCTCATGCCTATAATCCCAGCACTTGCAGAGGCGGAGGCAGGTGGATCACCTGAGCTCAGGAGTTCGAGACCAGCCTGGCCAATATGGTGTAACCCTATCTCTACTAAAAATACAAAAAGTAGCTGGGCATGGTGGCGGATGCCAGTAATCCCAGCTACTTGGAAGGCTGAGGCAGGAGAATCGCCTGAACCCAGGTGGCAGAGGTTGCAGTGAGCCGATATTGCATCATTGCACTCCAGCCTGGCAACAAGAGTGAAACAGTGTCTCAAAACAAAATGTCCTGTATATTTTTTAACTATTTATAAAGGTATGTATTTGGAACGAATAGGTGTATTAGTTTCCTAGGGCTGCCATAACAAAGCACACAAAACAAAAGTCTATTCCCTCGTGGTTCTGGATGCTAGAAGTTTGAAATAAAAATGAATGTCAGCAGGTTGGTTCCTACTGAGGGCTCTGAGGTCATGTCTATTCTATGCCTCTCTCTTAGCTTCTTTTGACAGCCAGCAATCTTTGGTGTCCCTTGGCTTATAAATGAATTGCTCTCTTTGCCTCCATCTTAATGGGGGCATTCTCCTTGTGTCTTCACATAGTTGTCTTCATATAAGAATACCAGCCATATTGGATTAGGGGCCTATCCTATCTAGTGTGATCACATCTTAACTAATTTACGTCTGTTTGGCCTTGTTATGAAATAACAAGATGAGATACTGGCTTAGGACACCAACCTATCTTTTGGGTGGATGCAATTCAACCCATGACAGTCAGCCAGGATGAGCCTGATTAATGGCTTGTGTCTTTCATAATACTCTGATAGTTTAACTTTTTTTGGACTAACAGGCCAAATAGCACAATAACCAACTCATTGCCTACTACTTACTAGGTATGCAAATATGTTTCTTAAATGAATGTTGCTACCAAAAAGTATAGGACTAACAAAAAAGAAGAATCTCAACCATTGGCCTGGTGAATGGGTCAAATCACTGTTGCTTGCCATATAGGAATTGGGCTTTGGCAATTCTGAGAAGAAGGAAACCCCTTCCCTTTCCAACTATTGGGATAAGTGTGCCTATTGGGGACCAGGTGCAGTGGCTCACGCCTGTAATCTCAGCACTTTGAGAGGCCAAAGTGGGCAGATCACCTGATGTCAGGAGTTTGAGACCAGCCTGGCCAACATGGTGAAACCCCATCTCTACTAAAAAGACAAAAATTAGCTGGGCATGGTGGTGGGCGCCTGTAATCCCAGTTACTGGGGAGGCTGAGGCAGGAGAATAGCTTGAACCCAGGAGGCAGATCATGGGTTCATGCAGTAAGACAAGATCATGCCATTGTACTCCAGCCTGGGTGACAGAGTGAGACTCTGTCTCAAAACCAACCAAACAAAAAAGTATGCTTATTGGGAAATTGGGTCTTTGGAGGCAATAATTATTTCCATGTTACAGCAAAGCTTCAAAAAGGAAAATGTTTTTCCTTAAAGTATCATTTCAAGTAAATTTATGCTTAATATATATGGACAGCTTTTAGGCCAAGAACACAGAAGAAAACAACTTTCTATGTATTTGGACATAAAGAGTTAGAAAGGGAGGAAAGAACAACAGAAATACTGCATTTTGAGACTGATTTTGTGTGCATTTAATATGTTCCAAAACTAATAAGTTCCCATGAATCAATTATTTGCATTTCATTTCATTTCATACACGTTTACTTTTGAAAGAATACTCTTATTCTCTTTTTCCATTATTTTATTTTAGTCTATGTTTATCATTATATTTACACTGACTTTCTTGTAAATAGTATATAATTGGGCCTTTTATTTTTATTGTCAACCTGAGAATCTCTGTCTTTTAATTAGAGTGTTTAGACCATTTACATTTAATGTAATCATTAATATGGTTGGGTTTAAGTACATAATTGTCTTATTGTCTATTTGTTTCCAATGTTTTTGTTCTTCTCTTCTTCCTTTCCTATATTCTTTTGGATTATTTAAATACTTTTTAGTATTCTATTTCACTTCATGTGTTATATTTTTGGCAGTTTTTCTCTCTTTTTAGTGGTTGCTCTAGGAATTATTAAAGGGAAGTAGTATGAATACACTGGTTAACATAATTATTTTTTTTCTTTATAACTTCACTTGCAAGCCTGAGCAGATTTATGAGGCACTGTGAGCTTAAACCTCTTTGGGATTGAGGCTAATACTACAAACCACATTGGATTTATATAAACATCAGCCACTCTGGTAAAAGCATTCTACTTGACTGACTCCATCAACTCACTGGCATTTTCTATGGTCAAATTCAGTAAAAATAAGGTGAGAGCAAAAGTCTTTTGTCCAGGAGATTCATGTCAGCTGAAGAAGTAGCAGCAGACTTAGGACAACATAAAAGGTTAAGCCATTTTACTAATACCATTCTTAACCTTGAAAAGTTACATAGATTTTCAGGAGCTTAGCGTTTAGCAGACGTAGAGAATATTTATCAAAATAAAGAAGGTGGATAAAGAGAAACATAGTACATTTGGCCAGGCACAGTGACTCATGCCTGTAATCCCAGCACTTTGGGAGGCTGAGGCAGGTGGATCATGAGGTCAGGAGATTGAGACCATCCTGGCTAACACAGCGAAACCCCATCTCTACAGAAACTTAGCTGGGCATGGTGGCAGGTGCCTGTAGTCCCAGCTACTTGGGAGGCTGAAGCAGGAGAATGGTGTGAACCCAGGAGGCGGAGCTTGCAGTAAGTGGAGATTGTGCCACTGCACTCCAGCTTGGGCAACAGTGAGAAACTCTATCTCAAAAAAAAAAAAAAAAAAGAAAAGAAATACGGTACATCTATCTATCCATATATATATATATACACACACACACACACATACATATATATACACATACATATATATGATAATTCAATAGAGTAAAAATGTCAGTTCTCCTCAAATTAATCTATATTAAATTTAATACTGGCCAGGTGCAGTGGCTCACACCTGTAATCCCAGCACTTTGGGATGCTGAGGTGGGCAGACCACCGAGGTCAGGAGTTTGTGACCAGCCTTGCCAACATGGTGAAATCCCATCTCTACTAAAAATACAAAAATTAGCTTGGCATAGTGGCACGTGCCTGTAATCCCAGCTACTTGGGAGGCTGAGACAGGAGAATTGCTTGAACCTGGGAGGCGGAGGTTGCAGTGAGCCAAGATTGTGCCACTGCACTCCAGCCTGTGTGACAGAGTGAGACTCTGTTTCAAAAAAAAAAAAAAAAAAAAAATTAACACCAATAAAATCTAAAGATTTTTCATCAAAATTGATATTGTAATTATAAATTTTATGTGGAAAAGATATTATGAAAGAAAAGCTAAGTCAGTCTTGATAAAGCAGGACAGAGAAGAGAGACCCACACTACCAAATATCAAGATATATTACAAAGGTATAGAAACAAAAATAGTGCAGTATTAGCACCCTCATAGAAGAAGTAATCTATGAAAGGGAATAGACAGCATAGGAACAGACCAATGAGAACTGGACATATAATAGAGGTGACATTATAAATAAATGGCAGTGCAAAGATTGTTTGATACATTGCATTAGAACAGTTGGCTTTCTGCTTGCAAAGTTATATCCCTGTTTCACAGTGTATTAGAAAACAAATTAAAGTTTAAATGTAAGAACGAAGCAAAGTAAAATACACAAAACTTGTAACCTGTCAGACTGTAATAGGGAAAAATATTTTTATGACCTGAAGTAAAAAAATTTTTTTTAATTTAGAATATTTTTTCTAGTCATATTTTGAGTCATGGGAAAAAATAACACTTATTAAAATTTGTAGAAGCAGCTTTGAAATATATATATATTTTTAAGGTTTTAGATATTAAATATATATATATATATGAGGAGAAAGAGATCTATCCCCTGCCTTACCTAGTATTTCCTCTTCTTTTCCTCTTTCCCTAAGTGTTCTCTTAGAAAATTCAAAGACTCCAGGCAAAACTTTTTCTAGTACATTTTTAATTTTGCTCTTTTTATGATAATAAATAACATAATTAACATGCATGTGATATTGTACCTCATGTTCTCAGAACTGTTATCTGGTATAAACTTTAATTTCAACAGAATTAAGTGTTTTTCTATTAGTGATAACTTTCTAGAGAGGATATGAAGCTAGAACAAAAAGATAAAAACTGGTAGAATATTAGCCTGCTCCACTTTTCCTGTACCCTATTCCTTCACTTGGAAACTTTATTCCAATAATTTTTCCAGTGCATGATGGAAGAAAATACATGGTGATTTGTCATGTTTACTCATGCTATAACTTTGATTTTTAAGCTTTTATTGTCTAAAGAAGAGAATTATTACTTACAAAGCCATTGGCTTGGAAACTATTTTCATGAGAAATCATATCTCATTTAATTAAAATAAAGACAGAAAATTCAACCTCAAGGAAAACTCATTTGTCTTATACAAATAGCATTTCAGAGAGTCAAAGAAATTAGAGGTGGAAAAATCAATTAGAGCTAATCTACCAGCTTGTCAGAAAAGATTGCTTTCTACGAAATATATTCTAGCTTTTTGTCCAGGTTAATTCTAAAAGTCTCATGGGATGGAGCACTTGTTATATTCTTTTGAAGTTTTTCCTTTTATCTAATTTACCTTACCAGGAATCTTTTCTTTGGCTAATATCTAATTTCCATGTTAGCTACTAATTCTATACTATTACTTTTAATCATACCTCTTCCTATACTAATGTCCCTTCCCCGCCAAGTTCAGTTTTTATGATCTCAGATATTTGTAAGGAGCTAGCTTTCTTTCGTTTAACCTAATGACAAATGTTTGCTTGTTATAATAATCTCTTAAAAGCAAAAGAAATCTTTAGATCTTTTTTTTCTCCATCTTCCTTTCTTTTCTTATTTTGCAGACCTTATAATGAGGCACTTAAAAGTGAAGATACTGGCAGGAACAAATAGAGAAAGGAGACTTATAAATCCTTTGCTTGATCAAGGAGACTATCAAGGCCTTTGCAAATTAGCAATATATATCTTATCTATCTCTGGGATGAGCAAAGCATTTTCTCTTGTAAATGATTTCTAGTTCTTTTTAAATGTCTTCTCTCTCAGTGTTCTTCATTTCAGATTCCCCATTCCTATTTAATTATGTTTATATGAATTTAAAATGGAGTATTTTTTCGGGTTGGATGGTGTAATTTATATACCCTGTGAACATGAAGGTTGATGGTTTTCCTGTATTCACAAGATTTAAATTCTTGCCCTTATCATGCAGACAATTAATTGTGAGGCACCCTGCACATTGGTACTCTGGAGTCAAGTTTCTGCTGTTTGATGATAAGCAAAAGAGGGATTCTAGGAGGGGTGAGAGATATCATATAACCAGGGAAGGAGATTGCTGTGAGCATAAGAACATAAATTCTTTGTAGCCGGAACCAGTTCAATAAAATGCCAGTGTCTACACTAACAACTCCTGGTAACCTGAGGAAGGGCAGAGACAGAGTGTGATGAATTTTATTGTGTGCTTTTGTGCTCATTTAATTGAGTTTCTATGAATTTGTGTATAGAGCTTTCCATTACCATTGTTCAGGAATGATGGAATGTTTATGAAATTTACTAAATATGTTTTTCAATATTGAAAATGTACAGAAACATTTAATTAGCTTTCTCTGCTTACCAGGAGACTGTCAGCGCTTTAAATAACAAACAAAGATGTGGTAGAATTTTCTAGAAAAAGGGCCTTGTACTACCTTTCACAGAGTCATAACATCTCTTTAGATAAAAGCCTATGCTCTGGAGCGAGACTGCCTTCTTCAGATTCTGCCTCTGTCCCTTAATAGCTGTGTGACCTTTGGAAAGTAACTTCACTCCTCTGGCCTCAGTTTCTTCTGTTATAAAAGCGTAATTAGCCTATCTGAGGAGAAACTGTATTATAAATTGAGACTAAATGGCATTAACGTTTGGATGGTTTTGTTTGTTTTTTGAGTCAGAGTCTCACTCTGTTATCCAGGCTAGAGTGCAATGGTGTGATCTTGGCTCACTGCATCCTCTGCCTCCTGAGTTCAAGCAATTCTCCTGCGTTGGCCTCCCTAGTAGCTGGGATTACAGACGTGCACCACCACGCCTGGCTAATTTATTGTTTTTTTTTTTTTTTTTTGAGACTGAGGCTCACTCTGTCATCCAGGCTGGAGTGCAGTGACACGATCTTGGCTCACTGCAAGCTCCGCCTCCCGAGTTCATGCCATTCTCCTGTCTCAGCCTTCAGAGTAGCTGGGACTACAGGTGCCCACCACCACGCCCGGCTAATTTTTTTTTTGTATTATTAGTAGAGACGGGGTTTCACCGAGTTAGCCAGGATGGTCTCGATCTCCTGACCTTGTGATCCGCCCGCCTTGGCCTCCCAAAGTGCTGGGATTACAGGCGTGAGCCTCTGCACCCGGCCTAATTTTTGTATTTTTAGTAGAGAAGGGGTTTTACCATGTTGCCCAGGCTGGTCTCAAACTCTGTGAACTCAAGTGATCCACTAGCCTCAGCCTCCCAAAGTGCTGGGATTACAGGTGTGAGCCACCGTGCCCAGTGAGTTAATGTTTGTGAAGTGCTTAGTACAGTGCCTTAAAATCTAATTTAATTTTTTCTTCTTTTCATTCATTAAACAGATATTTATCAAGTGTCTTCTGTGTGATGTGGCTGAAAATAGGAATTTACAGCATAGCAACAAAGAACGATACAACATCTAACTGTACTATGTGCGAAGTGCTACAAAAACATATGGCAAGCTCTGGAATCAAGAAGTGAGCAGGCCAGGTGTGGTGACTCACGCTTGTAATCCCATGACTTTGGGAGCCCGAGGTGGGAGGATTGCTTGAGCTCAGGAGTTCGAGTCCAGCCTAGGCAACACAGTGAGCCCTCATCTCAACAAAAAACAAAAAAATTATCTGGGGGTGGTGGTGCACATTTGTGGTCCCAGCTACTAGGGAGGCTGAGCCAGGGAGGTTGAGGCCGCAATGAGTCATGAATGTGCCGCTGCACTCCAGCCTGGGTAACAGAGTGAGACTATTCCAGGCAAAGGGAATGGCATAAGCAAAGGCACCAAAGCTTGTAAGTGCAAGATTTGTTTGCCTGTGAGTGACCAAATATAGGTAAAGATCATGGGGTGGGTAAGTGGGAGAGGGGATAACATGCTCTTCCTACTTTAGCTAAGTCACAAAGGTTCAGGAACTGTGGCTACAGCAAGTGGCCAGTGGGGTTGTGCCATTGGTGACACACTGTGCCGTGGTCTTGTCTGTTATTTGCTGCCAGTCCTCCATGGAGCCCAACCTTTTTCTTAACCTGATTCTCCATCTTTGGGTTGATGTAGTGAGATGCCTGACAACTCTCTCAGAAATTATTTTTTCTGGATAAGTTAACCAGAATGAGTTCCTTTTGCTTGTAACCAAGAGATGTCTCAAACAATAGAGAATTTAATCTTTTTGGCAAGCCATTTGAATTTCCGAAATTTTAATCAATAAATATGGAGTACTTCTGTAATAAAATACTTATATTTAATATAAAAATCAAATGTAAATGTAAAATATAAAAAATCTAAATTAAAAAATTATTGAAAATGTTAAAAAAAATTCACATTGAGACAAAAGGATAAGATGGATAATCATAGTGGGAACAATTTGAAGATAATCTGTATTGAGTGCTTGCCTGTGGGCCAGATACATTGTTATGAGCTTCATGTGCATTATCTCACATGCTTGGTAACAACAATAAGATATTCATGCTATGATTATCATTGTTTTCAGATGAGGTAACTGAGGGGTAAAGCGCTTAAGTCGGCTGCCCAAAACTAGCAGTGGGAGAGTGGTGTAGCCAGGATTTAAACCCAGGTAGCCCAAATACAGCATCTACAATCTGTCTCAAATCTATGACATCACAGATGAGCTGGTATCCACCTTTCCCTGAAGGAGTTGAAGGAGCTTTTATAGAATAGGTGATATCTGAACTGGACCTTAGAGAGTAATCTGAACTGGACCTTAGAGAGTAAGTAAAATTCTGCCAGATAAAGAACATGCAAAAGCGTTAGTCTAGCTTGAGGTTTGCGTGCAAGGGCAGAGTCGGGAAAGGCCGCTACGTGTTTCCAGGAATGCCTCATGGGCATAAGTTGCTGCGGTGTGGGGGTTGGGTAGAGGGAGAGGTATGAGCTGGGGATGGGGTGGCTGAAAAAAGAGGTTGGTAGTAGAGGAATCCAAATATATTTTTGAAATGGAATAAGGGTTGTTATATTTTTAATTTTCTTTTTGTTACCAACCAAACAAGCAGCAGTGATGGAGTGATGGAGTTTGGTTATGTGAGTCCTTCAGTTTAGTAGTTAAGATTTTATCTTTAAGCAACTGGACGTCATCAGTGGTCTTAAAGGAGGAGAATGACGTCATCAGCATCTTATTTTAGAAGTATCACTCTGGCAGCGGTGTGGAGAAAGGGCTTGGATTGGGAGTGATGGGTGTCACCAAGGTTGGTTAGCACGATTCTGAAATATTAGGCATGAAAAGACAGTGAGGACAGTGGACAGTGAGGACAGAGAGGTGGGCCCACATTTGACAGGCATCCCTGAGTTGGGAGCAAAAGGGCTTGATGATTAATTTAATGCGGGTGGTTGAGGAGGAAGGAAGAATTGAAGATGATTGAGATTTCTAGTTTAGAAACCTGAGTAATTGGGGAATGTCATTAACTGAAATAGAAGTGGAAGGAAGGAAATCTTCCCATGTGAGGCCTACCAGAAGCTTTACATACGTTATTTAATCTTAAACAAACCCATAATGAAAAAATTAACATGCCCATTTTGCAGATAAGAAAAGTGAGGTTCAGTGAGGTAAAGTAGCTTGCCCAAGGTCACCCAACTAGTAAGGGCTGGTATGTGAAACAAGGTCTTACTCCAGTGCCCCTATTCTTCCCATGATAATAGGGGACTTTGTGCTTTGTACCTCTCTACACTCTAATAATAATTTTAGTTTGGAAAAATAGGACTGAAACTCAATGGGAAGGGAGACCATGGAAACATGGTCCTCCCAGCAATAGTGCAGTATGAAGAGAGATTAAAGGATTGCCCTAATGACATTAAGGACCAGAGCAGCACTGTCCAATATAATTTTCTGCAGTGATGCAAATGCTTTTTACTTACATTATCCAATACAGTAGTTATTAGGTCAGGTGCTACTGAGCACTTGAAATGTGGCCAGTATGAATGAGGAACCGAAGAGTTAATTCTAATTGATTTTAAGTGATTTCAGATTAAATAGGCATATGTGGCTATGACTGCCATATTGGATGGTTTAGGACAAGATAAACCAGTCAGGCATAGAGGGTTCATCAGAGAAGAGGCCTTGCTGGTACCCCTGAAAAGTCACTTGGTATTTGATCACCTGCCTCACACCTCTGGGTAATATTGGTCCTACATTTGGGGACCATAATTTATTCGTTAGCAAAAGGTTTTTTTCCTAGTGTGGACCACAGACTTATTTTACTATGTTTTATCTGTAGGAGAGTAAGTACAATGCTCCCTCTCCTTTCTTATCTGAGAATCATTATAGTCATTTTATCTGTATTTACATTTTTCCGTATAGAGTATTATTTAAGAGTTCAAGCTCCAGGAAAACTGCCTGGGTTCAAATCCCAGTTCTGCTACTGAATATTTTGTGCCTCGAGTTAGCTATTTCAAGTTTGCAAGCCTCACTTTCCCTATCCATAAAATAGGGATAACAATAGTGCTTCATTCATAGGGTAGTTGTGAGGATTAAGTTAAATAACCTATGGAAAATGCTTAGCCAATGTCTGGCACACGCTAAATACTCAGTAAGAGTTAGCTATTCTAAAACTAGTACTGTGTGATAGTGTGTACTTTGTACCTCTGCATTTTGATATTTACTCGACTCTATTTTTGCTTCAATAGAAGGTCTTCCTCCAGATCTCTGTCAGAACATTCCAAAAAGAAATACACATTCCTCAAGATAAGAAGGTAGACAAAGTTTTGAAGAATTTATTGGAGGCATGAGTTTTGAGTTGTTTTTGATTTCACTTTGATTTCTATATTGTTAAAGTATTTAAAATCATTACAGAAGAAAATCATGACCATGATATTTTGTTGTGATCATTAAAATTTCCTTGGTTTAAGCTCAAACCGTTGCACATATACCACACAAATAATAATACTGAAAGTTCTAAATGTTGGCACAGAAGATTTCTTGATGTTTTGTAGTTATACCGTTTTTTGTTTTGTTTTGTTTTGAGATGGGGTCTTGCTGTGTGGCTCAGACTGAAGTGCAGAGGCTATTCACAGGCAAGATCATACTGCAACCTTGGACATTCGGCCTCATGTACCCTCTTGCCTCAGCCTCCCCAGTAGCTGGTACTACAGGCTTGGGCCACTGCACCCGACTCATACCTGTTTAATTGAAATATTTAATGCCTAGACTTTGGCTATTCAGTGCCACTTAGAAGTGGCTGGATATTTGTTGATCACGGACTAAAGACTAATGACGTCACAGGTAGGAACAAGTAATAGGATCCCTTTTGTTGTCACCAATTTTGTATTTTGTAATCTTTGGATTGTAAAACTGCATTGTAATATAGTATTGCACTCCCTACGGTGTTTGTGCAAAAAAACATTTTTTTCCCATTAGATTGGAATTTTGAGAAATCTGGCTTCAAGTGACAGTTCTGCCTTTGGTTTGTCTAAGTAAAGAAGTCATTTATTTCTCTGGGCCACAGAGAGGTAAATGTCATCTGTAAAGTCTAAGACTTGATCTTGATTTGATTCTAGAATGGTCTCTGAAGTATCCTTCCAAATAAAATTCCTTGGATCTGCCTCCTTCCCCCAACTCTCTAGAAAGACTTTCGGCCTTAAGGGACTTGAGAGGTCATTTTTATGTACTGTTCACATCGTTTACTTCCATGCTTTAAAAAACATGCTCTTGGAATATTCCTGGATATTTCATTTCCTTGGAAAACAATTAATGAGTCAGCATGAAGAAAAAACCCACTCACAATATATATAAAAATTGCATAAAGTGGTGAAACGAGAAATGATTTTCTTTGTAAACTTAAATGATGAGGTATGGAGAAACCAATTACTTATTTATAAAAGGAGTGCGCAGTGAGAAAGCTTTATGTAGCAAAGCTAAAGTGCTGTTACATATTTAGCAAGACAGAGGGCATGGGGAGTCCTCTCCATACTGCCTTAAAACTGCTGTTACAATAAACGTTCCTTTCAATGAGAGAGACAATGTGTTGGGAGAAGGACGAAGGAAGGAAACAACGGAAGGGTCAAAGCCTTCCCGCCAGCCCCGATCAGTCCCCTCTGTAAATTCATAATTAAGGGAATTTCCTCCTGCAGCTGCGGAACGCTCGATGGCCGTTTCGACGTCACTGTCAGGGTATTTCAGGGATTTTGTGTGCCCAGGCGGTCGGTGACTTCCCAACTCCTCCAGCGGATCCCCGGTGGGACGCAGAACACCACCCGTGGCGAATTCGGGCTGGGGCAGTTTGGGAACACGTCCCCGGGGGCGCAGCGGCCGGAGGAGGGCGCGGAAGTGTTTCCTGGGTGAGCGCTGCGGCCGTGCCCTTTTCCGGAAGGCTGATTGCATCAGGTGTGGAGCAGGGCGCCTCCTCGGCCCAACCTGGCGGCCTCTGCGCCTGCGCGCGCCGCCCCACCCCACAGCCGCGGACTCCACCGCGGGTTTTCCTCTGGGTCGGGAAGAGACTGAGCTGGGAGGGGCAGGCGCCGCACACCTACCCTGGACCCCTGAGAGAGAGCAGGGTGGCCAGGCTGGGTTCCGGGGATCCAAGGGGAGCTGTGAGGTCCGGGAATAGAGTGCCTTGGAAAGAGGACCCGCCTACAAGGTTGGAGGCCGGTAGATCTCCGCTCCTGACAGGAGTGGTGGTCTTGGGCTGGTTTCCTCGCCTCTTTGGCCTTGAAGATCACAGACTAAGAACCACAAGGCTTTCCAGTTCACAGAGCCTGTATTTTCCCCAAGAGGGCCACTGTGGCCCTCGACTGTCCTTGGTCCACGGGCGTGTTAGGTGGATCTTGGGGTGCAGAGACTCAGTCCCAAGAGTGAACACTTTCATGAATTTATGGGGATTTCTCTGTGACAGTATTGTTTTTATGTTCTAGGAAGGAGGGACATGATTGTTGGCCTCCAGCTCGGGCGGAGGGAACTAATTGTTAATTGGAGGGGTTATTGGAGTGCAAAATCAGAAACCACCTTCCACAAGGCAGCCCCCCTCCCATCCCTTCGTAACAACCTCACTGAGTCTGCATGAGGATCCCGCTATACGCTATTCGCACCTTGTGCATTTCCCTCCCAGCACTCTGCCTGTTTGAAACGACCGTTTTGAGTGATTATTTGATAGGTGTCTGTCACCCGGCCCGACTATAAATTCCATGAAGGCAGGGGCCTAGGCTTTTAAATTCACCTATATCCTCAGGTCTAGTACAAGACCTCGTGGATCCTCAATAAATTCATGTAGGAAAGAATAAAGTAATGCCCACCCCCACTGCATAGAGTCCTCATAGGAAAAATCATGTGAGTTTTTAATTCGAGATCCTCGGTAGGACTGTGTGTGTTTGTGTATGGGTAGGGTTCTCAAAGTGTATAGTCCTCATACCAGCAGCATCAGCATCTCATGGGAACTTGTTAGATACGCAGATGCTGGGGCCCCACCACATATCTCCCCATTCAGAGACACAGATTGGGACTCAGGGATTTGTACTTCAGCAAACCCTCCAGGCGATTCTGATCCAGGCTCCAGTTTGACAACGGCTGCCCTGGTGAAGAGCAATCCTAAGGATACTTTGGGGATGTCATTCACAGTGTCTAGGGCAGAGCACGGTTTACCACTTACTGAGACTCGACTCTCATCAGGGCTTTGCTTGCACGCTTACAATTAGAGTTATAGATAATATTATTGGCAGTGGAAATGAAAACCTGCTTTTCCTCTCCGGCAGTTGTATTTCTCCCTTGATATCATCTTGTGATTTCCAGATCAAAGAAGAGTGTGTGTGCGGCAATATGCCTGGGGGTGGGGATAGGAGGCAGAAGGAAGGAGAAGGTCTCGCCTACAACTTGCAGTTAGCCTAGGTGGGTGTGGGCAGCTCTTCTGTGGGGACATTTTCCTATTGCAAGGGAATGCTGGCGTGTGGGAGAAAAGCCAGGGCTAAGGTAACCCAACTGCCTTTTGGTGCAGACACCAGCCACATGGAGGGGATACCCGGGCTGCACCGCACGTCCTGCCTTTGGGTCTTACTGGGGCACCCCTTGCCTCCCTGCGTGTTCCCAGGCGATTGGGGAGCTTGCCTCCCGAAGGCCCCGCCGCCTCCACCTGCAGGGGTCGCCCTGGGAGCGCGGCCCGCCCCCTTCCGCCCGGCCCCCGCCCCCCCCGGCCCCGCCTTTCTCCCATTTGTCTCCCGCCCCGCCGGGTCCCTCTAGCCTTCGCTCGCGCAGCCGCTGCCAAAGCCTGGAGAAGTGGAATCTCGTCAGCGCAGCTCCCTGCGCTGGACTCGCGGAGCGGCACTGAGCATGCTCAGTCGCCCGAGCCCGTTCTGATCTCAAGTAGGAAGCTAGTGCGCTGCGACCGCAGCTGATCTGGGCGCTCCGGGGAGGGCGAGGCTGGAGCAGAGCCGCTGGGCGCCGGAGCTGAGGCGAGCGCCGCGCGCACCACTGGTGAGCCCCGCTTTCTTCCTTGCCTTTGCCCCGGATTCCGGGGCAGCACGAGAGTGCTGGGGAAACACCCGGGCAGCGTCAGCAGCGTGCGGCGAGTGGCTGTGGGTTCCTCCGGCGGCTGCTCCTCTGCTCCTGGCCCCGGGGCTGCGCGGCCACTGCCGCCCGCTCAGCCGCAGCCACAGCTGCAGCAGCTGCCGCGGCATCTGCAGCGGAGCGCCCGCTGCGGAGTCCCGTGCGCCCTGCGCCCGCGCCGCAGGGCCAGTGGCACGGCGACTGCGGGCTCACTCTCCTTGACTTCCATCCCTCCCGCTTCCCGGCGCCCTCTTTTCCTCAGCAGCCCGGGCTTGGCAGGGCCTGGGGCGGGGGAGACCGGGTTGGAGGCGGTGCGCCCGGGTGGGGACTGCGGAGGGGAAAAGTGAGGGTGGGCGCTTGCGGGAAGAGCGCACACCCCCTTGTCCTGGCACCGGCCTCCGCTGTGCGGCTCCGCTGTCCCTCCCCGGCGGCAGCGCACTCCTGCCGGGGAGTTGGAGCCGGGGTTGGCTTCTCCACGAGGAGTTCAGAGGCCAGCCGCTGAGACTTGAAAGGGGGGAAAAGTTCCTTTTCCCCCTCGGTGGCAGAGAGAGCGTTTAACTAGAAAATGGCTGTGCAGAGGGGACCGACTCGAGGAAACTGGCCACTGGGACCCGAAAGCCCCTGCGCTGCCCGCGGGGCGGAATGGAGGGTGGTACGCTAGAAATGACATTTGTGCGGCGAGAACAGAGCTGGAGGGAGGGAAGGATTCTGAGACCCATAGAAACAATGAAAGGTGGTCTCCACGTCGGTGAAGTGGTGTAGACCACGGGTGCGGGGCAAACAGCCGAGGGAGCATGGGACTGGAATTCAAAAAAAAAATTAATTTGGATAAATCACATGTGGAGTTGTCACCGACCGTTCTGTAGTCAAGTTCTGCGCGGTTTTAGAGCCACGACTGTCACAGACGTTTTTGGATGGATTGAGTAGTTGAGGAGGGTCGAAATTGAAAGAATAAGGTCAGTGTCGGAAGCTCCAACAGGGCTCTCGGAGGGGACAGTTTGTTTAAGTCCCTCAGTCACTGGCTTTAGATTGTGTCTAATTACTTACGTGAAATGCCCAAAGGATTATCATAAAATGATGCCAGCGGTGTTGTTTGAATTCCAAGAAATGAGGAAACTTTGTGAGGTTGGCATGGGTGTATCATTTGTTTTAATATTTCACCGATTTAAAAAACATACACAGTGGCAGCTTGATCTGTTGTTTCTGGAGTTTATTAAATCTTGCTTGTTTCTTTTTTTTTTTTTCTTGTCGTGGTTTCAGATTTCAAATCTTGTCCCCAAATGGCCATAATAATGCAGAGTATTAGAATTTGTGTGGCTGGCCGTTTAGGAACAGATGGAGTCCTTGAAAGGGGATTTCTTCATGAACTTAGCAAGCTTCTCGTTTTCAACTTGTAGCTTGTAAGCAGTATTTGTTCAACAGTTGTTTATCATAACTTGCAACATCCTAGAAATGGCATCGTTCATAAAGGATGGTATTTGTGGCGAGGATGGGGAAACCTCCAGGCTGGGGAAATGCTGAGAGAACACAGGTGGCAGTAGAGTACAGTGGGCTGATCTTGGGACGGAAGGTGGTGGGGTACAGGTGCAAGATTTCAGTTGCTGTTCTTCCATTGTCCATGTACTGTATGACCCCGAAGTCACCCACAGTCTTCATAAACTGGATGTAACCATGTCTCTAGATATTTGCTGAGAGCTTGTGAGAGAGGACTCTAAAGTTGACATCCTTTCCACGGAAGGTGTTTAGGTCCTATACTTTTATTCCCTCTTCAAATGGATACTTTTAACTGAATAAATTCACCTTCAAGGAGCCAGTGTGAACCGGCTTTCTGAAATTTTTATAAAGTGGTAATTGAAAAGTTTGATGGTGAGTTGGGAGGATTGCTTGAGCCTAGGAGTTTGAGGCTGTAGGGAGCTATGATCACACCACTGCACTCCAGCCTGGGCAACAGAGTGAGACCCTGTCTCTGAAAAACAGAAAGCTTGATTATTAAAGAGTAAAATACTGGCGTTTACACTTAACTGGAGTAATATGAATACTGACTCCAAAATTACTTGGGAAAAGATCATTGCATATATTGTAAGAATCCTCATGTACAAACATAAAATATTTTTAAACTGCTACTCTTTTTGTCATGTTTCAACCTTTTGATGACTGTTTTCTTTTCCTGCCACCAGAGAAACAACAGCATATGAACATTGAATTCTTTTATTTTTATGTTACCACAGTAATGAATACTGAAAGCCTTGCCATAATATTAGAATAGTGATGGGTGTGGACTATCCTGATTACTGGATATCTAAATTTATCTTTTAAGAAAAATGGAAGGGAGAGCATCAGGAAGAATAGCTAATAGATGCTAGGTTTAATACCTAGGTGATGGGTTGATCTGTGCAGCAAACCACCATAGCACATGTTTACCTGTGTAACAAATCTGCACATCCTGCATATGTACCCGGAACTTAAAAGTTGAAAGAAAGAAAAAAAAAGAAAAATGGAATGTCATGTCTCTGTACCTTTTTCAATTTCACTTTAAGAATAGACAATACCTGGCCGGGTGCAGTGGCTAACGCCTCTAATCACAGCACTTTGGGAGGCCGAGGCGGGTGGATCACTTGAGGTCAGTAGTTTGAGACCAGCCTGGCCAAGAGGTAAAACCCCCGTCTCTGAAAAAATACAAAAATTAGCCGGGTGTGGTGGCTCGCGCCTGTAATCCCAGCTACTGGGGAAGCTGAGGCAGGAGAATCACTTGAACCTGGGAGGTGGAGGTTGCAGTGAGCCAAGATCGCGCCACTGCACTCCATCCTAGGCAAAAGGGTGAGACTCTGTCTCAAAATAAATAAATAAATAACAAAACAAAACTAGACAATACCCTTCTGATATAACACCTTAAGTTTTCTGAGGGTGGGGGAGGGGGTTAGGTGGGACAGACTTTTAGGAAAATATTGTAATAAGTTATTACTGGTTATGTGGGGAATACTTATTTTCCTATATGGGGTTAAGGAAACCAGCATTTGTTCAGTGCCTATTATTATTATTATTATTATTATTATTTTTAAGAGGGAGTTTCAGTCTGTCACCCAGGGTGGAGTGCAGTGGCGCAATCTTGGCTCACTGCAACCTCTGCTTCCCAGGTTCAAGTAATTCTCCTGCCTCAGCCTCCTGAGTAGCTGGGATTCCATGCGCCCGCCACCACACCTGGCTAATTTTTTGTAATTGTAGTAGAGATGGGGTTTCACCATGTTGGCCAGGCTGGTCTCCAACTCCTGACCTCAGGAGATCCACCTGCCTTGGTCTGCCAAAGTGCTGGGATTACAGGCGTGAGCCATTGCACCCGGCCTGTTCAGTGCTTTTTATGTGTCCTATTATCCTATTAAGGTTTTGTATATATCATCTTATGCTGGAAGCATCTATGCATAAATGTCAGCTCTCTAAGAAAATCCCTCTGAAAAGGCGGACACTCCTGATTGCACAGCAATAGAGCTTTAAGCTTTTATCTTATATGAAAATATCTTTAATTGATTCCATTATTATTCAGTAAGCATTCTCTTTTAAAGCATCTTTGATTTGTTATTTCGAATTAAATTTGATTGGAACTGCGTATCTTCAGAATGATTTGAATGTTTTCAGGAAGCTTCTATCCAGATTTTAAAACTGTTTTGTGTTCATTTATTTTCAACAATGTTGCACTACCAACAAATGAAATTAGATGTCAGAAAGATAAACCCAGATTAGCCGTTTTGATTTTAATGTGTTATTAGTGCATATTCTGCATGCTGATATGTGTTGATGGCATTTCTCTCAGCTGAAATGGTTTGTCAGAGGCAGAGTGACAGAGTCTCCATAATAAAAGGTCTGGGGGGATTTGGAGGAAAGACCACTAACCAGGGACCCAAAGACTTGCCTTTGGGGCTGGCTTGTCCCTTACTTTAATTCACTGTGTTACCTGGAAAAAGTCAGTTATGTTTCTGGGCCTGTTTTCCCATCTGTAAAATGAGAGAGCTGCAGTCACCCTCTAGTTGTCTGTCGGGCCCTTCTTGTCCCAGTCTAGAGATCTGTGATGCAACCATTGGAGGAGGGAGGTCTTCATTTGGAGCAGGGGTCCCCAACCCCCTGCTTCGGACCTGAACTGGTCAGTGGCCTGTTAGGAGCCGGGCCATAGAGCAGGAGATGAGCGGTGGGCGAGTGAGCTTTACCACGTGAGCTCCACCTCCTGTCAGATCAGTGGCGACATTAGATTCTCACAGGACTGTGAACCCTGTTGTGAACTGCACATGTGTGGGATCTTGGCTCTGCACTTCCTATGAGAATCTACTGCCTGTTGATCTGAGTTGGAACAGTTTCATCCTAATCCCCCACCCCATCCTTGGAAAAATTGTCTTCCATGAACGCAGTCTGGGGACCGCTGCTTTACAGCATTAGTTGGAGATGATTTTGTGTTTCCCTGTCTGGTTTGTCACATGCCCTTCTTTTTTTGCCCAATTCCTACTTCCCTTGTAGTTTTCATTTGTTATAAAATGGTTGTTATAAAATCAACTTTTTATGGCCCTGCCAGTCTAGTTAGGAGATAAGGTAATGATTAGATTTGGGTAAAGTGTATTCGACATTTGAAACTACTTCATAGCATTTTCTGAGGGGAGACTTTCTGCTCTTGGGCACACAGGTAGTCTGAGAAAGAAGCCTCTACCTAGGCCGCAGGGGAGGGGGTCCTGTGCTTTGCTTCCCAGGCCCACCCTTGTGAAATTTTGGCAAGCCTTTCCTGTGTCCCAGCCTTTGTCTTCTCCCTTTGATGAGAAATGCAGCCCTTGGTCTCTGGAATATGATTTTCATTCTCATTTAATGTTAGCCCTGTCACTGTGTTCGACAGATGCCTGTGGTTGGGTGCTGCAGTAGCAGGAGTGGTGGCTGGTGAAATGTGTCTACTCAGTGTCATTAGCAGGGTCATAAGCTTTTTTTTTTCTTTTTTCTTGGCAAGCTGCGATGGGGCAGAGAGCAAAGGAAACCAATCCCATTTGGTGTTTTTAGTGCACTTTGCTTTCAAGAGGCTCACAAAACTCAGCATCATTAACCTTTAAGTGAGGCAGTGAGGAGAAGTTATTCCATTTAAATAATTTTTAATAAAGGGACAGTGACTCTAGTTCCTCTAATCATAACCAAGCTCCAGGGTTCGTGGACCCCTGTTAGGAGTGGGGCATTGACTCCAGACGTTAGATGAGAGCTGGGAGAGAGGAAGGGCATAGAAGGTGGAAGGTCAAGTCACACAACTGGGCAAGAAGTAAGAAGCTTGATCAGTTTAAAGGTATTAGAGCTCTTTGTGTGTAGAGTTACAGGAGACGTTCCCTTTCTATTTAATCTATTTCCATAGTGTTTGAATCTTATCTTGTTTTCTGTAATGGACATATATTTCTTTTATAATCAGAAAAATCCCAATATATAATTTATTGGTATATAAAATGTACAGATTCACATGGACAAAAATGGGAAGAGAACATGGAAAGAAACGAATGGTATGGAAAAGGATGGGTTAAAGCTTTTCTTTGTTGTTGGTTAATGACTTGACAGTGGTTATAAACAAAGTTTACCAGTTCTACCCTCTCTTTTCCTCTTGTGGAAATCTTGCAAACTTTGTTTGCTAGGTAATAACTGAAGTTCTCGAAGTGTAACTCATTGGCAAGTATGCTTCAGGAATGCCTAGAGTGGGAGGAAGAGTGTTGTTTTTTTTTTAAGTTGATGAAAAAGAATGCAGAGGCTGGGAGCAGTGGCTCATGCCTGTAATCCTAGCACTTTGGGAGGCCGAGGCAGGTGGCGCACTTGAGGTCGGGAGTTTGAGACCAGCCTGGCCAACATGGTGAAACCCCGTCTCTACTAAAAATAGAAAAATTAGCTGGGTATGGTGGCACGCACCTGTAATTTCAACTACTCAGGAGGTTGAGGCAGGAGAATCTCTCGAACCCAGGAGGTGAAGGTTGCTGTGAGCTAAGACCGCGCCACTGTACTCCAGCCTGGGTGAAAGGGCGAGACTCTGTCTCAAAAAAAGAAAATAATGCAGAATATTGGAATCGAGCTAGAAGGAAGAGCATGTGTTTAAGAGGGTGAGATAGACTGGGGATACTTTGCAGAATTCCAGAGGGTAAAGGGAAATGCCATTGTTGAAGAAGGAAGGCCTAGCATTACTGGGGGTATGAGATGTGTCCCTGTGTAAGACAGAGCTCCGTTTCCACACAATTTAAGAGTAACTGAGTATCTCCTATATGCAGAGCATAATGTTAGGCCCACAGGTCGTTTATTGTTGGTTAGTGTTTTTCACTGTTCTTATCACAGTGATGATAATGATGTAGTGAATATGTCATAATCGTTCAAATGAGAAGATGTGTCCTTTTCTCTGATATTATGTCCTTCTCATTTTTGGGTAAGATTCTTTTATGATTTGATGGGAATATTTTTATCTGGCCGCTTAATGGTCCATGAAATTGGTAAGTCTGGGAATCTGGGTCTGAGATGCGGAGAGGCCTGCCCTTGGGATTGAGTTGAGTCATGGAGGCCAGGCCAACATGTGGAGCTTGTGGGCCAGCTGATGGGGCCCCTGGGCTTTCTAGGAATATAGAGTCACCCAAGGTCCTAGGAACTGTGAATGAGCTAATTTTGAAAGTGCCCTAGGAACCAGTGACTATTTTTGAATTATAGCTTGAGAATGACAAGAAAAGTGCCAAGATGAAAGATGAGGGTGTAAGGGAGCAGAATGGGCAAGTGATTGAAATGTGAATTTCAGCAGGCGAACCTGGAGATGTATCTTGACATTTGATTCTTTGCATGCAGGCCTCTTTCTGGCAAAACAACACTCTTTAGCAATTCTTAGTTAGTGATTCTAGGAAATCGTGATGGGTCAAAGCCCTAGAACCTAGAATTGTGTAATAGCCAGCTTGGCCCAGACCTCTACAGTATCATGCCCTCCAGGGTGAGCCTTGAATTGCTAGAGGAAACTTCAGAATGATTTGCTCATGGAATTGCTGTTAGTCAGCTTTAGTTTTGGTTGCTATTGTGGGTTAAAGGAGTGTCAAAACAACAACAACAAATTATTTCTTTTTTTTTTTTTTTTTTTTGAGATGGAGTCTCACTTGATCGCCTAGGCTGGAATGCAGTGGCTTAATCTCGGCTCACTGCAACCTCCACCTCCCAGGTTCAAGCAATTTTCCTGCCTCAGCCTCCCAAGTAGCTGGAACTACAGGTGCCTGCCACCATATCCGGCTAATTTTTGTATTTTTAGTAGAGGCTGGGGTTTCACCATGTTGACCAGGCAGGTCTTGGACTCCTGACCTCAAGTGATCTGCTTGCCTCAGCCTCCCAAAGTGCTAGGATTACAGGCATGGTGCCTCTCCCTGGCAGCATCCTGCTTGCTTTTTGGTGCTGGCTCTGTTCTCACCTTCTGATCTTCATTCAGTTTCTCAGGTAGACTTTTGTCCTGGGCAAGAGAGTCAGTCGACCTGCCACATTGAGTTTACCAATTTGCTAGGTGGTACTGTTTGTCGGTGGAAGTGAATAAATCAATATTTCCTTAGCATGAGTTAGATTTCTTGAGTTGGTTCATTCCTGGGGGAACTAATACCGTTAAAATTTTCTTGACACTTCAGGAAATGATTGTATACCACATTGCAAATTTTGAACACAGCTGAGGCATGATTTGGGTGTAGAGACACCTTGGGGAGCCTTGATTCAGACTCAGATTCTTCAAATTATCTGATCAGAACCTCTTCTCCTCTCTAAGAATCAAGGTCTGTTTATACCTTTTCTAGGACAATAGTGAAGAGACATTCATTTGGTGACACCCACCCAGAAACCTTGGCTTCATTTGTTCCTTCCTTTGTTCAGCAAATGCTTATTGAGTACATACTTTGTGCCAGGCACTGTGCTAAGTTCAGGAGGACAGAGTGGAATGTACCAGAACATTGGTTATAGGGTGCTGCAGTAGAGGCACGCGTGTGATGGGAGTGGAGGGAGAGGAAGGCTGTGCTAACCCTGCGAGAGTGGCAAGAGCTGTGGTGAGTGACTTCTCGTATAAAATTCCCACTACAGCAAACCCTTCAGCTGCTTCCTTTGTCATCTTCCCTTAACTCAATTTTGTTCCTGCCCACCACCCAGGATTTGCTACTCCTTTTGTAAGGGAACTTGGGATTTGGCCTTTCAAATCTCTGTGGCAGTAGTTCTTAAGCAGGGCAGTTTTGCTCACTGGGGAACATTTGGCAGTGACATTTTGGTCATTGTGACTGTGGAGGGATAACTACTGGCATCTAGTAGGAAGGGGCTAAGAATGCTACTAAACATCCTACAACATGTGCAAGGATAGCCCTAGAAGGAGGCAGCAGGGGTTTAGTGGTGAAGTCCCAGTACTGCTCTGCAGTTTAATAGCTATAGACAAAGGGCAACAGAATTATACTTTGACAACAGAATTACACAGTGCTCAGTTTGCTCATCTGCAAATAGGAATACTAATTGTGCTTATATAATATGATTGCTATGAAGATTTTAAGAGTGAATGTATGATAAGGGCCTAGAACAATACTTGATGTGAAATAAGACCTTAATCACTATTTTTTATTTTTAAACAAAAACTTTACCTTTTGACTCTAAAGAGCTTAAGTTTTAAGTATGCTTTGATGTAGGAAATGGCCTTTTTGTTTTTCTAGTTCCTTTTTGTCCATTGGCTTTATTTCCCATTGTCTCCATCTTTTGATTCTAAGGTTTTTAATGGCTTTGCCTTTCATCCTTTTTTTCCCAGGGACCCAAATTTATGCCCTTAATGAGCCTTTCCCTAGAGGGCTGAGAATTATATTTATGATTTTCCTTAGCTCTGTCTATTTTGGGAATGGTGAGAAAATGGGAAGCGGGTCAGGGGAGATGTTGCATTACTTCCTGATTGTCATAGCTCCCTTCTCTGTAAAATCCCGTGAAGGATTGAGAGGCAGGTGGTAGTGCTTGCTTAGTAACTCTTCCCTTTACACCCACCAGCTCCACTCCCAAGTTGGGTGCCTACTACTTCCAAAATACCCTGTAATTGGGTCACAACATTATCTGCCTGCTTGGAATCATATCTAAAAATCAAAGCAAAGATGCAGACTATGTCAGCAGGATTTGAAATGTTTCCATCCTCTGCTTTGAGTCTTTGCAGAATTATTCCGAAAACAAAAGAAGGCAAACTTGTTATCCCAATGAGGTGGCAGTTTCTCTGTGGCCTAGAATTATGCCTTATTTTTGCTTGTAAAAGGGCTCAAACCATGATCCTTTCTGACTTTCCACAGGAACGTGAGCTTTTGTGGACATCCCTCAACAGATCAGATTTACTGATGAATTTTCATAACATAATTGACTTGGAAAGCATCTCATTCAGTGTTTTGAATGGTATCAACAGACTAGAGAGAAATTAAGAAGCTCGGTTGTTATATCTTTCGAATTCCTTTCCCACGACACAGTCATCTCTCCCCTGAATGAGAGCAGTGGCCTCCTGGCTTATCCAGCTCTGTTCACTCAGTTTGGCTTCCCAAGGGCTGGGCACTGTTCCAGATGCCACACGTGGACATTGACCAGGATGGCCACTGCCTCTGCCTGCTCAGAGCTCTGGGTCTATAGAGAAAGGCTCACAGCTAAAGAATGAATGACGGTACTATGTGATGTGTATTACTGGAAGAAATACTCAGTGCTTCCCAGAGGAGCACTTATCCTGGTTGGGTGTGGGGAGTATGTGGGGCAAAGCTTCCTGGAGAAGGGATGCTAAGTCTATTCCACAGTGCACCTGGATCTCCATCTTACGGTTCCTTAAGGCACCCTGACTCTTAACTCCTGCGCGGAGCCTGCTGTTTCTGAATGTGTGCCTCCACCTTCCCTCCCACCTCGGTTGCTTCTCATTTTGGAGGCTGCACTTGCCTTTTCCCTGGTCTCTTTCTGTTTCTACTGTACACTGCCTCCAGGGTGATCTTCTGAAATCTTCTGCAGGTCTGGGCATGTCATCCCAACTCTTCAGGGGCTCCTTGCCACCCTCAGGATGAAGTCTAAGCTTTTTGATGAGGCACCGAACATATATCATGATCTGCTCTACATCTCGTTCTTACAATACAACATGTCAGGTTTTATCTGGCCTTTTGGCTTTTATACCCTGTTCCCATTGCCCACGACCATCCCTTTTATCTGTTCTTTACCACCTTTCAGTACTCCTTCAGGAAGTAGCTTAAACATTATTCTCTGATATCTTTATGGTTCTTGCTTGGCACAGCAAGTGGGGAAGTGGACAAGGTGGGGCAGGCTCACTGAAAATTTTCATTTGAGAGAGTCCAGGATGGGTCTTTTTGAAAAGCATATTTGTTAAGATAAAACAATATAGAGTAAAAGAGTGTTTGGCTCAGTTGTCAGGGATGTGAGGAGGTATCCATCCTGGGCTGCTGATTTCTTACGCTTGGAGCAGTTTCCAGAAAGATGCAGTGGGGTTTGACTAAGGAGAGGATTGATGGAGCTGGAGACATAAAGGGAGACAGCCCAGGAAACGGTTCATACAGGCAGGGAACCAGGCCTGGAGTACTAGTGAGAATTGGGGCTTACAGCTCCTGGAGGTTCCTTCTGGTTCTGGGAACTTAGACTTTGGGGCCCCCTTGTTAATGTACTCTGTATTCGTGGCATTTCTGCTCTGCCTAAATGAGATAGGAAGTATGAACACTGAATATGTTGGGTACTATTACTGTGGACAGGGTCTCCATGTCCCAGAATTCAGGGGGGAAATCTCCTGCATTCAAATAAAATGTATTCCAGTGATTTGAGCAGAAAATATGTGAACAGGGTGAAACAAAATTAACACTCACTGTTCTTATTCATGAGAGTTGGCAATCAGATCAGTGTCATTTTCTAAAAATGTCTCTTTTCCCAAGATGTGAGATTATTTCTACTAAGATAAATAAAGGAAGTTCTGTATTCCATCAGTTTATGTATCACTGTCTCATGATCAAAGTCATCTCCTGCTGACTTGAATTTTATTTCAGTTTAAATCATTTTTCTTTACTAGTACTAGATCCTGCTGTTATGTGTGTGTGTGTGTGTGTGTGTATATATATATATATCTTTTTTTTTTACAAGCTACAAGTAGAAATAAGAAACAAAAATAAAATGAGGTGTTTTATTGAATTTTTATCTTTTCTTCCTCTTAGTTCTGAAAACATGTGGATTGCAAGAAAAGCCTATTTAAAAAAAAACTGAGGAGAATGTTGATTTGTGGCATTATCTTTATTTCCTGTAAAGAAAACAGGATTTTCATTAGATCCTGTTGTGCTGTTTTCCTATGAGAGAAATAATAATGAGATAGACTGCCACATTTGGAGTATATATACAATTTTGCTTAACATTTAAATCATTTTTATATGAACATTTGTGAAGGTTTGAACATTTGCCTACTTTCTGCAGCCCCAGTTATTAACAATACAGTGCCACGTTGTCAAGAACAATTTCTTTATGTCAGCGAAACTTCAGGTAGTTTAAACTTATTTCTACAACAGGGGAGCTTACGGGTACAGATTTTCATTAAAGCACATTTATTTTACCTTCGTATTGACCTTGAAAGTTAATTTTTGAAATGCTCGGAGATACATCATTTTGATAAATGGTTAAGTTAAGGAATGCAATGTGAATGTTTCTATGTGATGCAGTTGTAAAAAATTTGTTTGCGTAAAGCCAAAGATTAAATGAGCATGAATAGAAACCAAAATAGTACGGTTTCTTGGTGGGACTGTGGATGATTTTGTTGGCATTATCTTTCTTCCTCCTTCCCAAACATCCCTAGTGTTTCTATATCCTGTTAGCAATGAGTAAAAGGGAAAAAATAATTCTTGTGTGTTCATTTTTGTTTCCTGTAAAGGATGTGCATTTCAGGGGTGTTTCTTTAAGGAGACTAACTGGGAACAAAAGAGAACTGGCATATGCTAAGTGAAATTAGCCAGTCACAAAAGGAAAAATATTGTACGATTCTACTTGTATGCATTGCCTACAGTAAATTTATAGAGACAGACAGTAGAATGGCAGTTGCCAGAGGTTGTGGGGAGGGAGGAATGGAGAGTTACTGTTTAATGTGTACAGAATTTTAGTTGGGGAAGACGAAAAGTTTTGAAAATGAATGGTGGTGGTCACTGTACAACAATGTGAATGTACTTAATGCTGCAGAGCTATACACTTAAAAATAGTTAAAATTCCAAGGAGAAATTAATTCACACTAGACTGAAGCTCCTGGGGGCATGTTCTAACCTCAGTGCAATCTGCTGCTGGGTCTGAAGCTCTGAAGGGTGGGAAAGGCACAGACCCCAGGAGCTGGGAGGGTATGGATGCCACTCACCTGAACTTGACACCAAGCTACTTATCCAGACAGGTTTCAAATAGTGAATTGGGTATGATCTATGTGGGGCATATTTTTGGCCATGTATATTACTGACTTGCACTTTGGAGATAATTTGGTAAAAATGAACTTCATTGGTATGTTCTCAAAAACTGTGGCACCTTTCCCATTTACCTTGCTGAGCGTGTTCTCAAAGCCAAGTGACAAGTGACTAGCTGGCCTAACTTTTTTTTTTTTTTGCCTATGTTGTTCTAAAGAGAGCATAGGCTTTATCTGTATAGATGTGGGTTTAAATTCAGGCCTTACTCTGGGATAGATGGATATTGGTGGGTACCCTGAGGCGAACAGCTTTTTCTCCCTGAACCACATGTGCTTTTCCCATTTATAAAATATCTTCAGTGATACTTACCTGGCCATGCTGTGGGAAGGGTTTACTGTGATAACATGTGAAAGTGCTTGCTATATAGAGCAAGTAATCAAGATATTTAGCCACTTTTCATATTTTGTTTCATATTTTGGAGCATTTTGGATTTCAGATTTTTGGATTAGCGATGCTCAACCTTTTGTAGGTTTAAAATGCTTTTTATTCAACTACATGCTTTGGGTTTTTATTCTTGCCTATCTCTCCTACCTTTTATTATCTTCAGAAAATACAGATGACAGTCCCTCTGTGTTTGATACTTCATATTACAGTTTGATAGGCTTGGGAAATGTATCAGTTGGGATTTGATTCTGGGTTTGATTTGATCAGTGTGGTAACCCTAACCAAGTTACCTCCTTTCCATGTAGAAATCCTATGGGATCCTATAGGAATTATAAGGGTCAATGTTTAATGAGCCCTCCCTGTAAGGCGACTGTCACTGTGATGAATGCACTGCATGGATTATCTCATTTGATGCTGTACTTCTAAGAGGTAGATACTGTTATAATCCCCTAATACAGATGGGGAAGGTGAGGCACACTAAGGTTGTTTGAGAGCATGCAGCTAGAGTTGTACTAGATGAAGTTTATGGGACCAGAATTTGCAAAGGAGAAGGCCACTCAGTATATGTGAATACACATGCACAGACACACACATGTACACACACCCTGAATATTTTCTTAAAACACAAGAGCTACTAGACTGTAACATTGGGAATTCCCCAGGAACACAGAGAGGTCTAAGGACCAAGCAGTGTGAAAAAGATGTCAGAAGTGTTACCTGTGTTTGGTTGTAATTGTAGCTACTTTGCATTTTTTAAACAAAGAAAATTTTTACATGCTCTATAGAGTGATAACATACTTTTAAAGGATGTAACTGGTATATTGCAATGTTTTCTTTAGGAAAAAAAATCAGTTATTTCTCGAATCATTGAGCATTCTGTCCTGAGAATGTGCTCAGGGTAATTACGGAGGATAAGTTCCAGCCACCAGGGGAGAGCAACTGGCAGTCTCAAAATATTCTCTGTAAATATATTAGTCTGAAAATTGCATTTTAATGTGGTGTACTAGTAAAATAGAATTTTACTTGCTAAATTATTCCATGTTAATAGTGGTATAATTTTTCTAGAGAAAGACTAATTTTATTTTTTTTAAAAATAGGTCATTCGTTTCTTCCAAAATAATTGAATTATCCTTTGGAATAACCTGTTAGTACTTCCTCTTCTATTTCAGTCAGGGAAATAGAATACCAGAAAGCAGATTGAATTTTATGGTAAGAATTTGATTTTCAGAAATGTCATTTTCACCACAATGTTTGCTTTGACCAGCTTTGCTCTACAGTGCATTTTGACTTGAATGCTGTATTTTGGTATTTAAAGTGAGTTAAGGAACTTATGTGGTGCTTTTCACCATGTAAGTGATGCTAGCGTAATATATTCATTTAGTTGTGTCTGATGTCATTCAAAGAGTAATTCTTGAAGTGGGTTGGTTAACAATTACTCATACCGGATAACTTCCCCAAATCCGTCTAAAGTGCCAAATTCTGAATTAGCCTATGGTGGAAATGTCTTTGTTTTCTAGCATACAGAGGAAATCAGGCTGCCAGTGCATGGTGAATGTATTTCTCAGGATTTAGAAATGAACGAAGTACAGTTGATGTAGAGCAAATGCACAAGTTTGCCACTAGACGCTGGAAGAACAGTGAAGCTATTCATAAGAGAAATTCAGAACACACCCTTTTACTTGAATAATTGTGTACCTCATTTATGTTTTTCCTTGAAGGCTAGTTATTCTCAGGTTAATGAAAATTTGAAAGGTGCATGTAATCTTAAACTGTTAGCTGTAGATCCCAAAGAATCATGAGCTTTTAAAATAAATGGGCATCTCTATTAAGAGTTTAACAAATAAAATATCAATGATTATAGGTTGCTCTTATCAAATATTATTTAATTATTGTTCATTGGTCAAAATTCAAAGGCGTTGCTTTAGTGCAAGAAAAGGAGGTGCACAATAAATTAGCAGCGGGCAGGTAGGCACATTATAAGTATTTCCCTTGGAATTTTTTTTGTATATTAACTGACTTCTATTCTAGGGAAATACTTGCTTTTTTATGATAAAGAAAGTTTCTCATTTACTTAAAGTATATGTACGTTTTGGATGTGTTCCATTTACCTTTATAAAGAGAAACCTTGAATCTCAAACCATTAAGCATTTCCTTACTCTGAAGGGTAGTTTTAGAACTGGCAAATCTTGCATTTATAAGGTAACTGGTTAAAGAGACTCAAGTTATCTCTGCGCATCTCTGGAGTCAGTTCTATAGAGGGTGTCTGTTGTGGGTTAAATTGTGTCCCCTCCAAAAAATATAACCTGAAGTCCTAATACTTCATATCTGCAAATGTAACCTTATTTTGAAAAGCGTTTTTGCAGATGTTAAGGTGTGGTCATACTGGATGGAGTAGGATGGGATCCTTAATTCCTTGTGACTGGTTTCTTTATAAGAAGAGGAAATTTGTGTTTGTTTTGTTTTGCTTATCCTGGCTTGCTTTCAGTTTTAGAAGAAGAGGGAAATTTGGACACAGACACAGGGAGAATGTCGTATAAAGACAGACACACAGACACAGAAGGAAGACATGTAAAGATGGAGGCAGAGACTGCACTTGTGCTGCTACAAACCAAGGGATGCCTGGGGCTACCCAGAAGCTTGAAGAAGCAAGGAAGGTCCTCTCCTGAAGGGTTTGGAGGGATCATGGCTCTGCCAACACCTTGATTTCAGACTTCTAACTTCTAGAACTGAGAGAGAATAAATTTTGGTTGTTTTAAGCCACCCAGTTTATAGTAGTTTGTTACAGCAGCCACAGGACACTTAATCCATAAGCCTTCGGAGTCAGTCAGCCTGTGTTTGAATCCCGGCTTCACCTTCTAATGCTGTGATCTTGAGCAAGTTATTGAACCTTATGGTGCTGCAGTTGACTCATCTGTAAAATAGGACTAAAAAGAATACCTTATTCCTATGGTTGTTTTGAGGATAAAATAATATATGTATAGCACTTTGAACAGTGCTTGCTATAACATTTCAAAAACTAATTGTTTCACAGCTAAATGGAAATGATTTTTGATAATTCGACAAATATCTCCTGAACTTCCTCTTTAATGACAGGCCATATGCTAGCTAGTAAGTGTACATGTTGGCCCAGGCAGACAGGATCCCTGCTCTCCTAGATCCATTAGGCGCTTGTTCCTCCATTAACATGAAGGAGAAAGACATGTTCCTTGTGGCAGCATTATGGGCAAGAATTGGGTGTAGCCTTTCCGGTGGACCTCAGAGACATGTATTAGGGAGGTGGTGAAATGGAGCCAGACTGCTTGTGTTTAAATTCTAGTTCTTATCCGCTCTGGCCTTGGGGAATGATAGAATTTTTGAATTTTTTCTCTACCTCCACATCTGCAAAATGGAGACAATAATAGCACCTTTCTCAGTAGGGTTATTGTAAGGATTAAATGAGTTAAAATAATTAAAGTATGTAGAATAGTCAGCATTTAATGAATATTATTGTATTATCAAAGGAAACCAGAAAGGCCTCAAATTTGTAAATTCATTCTTTTGCATTTTATTAAATGTGGGGAGTTCATGCATAAATCAGATGGAGCTCTTTTCCACATAGAACTCAGTCAAATGGGGGAGATTTCTTTGTCTACATGTTAGTGAAATAGCATATGAACAAAGACTATGGGGGTAGAAAGAAGAGTTTGATTAATTCTCCTGGGAGTATCAGGAAAAGTTGTTTGAAGATGGGTTTTGAAGGTTGAGTAGGAGTTTGCCAGGCAACAAAGGCGGAATAGAGCTTAGAGGATGTGGGAGGAAGCATCTCTAAAGACATGAGCAGACATCTGGCAGTTACAGTGCTACAAGAGTATAGACTCTGGAGCCAGGATTGAAATTATGCCACTTACTGCTGTATGACCTTGAGCCACTTTCTTGACCTCTATGTGCCTCTGTATTTTCATCTTTTAAGTGGGGATCACAGGCTTTGGGTAGATTAACTTGAAGTGCTTAGATCAGTGCTTGGCCAAAATAAGTGCTCAGAAAATACTGGCTTTAATTAGTGTTATTACTCTTGTATTTGCTATTGGAAGGTAAGCATTAAGAAGGCTCATCAAATATTTTTAGTTGAGTTCAGTGATTCCTGTGGGCTTGGATAAATGCTGCGGCCCTGAGCCCATATACCCTCTTGAAAACAACTTTCACTGTTTGAACACTGAAACTTGTATTAAGACGGGAAAAAATAACGTGCATATTGTTCAAGCAGGAGAAAATACTATTAAAATAGGCCAGACATTGGCACAAAGTTGTGTGCAGATTGCTGATTAGGCAAAATAAAAAAAATAAACCTGCATGTTGAGCCAACATGATTTTGTTGTTAAATCTGGTGAACCACCTGTATCTTTAAGTGATCAATTTAAAGATAGTTTTGGTTTGTTGTTAATTGTCTTCAAATTACCCAGTGACATCAATCTATGTTCAGAACTAATACAATTAAAAAAAACCCCAGCACTGGAGCACACCCCCTGTGGTGGTGCCGCCTCACTTGGCCTGTGTTCAGAGGGGGAAAGGAGTGTGTGGGATTTCTTTGGCCACACATTGCAGAACTATGATGGCAAATGCATGATTTCAACCATGGTCTCACTTATTTTTATTTTTGAAGAGGAGGGTTATTTCCAATTGTGGTTTTCTTTGATCATGAAAGGAAAATGTGCTCATGATGGCAAGACTAAGGCAAAAAGACAGTAAAAAGTAAACATCACTAGAAATTTCAACATTTGGAGATAATTGTTAACACTTGTGGTCAAACCTTCTAAGCCTTTCCCCACTTGCAAAAAAAAAAAAAAAAAAAAAAAAAGCAGGGGGCTTTTCTTAATGACAGGGACAGCGAAGGCCAGCACTGGATGTGGGGCAGTGAGGTTTTGGGGGAGATGCTTAATTAAAAATTGTTTTGGAAAGTTCCACACAAAAACAGCAAAATGGTGATAATGGATTTTTTTTTTGCATTAAATATGTTTAAAATCTTTGCGATAATAAGTGGCTGGGCAAAGGTTACCTATGTATTCATCCAGCGTAGGTGCTAGGGGTTTAGGAGTGGACACAACAGATGAAAATATGAATTTTGGTGGCACTTGCACCCAGTGTCAGGACTACAAACTAACTAATCACAGTACGTGATTGACATTACAAAGTGCAAGTGCTGTGATGAAAAATGAACTGGACTGGGGGATGGGTGGTCAGGGGGCGGGCTAGGAGGGGATGTGATTTTTTTTTTTTTTTTTTTTTTTGAGGTGGAGTCTTGCTCTGTCACCCAGGCTGGAGTGCAGTGGCACCATCTCGGCTCACCGCAAGCTCCGCCTCCTGGGTTAACGCCATTCTCCTTCCTCAGCCTCCCGAGTAGCTGGGACTACAGGCGCTCGCCGTCACGCTTGGCTAATTTTTTGTAGTTTTAGTAGAGACGGGGTTTCAGCATGTTAGCCAGGATGGTCTGGATCTCCTGACCTCGTGATCCACCCGCCTCAGCCTCCCAAAGTGCCGGGATTACAGGCATGAGGCACTGCGCCCAGCTGGGATGTGATTTTTAAATCGAGGAAGGGGCTTGAAAGAGTTGAGGGAGGATCCCCTGGGTTGCGCATCTCGGGGGAAGGAGTGTTCCAGGAGTGGAGGATGTCAGCAGGGTGGGAATGGGGTCAGTGAGGGGAGGAGGAGCACAGGAGTCAGAAGGATCGAAGGGTGGAGGTGAAGGTGGGAAAACACCTGTAGGGCTGTTTAGGACATGGAAAGAGCCTTGACTTTGATGCCAACGAAGATGTGAAGGTTCCAGGCAAGGGTAACAATCTAACTTACATTTTATGAGGGCCCCGTGGCAGCTGTGGTGAGAACAGACTTTGGGGGTGCCGAGGCAGAGCAGGGAGACCCGTGGCGAGGCCCTTGTGTGGTAATCTGGTTTGGGAGAATGGTGGAGAACTGGTTACAGGTAGGAGCAGTGGAAGTGGCAAGAAATGACTGGATTCTGAATGTTTGTTCAAAGTGGAGCCAGCACAGTTTGTTGATGGAGTGAATGTGGGATGTGATAGAAAGAGAGGGGTCAAGGACAATTCTGAGGATCTTAGAGCAGCTGGAAGCAGGAGGCTGCTGTGAATGGAGATGGAATGGAGCCGGTTTTGGTCGGGATTTCAGCCATGGATACCATCATTTGAGGTGTTTCATCAACCTCAGTGGTGATATGGACTGGGCAGTTGGACATACGAGTTTGGAGCTTAGGGGAGAGATCTCAGAGGGGCTCTGTAGGTTTGCGAGTGTAACAGTCACCCAGAGAGGGAGTGAAGATGGGGAAGACTTTCATAGCACTGCCAGGTTAGGGCTGGACAGATGACGAAGAGCTAGCAAAGGGGGCTTGAGGAGCAGTGGCCACTAAGACAGGAGTGTGACATCTTAGAAGCCAAACAAAGACAATGTTTCAAGGGAGAGGTATGATCTGCTGGGTCAGATCTAAAAGTAAATCACACCTCTTCTTAAACTGTAGTAATTACCACTGAAAACTTATGAGTTATCCAATATTACGTAAATAAAGAAAAAATTAAAAAAGAAAAACGAGTGAGTGTTCTTTAGGGTTTATCTTACTTAAGTATTCAGTACAAATTCCTCTGGTCTCTCTTCCCATTCCCTAGAGGTCTCATTGTTAATAGTTAATAGTCTGGATAACCTTTCAGATGCACGTATTTATTTTATTTTATTTTATTTTTTGAGGCAAGGTCTTGCTCTGTCGCCAAGGCTAGAGTGCAGTGGCATGATCTCACCTCACTGTGGCCATCCAGGCTCAGATGATTCTCCCACCTCAGCCTCCCAAGTAGCTGGGACTACAGGCGCATGCCACCGTGCCCGGCTGATTTTTGTATTTTTTGTAGAGACAGGGTTTTGCCATCTTGCTCAAGCTGGTCTCAAACTCCTGGGCTCAAGCAGTCCACCTGCCGAGGCCTCCCAAAGTGCTGGGATTACAGGCAGGAGCCACTGTGAGCGGCCCCAGATGTGTATATTTATTTTATGTATATCGATGTCTGTGTATCTGTATCTATAAATGCTCTGTCTTTTTTTCTTTTTTTGAGACAGAGTTTCGCTCTGTTGCCCAGGCTGGAGTGCAGTGGTGCAATCATGGCTCATTGCAGCCTTGAACTCCTGGGTTCAAGCAGTCCTCCTGTGTCAGCCCCCTGAGTAGTTGGGAAGACAGGCACACACCATCACACTCAGCTAATTAAAACTTTTTTTTTTTTTTTTTTGTAGAGATGCGGTCTCACTGTGTTGCCCAGAATGGTTTCGAACTCCTCAAAGATCGGGCTCAAAGTTTGGGCTCAAGTGATCCTCCCACCTCGGCCTCCCAAAGTTCTTGGATTACACGCTTGAGCCACTGTGCCTGGCCTAAATTTCACTCTTAACAAAATATTTCAATACAAATAAGCCAAAAAGTAGGGACTAATGTTCTAGATACTGATATACCTATCATACCCATCAGAAAAGAAATGCGACCACTGTTCTGGATGTTTTCAAATTCATTTTCACTTCTCCATTATTGCAGTTATTTTTACCATTTTTATTTGTGCCATTCAACATACACCTTCATGCAACGACTTGCTAGTGTGGGTTCATGGGTGTGTTTTTTTTCTCGCTGTCTCTACCCAGACTCTTCTACCCTGCCTGGGGCTAGCCTATGTTTTTCAGACACTTGCTGTAACAGCTGCAGCAGTGGTTCTGTATCCAGCTGGGTCCTGGGAGACCTGCAGAAGTAATGTTGCAGAAAACAGCAGCCTCCGCAAGGAACATGCTGAGCTCACTGATGAAAAGTCGCTTACCTTGGGGAGTCCCTGGTTTCCATTTGGAGAGCTCAGGAGTGCCTGTGGGAGTACCATGGTTTAGGGGTAGGACTGAGGTTTTGGTGCCTAGCTCTGTCACCAGCTGTGACCTTGGACAAGTGACCTAAGCTTCATGTGTCCCAGCTTTCTTTGTCCAGAGGACTGGAATAGTAATTCCCTCCTTGAAAGTTGTTGTGGGGCTTGTAGGAAATAACATATGTAAAGTGCCTAAGAGGCTTGTTATAGAGTATGTGCCAGTTATATTTATTCTTTTTCCAGGTCTTTATCATCTTTTCCCTATTTTACTGTTAAGTTAGTTGGTGGACAAAAAAGATTGAGAGGTACATTATTTAAATAAATATGCTTTGGTTATCTATAACGGGATATTGAAGCTAGACAATTTTAGCGCATAAAGTAGGGGAACTGAAACTAGAGCTCAACCAGTTTTTGCTTTTGTATTTTAAAATTTTAAATACAGTTTCTTAGCCAGTAAGCCTTTAGGTTTCACTGTGAACAGGTTCATTGTCAAGCTTACTACTAGAAATCAAATGGTGCCTTTAACCTGTGGTTCTCAGGCCACCCCACTTGGTGAGTGACTTGGATTGTTGAGAACCCTCTTCTTTTAAAAAAATATTTTAAAAAATCATTTATATGTAAAGTATACAACATGGTGTTATGGTATGATACATACAGAGAGTAAAATCATTACTATAGTGAACCAAATTAACATATCCATCATCTCACAGTTCCCCATTTTTTTGTTTTGTTTTTGTGCCAAGAGCAGCTAAAATCTCTTCATTTATCAGGAATCCCAAATGTAGTACAGTTCGTTAGATTCCTAGTCTTGCTCATCCTACATAGCTGCTACTTTGTATCTTCTGAACCTATATTTCCCCACCTGCCCCATTCCATTCCACTGTTTTATTCTCTGTCTCTGTATGTTTGACATTTAAAAAAAATTTTTTTTAAGACTCCACATATAAGTGAGATCATGCAGTATTTTTCTTTCTGCGTCTGGCGTAATACCACTTAGCATAATATCCTCTAGGTTCATCCATGCTGTGGCCAATGGCAAGATCCTTCTTTTTAGGCAGAATAATATTCTGTGGCATGAATATACCACAGTTTCTTTATCTGTTCCTTTGTAGATGGACACTTAGGTTGTTTCCATATCTTGGCTATTGTAAGTAATCCTGCAATGAACATGGCAGTGCAGATATCTTTATGAGGTGGTGATTTCATTTCCTTTGGGTATATGCCCAGAAGAGGGATTGCTGGCTCCTATAGTAGTTCTGTTTTGAGTTTCTTTGGTAACCTCCATACTGTTTTCCATAATGACTACACCAATCTATATTCCCGCCAACAGTGTACAAACGTTCCCTTTTCTCCACACCTTCAACAGCATTTGTTATCTCTTGACTTTTTTGACAACAGCTTTCCTAATGGGTGTGAGGTGGTATCTCATGGTGCTTTTTATTTCAATTTGCATTTCCCTGATGATTAATTGATGTTGAGTTTCTTTTCATGTATCTGTTGGCCATTTTTATGTCTTCTTTAGGAAAAATGTTTATCCAGGTGACTTACTCATTTTTTTATCAGGTTATTTATTTTTCTACTATTGAGTTGTATGAGTTCTTTATGAATTTTGGATAGTGACCCCCATATCAGGTGTATGGTTTGCAAATGCTTTTTCCCAGTCCCATAGTTGCCATTTCATTTTGTTGATTGTTTTCTTTGCTGTATAGAAAAGGTTTTGATGTAGTTTGATGTAGTCCCATTTATTAATTTTTGCTTTTATAACCCAGGCTTTTGGCGTCATATCCAAAAAATCATTGCCAAGGCCAGTGTTAAGGAACTTTTCCCCCAATTCTCTTCTGGGAGTTTTTATGGTTTCGGGTATTCTGTTTAGGTCTTTTATCCATTTTGAGTTGATTTTTGTATATGGTGTAAGATAAGGATCCAGTTTTATCCTTTTGTGTGTAGAAATGCAGTTTTCCCAGTACTGTTTATTGAGGAGACTATCCTTTCCCCATTGTGTCTTCTTAGTGCCCTTGTGAAATATTAGTTGACTCTATAGAACCATCTTCTTTCACACTTGGATTTTTAAAGGAGGGTTGGGGGAGAAATAAAAATAAATGAATGCATAGAAATAAACTTTAAAAAGATTTGATAGCTGTTGATGTCAGTGGATACCAGGTTGGGCAGGGGAATTAGACTGTTGCAGATTGTTCATAACCTAGCCACGTGGTTCAATTATGTTAAGCACACAGGCATTAATAAGGGGGAGAGAAGGCTGTTTATTGGTTAAAGTGGACAAAGGAGGAAAATATATGTGGTATAAGTTGTCCACCTTCCTCATCCTCCCCACTCCAGTCCTCTGGTTCCATGAGTGAAATATTTTATCAGTCTGAGATCAGTCTGAGCATTCTCCTTCCTGGATAGGCAAGGCTGCTGTCAGTGAGATGTTTTTGATCTCTTGGGTGTGACCTGACTCCACTGGGTCCCTGCCAAGCTCCTCCTCAGGGAGAATTAAATCAATCAGGTTGGGTTGAGACCCAAAGCATGGTCCACGTGGGAAATGATGGGCCAACCACAGCTGTCTCTGGTTTTACTTTCGCTAGCCTTTTTGCTGCTGTCATTCATCAGAAACAGCAGACCAGCGTTGGTCCATTTCTTCAAAGCTCCTTGATCAGAAGTATCAAAGCTCCTTGATCAGAGATAGAGGGTTAGCTTTCTTTGACTTTTTTATTTTCAGATCTTCTCAAAGTGTTTTACTTTGTATTGGCACAACTACTTTATGTTACTTTGGAGGTAAAGTTTAGCTCACTCCAGGAGTCAAGATGTACTTTTATGGCCAGGTATGTGTGATTAGTATGAAGTTATCTCGTGCATAATCTATGCAACAAAACACACTCAGTGTCCAAACCTAATAATACAAAAGTAGATGCATATGTCTTTTTCCATGCTGGATACTTGCTCTTCTTTTCCTACCTCTTCTGAGGAGATAATCACAGAACTTTAAGAAATAGCCTTTGTAGCTGGGTGTGGTGCCTCACGCCTGTAATCCCAGCACTTTGGGAGGCTGAGGCGGGTGGATCACAGGGTCAAGAGTTCCAAGACCAGCCTGGCCAACATGGTGAAACTCTGTGTCTACTAAACATATAAAAATTAGCGGGTGTGGTGGTGGGCGCCTGTAATCCCAGCTACTCATGGGCTGAGGCAGAGAATTGCTTGAAACCGGAAGGTGGAGGTTGCAGTGAGCTGAGATCATGGCACTGCACTCCAGCCTGGGCAACAGAGCGAGACTCCATCTCAAAAAAAAAAAGGAAATAGTCTATGTAGGAAATTCTTTTGCTATGGTAAGTTTTAGAAAGCAAATATACTATAATGAAATAATACTAAGCAGTATGTTAAACTATGGAACATTTTTATTTCTTCAAGGAACTGGAGGATTATCAACTTTCTAATGAAAAAAATAATAATAGCGCTTGTAAGATCAGACCTATTTGGATAATTAAATATTAATGAAAGAAGATGTGACTTTTGATTTTTAGCCATGAATTTTTAAGGGACTTCTATTTGAAGGCATGCTGAATTGTTTACTAAATTCAGGAAACAGTTTCGGATTTTCGACCCTTTGCTGGGGCAATGTGCGAGGTGCTTAGGAGACAAAAGAGAATGGGCCCCACGCCTGTCTCCCAGGGGTTCATGGACAATAAGTGTTATTGTGGAGAAACCTGTTCCTGTAACACAACGGAGGGATCAGTCAATGTTGTCTGGGGTCTTAGAGGAAGAAGAAGAAAGGAAATGATTTACTATGTAAGGATCACAGTTCTGTGGCTGAAGAATCTGAGCCGTGTCCAGAATACTTAGCTAATGACTTTCTCAGGAGAGAGAAATACACAGCGATTTACTTGTACTGAGGACTTTAGTTTGTTGAGATGCTTTTATTGCTTGATTTTTTGAAGTGAGGCTGTTTTATCGTTAGGTAGCAGTGGCCAGAGAGCTGTTTTGTTTTTTTTTTTTTTTGAGATGGAGTCTCGCTCTTTTGCCCAGGCTGGAATGATATGGTGCGATCTTGGCTCACTGCAAACTCCACCTCCCATGTTCACACCATTCTCCTGCCTCAGCCTCCCGAGTAGCTGGGACTACAGGCGCCTGCCACCGTGCCCGGCTAATTTTTCGTATTTTTGGTAGAGACGGGATTTCACGGTGTTAGCCAGGATGGTCTCGATCCCCTGACGTCATGATCTGCCCGCCTTGGCCTCCCAAAGTGCTGGGATTACAGGTGTGAGCCACTGCGCTCTGCCCAGAGAGCTGTTTTTGAGGGGATTTACTGTCACTATAATGCTCTAGGGCTGGGAGACTTTTATTTACTCATTAACCTTTTACATTAAGGGAAAGCACACAGATCTTAGGTGTACTGCTTGATTTTTCCATATATATGCACCTGTTTAGCCATTACCCTGGTCAAGATAGATAACATTCCTATCCCTCCTGTGGCCTTCCTCCCGTCCCCTTTCAGACAGTACCCCTTCCATTGTATCTTTATCTCTGTAGGCAAGTATTCCCTCTTTGAACTTCGTGTAAATGGAATCATGAAGTGATTCAGTATGTGCTTTCATTCTGACCATGTCTGTGCAACCATCCACATTGTTGTGAGTAGCAACAGCTCGTTTTTTTCCACTGTATATATTATATGAATATACTTCAGCTTATCCACATTACTGTTGAAAGACATTTGGTTTTCCAGTTTATGGCTACTGGGAATAATGGTGCCATGAATATTATTGTATTTGCCTTTGGTAGACACTTACCAGGCATTTCTGTTAGGTATATTCTTAGGAGTAGGATTGCTGAATTGTAAGGGATATGTAGGTTGTTTAATAAAGTCTTCCAAACTGGTGGTTCTAGTTTACATTCCTACCAGCCATGTATGTTGCCATCACTTTTTCTTTTTTTGAGTTGAGACGGGGTCTCACTGTCACCTAGGCTGGAGTGCAGTGGCATGATCTTGACTCACTGCAAACCTCCCGCCTCAGCCTCCTGAGTAGCCCAGACTACAGGCACGTGTCACCACACCCTGCTAGTTGCCACCGCCTTTAACCCTGTTAGAACTACCTGTGTTCCTTACCATAGTTCACATAAGCATCCCCACACTCATAGGCACTGTTTTAGTCTGTTCAGGCTGCTGTAACTAAATACCCTAGACTGAGTGACTTAAACAACAGACACTTATTTCTCACAGTTCCGGAAGCTGGAAAACGTTCGAGATGAAGGTGCTGGCAGATTAGGGTCCTGCTTTCTGGCTCATAGATGGCCGTCTTCTCACTGTGTCCTCACATGGCAGAAAAGGGCCAGAAAACTCATAGAGGATCTTTTATAAGGGCACAAATCCCATACATGAGGGCTGTACCCTCATGATCTAATCACCTCTTAAAGACCCCACCTCCTAGTACCATCACATTTAGAGTTGGGATTCCAACACATGAATTTTGGAGGGGAACAAACATTCAGTCTGTAATAGGCACCACAGCTAGAAATCTTCCTGCCTCTTTAAGATTCTTTTCTTTTACTTCATGGAGGTAGCTCGTAAACAGGGCTGGAAATGTCTCTGGAACCTGTTTTCTTTTTCCATCCCCAGATGTCTTCATTTTTTCTCACCTTGATGATGGCAAGGCCTGCTAATTGGTTATTCTGTCTCTAGATTCTCTTTTCTGCAAGCCAACCTCCAGATGTTCCCCTAGAATAGAAAGATACATAACTAAAAGCACCTATCACAGTTTATAGGCACTTTAATGTGAATTGAATGGAAATCTGATTTAAAACTGGCTGTATTATAAAGTCTGAATCTTTTGCATAAGTATATATTGGAAAGAATTAAGGAGTAATGATTTTTCATTCTATTGAGTATCTCATTTGGGAAAAATAAATATAGATATGTATGTATGTATACACATATATACATACATGCATAAATAGAGACTTTTCCTTTGCTTCTGCAGTAAGATTTGGATTACAAAAGAAGCTAAAGTACAAGTGGGTAACTTCATGTCACAGAAATGAATTGAGAGTGCTGTCTATTTAAGGATCTTTCAGTTTCGATTTTAAAAGTTTTGGTTGATAATAATAAATAACTCTTGGCACTTTACAGTTTATGGATGTGTATGTGTGTGCATAAATGTCTGTGCTGCTTATTTAATTCTTACAGTGACCATGTTCAATAGATGGTATTACAGTATTCTTTTTTGCAAATGAGGAAATAGGGTCTCTGATAAGCTGAACAAGTCATCCCGGGTGTAACATGAATAGTACTTGATGGTTTGGTAAAGATAACAAAGCCTTCTGAATTCATAGCACATGGTCATTAATTCATTTATATCCTATCTGCGTATGACTTCTGTAGATAAGCTCTGAACTTAAGTTTGTGTGTATAATATTAGCCTATTGGTACAACTGTGTATTATTAATGTTGTTTTTCTCAAATTTCAAAGACTCATCTTTTTTCATGTTATAAAAATGGCATAGTAGGAAACACAACAATAAATAACAAAGTTATAAAAAGCCAATTTTTAAAAAAATCACCTGAAATCCCACCATTTTGATAGGTGTTACATTTTAATATTTGGCAAGTAAAGGACTGCTGCCCTTTGCTACCTGAGATCTTATTTTGTATCATTGTATCTTCACTTCATTAGGAAAATAATTCTTCTCTGACCTGATTTTATTTCTCTGCTGGGGTTGTTTGCTAAAACTTGAAATAATCATAAATGAAAAGACAAAATACAAAATAGCATTCTTATATTAATGATTCCTATATGTGTGCAGAGACTAGGAATTTTAGTGATAAAATTAAGTTCTTTGTTGCTATGCATCTTAAATATTTGTGTTTCAAAGGAACATATAGTACAGTTAAATGCATGGATTTGGAGTCTGACAAGTTTAGATATCAGCTCTGGCTTCATCATGTCCTGGTTGTATGGTGTTGAGCATGTTTCTCGATTAATACCTACCTGATAGGGTTGCTGTGAACACCCAATAGTGCAAAAGTAGTTGTAGTTAGTAATAATAATAGTGCTGTATTAAATGCATTTTTTATTCATTATATTTTCAGTTTATGATGGGTTTATTGCAATGTAAGTCAAGGGTATCAGTAATGATGGTGCTTTATTTATAGTCAACAGTAATTTGTTTCTAAATAAAGTAGAGATCTGAGCTTCAGTGATAATACTGAATGTTTCCATAGGATTGTATAGACTCTTCATTTTTTTGACTGAAACAGTTGTTGACATAGTGTAAGGGTTGACACATTGTATTTTGGAACTTCTTGGAATCTGCTTAATGGCAGACAGGTAGCTGAGAACTGAAGGTCTTAGCTGCAAAGTGAGCATACATCACAGCCCTGCAAAGCTAGGTGCATACCAGACAAGTGAATAACATACTAATTATTATCCTACCTTGGGTAGTAATAAAATTGTAGCTTCAGGCACTATGTAAGACCCAGCTTTTAAAGCTGGCAAAATAGTGGTAACTATTTTTAGTTCAATTTCTGCTCTTTAAAAAACATAGTATACTACTTGCTACTCCTGGATGGTTTTATGTATTTTAATTAATGTTATCTTATTGCATTTGTACCCTGAGGCTGCTTTAGTGAAAGATATAATTTCAGAAGGCTGATGAAATTAGATAGGTCTGACTAGGAAGACTCTGTTATTCATATTTATGGTTATAAAATATTTCGGGTACATCTATGTAAGACATTCTTGTGCTATAAACATACAGACACTGTTGTGATTCAATTTGCCTTAGAGTGTGGTAGAGTAGTTACAGACCAGTATAGTAGCTCTAGTGGCGGTGATTGTTTTTGTTGGGGATGTTTTTGGTATTAAACATGACTTTACATTTTTCACTTGAAAACTCATCATGCAATGCTATGTAAAGAAATGAAAGTGTTTCTAAACCAAAAACACACAACACTCCTCAGCTTTATTACTTTATAGTCAGACTTAACACATTCTGATTGAATTGGCATGAGGTACATGACCGGGTAGAAATCAGCTTTATTTGGGTCTAAATGACTAGCCAGTTGTAGTGCGTGGAAAATCTATTTTAAATCACTTTCCAGAGCCAAATGCAATTAAAATGTTGCAATAGAGTGAAGGACAATTCTCTGAGAAAGAAAAAAATACTATTTTGATTGAAAAAAATAGTATTTTATTTGACATGGTCAATAAAGAGGAAAAGCTGTAATAAACTATTTATAATGATAACATGCAGAGCAAGTTTCTTTGAAATGGTAGTTAAGAATGAACATAAAGGTGCCACAGAGTGATTGAACAGTTATTATACAGCATATTCCCTACCTTAAAGGTTAGGGTCTTGAAACCCTCTTGATGGTAGATCTTGTGGTTGTGAAATTTAGGGGGAAAGGTCATGGGCATCAAGAGAAGAAGAGAACCTTAGGAAAACTTAGTACACATTGTTTTTAAGAATCTCTGAAATCCATAGCAATGTGCACTTTAGAAACCCCAAACCGTTTCATTGTAACGCTGTGTATTCTTTTCGCTTTGTGATACATAATAACCATATTAAGATGCTTTTGTTGTATCCAGGGGCCAGTCATGTGTCCAAATACTCATTGCCCTTTCTTCCTTCCCCCTCCTTCCTCCATCCATATATTTCCATTCAATCATTTCTCCTTTCCTAGGAGGTGCCATTTTAGGCTTTGGGGATACAGTGAAACAAAGTTCCTGCCCTTAGTAAGATTACACTCTAGTGAAGGGAGATAGGTAAGTGTCTCAGGTTGGGTTCTCCACAGGCAGACACTGAAATGGAGTTTGGGAAGCAGGATATTCATTTGGGATCAATTTCTTTGAACAGGAGGTGGAAGGAGGATTGTGCAGAGGAAGAAGCTGAACTGTGATGCAGGTTTGACGGAGTCTTTTCCAACCTTCCAGAGAGCTCTGCAGTGAGTGTCACCTTTCAGAGTGTCCCACGCTGAGGTGTGGACTACCCTGGGAAGGATGTGACCTCAGGCAGGTGAGGCTGTGCTCTATAGCCAAGACTGACCCCAAAGAGCTGAGTCCTGGATGCTGTTTACCTGCATCTTCTCAGCAAGTTCTTTCTTTATTGGGGGATCTAGCAATGCATCTCCCAGTCTGCCACAATAAGTACTTAAAGTACCTGGTAGTGACACACAATGGAGAAAAATAAAGTGGATGAGGGGGACAGACAGTGTTGGAGAGAGGAGAAGGCCTTAAGGAGCTATTTAAACAGAGGTCTAAAGGAATTAAGGGCTCTGGGGCAGAGTGGTCTAAGCCCAGGAAAGAGCTAGAGCAAAGGCTAGACGTGAGCCTGGCCTGTTGGAGGAACAATGGGAGAGCCAGTGTGTGAGCTAGGGCATGAGCATGTAGGGTCTTTTGGCCATTGCCTTTTATCCTTTATGAGGTGGTGTATTAGTTTGCTAGGGCTGCTGTAACAAACTACTATAAACTGAGTGGATTAAACCAGGGGTCTTCTACCCCCAATCAGGGATACTGGTCTGTGGCCTGTTAGGAACTGGCCACACAGCAGGAGGAGAGTGGCGGGCCAGCGAATGAAGCTTCATCTGTATTTACAGCCGCTCCCCATGGCTCTCATTACCGCCTGAGCTCTGCCCCCTATTAAATCAGTGGTGGCCTTAGATTCTCTAAGGAGCACGAACCCTATTGTGAACTGCACATGTGAGGGATCTAGGTTGTACGCTCTTTGTGAGAATCTAATGCCTGATGATCTGTCACTGGCTCCCATCACCCCCAGATGGGACCATCTAGTTGTAGGAAAACAAGCTCAGGGCTCCCACTGATTCCACATTGTGATGAGTTGTATAATTATTTCATTATGAATTACAGTGTAATAATAATAGAAATAAAGTGCACAATAAATGTAGTGTGCCTGAATCATCATGAACCACCCCCTCCAACCCCCCACCCCCAACTCCCCCAGTCCATAGAAAAATTGTCTTCCTTGGTGCCAAAAAGGTTGGGGGCAACTGGCTTAAACAACAGAAATTATTTTTTTACAGTTCTGGAGGCTGGAAGTCTGACTCAGGTTATTGGTAGAGTTAGTTCCTTCTGAAGATCATGAGAGAGAGAATCTGTTCATCCCTCTCTCCTAGCTCTTGGTGGTTTCCTGGCGATATGTGGCATTCCTTGGCTTATAGATCTCTGCCTTCATCTTCACATGGTGTCCTCCCTATGTATGTGTCTCTGTGTTCAAATTTTCCCTTTTTATAAGGACATCATTCGTATCGGAATTGGGGCCCACCTAAATGACCTCATCTTAACTAATTACATCTGCAATGACATTATTTCTGAATAAGGTCACATTCTGTGGTACTGGAGGTTAAGAGTGTAACATATGAATTTTTGAGGGACGCAGTTCAACCTATAACAGGTGGAAAGCCATCAGTGGGTTTTTGAGCAGGGGAATAATGCGATCCAAATTAGGTTTATAAAGGATCACTGTTTTGTGGAGAATAGAGTGAAAGGAGGAAGCAGAGTCATTGTAAAAAGCCAGGTGAGACAATGGTGATTGCTGGGCCAGGGTGCTAGGGAGGGTGGTGGTGTGGACAGGTTCTAGATATAAGGTACATCTGATAGGATTTCCTTATAAATTAGATATGGACAGAGAGAGAGAAAGAGAATGTAAGCATAGACAAGAATGGCTCTCCTGGGCAACTGGAATAATGGAGTTGCCATTTTCCAAGATGGGCAAGGTCTTGGAAGAAGCCAGTTTGGAGGTAACATTAGGAATTTGATTTAGGACTTAGGTTTATGATGCTTCTTCGACATTGGTATGGTTAGGCTTTGTGACCCCACCCAAATCTCATCTTGAATTGTAATCTTCATAATTCCCACATGTCAAGGGAGAGAGTAGGTAGAGGTAATTGAATCATGGGGGTGGTTTCCCCATGCTGTTCTCATGGTAGTCAATGAGTTCTCACAATATCTGATGGTTTTATAAGGGGTTCTTCCCCCTTGGGTTGGCACTTCTCCTTCCTGCTGCCTTGTGAGGAAGGTGCCTTGCCTCCCCGTCACCTTCTGCCGTGATTGTAAGTTTCCTGAGGCCTACCAGCCATGCTGATCTGTGAGTCAATTAAACGTCTTTCCTTTATAAATTACCAAGTCTCGGGCAGTTCTGTATAGCAGTGTGAAAACAGATTAATATAGATATTCATGTGATGATATTGAATAGGCAGTTGGATATATGAGAGATTCTGGAATCCAGAGTTCAAAGAAGTTTCGACTGGAAATGTGATTTGAAAGGCAGCTATGCTCACCACTATACCACCAATACCAGAGATGTGATTTGTAAATCATGAATATGTAGAAGGTATTTGAAGCCGTGAGATTAAACAAGGTTAATCTTGGTGAGATCACCAAGAAGGCAGGTACTGAATGTTTCCAGTTAGAGTAATCATCCAGTAGAAGGTAGGTTCAAATTGACCACTGGCTTTGGCAACATGGAGGTCATTAGTGATCTTGATAACCAGTTTTGATAGAATGGTAGGAATGAAAGCCTGATTGATTGGAGTGAGCTCAATGGGAGGAGAGAATTGTAGACTGTAAATATAGACAGGCCTTGAGTTTACAACTGTCTCTCCCGTGTTCATCCTGAAGATGCAGAGTCACTAGGATGCTAGAGATGGAAAGATCTTTATATGACCTTCTTAGAAAGGAAGTTAGGTACTTCTCAGGCCTCCTTTTCTGTTACAAGGTTATTTAACCTTAACTCTACAGAGTAAAGATGACTTCATGCCAAAGTATGTTATGCTAGTCCCTTTCTTTTTTCTTTCTTTCTTTCCTTTTTTTTTTTTTGAGTCAGTTTCGCTCTTGTTGCCCAGGCTGGTGCAATGGCATGATCTCACCGCAACCTCCGCCTCCCAGGTTCAAGCAATTCTCCTGCCTCAGTCTCCTGAGTAGCTGGGATTGCAGGCATGTGCCACCATGCCTGGCTAATTTTGTATTTTTAGTAGAGACAGGGTTGCTCCATGTTGGTCAGCCTGGTCTTGATCTGCTGACCTCAGGTGATCCACCCTCCTCAGCCTCCCAAAGCGCTGGGATTATAGGCGTCAGCCACTGTGCCCGGCCATGCTAGTCCCTTTCGAACAGGATTTTTAGCTCCTTTCTTCCTAACAGGATAGTATATTAATACTGAGTTCCTGAGGGGTGAGTAAGAGTGTGTTAGGCTTACATAGGATTAGTCACGAAGTCATAAGGGAAGAAATATTTGACCTAAAAGGGTGTTTATCTGGGATTCACTTCCGTGAATAAAGAAAATGAAGAAATTATACATAATTAGCTCTTGGGATAATTTACATCCAAAAACAATTTTAAGCACATTTCAATTTCTTCTTTCACATATCTTAAAATCAAGAGTTATAAGCAAAGTATAATTTACCCACTTGAGTTTCATCTTATCTCATTATCCAAGGTAAGGGAGCAGAAGACCCAAAAAGGCAACCGAAAGAATAGAGTGAAACAAAAGGGCCCTTGAGTTGTAGCCTTGCCCCCGACAACTTCCCCAACACCCCTCAATAGTTTGGTAGGAAAAACTCTGTGCCTGCTGGAATGAATGTGGCTGAAGGTGTGAACTTAAGCTTTCAGGAAGACCTGTGCAATTTCATAATCAAAGGAGGTATTAAATGGTTAGTTTCTACAAGGCCATATTAGCTCTTAAAAAGATTTTTAAAATGTAATTGATGGGATTAAATTTGATCACTGGCGTTCTTGCTCTTTTGAAGAGAGCACCTATTCTATTAACCCATAGGATTCATCTGACCAAATGTGATTTATTTTTGAGTTGAAAGGGACATCTTTCAGGGGTTCATTCTTTTGCACTGAGTTCACAGAGGGAAAAAAGGAAGGAAGTGGAATTAAACTATACTGTGAAAAGAGCTTTGGATTTAATACAAGAGAAGCTTTTCTTAATGAGGCCTCTTGAGGATGGTCATGGTGTAGGATTTGTAAATCACTCCCTTGTAGACAGTCAAGGTAAAGTGATCAGGAGTCCTTGAAGGTGGGAGGTCATTCTGGTCCACTGGAAGTTACAAGAAAACATGTGGGCAAATTTACTGTTTAGTAGTTTTTGTTTTCGTTTTAGAGACAGGGTCTTACTCTGTCACCCAAGCTGGAGTGCAGTGGTGCGATCATAGCTCACTGCAGCCTCGACCTCCTGGGCTCAAGTGATCCTCCAGCCTCACCCTCCCCCTGCCCCCTGATCAAGTAGTTGGGACTACACGCATGTACCACCACTATGACTAGCTCATTCAATTTAATTAATTAATTAATTAATTTAGTAGAAACAGGGTATAGCTAAGTTTTTCAGGCTGGTCTTGAACTTTAGCCTCAAGCTGTCCTCCCGTCTCCCCCTCCCATGGGGCTGGGATTACTGACGTGAGCCACTGTGTCCAGCCAAGTTTACTCTTGAGGACCCTGAATCAAGCACACATAATCCCACCTTCATGCAGGTTTACTTCGATTCATTCAGGATTCACAGGACCATGGTGTTTAAAAGCGTTTGTGTCCTTGTAAGAGATAGTGAGGAGGGGGTGAGGCATGCTGCCTTACACTGATGGAAGCTCTTCACTAACCCAAACCTTTGCCCACAAAGACAAATGATTTCTCAGGTTTGTGTTTTGTTCCTGTACCTTCCCTTTTTGTCTTATCTGATATTGGTCTCTTAAATTCAGCATTGAAATTTAAGTATGAAAGAGGCTGGGCGCGGTGGCTCACGCCTGTAATCCCAGCACTTTGGGAGGCCGAGGCGGGCGGATCACAAGGTCAGGAGATCGAGACCACGGTGAAACCCCGTCTCTACTAAAAATTACAAAAAATTAGCCGGGCGCGGTTGTGGGCGCCTGTAGTCCCAGCTACTCTGGAGGCTGAGGCAGGAGAATGGCGTGAACTCGGGAGGCGGAGCTTGCAGTGAGCCGAGATCGCGCCACTGCACTCCAGCCTGGGCTGGGCGACAGAGCGAGACTCCGTCTCAAAAAAAAAAAAAAAAAAAAAAAAAAAAAAAAAAAAAAAAAAAGAAAGAAAAAAAAAGAAATTTAAGTATGAAAGAAAGAGGAAGATTAGTTGGATGTTGTTTCTATTAAATTCTCTGATGAGTTAACATGTTATCAAGTACCATTTTGTTTGCTTTCCCTGAGGTTTTAAAATATTATTTCCAAGATAAGATTCCCAGGCAGCTGTCTTCCTTACTTCTGAATTTATATATAATCTAGGGTTATTAACCCTTTGTAGTTCTTTTTTTATGCCAGTATGTGTCTGTTTTGGGAATTTTTAAATAAAGCCCACTGTGTTAAATATTCACAGAATCCATTTTCATTTGCTTAAAGTCTTTAGTGATTTATCTTCAGGGAGTATTAATATGGCAGTAATTCTGCATTACATTTCTTGCACCAACATTTAATTGATACTATATTTCATGAGGATTATTGCAGGTTTATTGCTGTTATGTTTAGAGTTGTGGTTCTGGGCTGGTAATCTAGAAGCGTGAGATTCCCAAATCTGTTGTTTCCATTTTAACTGTGTGTTCTTTTGAGCTGAACAATTTGAGAAGGGCTGTTAACTATTTAACAGACCTGATAGATAAAAACTGTTTTAGTAGAGTAGACCTGGGAATACTTTGCCTGTGTATGTTGTATGAATCTATTTTTTTACATGATGGTAGATGAATTGAATCTGTGTGTATTTATAAATTGATATTTATGTTGATATGATTTATGTTGGGTATCAGTGTTTGATTTACTTCCCATTTGAGGTACCTGGGACATTTCAGGCTGTGTGAATGGCAGCAGTTGTACTGTGTTTTAAAACAGGTTAATTTACATTGTTGTTCTCTTTGAGAAACTTCAGTAGTTTCTTAGAACATTAGAACACAGTTCTCCTTGGAACCTCACACTGTGTGACACTTAGCAAGTGTTCATCATTGTATTGAAAGAACAAATACATGTCTGTACAACAGAAAACTTTTTGTTGAGCGAGTAAATGGATGTCTGTGCAATAGACGTGACACATATACAACACACTGGTGGACCGTCAAGGAAGAAGGCGAGTTTGCCCATCAATCACAGTCCTTAATAAATATTTGTTTAATGAATGAAAAGTAGGAAAAGAGGTAGGAGCTAGTTTTGGATGAGGGGAGGGGAAGCGTAAAAACTGCAGAGGCAGAAAAGTACAAGACAAGTTTATGACTCAAGTATTTGCATTGGATTTAACCCAGGCAGCAGAATGTTCTGAAAGGAACCCCAGACTAGGAGTTAACACACTTGGGTCTTGCCACTTACTAAGAATGTGGTGTTGGGTGACTCAGTGAACTTTTGGGCCTTGGTTTTCTCATCTGCCCTGGCTTCCTTCCCCAAATGCTTACTGTGAAGGTCACATGAGAAAATTTATATGAGAATGTTTTGCAAACCCTGAAGGGTCATCCATATTAGATGGTGATGGGAGCCTTGGTAGAAGATGAGGTTCATTCATCCAACAAATGTTTACTGAGGACCTGGCCCGGGCCATGCACTGTGATAGATGGTGGCAATACAGTGGAGGGTGAAACACACACCTTGTCTCCTGGCTTTTGTTCTAGTGGGTGAGAAAGATATTAATCAGTCACTCAAATGGAGAATTACATACTGTTATAAGTACTTTGAAGTACAGGGTACCAGAGGCTCATTCTAGTCTGGGTGGGTTTGAGGCTTATCCTATAGATGTATGTAGAGATTTTAAAGATCCTTAGTAGGAGTGGCTTAAACCCAACATTGCTTTAGGAAGTTTAATCTGTTTGGCTATGTGTAGGATAGATTGACAAACAATTGGAGTCTGGAAGAATAAAAAAGTTACTGTACTGTATATATTTATATTTTTCTTTACTTGGAATTGTCTTGATATTTTGTTTAATTTTGATACATGTGGGTAAGGTTTTCTGGAGTCTTGATGTTTATATGGTTTGCGTTTGGTGTGTTAGTGAACATCTATTTTTAGTTAGATGTGAAGTTGTTCAGCATAAAATATTAGTAAACCCTTATGTAGGTTCTTCTACATGTGAGACCCTGTACTTAGTGCTTCTTATATACAGGTTGAGCATCTGTAATCTGAAAATCTGAAATCCAAAGTGCTCCAAACTCTGAAACTTCTTGAGCGCTGACATGATGTTCAAAGGAAATGCTCATTGGAACATTTCAGATTTCAGGTTTTTGGATTATGGATGCTCAACTGGTAAGTATAATGCAAATATTCTCAAATATGAAAAATCTAAAGCTTAAAACACTTCTGGTCTCAAGCATTTTGGATAAGGGGTACTTACCCTGTATTAACTCCTATTAACTCCCAACAACCACTCTTGAGACCATGTTATTCAACCATATTACCCTCATTTTACAGACCAGAAAACTGAAACTTGCCAGGGTATGCAGCTAGTAGGTGGGACTTGGACCCAGACCAGGTGTGTGTCCATTGCTGCGTTATCATCTTTTCATAAAACAAAGAATTTGATATTGTATGAACGATGATAAGGTAACCTTTAAATAACCACTGTGAATCCCTTTGTTTCAATATATTTCATTCCTCCTGATTTTTAAAATACGTATTTGTTAATTACAAAATTAAGAACAAAACCTATTTTAAAGCAAAATATTTACTATGTTACAGTTTGCATTTTACAATGCAGAATGAGAGAAGCATAGTAGTTCTTGATACTGTTTTCAGGGGTACATAGCTCCCCATTTTTTCCCGTTGTTTCATAACCAGAATAACTATCAGCTGAGTCAGTGAGTGTCCAAAGCTGTTCACTGTGGTAGATCTTGTTTGCCGTCTGTCTTTAATTGCCCAGAAAAGCTTCAATTCTGTATCATCTGTGCATTTTAGTTCTAGGGCAGAAGAGTCTTAGAGCAGATAGCATCTGTGGTGTGTACTTAAACTGACCGTCTGAATTCACAGATGGGATCCCCAAAATGAAGGCAGCCACTTTCCATGGTGTTAATTATTGGCAGAGCCAGAACCAAAGAGCAGGACCCAGGACATCAGCCCAGTTTCCCCCACGGCCTATTTAGACATTGCTCGTTTTCATGCTTTTTTTTTTTTTTTTTGGTACACTATTTCCATTCTATTGCATTTGTGTAATATATTTGACAGTGAAATTTACATTAATTCAGCTAAGTCCTAATGCCTTGAAGTAGAGGTGTAAGGCATGCTCTGGCTCTTTTCAAAATGAGTTTGTGTTCAGATTATTTCAATTTAGATTTTAATAAGATCTCGAATTTTTTTCTTATAATTTTAGTTTTTGTTAACCCAAAATGCTTTATGAAATGAGCTATCTTGTGTTATTTTCCCTCACTGCACAATTATGCTTTTCATTTGTTTTGCTTCTTTTTCTTAAAACTTTGATCTTAAACTATGGACCAGTATAGATAAGCTACAAAATGTCTGAGTTCAGAATTGAACTAAACCGTTGTTTTGGATTACTTTGGTTTATGGCCCAGAATTACTGACATTTTTTATAGTGATAGTAAGATAAAATGTTTTGCAGTGTCTCATAAGGGACTTTTTATATATTACTTTTTGATTCTGCTTTTGTTTTTTGACCTTTGGGCTTGTAGGGTGGGGGCTAAGCAGGGTGGGAGGAGGCAGAAGCTGGAAGTATGCTTTCTGTCTAGTGTAACCCAGTTTGTCCTCTGAGGGCTCTGCTTTAATTTGGTTAATGCTGAAAACTGCTAAAAAAAAATACATTCTCTGTGGGAACTGGGTGTAGATATAATGTTACTAGGAAAGAGACAATAAGCTTGCAGTTTTACAGATGGTCTCATTTTCTTTATTTGGTTAGAATCTCTTTTTGGACTCTTTATGCTTTCTGTGATGGGTGTGAGTCTTTCTGTTTTTATTTTGTCCATGTTTTATTACTGGCTGGTTATATTTCAGTAACAGAGCCAGGGGGACCAGAATGTCTTAAATATTCTGTACAGAATTTTGTGTTTAGAGTGTAGACCCTCCTATCTGGGAATATCATGACCAGCAGCTGGTTAGTTATTTAAGGTGGAGAAATGTGAAAAATGTTACATTCATGTCTTAAACATTTTATTTCAAACGTGTTTGCTAATTTCTGATATGGGGCCAAGTCCTGATAAGTGGCTTCTATGTTGGTTTTGCACATAAACTTCACCTGTGATGCATGGTCTGCACAGTTTTCAGTTTGGGTTGCTTTAAAGTAAGAACTGTAAAATACTTGTGAATCTTTTGAGTGCAGAATCCTAGATTTTTGTGATTTGCCTTCCAGTCTTGCTGTTTTCTTCCTCACATCTAATATCATGGCATTTATTTTAGTGTTTAACTTTATTGACTTATTCCAAATCATTCAAACATTCAACTTCATTTTCATCGAAACATTAATTTCTCTGAATAAAAAATTTAAAAAAATATTAATTTTTCTGAATATTGTGTGTTTATATACAATTTACTATGTATTTATCTAATTAAATTGTAAGAACAACTGGTGTAAATAGGAATAAACATATCTGACCTTAGGGAATGATACAGCTTGACTGGTAGTTGCAGGTCACTACTTTTTAATCTGTATATGGTGAAAGTCTAGTCTTTTTTATTTCCAATCTATTGTGGACCTGTACTTTTACTTAAAAAACAAACAAACAAAATACAAGCCTTAATTTTTAAATTTATTTTTTAAAACAACAGAAATAAAGTTACATTTTAATGTAGTTGGAAAAAACAGAATATAGGGAAAAATTTCTAAATATGTACTTTGAAAGTGTACGTGTCTTGGCAATTCACAAAGAATTACTCTTGTTAGTTTTTATTCCGCTTCTAACTAAGCAAAGTTATGAGTGAAATAATGATTCTTCATAAATTCCTCTATATATACTTTGACCAAACTCCATGTATATCAATATTTAGAGTTTTTAATGTCACGAATGAATTCACATCTTGCTTGTTAACCTATCTAACTAGACTGGGTTGGTGACAAGCTTGTCTTGGGGCTAATGGCTATCCAAACTATTTCTGGTTTTCCTTAAATAATACTCATGGTAGAGGAACTGATCTTATAGAGGGATGTGGATGATGATGAATGAAAAAAGACAGTTTGAAGGAATTCTGGAAAGCTCAGGATATTCATTTTTAATTTTACTCCAAAGTGATGTAAGTGATGCTATTGTGTCAAAATTCATCTTCAGTCCTTCTTCAGTAGCCAGTTCCAACAGTATATCCTTTAAATTTATGTTTAAATTTAAATCAACTTTTGGTGTAAGAAATGGATTCCTGATTTTAATACTTTCGTTCTGCAGTTGACTAACCTTAAAGTATCACGTGTGGTCATGTAGTTCTTCAGAGCTTGACTAGTAGGTAGCTGGTACTGCATGTACCTCACAAGATCAGCAACTCTGGAGTTGGTCAATGAAGCGAGTCAGATACTTAGGCGCTTAGGTGATGCAACCATGTCTAATGGGTCTGTATGTTTCTAAATGTCTGCTCATCATTTCTGTACTTACCTCATGGGCAACTGGTAATAAACAGTTGGAAGACTAGCATCCACCTAGACCACACATTGAGTAGTCTTGTGCTCAGGTAGAGTCTCCTACTAGTTGTGAGCTGTTAGTGTGCTCAAACATCAGTCATGTTCTGATGTAGGATGCGCTGGTTAATTTGGCAGGGTGGTTAAGCAGAGATCAGTTAAGAGAGCCTCTCTTGTGTAAACATTTTTTTTTTTTTTTTCCTGGGGAGCAGATTCATAGCTTTCTTGAGATTCTCTGAATTAAAAAAGGTTAGGAACCACACTATCAGATATGTGTGTGTGCATGCTTGTATGTATTATATTAATCCCATGATTGTGAGGCCAATAGGAGTCTGTCTAGTTATCTCTTAAGAAATCTCAGTAGTTGATTTTTTTGTCCTTTGCCTGAGTATATTGCCTGGGCCCAGGAGAATTTATCTGCGATTACAGTTTAACACACCCTGAAAAAATGATCAGCTTCGGTGTTTCAGTCCATAGTTACCTGTTAACTAAGATGATTTTAAATGAGAATCCTTCTATGAACAGGGACTACTTAGGATAGCCATGATTTATCTTGCTTTTGTTGATAGCTGAGATAGAAGTCAGTTTTTTATGTTTTTTAAGTAATCATGTACTTGTCCATCTTTAACACTGGGGTTTGTTTGCATATAGCTTCTAGGTATTGTCGCATATAATACTTATACAGTCATGCATCACTTAGTGATGGGGATATCTTCTGAGAAACGTGCTAGGCGATTTCATAGTTGTGTCAACATTGTAGAGTGTACTTACACAAGCCTAGATGGTGTAGCGTATTATACACCTAGGCTATCTGGTATGGCCTATTGCTCCTAGGCTGCAGACCTGTACAGCATGTTACGCTACTGAATTCTGTAGGCAATTGTAACACAATGGTAAGTATTTGTGTATCTAAACATATCTTAACATAGAAAAGATATGGTAGAAATATGGTATTGTAATCTAGTGGGACCACCTTGTATATGCAGCCTGCCGTTGACCGAAATGTGCAGCTACAATGTAGCCATTTCAGTGGAGACATTTTCTTTTTCTTTTCTTTTTTTTTTTTTTGAGAGGGAGTCTCGCTCTGTCGCCCAGGCTGGAGTGCAGTGGTGCAATCTTGGTTCACTGCAAGCTCCGCCTCCCGGGTTCACGCCATTCTCCTGCCTCAGCCTCCCGAGTAGCTGGGACTACAGGCGCCCGCCCCCGCGCCTGGCTAATTTTTTGTATTTTTAGAGATGGGGTTTCACCGTGGTCTCGATCTCCTGACCTTGTGATCTGCCCACCTCGGCCTCCCAAAGTGCATAGCCAGGTACTTCTCTGAAGTGTAGTTTTCTGCCTAAGAACTAACACACTCGAATTCTCCAGTTTCTCCTCTGGCCAATAGGAATCTGTCTAGTTATCTCTGAAGAAATCTCAGTATTTGGTTCCTTCATCCTGAGAATATTTCTTGGGTCCAGGAGAATTTAGCTGTTGTTACAGTGTAACACACCCTGAAAAAATCAGTTTGGGTGTTTCAGGCCCCCATTTTTATCTGTTAACTAACTTATGGTTTTAAATGGTAATCCTTGTGTGAACAGGGACTACTTAGGATAGCTGTGATTTAGCTTGCTTTTATTAGTTCATACCTGAGATAAAAGCGAGTTTTTCATGTTTTTTAAGCAATTGAAATTTTAGCTATAGTTGAAATTTATTCCCATGGAAGTTATTAGTAGAGTCTTTGGTGTTTGAGAAAGAGTCTGAATGTCCTTGTAGGGGTAATAACCAGGATTTTGAAAGAGAAGGTGACAGTGAGGCTGCAGAGGGAAGTGAAAATGTACTGATGATGAGTATAGATTTATTTCATAGTAAAAAAAAAGTGCAGTGTGTTAATTTTAGAAGCGTTTCCTTTCTTGATGTTTTACCTTGCAATTTGAAGTTTTTCAGTATCGTAAAATGAGCTGATTTGACAGTCAAAAAGTATCCTTGAAAAAATGACAGCTTGGCATCTTTTGCCTGGCTGACTTTTCCCCCCTCCATCAGGTGGAAAGAAAAAGCAGTGGTAAATTTCAGGCATATTCAGAGGGAAGCCATTTTTACATAATTTTAGTAGCTCTTACTTGAGTACTTACTGTGTCCGTACTATTTCAAGCATATGGATTTCATTTCAAGCTGAGGATGTGGGCAGGGCCCACTCCCGTTGTGTAAAGTATAAAGTACTATACCAGGCATTGGGGTATGAGAGTTTGTAAACCACACTTGGTTCCTGCCCTCTGGATGCTCGTAATCTAGTGGGGGAGACCAAGAGCCTTACAAATAATCATTTGAAATGGTGGTAAGTTCTATGAAGAGTAATTATAGAGTGCTGTGAGAACATCAAGGGTGCTCGTCTAGTCCCTGAGGTTGGTGAGAGAAGCCTTTCCAGCTATGTGATGTTTAAGCCAAAACCTGGATTTATCTTGATGAGTAGAAGTTAGGTAGGCCAAAGTGTATATATAGGGGGCTGGTGGATGGGGGTGGGAAGACAGTCTATACGAGGGTACGGTTTGCACTAAGCCCTTGAAGTAACGATCAAGGCTGGCTCAGCGACTGGAGTGTGCCTGGGGTGGGGGATGCTGGATGAGGTGTTGGAGCAGCAGGCAGGGGCCAGGCACCTGGCAGTGACCAGGATTTTGGTCTTTGTTTTAGAGGCAATAGAAAACTTTAAAGGGGTTATTTATTTTTTTGAGATAGAGTCACCCAGGCTGGAGTGCAGTAGTGCGATCTTGGCTTAGTACAACCTCCACCTCCTGGGTTCAAGCGATTCTCCTGCCTTAGCCTGCCGTAGCTGGGATTACAAGTGCCTGCCACCATGCCCAGTTAATTTTTTTGTACCTCTGGTAGAGATGGGGTTTCACCATATTGGCCAGGTTGGTCTTGAACTTGTGACCTCAGGCAATTCCACCCACCTTGGCCTCCCAACGTGCTGGGATTACAGGCATGAGCCACTGCGCCCGGCCCTATTAAAGGGTTTTAAGTGAAGACATGGATAGATGTATGCTTTATAAGGCTCATTCTGGGTAGCAGTGGATACAGGTACGTCTTCATGGAGCCTTATGAAATGGTTACTCAGCTCAAACAGTCACTAGACCTTTGCCGAGCTGGGCATAAGTTTGACTCTTGGCCCTATTTTGTCTTCCAAAATTCTGTTTATTCAACAAGATTCAAAGTTGGCTTCTAACACCTTCCCCTGCTTTACCCAAGACTACATTTTTGTTGCTATTATTGTTAGAGCCACCTGTTACCTTTGTAGGAAGCTGTGGAACAAAACAATTTATAGGTGTTCCAGGCTGCAGAATGGTCCTTGGGCAGGGCCTACTGGGCAAGCAGCTCTCTATCACCATATTCCAGGGGCTGGCTCTCAGCTCTGGTAATCTGGAAATCAGTTATTTTTTTCAGCACATGTGTAAAGTGATTGAACTCTGGGGAGCAGATTCTTAACCTAAATCACGAGAGACTCATGGAACTAAAGTGCCAGGTGGTTAATGTTGAGTAAAGACAAGAGCTGGGAGGGGGTCTAGACAGGAGTTCTGGAGGCAAACCTACATGGAAAGACAAAGGAGAAACTGACATTTGGTTAGATCTCCATGAGGGCCATCCCTGCAGACCTGCCAAGGGGACTGGTTACTTGAGTCACTGGATATTATCAGACATTGTACAGGTTAACACATTCTAGTTATTTAGGCCTCCTTTTTATTGATCCATACCCTTCCTTGTTTTAACTTTTTTATAGTTTCTAATTTTTCATTTTGAAATATCAGGCTTTTGAAAAAGTAGCAAAAATAGTACAAAGAATTCCCCTGTATTCTTCACCCAGATTTCCTAAATGTTACATTGTACAGTTACCAAAACCAGGAAATTAACATTGGTGGAATACCATCATCTGTAGACTGTATACAAATTTTGTCAGTTAAAGTCCCATTAAAGTTCTTTTTCTGGTCTAGGATCCAATCCAGGATTAGATGTTGCATTTGGTTGTTTCCTTAGTCTTCCTTACTCTTTCTTGGTCTTTCATAACCTGGACTTTTCTGAAGAGTACTGTGCAGCTATTTTGTATTGTAGAATGTCCCTCAGTTTGAATTTTTTGGTTGTCTCCTCATGACTGAATAAGTATTTTTGTTAAGAATATTAGGGAAGTGATGATGTTGTATGCTTCTCAGAGCATATCACCCTTCTTTGTAATCATCATTTACTTGGTCTTCCTTCCAAATGGATGTGATACAGTTAACTAGGCTCAAGTTCCTGAAACTTGAGCCAGTGTTGACCCTGAGTCTATGTCTGGGGGCACCATAGCTTGAGAAATACTAAAATGAGAGTTGCTCTTAAGTGATCTTGGTACTAGCATGCTTATGAATGCAAATGTGGGACCTGAGATTACATGGCTATAATAAGGTTGCCTTCTGGATAGCCTAGGCTATGGCTACATTATTATATATTAATTTTAAAAATCATCATAAAAAGAAAAAAAGAAACCTTTTCTAAATCTCAGACAGACCACTGGGGAGAATGTCCCTGGACTCCAGTTAGGAAAGCTTTGGATAACTTTACCCATTTTAACACCTAACTTAGCAGCCTATGCCGTCTTGGTAAGACTTGGGAGTTCCCTGGCCTTGAACTGGATATTTAGAGGGGGTATTCCCTGCCATGGTCTACGCACTCCAACTGTTATACGCGGATTTTGAATTTAGAGTAATCTTATTCTGTTTTAGGATTTTCTTAGATTAATAGAAATGAAACTAGTCAACATTTTTTCTTCACAAAGTTCATTCTTCATTCTTTCCTAACTCTTCCTGTTTCTAGATCTTACCTTCTTAAAAAAAAACCTACAGTAATATTTTCTTTCCTTTTTTTCCCCCTTATTCATTTTTGGATCTTTACTCTGGTAAAATACTATAAAAATAAGTCAGCTACATTTTAGCATAAATACAGTGAAAGCTAGCAGTTGAAATGATTACACTTTGGAAAATATTTGATGGAGGCATTTTAGAAGAACGATTTTACCATATCGCAGGCTGCTGCTTTGAAATAACTCATGTTTCTTTCCCACCTCTAAATTGTCATTTTTCCAGTTCTCCTTTTTGGAAGCTTTAGTATGCAAAGCTTTGACAACCATTTAGGAAAATGAAATCACTACCCACTGTGTGTGACATTTGCTTGAGGATAATTCATTTGGTTCAAAATTGGCAGTTGCTGAAATGGGTGGAACAAAGAAATGTTTGCATGGGTTCATTGTTTGAAGGAAGGAAAGCCTTCCAGGTGGCCATTTAATTGCAGGGATGTGAAAAGCCTTTATCTGATTTTGTGTCTTTGAGTGGATTTTTTCCTCTTCAGTCTCTCCTAGAGTAGTTTTAGGTAATGTTTGGAATTCTCTGCACCTTTGCCTGTGCTGTACTTTAACTCCCTCTCTGTCCTGTTCCTTACTTTACCTACCTCTGTTCTTTTCCTTACCTTTCTTTCCTCTCTGTTCTCTTCCTTTTTTTTTTTTTTTTTTTTTTTTTTTTTTTTGAGAGGCCGTCTTGCCCTGTCGCCAAGCTGGAGTGCAGTGGCGTGATCTCAGCTCACTGCAACCTCTGCCGCCCAGGTTCAAACGATTCTCCTGCCTCAGCCTCCTGAGTAGCTAGGACTATAGGTGTGTGCCACCATGCCCAGTTAATTTTTGTATTTTTAGTAGAGACGGGGTCTCACCATGTTGGCCATGATGGTCTCGATCTCTTGACCTTGTGACCTTGTGATCTGCCCGCCTCTGCCTCCCAAAGTGCTGGGATTACAGGCGTGAGCCACCGAACCCAGCCACCTCTCTGTCCTCTTCCTTACCTTTCCTCCCTTTCTGTCCTCTTCCTTACCTTTCTTTGGGCTGGCAAGTCGTTTCCTGTATCCGGTGGAAAACTTTCTATTGTAAATCACAAAAAATTTCACTCTACCAGGTTTAAGCAGTAAAGATAATCTTCTTAACTAAAGAGTAGATGTTAAGAATTAGGCTTAGGTTTGATCAGGGCCGTACTTCTATTTCTCTGTAGATCTTTAGGCCAGTTCTCAAGCTATCTGAGAATGGGATTTTTTTCTTTTTCAAATTTCTATACCATTGCAGACCAATACTTTTGTAAAATACAAATGAATTACTAGGAAAACAAATGAATTACTAGGGAAACAAAATTATAAAAAACAAATATAAGCCCATTATTTAAAATTGTTGACTTCGCTGGGCATGGTGGCAGGTGCCTGTAATCCCAGCTGCTTAGGATGCTGAGGCAGGAGAATTGCCACTTGCACACCAGCCTGGGTGACAGAGCAAGACTCTGTCTGAAGAAAAAATAAAAAAATAAATTGTTGGCTTCAACAGACAAAATTATTCTGTCAGATTGCTGTCAATATTTCTAAACGTGCTCATTGTCAGTTTCTGTCCTGACCTTGTGATAGGCTGTGGAAAACCATCGCGTTGGCTCTGGCCTCCTCTGCTAGCTGGATTTAGTGCAGCTCTCCTCATTATGGCAAGATGGCTGCCAGTAGTTTCCAGAATGATGTGTATCTTTGTTCTCATCTAGGGAAAGAGTTTTCCTCAGTATTCTTCCTAAGCGTTGAGCCTTATACTAGGACCAACTCACCGCTGGTCACTGAGACCAGAGCGTTTGTCCATTTTTGAACCTATCACCATTAGAAGGAATATGGCCCTAGGGATGGGGGCTGGTGGCTCACTGAATCCATATGACTTCCATACAATGCTGAGGAGGCACTTGCATTACTCACTACTCTTTTAGATTAGTAAAAATATGCATAGGCACCACTTGTACATTTAGTCTGTGATAGAATAAAAAAGTAAACATTTGGTTTTTGTGCCTGGTTCCTGTCACAGAGCTCCTGAAACCCTTGGAGTCCCCTGAGTGGTAAGAGTGTCTTTCATGTGCTAATCATTCACTCTTGGGGGTTGTTGTGGGTAGGTATCTTAGCTTGAGCCTGGTCACCACCAAGACCAAAGCGTGTTTAGAGGGTTAGAACTTTCTGCCCCATTCCAGACCTCGAGGGAGATGAGAAGGATTCATGATTTAACCAATCATGCTTACATAATGGAGCCTCCATAGTAGACGATGAGGTTTGGCAAGCCTTCTGGGTTGGTGAGCACAGAGGTGCTGGGAGGGTGGCATGCTCCAGGAGGGCTTGGAAACTGTGCATCTGCCCCCACCTCTTGCCTGGTGCATCCTTTCCATTTGACTGTTCATGAGTTGTATTCTTTTTGATAAACCTTTGTGTATATGCAAATAAACGTGTCTTCCTGGGTTCTGTAAGGCAACCTAGTGAATTATTGAACCTGGGAGGGGTTATGTGGGAACCCTCAAATTTGTAGCCAAGACAAAAGTGTGGGTGTAACCCTAAAATGCAGGTTTAGTCGCCCACCACTTGCAGAGTCCAGTTAACAAGAGCAAGGTCTGGTATAAAACAGTTTGCTTTTTTTTTTCCTGCTCAGGCTGGAGTGCAGTGGTGCGATCCCAGCTCACTGCAACCTCTGCCTCCCGGGTTCAAGCGATTCTCCTGCCTCAAACTCCCGAGTACCTGAGATTACAAGCGTGTGCCACCATACCCGGCTGATTTTTTGTATTTTTAGTAGAGACAGGGTTTCACCATGTTGGTCAGGCTGGTCTCAAACTCTTGACTTAAATGATCCGCCTGCCATGGCCTCCCAAAGTGCTGGGATTACAGGTGTCAGCCACTGAGCCACCGCACCCAGCTTTTTTTTTTTTTTTTTTTTTTTTTGACAGTCTCACTCTGTTGTCCTGGCTGGAGTGTAGTGGTGCAATCTTGGCTCACTGCAGCCTCCACCTCCTGGGCTCAGGTGATCCTCCCACCTCAGCCTCACGGGTAGCTGGGACTATAGGTACACGCCACTATGCTTGGCTAATTTTTTGATTTTTTTGTAGAGGTGACGTCTCTTTATGTTGCCCATAGATCCAGATCCATTTTGTTGCCCATAGAATACGGCTCTGGGATGGTTTCAAACTCCTGGGCTCAAGTGATCTTCCTGCCTCAGCCTCCCAAAGTGTTGGGATTACAGGCGTGAGCTACCACATCTGGCTGAAAATGACTTTTTATTCCAAAACTAACTTAGCAGAAGAACTACAGGCTTCCTGCTTTATGAGTATTGCTTCCCTTTTAGAGCAGAAAGTGGGTACTTTTAAAAGGGGGCCTGGCATGCTGGCATGAATGGCTTGCAGGGGAGGAAGCGAGCAGGTGGAGGGGTTCGTGCACTTGCTTCAGTGTCTTATCTACTGGGCGATTGAGCTGGTGACTGCTAGTACCTTCATGGACTGAACTGTGTTGTAAAAGTGACCGAAAATTCCCCAGGTGGAGAGAGTTTCATAGCGGGCATACCTTGGGTTATAAATTGACGTCTTGTCCCTTGAGGCAACCTCCTGGTGGGTGAGAGTTCGGCTCTGGAATTTCTAAGCATGTAGTTAGGTGAACTTGCTGTAGGGAGTATCTGGTGAAGATGAGGTAAAAGGCTATAATTGCATTACTAAAGAGCTAAGTAGGAAGTGAGGAAACAGAGGAAAGAGATAAGAAGAGAGAGGGAGAAAAAATAAACGATTCTGAGAACTGTCGGGGTACTTGGTTACATGGGTAACCTAGGGATATAGTACTTACGATGGCCCCTGAGTGAGGGCAGTCTTGTGGGACTGAGCCCTTCTATCTGTGGCCCTTGACTCCTTCTGGGTAGTTGGTGTGAGAATAACATTGGATGGTAGGATGCCCGGTTCATGTTGGAGGATCAGAGAATCCAAGATAGTCCTTGTAGCATCCTTGAAAGATGGGTACTCTTATGACCCTTCTGCCTGTGCAGTGAGGAAACAGATAAGTGACTTGCCCGACAATACACCACTACAAATGGCACATCTGGGGTTCTTTGGATTCTAACTGTCTCTCCCACATGGGTGTCTTGCAGACATCTCAAATGGTCAAATAAAATATAAAATAATCGCTGTTTTTGTGAAGGAAGTGTTAGAGGGTTCATGGCTTTGCAAAGTGGTTTACTGCTCTGATGGTTAATCTTTCTGCAAATGGGGCAAAACAGAAAATATTCTCACTTAAGCCCTTTGTAAATTGAAAGCTTAAAAAAAGTGAAATCCAGAATTATTTTTCCTGAAGATGGACTCTATGTTAATTTTAATATGTACTTAAACACCTGGATTTAGTCTAGCCCTCTAAAAAACAGCCATGTTTAAGAGATCACTTAGGACTATTTCTAAATTAAAAGAATCAGCTTCTTAAGTCATAACCTTCTGTTGGTTCTTAGAACATCTGGAATTTACTCTTTGTATATATGTTAAAGCTAGTGTGATGTAGGGTTTTAAGTCCAGAGGATAAACTAGCTGTTTTAGTTATTTAAAGATTAACATTTAAGGAGAAGTGATATTACTTCACTTTTTCAGGCAGTCTGTATAAGGTTTTGTTTTGTTTTGTTTTTCAAAGGGACTTATCACAGAAAGTATCTATTAAACACTTGATTGGATTTGTGCTGTCTGGGACAAAGGGAAACTATTGTGGTCTCTTAGTTAGATAAAAGGGAAATTATGTATCTAGGGATCTCCTCTGAATGGAAGGAGCCTTCTTTTGCATCCTGTGTCAGTGTCTTCAAACTCTGTAATCCTAAACTACTGATCATTATTTGTCTATATTTTCAAAGTCAGTTGTGGATTGAGAGATTGTAATGTGAACGCTGCTTACGTTTTATCTCAGTATACAAAGTGAGTACCCCTCATGTGAAAATCTGAAGTGCTCCAAAATTCAAAACTTTTTAGGTGCCATTGTGATGCCACAAGAGGGAAATTTCACACGTGACCTCATGTGACGGATTGTGGTCAAACCAAAGTCAAAACTTTGTTTCATGCCCAAAATTATTAAAACTACTGTGTAAAATTACCTTTAGACTATGTGTATAAGTTATATATGAAACATGAATTTCATGTTTAGACTTGGACTCCATCTCCAAGATACCTCCTTATGCAAATATTTCCAAATACAAAGTCCGAAACTCTTCTGGTCCCAAGCATTTTGTTTAAGAGACCCCCGCCTTTATAGAGCTTATAGACTTTTCTTTATAATTAATTTCCTTCTGTCCATGTTCCTTGTTTTTGAAACATTAGAGAACATTTATATTTCATTTAGGTTGAATACAAAGCTATAGAAGTATGTTATTTGAGGTTTTGGAGTATAAAGGTGATCTCAAAATTTTTAGGATTGAATTTATTTTTCTCATTTTCTAAAAAATAGAATTAACGTGGAAAACACACATTTGCCTTAGACTCACATGTCCAGAGTACGGAGGGCCTCAGAAAAATCGAAATAAGATTTATGACCATATTGAAGAAAGTGGATTGGTCCAGTGTTCCCTAGGATCTGTTGTATTTAGCTTAAAGTCGAGATGTCCAGGATGCCCATTACCACTGTTAACAAGAATTTTTTTTTTTTTTTTTTTTTTGAGACTGAGTCTGGCTCTGTCGCCCAGGCTGGAGTGCAGTGGCCGGATCTCAGCTCACTGCAAGCTCCGCCTCCCGGGTTTACGCCATTCTCCTGCCTCAGCCTCCGGAGTAGCTGGGACCACAGGCGCCCACCACCTCGCCCGGCTAGTTTTTTGTATTTTTTAGTAGAGACGGGGTTTCACCGTGTTAGCCAGGATGGTCTCGATCTCCTGACCTTGTGATCCGCCCGTCTCGGCCTCCCAAAGTGCTGGGATTACAGGCTTGAGCCACCGCGCCCGGCTAACAAGAATTTTTGACTGACATTTGTTTGTGATCTGAAAGGTGTATGTATTTTTTTGAGGAACTATAGGAATAATTTTTCTTTTCCTTAAGAAAATAATCTTCTTTCTCTGAAAGCTGAAAATCAACTTTTATTATCTTTTACTCCTCCTGCCTCCTGGCCCCAGGTATTCAGTTGATAAACCATGTCACTTTCCTCTCTCTTTGGTCATTCTCGTTGACCTAGTACAGGGACCCATCAGGTGGATTATTGAAATCCAAACTGGAATCCTCACTTCCAATACACTCACTAATGCTTTAGGATATAGATCCAGGGCTATTCCCCTATTCAAAATTGCGTGATGATTCTCAGATCCCTCAGCAGATATGCAGTCTGTCATTACCATATTCTTTTACCCCATATCTTTTGCCCACCTGTGCTGCTGTTGGTTTAAAATATTCCAGAATCATCCCTGCCTTGTTGACATTACCCAGGCTGTCCTCTATGTCACATCGCATGTTGCTCCAGCTGGGCCCAAACTGCCTTTTTCAAAGTCTAGCCTAGGTCTCACCTTATCCTGGAAATTCTTCTAGCGTCCTCTTAAATAGTTCTCACTTACCTTCCTTGAATTAACATTATAGAGCTTATCACCTTTCTTGGATTGTGTCTTCCCCGAGATAAGGATCATATCTTATTCACCTTGTTGTTCCACATACCTTGCCGTTACTGATACTCAGAAGATATTTGTTGAATTGAATCAACAATTAAATAAAATTTATTATTTATTTTAACAGAGTCTCACTCTGTTGCCCAGGCTAGAGTGAAGTGGCGTGAGCAGAGCTCACTGTAGCCTCAACCTCCTGGGCTCCAGCTAGCCATCCTCCCACCTCAGCCTCCCGAGTACTGGGACCGCAGGTGTGTGCCACCATGCCCGGCTAATTTTGTTTATTTTTTTGTAGAGACGTGGTCTTGCCATGTTGCCCAGGCTGGTCTCAAACTCCAAGGCTCAAGCAGTCTTCCTGCCACAGCCTCCCAAAGTACCAGGATTACAGGCAGGAGCCACTGTGCCTGGCCTGTTCTCTTATATTATTTTATGATGAACATGTATGTGTGAGAGAGACAGAGAGAGAAAGAATGCATATGGGTGAGTCCTTTATGCAAGGTACAATAAAGAGCATTGTGGGGAAATAAAAAGAAAGCAAAACCAGACTTTGAGACAGAATTGTCCCCATGGTACAATTGATCTGATTTCATCAATGAATCAATTGTTAGAAAAAGGGAGACAGAGAGATGAATAGGAGACCTAGAGATTAAAAGAAATTTAACAAATACTTTAACCAGTTACTGTGTATAGACTGGCTGTACATAAATTCTGATTCAACAAATTGAAAAAAAAAAAAGATGGGGAAATTTGAACACTGATCAGATAATTGATGTTAAGAAATTACTGTTAATTTTTATAGGTGTTGTTAATTTTAATACTATTGTGATTATGTATTAGAGTGTCGCTTAAAAATTTTATCTTTTTAAGAGACATATACTGAAATATTTGAGGATGAAAGGATGTGTGATGCCTGGAATTTACTTCAAAACAACCGGTGGTGATGAGGTGGGGAGAGTAGATAAATGTGGAAATAAAGTAAGATTCCCCATGAGTTAATAATCATTGAAGTTGGTGGTGGCTGGCTGTATGGGGGTTCATTCATTCTTTCTACGTTTGTATGTGTTTGAAAGTTTCTATAATAAGCGATAAAAAAAAAAAATAAGGGATAGGAGACTTTGTTGTTGTTGTTGTTGTTTGAGACGGAGTCTCACTCTGTTGCCCAAGCTGGAATGCAGTGGTGTGGTCTCGGCACACTGCAAGCTCTGCCTCCTGGGTTCATTCCATTCTCCTGCCTCAGCTTCCCGAGTAGCTGGGACTAGAGGCACCCACCACCATGCCTGGCTAATTTTTTTTTTTTTTTTTTTTCGTAGAGACGGGGTTTCACCATGTTAGCCAGGATGGTCTCAATCTCCTGACCTCGTGATCCGCCTGCCTTGGCCTCCCAAAGTGCTGGGATTACAGGCGTGAGCCACCATGCCTGGCCGACATGGGTTTTGTTTTTAAAGAATTGAAAAAACTTTAAACTGGAATTTGGGAGGCTCAACATTCTACCCATGGCTTTCTCTCTAAATCTGTGTGACTTGGAGTCACTCTTTCAACATTTCTGGGCCTCATCTACTCTCCTGAGTAAATAAGAAGTTGGCTGTGTGGGGTCCTCATTGTCCCTGGTGTCCGGAATGTTGTACTTTATTTTTTAATTTTAGTTTTTTAGAGATGGGGTCTTGCTTTGTCACCCAGGCTGCAGTGCAATTGCACGATTTTAGCTCATAGCTGCCTCCAATTCCTGAGCTCTAACAATCCTCCCACCTCAGCCTCCTGAGTAACTGGCACTGCAGGTGCCTGCTACTATACCCAGCTTATTTTGAAATTTTTTGTAGAGAAGAGTTTTGCTATCTTACCCAAGCTGGTCTTGAACTCCTGGACTCAAGGAATTATTCCACCTTGGCCTCCCAAAGTGCTAGGATTACAGGTATGAGCCACCATGCCCGGCTGAATGCTATACTTTGAGAGAGACTTTGGGCTTGGACTCAGAGATTCCAGAATAAACGAGCAGTGTCTATGAAAGTTGTGTTTTCACCCAAGCTGTATATTTGCCAGATCACAATTCCAAACTTATCACTTTTTTTTTTTTTTTTTTTTTTGCGGGGGAAAAGGATCACAGCTGCAGCATTCTGTAATGCACGCTGTCAGTTCGAGTTGGTGTAACTGCATTCTAAAGCAAAGAGGCATTATATCATAATTAGCTGGGGTAGTCTTATCCCCAAAGTTAATGCTGTGGTGTAATGATTAAGAGGTCAGGTTTGGGAGGCCACGTTCACATCTCAGCTTAACCACAAGCTGTGTCACTTGGACAAGTTACTTGTCTACCTCCTTCCTTAGAGGGTCGTCATAAGGATTAAGTGAGCTAATGCATGCAAGGTGCTTAGGACAGTGTCTGGCACATAGTAATGGTTCAATAAATGGTAGATGCCATTTTCATTGGCTTTATTAGTTTGATTTATATTTTGGATTTTCAGTTCTTGTAAGGCATGTTGAGGTTTAAGCACATTTGTCATCCTTAGGCCTCCCTCCCTCCTTCCCTCCTTCCCTCCCTGTCTTTGAACTAGAAGTATATTGGAAAACTCACTGCAATATGAGATGAAAGAGTGTGGGAGGGAGACCAGGGTAACCTGGGAAGGGAGTTAGTCACCAAACAAAGCCTCTTAGAGGTCATCCTGTCCCACCCTTCTGTTGGATGCTGATGGACTGAGTCGCTGAGGGATTTGCCCAAGGCAGCCAAGCCCAGGGCGTTAGTGGTAGAGCCGTATCTTGAACCTGGGTCTCCTAACTGCTGGTTATTTCTGCTGCAATCTTCAGCTCCCTGAAGTTTCCTCTGTCATCCTAATTGCTGACTAGAGTGCATTCTGGAGAGAAAATTTCCCTGTGTCTGGTTTATCTAATATTTAAAAAGTCATCTCTGTTAAGGAATCTCTGGTCATGTCCTAGTATTTGCAGGGAGGGAAATGGGAATGCACATGGTGTTCCTCAAGCACTCTGACTAATCACTTCATAAGCTACGGGTTGTCATTTCCTCTCCAAGGCGTGCTGATCCCAGGCCCTTGTCTTCCCTGTCCAGGCCGGCAGCACCTGTGAGGCCCCCACCCGTTCTTTACAGCCAGCTTGCTCTGGGCCCTGGATCACTGCATTACTGTTGTCTGAATCACCTCCGTGGCCTTGTTTTTCATCCTTGATGTTTTCCCAAAAGTATTGTTTCTCCAGTACACACAAAACAGCATCCTGTGATGTTTTCTTCTTCTTTTTCTTCTTCTTTTTTGCCCTTAAGCCTATTGCTTCCTTCCTTAATGTTGTTTCTTGCTTGCTTTCATTTTCTTTGGATGCTTCTATTTATTTCCTATTCATTAAGCTGAAAATAGAATTACAAGCTTCTCTTACTTATTCCAGGGATGAGACTGCAGTTTATAGATTATTCACATCCCTTTGCTTTTTCTGCAGCTTACAGGAACTTTATAGTTCATGAAAATTTCCTAGTAAGGGAAAAGTAATGTCTCTGTAAGACTTGAAAGATTACGTAGTGATTTTATCAACAAGATAGGATACTAGGCTTAAGAGTTGAAATGGTTAGATAAAATCCTGGGTTTCAATTTCCATTCATAAACTGTGGTTCTTTGGACAAGTTATTTTTAGCTTTTTCCATTTCAGTTTTTTCATCTGAAAAATGGGAATGTTAATACCCATCTCTATGGGTTGTTGTCTTGGCAGATTTACTGAATAAGTTCAGTGAGTCAGCTAATATTACTGTGTATATTATGATCTTATTTGAGCTTCATAGAAAAATAGCCCTTTTGAGGTAAGTTGGGTTATTTTCTCCATTTTTTAAAAAATTTTTTATTTTTTTTATTTTCTCCATTTTTATCTGACTTTATATTAACTCATCTGTTCCCTTCCTTTTTTCCTTCCTGTTTCCTATCAGAGAGAGAGAGAGAGAAAGAAAGAGAGAGATAGAGAAAGGGAAAGGTCGATTTAAGGCTAATACATTTCTCTTGTACCGATGCAGCATTAAGGCCTAGTGAGTTTGAGACTTGCCCTTCAGTCCTCTCTTGGAGGAGGTGGCAAGGTGGGAGTGGAGAACTCCTTCCTACATCTTTAAACTTCAGGTCGGATCCTGGTTCAGTACAACCTGAGAGGACCTGGGGGTGAGGTGGGATGTGTATAGAGCTTCCTCTTTAGTCAGCTTCATGTCCTTGATTTGGAACTGTGTCCAGGATTCCTGAGCCCAGGTCTTAGACTAAGGAGGCAGGGTGGTGCAGGAGGCAGACATACCTGGGATGGAATCTCGGCTGTGCTAGGAACCTCTCTGCTCCTCGGTTTCCTCCTTTGTACAGTAACCGTGCTGTGGGGTGACCTTGAGGAACAGGACAGATGGGTAAAGGGCCTGGCATGTAGTAGGTGCTCCATCGATGTTAGTTCCTTTTCTAGTTTAAAATGTGTTTCTGGTTTGTGCTACAAAAAAAAAAAAAAAACCTGCAAAAAGAATTTTAGGCAGCAGCATATAGGTTGCAGAGCATTTTTGTGGGCAGTAGTACCCCTCAACACCCCTGAACTATCCCTATTCTCCTGGGAAAGGCCTGTCTTGTAGAGTTGGGACTTGGTTTCAGCCAGTGTTTCTCACCTCCATGTGCGCATTAGAATGATATTGCTTTGTCAAAATGCACATTTTGGGCTCCAAACCAGACCTGCTGCCCAGACGCATACTTTTTCGAAGAGTTTTCCAGATGTTCCTGATGCCACTGTAGCATAGAACTGCTGCTTTCAAAAACCGGAATGACTTCTTAGTGTGTCTAAATATGATTCTGTTTGGGCATCGCCTCTTAGACATAAACTCTTAGAGAAATAGGAATCCTTTTCTGAGAAAAGAATGTGTGTACTCAGATTTATAGCAGACGTTAACTTACAAATACAAGTTATTTTCACTGCTAGTGTCACATGAGGATTTCCTTTTGAATAAAATAAATAAAACAAAACACTGCTGAACACTTTTCACCTCTGACTCATTAATGGGAAATGGATATAATTCTCATAGTAATAATAGCCGACTCAGGCACTTTTGCATGTATTATTTAATTCTGACAGCAGCCCTATGAGTTAGATGGTATCATTATGCTCATCCTGCATGAATGTCAGAGGCCACACAACTTGGAGAGTGTGGAGCCAGGCTTTGAACCCAGGCAGTCTGGCTCCAGAGTTCATTTTTTTGTCCCCAAAATATCCCACTTCTCTTAATTACAAGTAGGATTACCTTGGGAAATGGACTTTGGAGTCTGTGGCTCTTTGATTGTTTTGTTTTTGAGATGGAGTCTCACTCTGTTGCCCAGGCTAGAGTGCAGTGGTGCAATCTTGGCTCATTGCAAACTCTGCCTCCCAGGTTCAAACAGTTCTCCTGCCTTAGCCTCCAGAGTAGCTGAGATTACAGGTGTGTGCCACCACACCCAGGTAATTTTTTGTATTTTTAGTAGAGACGGTGTTTTACCATGTTGGCCAGGCTAGTCTTGAACTCGACCTCAAGTGATCCACCCACCTCATCCTCCCAAAGTGCTGGGATGAGCCACTTTGCAGCCTGGAGTCATAGCTCTTATCAAAGAGCCATGGAAATTTGCAAAGAACTGGCAGCTTCTTTCTCCACTGCCCCTATATTTTTTCTTGGCATGTCTTGGTCTGGTCTGGATATCAGGAAGATCCATGCATCGCAGCAGTTGTGTGTGCTGGTGGGTTGGTGTGGGTGGTGAAGCAAATTTACAATCCCACCTCTCATATTTGCTCATTCCACTCTCCCACCTATTGGTAGAGTGGGATTAGCTTGCTCTGGGGTGAAAAATTTAGGGGTGAATTCTTTGGCTTCTTTCGCTCTAGTTCAATGGTAGACAAAGTTCTCTTTGCCCGCCAGGGCCTGTTGGCTTTCACAAGCCTAGTGTTAGAAGGTTATTTGAAGAAGGCTTTCATGCAGGAGCTCTTTGCAGCCTGGAAGAGAGTACAAAGTAGTCCGGGGAAGAATGGTCGGGGGAAGATTTGCCTTATATTGACCTGCCTGAACCAGAAAATTCTGGAGCCGTCGTGGAAATGCAGCGGGTAAGCCGTTAGGGAAATGCAGCGGGTGTGCAAGACAATAGAAATCGCCACTTGCTGTGTTCCAGGCACTGTGCCAAGTGCTTTAAAACACTTTATCCCTAATCCCTTCTCCATCTGGAAGGTAGATGTTATGATCCGTTTTTTTTTTGTTTTTTTTTTTCCCTTTGAGACGGAGTCTCTCTCTGTTGCCCAGGCTGGAGTGCAGTGGTGCGACCTCGGCTCACTGCAACCTCTGCCTCCCGGGTTCAAGCGATTCTCCTGCCTCAGCCTCCCAAGTAGCTGGGATTGCAGGCGTACACCACCATGCCTGGCTAATTTTGTATTTTTACTAGAGACGGGGTTTTCCGGTGTTGGTCAGACTGGTCTCGAACTCCTAACCTCAGATGATTTGCTTGCCTCGGCCTCACAAAGTGCTGAGATTACAGGCATGAGCCACCGTGCCGGTCTGATACTTGTTTCATTTGTTTGTTTGTTTATTTATTTATTTATTTTGAGACGGAGTCTCGCTCTGTTGCCCAGGCTGGAGTGCAGTGGCGTGACCTTGGCTCACTGCAAGCTCTGCCTCCCGGGTTCACGCCATTCTCCTGCCTCAGCCTCCTGAGTAGCTGGGACTACAGGCACCCACCAGCACGCCCGGCTAATTTTTTGTATTTTTAGTAGAGGCGGGGTTTCACCGTGTTAGCCAGGATGGTCTTGATCTCCTGACCTCATGATCCGCCCGCCTCGGCCTCCCAAAGTGCTGGGATTACAGGCGTGAGCCACCACGCTCAGCCCTGATCCTTGTTTTATAGAGGAGGAAACTGACTCAGAATATTAAGTGATGAATCTTAAGGTCACACAGATAAGGAACGTATTCAGGATTTGAACTCATTTCTCTCAGACTCAGAAGCCAGTGAACTTTCTGTAATACTTTGCTCCATCTTCTGTGAAAAAAAGTTGTGTACTCAGATTTATAGCAGACATTAACTTACAAATATAAGTTATTTTCACTGCTAGTGTCACATGAGGATTTCCCTTTGAATAAAATAAATAAAACAAAACACTGCTGAATGTTCTCCTGAAATGAAAGCAGAGAAATGAATGAGTGAATGAAGCTGGAAATGAATGAGTGAATGAAGCTGGACTGGCTATCGATACTTGGAGCACACGGAGATTCTTCCCCCATCCCCTGGTGAACTCTGATAATTTCCTTTATAGGAAGTCTGTTGGGGATTTTTCTTTTATGTTAAAAATGATATATTACAATATCTGGACCATAAAGTAGCAGTTTGTATTTTTAGCTACATTTATTTCTGACTTCTTTACTTATGATTTTTTTTCCCCTCAATTAGTTATACCTCTTTTTCTTCCTCCTGTTCTTCTCCTTTTCCTATTTTTGCACCCATTTTTTCTAGTAGAAGGTTTTGCTTGCAAATGTTACTTGATGGATAATGGATGTAATTTTTTAAAAATTCAGGGTTTTTTTTTTTTTTTTTTTTTTAAGTCTCTCAGAACAATTGATAAACCCTTATCTGTCAACTATGTGCTACTAAAATACAGGATGAACTTTCCAACAAATGTTATTATAATACTTGTGGTTCCATCTCCAGTTTGGCCATTATAGATGCCCTGAGGAAACAAACACAGGGGAAAAATAAGATAACGATCAAATTACTTATGATTTCACTTTTGTGGTTAGATAGATTTCTAGCTAGAGCTGGAGTTGCTTCTTAATTAAACAGATATTTCAGGAGGGCCTGAAATCTGCCAAACCCTATACTAGTCTGTGACTTGATTTCACCTGTTGGTTGGGTGAATAGCTCCATTTCTGCTTTGAGTTGGTTTAAAAAATTCTTAGCAGCAGCTCTCAGCATAATTTATTAGGCAAGAGTTTAGGAATGTTATTCCATGAAAGCTGCTTTCCTGCATGCTTGACGGGTAGCACCATGTCTGCTTGACTGACTGTCTCGTCTGTCTGAGTAGTCTGTCTGGGTAGTATGTCTTTTGGAGTCTCTCTTATTTGTCCTCCTTTCTCCTTCCTTCTTTATTTTCTTGACTAGGTAGAAATAGTACTAAAGTTTACTTTTAAAAAGTGTTGAATAGATCAGAGTTTCCCATCAAGTTTCCTCTAGACCATCAGCATTAGAATCAATTGTGCTTGTTAAAGACGCATAATCTTCTGCCCTGACCCGGAATCTGAATTTGAGAATTGCTGAATTACAGTTACCTGCGGTCACTATGTTATTTTAAAACTCTCAGTAGAATGTTCTGTTTCTGAATCAGAAGATAATCACATTTTCCCCTGGAGTTAATGTACTCTGATTTTAAAAAAACAAAAACAAAAACAAAAAAACAGTTCCAAATAAGAATCCTGGAATTAGGTTTCAGAATTTGAGAAACTTTCATTAGACTTATTGAAACAAGAGTTGGTGTTTCATACACTGTGGATATCCTCGAGTTATTGTTAGTAAAATGTCAAATTACTTGACGTTTAAAAATAAACTTTAGGCCGGGCGCGGTGGCTCAAGCCTGTAATCCCAGCACTTTGGGAGGCCAAGACGGGCGGATCATGAGGTCGGGAGATCGAGACCATCCCGGCTAACATGGTGAAACCCCGTCTCTACTAAAAAATACAAAAAACTAGCCAGGCGAGGTGGCGGGCGCCTGTAGTCCCAGCTACTCGGGAGGCTGAGGCAGGAGAATGGCGTAAACCCGGGAGGCGGAGCTTGCAGTGAGCTGAGATCCAGCCACTGCACTCCAGCCTGGGCGGCAGAGCTAGACTCCGTCTCAAAAAAAAAAAAAAAAAAAAAAAAACTTTAATGATGACCAAACCCATTAATTTTAAGTCTTTGTTCAAACTACTTATGATTTAAAATGAGTCACAGAGTTGCATCGGGTGGCCACACTGGGTAGAACTGGGTACTGACCTCTGCCAGTCAGCTGTGTAACTCCAGGCCCCAGGGTGCCCCCTCTGCCCAGCCAGGGATTGCATGGATATGCTGTGATCTCCCTTTTGGTTCTGATTGAGTTGGACCTTGTGGGAGGAGAAACATAGATGTTGACAGGTGAGCATGTATGTTGGAGAGAGAAAGTTTTATCTTGGCATAGGACTTTTAAAACACAAGGTAATTTTTAATCAGTTTGGGACCAAAAAACACTGAATTTGGGGAAATATTGGTAGTGGAAAAATCCAAATTCTGGCAAAATGTCTAAAGAGGTTTATTCTGAACCAGTATAAGTGACTGTGGTCTAGGTTACATAATCTTAAGAGATCCTGATAAAGTGTGCCTGAGAGGGTTGGGCTACAGCTTGGTTTTACACATTTCAGGGAGACAGGAATTGTAGGGTGAAATTACGGCACAGGACTTTTAAAATGAAGATGTGAAAGTTTACAGTCCGTAGAGAATAAAAATATAGAAGTTTAAAAGAAATGATTGGTAGTTTCTTTACTCATTCAGAAAAACAATGCCATATTTCCTAAAATTCCTGGTTATGGAAATGCAACCAGGAAATTGACTTCCTTAAGGCAAGGACCATCCTTTGTTGGACACATTTGATTTATTGTACTATTGCCAGGTACATTTGTGTTATTTTATAAATTCCAGTAGAAGCAGGTATAATGGTAGGAGCTGGGCAGAGCAGTATTTCCAGTCATATTTCTTATTAGAAGCCATCTCTATTGGAGGAAAAAAACAAGGCCTGCTGCCTCCAAAGGTTAATCAGTAATGGACATAATTCAAACAGCTGGAGAACTGAGGAGAAGTTGGAGTTTAGCAAATGATTTCTTGCATGTGCAATTGTGTTCCATTTCTCTCCATTCATTTATGGAGAGAATGATAAATGTATCAAGGGTGGTGAAGTATATAAAGAGCATTGTTTCTTAAATCTCAGTAATTTATGGACCTCTTTATTTAAAGGAAAAATTTCTCACAAATCCTCAGTAATAAATATTTTTATTATGAAGGAGCTTCAATATAAACTAGGTATAAACTCCTTATGCTTCTAGCTCTTACTTAACTGTAAAGCAGTGACAGATTTATAGAGCAAATTCAAACAAAACTACAAAACCAATAAAATTCAAATTAATATTAATTTATCATGACAGATATTTTGTTTCACTAAAATTAAACCCCTCCTCGAGAATGTGATTATGTTTCTGACAGCTGGAGTGCCAGTTCTTTTTAGATCTGCATGAAACTCAATTCCTCCATTTTCCTGTATTCTGTGCTTCCTTTGTATTAAAGCTCCTTCATTTAGCAAGAATGCAGGATTTAGGTTTTAATTCTGCCTCATTTATCTTGACTTGGCCTTGAAGATTAAGATTGTACTACTAGGTGCCAAGATGAGAAACATAAATGGAAGCCTACTTTTGATCGGTAAGATTTCAGGACTTGTTGCCTAGTTACAGATGAGATAGTAGAGGAAAGAGAAGGGTCACTGGTACCTGTAATTTTGGGTTGCAGATTTGGGTGAGAGTGAATGGTGCCATTTAGCAAAATGTGTAACAAAGGAGGAAAAGTAGGTTTTGGGAGAAGATGATTAGTTTGAGACTAATACTTCTTATTACCATTCAATATGGTAGACTGAATAACATACTTTTCCACTAAAGCATTATATTCTGGATAAAACATTTTTTAATGTACTTCTGAGACCACAAGAATTAAGACATCTCCAAAGTCTGTCACTTCAAGTAGATCAACCAAGCTTCAAAGGGTAAGGTAAAACCCAAGCTTTATGTGTAAGCCAATACAAAAGATAGGTTACCTGAAGAGCAAATGCTACAGGTTGAACATCCCTAATCTGAAAATCTAAAATTGAAAATACTGCAAAATTTGAAGCTTTTTGGGCACTGACATGAAACTCAAAGGAAGATGCTCATGATTTTTGGATTAGGAAGGCACAACCAGTATATATTCTATATAATATTCCAAAATTTGAAAATGTCTGAAATCCAAACAGTTCTGGTCCCAAGCATGGTGGATAAGGAATACTCCACCTATAATATCACCACTGTGGTTAGAGACTAAGGCTTGGGTCAGTGGCAAGATATAAGAGCCTGCATTCCCCCAGTACTTATTTGTGAGAGGAGCTAAAGTGGCTCTAGGAAGATAGTGCCCTTTGGCTTCTGGCAGAAGCAAGTGCAGATCCTTTCAGGCAGAAGGCATCTTCACTTTAGACCTTAGGACTTTCCTAACATCAACTAAATCAGCATTCAGAATCAAAGATCTCCAGTCCTACAAGAAAACAAGCCATCAGGAGTGCAAGTCATCAGAAACAAGTGAAGGCCGGGCGTGGCGGCTCACACCTGTAATCCCAGCACTTTGGGAGGCCGAGGTGGGCAGATCACGAGGTCAGGAGATCAATACCATCCTGGCTAACACGGTGAAACCCCATCGCTACTAAAAATACAAAAAAATTAGCTGGGCGTGGTGGCGGGCACCTGTAGTCCCAGCTACTCGGGAGGCTGAGGCAGGAGAATGACATGAACCCGGGAGGCAAAGCTGGCATCTCTGCACTCCAGCCTGGGCGACAGAGTGAGACTCTATCTCAAAAAAAAAAAAAAGAAGTAAAAAACAATAGATTTAGAACCCTAAGGACTTTAGGTATTAGAATTATCTGATACAGAATATAAAATTACTAGGTATGAAACGTTTTAAGAAAGAAAACATGTAATCACAACTAGGTGCAAAATTGACCAGGCAGATTTGGAAAACCAAGACCTAAGGAAATATTAGAACTGTTGAAATAAAAACTAAATAAATTAGATTAGAAATGGGTGAACTAGAAAAATGAACTAGAAAAAAAAGTTTGAAGAAATTAACCAGAAAGCAACGTAAGGGAGAAGAAAAACATGAAAGTAGTTGAAGGATATAACGGTCATCATGCGATCTCTTCTGAGTCCCAGAAAGATAGTAAGAGCAAATGGTCAGGAGTACTATTTGAAGATCTAATGTATATATAATTTCCAGAGAGAGTTTATGAATGACATAAATGGCCAGTGTTCCTTAAATCTAAGTAATTTATGGGCAGATAAGGGAAGCACAACATATAAATAAAAAAATTCATACTAGACATAAGGAAACTTTAATTAACTTAAAAAAAAAAAAAAAAGACCATCTTTAAGAACAGCCAGAAAAAAAGGCAGATTGTTTATCAGACTGAGCGCTGACTTCCCAACAGCAACAATGGAAGCTGGATATTAGTGGAAAAATATCTTCAAAATGTGAAAATATTGATTGTATGTCAAAAAAGCTGTCATTCAAGGAAAAAGCAAAATATGCTTTCAGAAAAACCTCAACCTGATTTTACCACAGAAGATCTTTTCTAAGAAACTTCTTAAAGGATATACTTCAGGAAGGAGAGATTCCAGGAGGAAGGGCTGAGATGCCAAAAGGAGTGATGAAGAAATAAATTGGTAAATATGTATTTAAATCTCATTAATTAAAATTAAAGTTAAAAATTTAGCTCCTCAGTCATGCTAGTTAACTGCATTTCAAGGCACGTGTGCCTAGTGGCTACTGTATTGAACAATACAAATATGGAACATTTCCATAATTGAAGAAAGTTCTGTTGAATAGCACTGTTGTAGAGCAGCGGAAGGGAAGATGCACTAAGATAGTCTCTGCAATGCGTTGACTATAAGATGGTATTTTTGTAAGAGCCACCATTATATGTTAACAATTTTAAGAAAAGCATTGCCCTATATCTTTAAGATGCCATTAAAAAAAAATAAGACACACCTCAAGATTACCTATATGAAAATGTAAAATGTGTCTCTTGAGCATGGATGCAGTATGGAGTTAGAATGTTAGGGGCATAGAAGTCCAGGAGTTGTGGTGCGGTAGATTGGGAGAGATCTGGGCCAGCACTTTGAGAGGCCAAGGCAGGCGGATCACCTGAGGTCAGGAGTTCAAGACCAACCTGGCCAAATAGTGAAACCGCATCCCTCCAGAAATATAAAAATTAGCCTGGCATGATGGTGGGTGCCTGTAGTCCCAGCTACTCAGGAGGCTGAGGCAGGAGAATCGCTTGAACCCAGGAGGTGGAGGTTGCAGTAAGCTGAGATCATGGCATTGCACTCCAGCCTGGACAACAGAATGAGACTGTCTCAAAAAACAAAAACAAATAAAAAACAGTGAGGAGGTGAGACGTTGTAGAAGTTCTTTCAGGATAAGGCATATGTGTTACTGAAATGAACATCAGCCTGTTATGTATGATAGGAGAAGCAATGAAAATTGCAGAGCCTTCGGGAATTATTTCTGTCACTATATCGGAGAAGGCTTCATGAAGGCAGTAATATTTGGACTGGACCTCGAGGAATGAAGAATTGACATATCAGAGTAGTAGGGCAGGGCAGTATAGATAGAAGGAGTGGCACTAATGACAGCATGGAATTGTGAAAAGGTGTTAGGTTTGGCAATAATTCCTAATGATCTGGACTTCACTGTTTCCAGCTTCTTTCTAGGTAGTCTAGTTTTGATGAAGGAACATTTATTCCCTAAGACTGCAAGCATGCCTTTTACTAATCTTAAGTTGGGAGGTAATCAAACTAACTATACACCTAGCTTGCTACTTCCCCAATGCTCTAAATAGACAACACTTAATACAGGTTTTTCACATCCTCTTGAGCTGCAAAATTTATTGGTAAATTTGGGGATTTAAGTTCGGAAAACGTTAATGCCTATGGTGTATTAATAAGATGAGTAGTCATATATAACTTCCTTAGACTAGAGTGGAAGAAAGACTGTTAGCTTGCTAAAGTTCAACAGATCAGAATGCTAAGAAAATAAAGGACAGATAAGACGTGGATTAAAACCCCAGGCCCTTGATTTAAAAGCTGTGTAACACCAGTCAAGTCATTTGACCTTTTCATGCTCAAGTTTCTCCTTTTAAAAGAAGGCATAATAACACTTCCTACCTCAGGATGGGTGTGAAGATTAATGAAAAGCACTTAGCAAAAACAGTTGCCCATTATTATAATAAAAATATTCCAATGCTTTTTCTCATTAAGTAAATACAGTAAATCAGTGGTTCCCAACCATGACTGTATTAGCATCATCTGGGAACAGTTGAAAAATGATGCAGAGTACTTGGGCTTTGTATTTTATGTAAGAACCCCAGTGTATTAGTCCATTTTCATACTAGTATGAAGAAATACCCGAGACTGGGTAATTTATAAGGAGAAAGAAGATTAATGGACTCACAGTTCCACATGGCTGAGGAGACCTCACAGTCATGGTGGAAAGCAAAGGAGGAGCAAAGGCACGTCTTACATCGTGTCAGGCAAGAGCGTGTGTGCAGGGGAATTGCTCTTTATAAAACCATCAGATCTTGTGAGACTTACTCACTATCATGAGAACAGCATGGGAAAAACTTGCCCCCATGATTCAATTACCTGCCACTGGGTCCCTCCCATGACACATGGGGATTATGAGAGCTACAATTCAAGATGAGATTTGGGTGGGGGCACGGTCAAATCATATCACCCAGGTTTGGGAACCCTTGCTCTGGAGTTGGGTAACATCTTGGTCACTTTTACCTGGATAGTCATCCTTGCTATGCAATATTTTGAACATTGGCTTTTAGTATTGTTGAGTACATGGATTTTCAGATTATTAGAGATTAATGTGTAGATCTTCATGTCTGTGCCTTCCCTTCTCTTTCTTTCTCCCCCCTTTCCTCAGCCCTTTCCCCTCTATCCCATATTGAATTTTTTGTACAGCAGGGCTGACATGTCCTGCACAGCTTAGTTCTGAGGACTTTTAATTAAATAAAACAGATTGTTTTTTTTAAGAAAAGAAACTTTGCTGAGGCAGACTTTTGGCCTGTTAAAGTTGAACTTGAGTTTAGTTTCTAAAATAATTCAATTTTATTTTTTGACTCTTTAAAATAATGACTACAGGAAATACTTCTAAAATAATTGATATTCCCCTTGTTAAAACTGGGGTTATTACTGGATGAATTTCAGCATGTGTTCTTTTTTCTTGGGGTAACAAAAAGTGTCTGCGAGTGTTCCATTGTGTGCCAAAACACATAAATTGTATCCCTCAAACCTTAGAGCACCCTTCATATGGTGGTAGTTATTTGGTATACTGTAAAATGTGGCCTGGAGATTAAAATAAGAAAATTTTTTACTATATGCAGATTAGTTAGAATATTCCTTTTAACACTTTTGCATGGATACTTTGGTTAAAAAAAATCATTGTATTGAAGCAGACATAGCGTTGCTGCTTGTTTCTATTTCCTATATGTATTTTATATTTCCTACGGATGAAGAATGACCAAAATATCAGCCCCATTAAAGCAGAAAATTTTTTTAGTGCCAAATCTCCATCACCTAGCATGGTACCTGATACATAGTGATTGCTCGCTAAAAAAATGTACTAAATGAATGAGCTAACAAGCAGCCCAAATTAAAAAGGACACTATCACTTTTCACTGGTAAACTTCCTTCCAGAAGTATTGGGAACGTCACAATACCTGGTGTTTGTCTGCAATTCCAAGTATGTGCTGCCTGCATGTTCCTTTAGCCCCCTGAGCCTTCCCACAGATCACAGCTTCCCTTAGAGTCAGTCCATGCAGAAAGAGCTGTGGCTTAGTGTTCATAGTTGTATCCATAATGCCACGTCTAGCAGCATAGTGGTTTCTTAGTAAATATTTATTGGATGAATATATAGTGCTTTATAGTTTCGATAATGCTTTCATACTCAGTTTGAACGGTTGACAGCCCCATGAGGTTGGCCGATAGTATCATCCTAGTTTTATAGATGATGGAAGAGAGGTTAAAGAGGCTGTTAGTTATCCTCGGGTCATAAGTAGCAGACCTGGAACCACAACCTCTAAATCTGTTGATTTCTTCATCCCTTGTTTCAGAACCGCTTTAAAAACATTAGTGAACCTATTAATTAATTAATATTCCCCTTCCCCTAGTTGAAATCCTACAGGGAAAGTTACTACATGAACCCTTTTCCAAACTGCCCTATTGTCATCAGTCACAGACTTTGTTGGATGCCAGTTTGGGTTTTCATAGCAGTTCTTTTTTGGTTACCTGTGATAGATTCTTTTTGAAAAAAAAATTTTTAACGAGCCCTCATTCTTTCAAACAATTTATATTCTTCTTTCCCAGACGTTTTAACGTGTAAATTTATCAATACTGTAAATCTAAGTTTTATACTAAAAATATTCCAGTACTTTTTTTTTAAGTAAATTAATGCGGTAAATCAATGGTTCCCAAAATAAAACAGATTTTCACAGCCCCGAGAGGAGTGGGCTCCAGTGTGTTCCTTCTTGCCTTGTCTGCCTGGTCATTCTGGAATCAGGCTTGGGAAGAAGAGACCTTCCCTGTGACATTAGAAAAAACAAAAAAGGCTGGGCGCGGTGGCTCACACCTATAATTCTAGCACTTTGGGAGGCCGAGGCGGGCGGATCACAAGGTCAGGAGATCAAGATCATGGTGAAACCCTGTCTCTACTAAAAATACAAAAAATTAGCTGGGCGTGGTGGCCGGTGCCTATAGTCCCAGCTACTCAGGAGGCTGAGGCAGGAGAATGGGGTGAACCCGGGAGGCGGAGCTTGCAGTGAGCCGACATTGTGCCACTGCACTCCAGCCTGGGTGACAAAGCGAGACTCCGTCTCAAAAAAAAAAAAAAAAAAAAAGAAAAAACAAAAAAGGCTGAGGCAGGTGGATCACCTGAGGTCAGGAGTTTGAGACCAGCCTGGCCAACATGGTGAAAACTGTCTTTATTAAAAATACAAAATTAACCAGGTGTGTTGGCGGGCATCTGTAATCCCAGCTACTTGGGTGGCTGAGGCAGGAGAATCGCTTGAACCCAGGAGGCGGAGGTTGCAGTGAACTGAGATTGCACCACTGCACTCCAGTCTGGGAGATGAGTGAAACTCCGTCTCAAAAAAAAAAAAAAAAAAATCTGGCCAAACACTGAAGATCCTCAAATGGTGTCAGTGTCTGGGTGCACATTTTGCCAGAGCCATTCACTGAAGCCAAAGACCAACTGACATATGACCAAGGTTTTGAGTAAAAAAAGGATTTCACAATCTGTGAATCAAATCCAGTTCTCATTTTTGTTTAGTCTTCTATTGAGAAAGATAATTTAGTGACTTCAAGCTTTAATCTACTTTGTGATTCTTGGGTTACAGGTTATTTTATCAGACTGCTACATTTAAACTTACCCTCATTATCTTACAAATGACTTTAAGGTGTTACTGGAACAATACCCACAACAAAGCTGTGATTTCATTGTGAAATACCAACAAGACCCTGATTCCGTTTGCCTGCTGCGGACATTAATGTTTACTATTAGAACTGAGGCATCGAAGGGAATAAATAAACTGCTGACATTGTGTTGCCTTCAGGATCCAGCCATGGGAATGTATGTTAGAGATTTGAGAAGTGGTTTTGGGTGGAGAAAAAGCATTTTGTTTTTTCCCCCAGCGCCTGACTTCTCAGTTGAGGCGGGACAGAGCCATTGTGTTTGTTCGAGCTCTCACAAAGCCAGATCACATCAGCCCAGGCCGCGGCTTTATGAGCAGCCTCACAGCTCACGCCTTTGTTGCCCTGATGCACAGTCGGGAAAGGATGACGAGAAGGGAGCTCAATAAAGACCTTTCAGGGATTGTTTCTGAGTTTGTCATTGCCATCTGTCCTCTCTCCCCTGGCTTTTCAGGCTATTCCCATTTTGTGAGACTCCTGGGTTTCTGATTAGTGTGGCGTGGACACCATAGGTAGATGCTGTGCAAAAAGTGGAAGTAAGCAATGTTTCAAAGAAATAATCTTAAAGAAAACAGAAAAAAAGCCTGCTCTTTCTCCAAGGCTGTGTGGACATAAGAGATGACGGATTAGGATTATTTTAATTATTAGTGACTGTATTGTTTTCTTTATTTCTTTTTCTGTAACAGGGTCTTGCTCTCTTGCCCAGGTTGGAGTGCAGTGGTGAGATCTCAGCTCACTGCAGCCTCAACCGCCCAGGATCAAGCAGTCCTCTCACTTCAGCCTCCTGAATAGCTGGACCACAGGCATGTGCCACCATGCCCAGCAATTTTTTTTTTTTTTTTGAGACAGTCTCACTCTGTTGTCCAGGCTGGAGTATAGTGGTACTGTCTTAGCTCACTGTAATCTTCTCCTCCTGGATTCAAGCGATTTTCCTGCCTCAGCCACCTGAGTAGCTGGAATTACAGGCACGTGCCACATGCCTAGCTAATTTTTGTATTTTTAGTAGAGACAGGGTTTTGCCATGTTGGCCAGGCTGGTCTTGAACTCCTGGCCTCAAGTTATCTGCCAGCTTCAGCCTCCCAAAGTGCTAGGATTACAGCATGAGTCACTGTGCCTGGACTAATTTTTAAAATTTTTTGTAGAGATAGGGTCTCACTAGGTTGCCCAGGCTGATCTCGAACTCCTGGGCTCAAGCAATCCTCTCGTCTTGGCCTCCCAAAGTGCTAGGATTACAGGTATGAGTCACCGTGTCTGGCATCTCTTAATTTTTGAAACCACTAATGTCTTTCCCTTAAGACTTGGGTAATTTTGGAAGTAAGAGGCTGTACTTGATGCCTTCAGACACTTATTTATTATTTCTAACACTGGTGCATGCATCTTTCCTGTCTCTCACAGGTGGCTTGGTGCAGGTGTAGTTTTATCTTGTTGAAAGCCTTTTGTTCTTCTTTGAGCGGTGGGACTGTAGTGTTACCAACAGGGCCAGTGCTAGGACCAGAAAGCTTTTGGTATGATAGGCAGTTTCTGTTCAGGACACCTGCTGCCCAAGCACAGTGCACTCATTGTTTCTTCAGTTGAGCATGTTTTGGCAGAGCCTTGTCTTTTTTAGCCTAGGATTGAGTCTTCACTTTTTCTCCTGCATGCATTTCATTTTTGGTAGAATAAATTTCTGTCTCATTCTTCTGGTTTTGCTGGTATGAATTTAATACCTGCACACGATTTGTACAAATTTTATTTCCATGAGTGCATGCTGAAATGTCATAGTGGTGGAAAGAGCACTTGGTCAAAGTGGAGGCAAATGATCTCGACTCTCATTCCTGCTTTGCTGGCTGTGTGGCTGTGAGGGAAAGACATTTTACCTCTCTGGGCATGGGCTTCTTGGAGCAATGGGTTGCCAAGGCCCCTAGTGTAAAGATTCTGCCATTGTGTCTTGTGTTTTTCAGGATGCTAAGAGCATCAGAAATAAGTGTGCCGGGGTCATTAAAGGCCCTGCTCCTGTGAGTAGGTAACACCAGGAGACATTCTTTTACTAACTTATTTATTTAATTTATGTATTTGAGATAAGGTCTCACTCTGTCTCCCAGACTGACATATTGTAATGTGATCATGGCTCACTGCAGCCCTGACTTCCCGGGCTGTAGTGACCTTCCCACCTCAGCTTCCTAAATAGCTGGGCCCATAGGCATGTGCCAACATGTCTGGCTGATTTTTAAAATTTTTGTAGAGACAAGGCCTCTCTTTGTTGCCCAGGCTGGTCTTGAACGCCTGGGCTCAAGTGATCCTCTGGCCTCAGCCTCCCGGAGTGCTGGGATGACAGGCTGTGAGCCACCGTGCCCAGCCTGTTCTTTTAACTAAGTGACAGTTTTATGGCATGGCCAGTGATAGAGAAGTTTGGATGCGATAGGTAAGGGAGGGAAACAACTATGGTTCTCTGTCTGTGACAAGTTTGCAGAGTAGAAAAGAATTTTTTATTTCTAGGAAAGTGTTGTTCATCCCTGGAAGTGTTACTGGATACTTGAGTTTTGAATGTGTAAATTAAGAACTTCTGTGATCAGATAAATACTTCTTCATTTGTTAACTCTATTCAGATAAGAGGCAGACCAAAGATCAGACTAATATAGCATAGATACCCCATTTCTGATTTGTATTCCTGCAGTCTTAAACCCCTTATTTAAAAATGTTCTTAATTCTACAGGCAATACATGTTAATTGTAGAAAATTTGGAAAATACCAGAAAGAAAATACAAATAGCTTCCCAGTCCATAACCCAAAAGTGCTGTTGTTCACCCTTAGGTGTCTTTAGATTGTATGTACTCAGTTTGTAGAACAAAATTGGGACCATACCATACATATATAACTTGATATCTTGCTTTTTTCCTGCTGTGTTCCTTTTGAGATGATTTTTGGGACTGAGGTTTCAATTGAAGGTAGAGATTAATGTAATATTATGCTTGGCACACTTGTGACAAGGACTGTTTTGATTTACAGAAATAGAACTGTGGGCCCAGTATCTGAAAATAACATTTGTCCTGTCCCCTCTTGAATAGGCTTTCAATATTTGGCATATACAGATGTTGTCATAACTGTTACTATAATTAACAAATGAAGACTTCTTAATCTATTAGCTCTTATTGTTCACTAATTGCTTTCATAAGATTCCCTCATTGAGTTTTCTGTGCCAGAATTGCTAGCTGTGCCATCAGTGAGCATACGTTATATCAACACTGTTTTTCTGGAAGCCCTGATTCCTCTAGCTAAAGCATGGTAGCGCCTGTGAGCTAGGCCACGTGTTTGGCAGCAGGATAGTTAAGGGATTCCTTTTGCCCAGTTATATTATACGTTTGATAATATTTATGATTTACTTGTTGAATATTGGTTTCATATATAATTTCCTCTATTAGGAAATGAAAGATTATTCCTTTCCCCTTTGGATTATGTAACCTATAAAATTTTCTGTTACACCATTCACATTGCAATGTAAATATATTCTAAATCCTGAATCACATTAGAATTTTTTTGTAGCCCCCACTTCTGTGTCTTTTTGTGGTGCCCTTTGAAGTCCTGTAATGTTTTATATTTGAGATTAAATCTGGGTTTCGCTTTACTTTTTAAAGCATATTGAGCAATTTAATTTTCTGTTTGAGTTCCTAAGGGGAATGATTCCAGCCCTCTGTGTCCCAAGAATTTAGACTGAGCCCTGCCAGAACATTCCTGTGGTTTTCCACGGGGCAGATCAGTGTGTTCATGAAATTTTAGTTGTAGCTTGTGTTTTCCATGGTTAATTAAAACATCTGGCTTTTCAGTTTCCCACAAACAGAGCATGATCACTAGGCCAAACCTTTTCAATAAATGATTAAATATTTCAGTCCTCCTCTCAGAATAGCCCACACTTGTCTTTAGGATACCTTGTAAGCTGTTGTCTCTGTTTATAATGAGTTTGAATATTGGGAACGTTTTTGAGGTTATCCTGCCAAATACGTGCCCTGAGAGAGAGAAAGTTGGTGACTTTGAGTCCTTATAATGGCTTCTGGCCTTTGCCTCCCCAGGTTTGGAGTTGCTGTGGGTGAGCTGCTGCGGTTTGTAGCCAAGCATGCTGTGGTCGGATCTGCCCAGCCGTGGAACAGAAACATTTGCTGGATGGAAAATCCATAAAAGAAAGCTCCTGTGAAAAGCTGAGGCTGACAATAATTTAAGCAAAATCAGGTTGGTATAAGTAAGAGAGGCTGGATAAAGTGGATTGGGCCCGATAGGAAAAAGTTGTTTTGTTCCTTCCATGCGCATTTTGGAGACCACCCCAAATGATTATTTTCAGTTATTTATGAGAGTTCCAGCATGTGTAAATGGCAGATATATGCTGATGGCCTTTTGTGTATAGTGTCATGTTGTCTTCCTTTCCTTCTCTTCCTTTTCCTCTCCTTTGTCCCATCCTCTTTCTTATCTTCCTTTCCTCTCAGAAGAGAGGAGGACCTTGGCACAAATATTGGAAGAAGCCACAACCAGAAGCCACCTATGCCAACCTCAATGGTCTTAGCTTTATTTTGGGGAAAAAGCGGCGTCCAGCCTCATGGAGTTGCATTTGTAGTTTCAAAGACTTGCATTCATTTGTGTTTTTGAACTTTGAAGGGTGGGGCATGGAGACCTGCCATTTCTGCTGGGATAATTCTGGCTGTGAGCCTCCGGTCTGCTTGGCCAGATTTTATGTACTCTAATCTTTCCCCAAACAAAAGCCACCAACACATTCATCTTCTGCAGTGTGTGCATGTGGCATTAAGATACTTATATATGACAGGGGAAGAGAAATGTCCTGAAAAACATAGGTGTTTAAATAAATGCAAAATGCTCTCACTGTGGGCCAGGAGAATGAAACAGCATGGATAACCCCATATGAGGTAGAAAAGTGAAAATCAATCATTTTGAAAACATGTATTGTACAGGGACAGACATTGCAGACCATTTCTGTTGGACATTCGGTGGGTAAGTCAGCTTCCTACATAGGCAGCTGATAAATACTCCCTAGAAAGGAGTGAGTCACAGTCTTTCAGAATCTGTGAAGTAGTGAATGTCTGTTGACTTTGTCTACCCAGCATCCTTTTCCTCCATCTTTTAATAAATCATCCAGATTTTCCCTGGACAATTGCCATTGTCTCATTTTCACCCTATGTAGTTAGAGGAGGTGACCCTGCTGGCTCAGTTATGGGCATGTAACATAAGCATGGCCAGTGATATGGTTTGGCTGTGTCCCCACCCAAATCTCATCTTGAATTGTAACTCCCACAGTTCCCACATGTCATGGGAGGAGCCTGGTGGGAGGTGATTGAATTATGGGAGCGGGCTTTTCCTGTGCTGTTCTTGTGATAATGAGTCTCATGAGATCTGATGGTTTTAAAAACGGGAGTTTCCCCACACAAGCTCTCTCTTTTTTTGCCTGCGGCCATCCATGCAAGACATGACTAGCTCCTCCTTGCCTTCCACCATGATTGTGAGGCTTCCCCAGCCATGTGGAACTGTAAGTCCATTAAACCTCTTTCTTTTGTAAATTGCCCAGTCTCAGGTACAGCATGAAAACGGACTAAAGGGTCACAACTCTCTTTGGAGGGGCCATAGTATTCTTGTTGCAACTATTGAAGAAGTTTTGCCTTCTGTGTGTTTGTTAAGCTGGAGCTGCTAGTGGCAGTTTTGGCTATGACTTAGGGAAAACCTTACTGAAAATTAAGACAACACAGGAGAAATCAAAGCAGGGAGATGGAGGAAAAGCAATTGAGAGGAAGGGGAGAGAAGGGACACACACACAAATACACAGACATATATATATGTGTGTGTATATATATATATATTTTTTTTGACCTGCAATTCAGCAGTGCTTAAACCCAGCATCTCCTGTTCACTTTCCTGGCAGGTTGGCTAGTTCGTCTGAGTTAGGTGTCTGTCTCTTACATCCTAAGATTGGTGGTGCCTTCTAGGAGTGAGGTCTTAGTATAAAATGACTGTGATATAGTCCCTATCTTTAGGGGCTCATGGTGTAGGGCAGCAGTCCCCAACCTGTTTGGCATGAGGGACTAGTTTTGTGGAAGACAGTTTTTCCAAATGGCAGGTGTGGTGGCTGGGATGGTTTCAGGATGATTGAAGCATGTTACATTTATTGTGCGTTTTATTTCTATTATTATTACTACATTGTGGTCTATAATGAAATAATTTTTGCAGCTCACTATAATGTAGAATCAGTGGGAGCCCTGAGCTTGTTTTTCTGCAACTAGATGGTCCCATCTGGGGATGATGTGAGACAGTGGCAGATCATGAGGCATTAGATTCTCATAGGAAGCGTGCAACCTAGATCCCTGGCATGTGCCATTCACAGTAGGGTTCGCATTCCTATGAGAATCTAATGCTGCTACTGATCTGTCAGGGGGCGGAGCCCAGGAGGTAATGTGAGTGATGGGGAGCAGCTGTAAATGCAAATGAAGCTGTGCTCTTTAGCCCACTGCTCACCTCCTACTGTGCAGCCTGGTTCCTAATAGGCCACAGACTGGTACCAGGGACCCCTGGTGTAGGGGATAGGCCAGGTAAGTATTCACATGACTGACATGCAGTGTGACAATGTATCTCTAGAGGTAAGAACAAAGTTTTGTGGGAACAGAGATGGAATTAGGAATTCTTTTGGGTAGTAGACTAGCAGAGAGGGCTATCATTTAACAAGGTAGAAGAGGATTAAGTCTTAGGAACATTAAAAAACATTAAAAACATTTAAAAAAATATAATTCAATTACTTGCAGTTTTAGTCTAAAAGAAGGAAAGGTTTTCCAGAGCCGATAGTTGAAGTAAATTGCAGATAAGGAAGATAATTTCAGAGATTGGTAGTAGTAGAATCTTGTTTATTTACTCTGAATACAATTGTTTAAGGCCTAGCCAAATGAGAGGTTATTAGAAAGCTGTCTGGAGTTAATTTTAACCCGACAAGGTAACAGCTGCTGTTCTCACCAGAACCTCAGTCAGCTTTCTGTTCTAAGGAGAATTAAATGAATTTAAAGACTTATTTCCTCTTTTTAATGATAGAGTCTTCATTAATATTATATTTTGTAATTATACTGTTTTTTGGGGGAAATTTATGCAGCAAGTACAGACAGTTTCCATATGATTCCCACTGCCAGTTTCCTGTATCATTAATATCTTGCATTCGTGTGGTATATTTATTATAATTGATGAGCCAATATTGATATATTATCATTACTAAAATCTATAGTTTATATTAGGTTCACTCTTTGTGTTGTATGTTCTATGAGCTTTCATAAATACATAACTTGTATTTCCATTACAGTATCATACAAAATAGTTTCACTGCCCTAAAATAATTGCATGTTCTACCTGTTCATTTCTTCTTCCTGAACCCCTGGCCACTACTCATCTTTTGCCCCATAGTTTTACTTTTTCCACAGTGTCATTTTGTTAGAATTATACAATAGCTAGACTTTTCAGATTGGCTTTGTCACTTACCAGTGTGCATTTAAGTTTCCTCCATGTCTTTTCATGAATTGATAGTTCATTTCTTTTAAAGCACTGAATAATATTCCATTATATCATTGTTCCACAGTTTATCCATTTACCTGTTGAAGGACATCTTGGTTGCTTCCAAGTTTTGGCAGTTATGAATAATACTGCTGGAAACATTCATTTGCAGGTTTTTATATGGATATATGGATAAGTTTTTAACTCATTTGAGTTTCTCACCATTAAATATGATGTTAATTTTAGGTTTTTTAAAATGTTCTTTATCAAGTTGACAAATTTTCGCTCTATTTCTAGTTGCTGAGAATTTTTATTATGAAAGAGTATTGGATTTTGTCAGGTGCTTTTTCTGCAACTATTGATATGGTCATAATTTTCTTCTTCAACTTATTCATAGGATGGATGATACTGATTTTTGAATGTTGAGCCAGCCTTTTGATAGGGATTATGTTGACTTTCTAGATCAATATTAAGAGCTCTTATGTTGACTTGCTAGATCAATATTAACAGCTCTGATACATGAACATGGGACGTGTTTCCATTTCTTTCAGTCTTCTTTAATATATTTCAGCAGCGTTGTATTGCTTTCAGGGTACAATCTAATACTTCATGTTAAATTTATTCCTAAGTATTTTTTTCTTTTTGATGCCTTTATAAATTAAGAAAGTAATTATTTTCAAAGTATCTGTAGCTAGTGTATAGAAATGCAGTTGGTTTCTGTATAATGATCTTGTTTCCTGCAACCATGTTGAACCTGTTTATCAGTACTGATAGTTTTTTATGTGTATGACTTTCCTTGTATTTTCTATATACCAGCTTATGTCATCTTCAGATGTAGTTTTATTTCTTGTCCAATCTTGATATTATTATTTATTTTTCCAGTGATTTGAAAACTTGACCGTGATGTGAGAAATACAAAGTTACGTGCTTTGGAGTTCCTAGTGAAATCATTCTGTTACGTAGCTTTTTGATAAGGATAAAAGATGATAATTATGAAATTTATCTTCTTACAGTTGACTTAGGCATTCAGTCATTGAGCTTCTTAGTCACTCCTGTATCTTCTTTGGAGAAATGACTATTCAAATCCTTTGCCCATTTTTATATTGGGTTGTCTCTCTTTGTATATAGCCTGATTTAAGCCCTTTATTGGATATATGATTTGCACATATTTTCTTCTAGTCTCTGGCTTGTTTAATGGTGTCTTCCCCCCAACAATGCCAACAATGAAATACTGTAAATTTTAATTATTGATAAATTGCATCAATATGGGAAACTGTGTGTGTGTATAAACTTATTTTCTTAATGGTGTTATTTGGTGCTCAGAAGTTTTTAATTGTAACGAAATTCAGTTTATTAGTTTTTTCTTTCAAAGCTTATGATTTTGATGTTTCTAAAAACTCTTTGGCTATTCAAAGCTCATGAAAAGTTTCTGTGTTTCTTTCTAAAACTTGTTTTTTTTTTATTTTATTTTTTTTGTGAGATGCAGTTTCACTCTGTCACCAGACTGGAGTGCAGTGGCATCATCTCGGCTTGCTGCAACTGCCACCTGCCGGGTTCAAACAATACTCCTGCCTCAGCCTCCTAAGTAGCTGAGACTACAGGTGCCCACCACCCACCTGCCTAATTTTTTGTATTTTTGGTAGAGATGGGGTTTTACCGTGTTAGCCATGACGGTCTTGATCTCCTGACCTCATGATCCACCCGCCTCAGCACACCCAGGCTCTTTCTAAAACTTTTGTTGCTTTACCCTTTACATTTTGGTCTTTAATTCATTTGGGTCAGTTTTTATATGTGGTGTGAGGTTTGGGTCTATGTTTATTTTATTTTGTTGATTTTTTATTTTTATTTTTTGCATATAGGTCTTAGCACCATTTGCAGAAAAGACTAACCAGTGACTTCACTTTTTTTGTAGAAAATCAATTGACTGTACTCTCAATTCTGTGCCTTTGGTTTACTATCTGTCCTTATGCTAGTACCACACTGTATTTAGGTTTTTGCAATGCAGTTTTTTTATGAAAAAAGTTAATTCAAGAATTGGACTTAAGATGCAATGTCTCCATTAAAAAACACTGTTGTATCTTTGCTACTTTTCCTCTCTGTTCTTTATGAGTCACTCTGTTAGAGTACTAGTATTTGGTGTTTTCTCTTTAGGGTAATTATGGAAATCTGATATGGTAGATGACAATGTGGAATCAATCAAGGTGCATTTTCCAGATTACTATATATATGACTTTAAGCAGTGCTTAGTTTTTCATAAAGGTGGTAATCATTTTTATGCCTGTTCTGCATTTGAAAAAAACAGATTAAGTTTTTCATTACCTCTGTCTTAATCATTGCCAATAACTACTGAATGAAGGATTTACAAGGCTGGCATATTATTTCAAGTATTTTCATTAATGGTGACATGAATTGGTCTCATATCACAAAACTATTTTACTAAATAGAAAACCTATGAATTAAAATGTCTTGCATGTTTTGGTAACATAGTGTAGTTCTGTATGTTTTATGAAAATTGGACATTTGTCATAGTATAAAATGCTAGCTGTATTTTTATATTTACCTATTCTGTTTTTATCTTTGTATTAGAATGATTCTTAATAGCTAACTGTGAAGACATTAAAATAATTATATTAGGAATGTGAAGATTGCAAATTTATATATATTTAGTTATAACTGTGTTATGAATGCATAAACATTGAAAAGGAAATTTTTTAAAAGTCAGTGTTTTATTGTGACATTTGGAATCTAGTTGATCATTTTCTCTTGTTTTCTAATAAAATCATGATTTTGTTTGGGACATGACTTATTTTATTTTTATTTATTTATTTATTTATTTATTTTTGAGACGGAGTCTCGCTCTGTCGCCCAGGCTGGAGTGCAGTGGCCGGATCTCAGCTCACTGCAAGCTCCGCCTCCCGGGTTCACGCCATTCTCCTGCCTCAGCCTCCCGAGTAGCTGGGACTACAGGCGCCCACCACCTCGCCCGGCTATTTTTTTGTATTTTTTTTTTTAGTAGAGACGGGGTTTCACCATGTTAGCCAGGATGGTCTCGATCTCCTGACCTCGTGATCCACCCGTCTCGGCCTCCCAAAGTGCTGGGATTACAGGCTTGAGCCACCGTGCCCGGCCACATGACTTATTTTTAATGTGAAAAATCTAAATGTAAGTCTTGGTGAAATGCAGAGACATTTCCCTTATCTGGCACATAGCTGAGCTGACTATTGCTGCTGGGCTTTGATTGGAGATTACAGTCACACTAGTAGATTTGGAACCTGTTTTCTGCAGTGCTATTAGTAGGTCAAGCCATGCGTCCTGGTTCCTGGAGGGCTCAGTTCTCAGGATGGCTTATCTGCTTCCTGCTTTCTTCGTAATCTTCTCATTTCAACCTGGGTGGACCAGCTTAATGGCGACTGACATGTGTTTTACCTGGCCCTTTTACTTTCCTGGGAAGTCCTTTGACTGATAATATTGTTTTAATTTAATTTAATGTAACTTAATTTAGGAGAGCTAAGTAATTAAATATGAGGCCAAAGTACGTAAGAAAGTGGCAGTCTTTTATTGCAAATATGCATACACTCTCGGGCGAGGTTCTCTGGTCCTCAGGTGTGGGGGGCCAGGGAAGTCGCGCCGGCGCTCTTGGGTGATGTTCTCTGGTCCACGAATGCGGGGGCCGAAGAAGTCACGCTGGCTCCTGCCAGTGGCAGAATTTTATGCATTGGTACTGGAAGGGGGAGGGCAGTGGGCGGGATAAGGGCGTGATAGGGACGTCTCCATAGGCGTGGCCGGGTAAGTTTCGATCTCTTCGGATTGACGTTATCTGGCACATGCTTGGTTGATCTGCATCTTCCTGGGGCGGGCTGCATTTTCCCACGCACAGGAATGTTGGTGAGGAAGAACCCGGAAGCAACATGGATTGTGCCTTCTTGTTCACCTTCCTCCATCTTGTCCTTTCTCCCTCACCGAAACAGTCCAACCTCTTATTGATTATAAGAACTTGGGGCGCCGTTGTCTGTCTGCTTCCTGCTGTTAGGGGGCGTAGTTAGGGTCTGAGGTTGGCAGTTGGGTGTAGGGATGCAGGAGCATTTGGTTGAAGGTGACTCGGGTGATCTCTTGGACCTTGGCTCAGAGAAATTTTATTAAAATGGGAGCAAGACATAACATAAGGCAGAGGATTAGTATGGGAATTAGGAAATCACAAAGGGCACCTTGCCAAGCTAGGTCTTCTATGAGAGTAAAAAGTTGGGAAACCTGGTTGGGGGATGGGTCGGGAAGGAGGGTGTCTATGGGGTTTATGAGGGAAAAGTCAGTTAAGTTAAGATGAAGAATGGTGAGGAAGTGGGAAAATTTGAGAAGGGTGTTGATCCTTGAGTAGAACCTGGTCACCTGGAGAAAGGGAAGGGGAATAGATGTTTTGAGTTAGGTTAAGATGTCTCGTCCCAAGAGGGGGTGGGACAAGAGGGCATGATGAGGAAAGAGTGGGCAAAGCATGCATAGTCCAGGCAGTAATTTAACATTGGGGTCTGGCGAGGGTTAGATGGTTTACCGTCTACCCTAACTACTGAGATAGTAGATGGCTGGCTAGGACCTCCATAGGTTGACAAAACAGAATAGGTAGCCTCCGTATTGATGAGAAAAGAAATTGGCTTACCCGCTATCTGTAGAGTTACCCTAGGCTCGGCGAGGGTGACCGGGGTCTCCGAGTGTGGGCACCGTCAGTCATCGTCCAGGTATAGGAGCTGGAAGGAGCCTTCCGGCCTTTGAGGAGAGGCACCACGTTGAGGCGCAATGCCTGCCCTGCTGGCAGGGCAATCAGACTTCCAATGTCCTTCCTATCGGCAGGTTGGGCACGGCATGGTAGGCAGGCGAGGATTTGGACACTGTTTTGCCTAATGCCCAGTTGTGCCACACTTAAGGCATGGACGAGACGGAGTGGCCGGCTTGGCCTGGGGACACTGGTCCTGGGTCTCCGCATTTATAGCAGGAGCCCTTGGGAGACTTGCTCTGTGTCTTCCCTGCCGGCAGAGTGGGCAACGCTGGTTGGAGGGCAGCCACTAGAGCTTGCGCCTGAAGCACAGCCCTTCTTTTCTCCTTGTCTAGCTCTGCAGCCTCAACTGCTTCTTCTCTGGAGTTAAAAACTTTAAAGGCCAATTTTACTAAGTCCTGTATGGGGGTTTGAGGCCCATCTTCAACCTTTTTTAGCTTTTTTCAAATATCTGAGGCTGACTGGGAGATAAAATAGGAGGCTGGGACAGCTGCTCCGGCTGGGGAGGTGGGGTCTAGCCGAGTAAATTGGGCTAGTGCCTCTGTAAGGCGATTTAGGAAGGAAGCTGGGTTCTCATCTGGGTGTTGGATAATTTCCTTTAATTTATCAAAATTGACCACTTTGTTAGAGGCTGCCTGCATACCGGCTAAGAGACATTGAATCATAATGTCCTTCCTATGGCGGCCAGGTTGCTGCGGTTGGTAATCTCAATGTGGTTCTATGGATGGGACAGCCATCTCTCCTAACAGGACGGTGGCATCGGTTAAATGCCATTGATCTGCATGTTGCCTGGCGGCTGTGAGGATGCACTCTCTTTCCTCTGGGTTAAGAGTGGAAGTAAGAATGACATGTAAGTCATGCCAGGTAAGGTTATATGCTCTGGCCTAGGTATCGAAACTCTTTGGAATATTAGGTGGGGTTGGCTGAGAAGTCGCCAAGTCGTTCTTCAATTTTGGAAAGGTCAGCCAGGGAAAAGGGGACGTGGACTCCAACCATGCCTTCGGCTCCGGCAACTTCTCGGGGCGGGGGGCAGCCAACAAACTATCAGGAGAGGTTGGAACAGACTGACCAGTAGGGTAGGTTAAGACAGGCTGACTGGTAGAGGGGGTTGGGGCAGGCTGACTGGTAGAGGGCTGACTAATGCGGGCCGCTACCGCGGTCTTGGAGCAAGTGTGGACGGAAATGGGAGAGGTAAAAGGAGTGGCTGAGGGAGGAGTGTCGGGCGGGGCGATGGGAGCTCCATAGGGAGGGGTGAGAGGAGTGGCTGAAGGAGGAGCGTCGGGAGGGGTGGTAGGAAGTCCATGGGGGGGGTTGGAAAGTCAGAAGGGAGGTCGCCTGCCATCGGCCCCATCTGAAATGGAGGTGGAGTCCTCCTCAGTTGCTGAGGTGGGGGCCAAGGGCCGGGTTTAGGGGTTTAGGCTAACAAGACCTGGGCCATTTAACACCAGGCGCACAGGTCTGGGCGAGAGCGCAAGTCCTAAAAGCCTTGAACATGGATAATTTCTGACCACTTTCCGAGCCTCTGGCAGAAATTAGAGAGATCTAATTAAAATGTTACGGTCTAAGGTGCCTTCAGGCGGCTGTTGAGACTGGTTGTCTAATTTATATTGTGGCCACGCCACAGTGGAGAGTAAAAATTAGCCACTTTCGTTTTAAATCTTGAGCTAAATGTAAGGCTTCCAAGTTTTGGAGGAGACACCCTAAGGGGGTGTTCGTAGGGATTTTCGATTGTGAGGTTCCCATTGTTTAACCACCAGAAATGGAAACCAACCTCACGCAGTGGTAAAGCGTCCTTTGCCGCTGCTGGAGACCGGGGGCTCCTGGAGCCACTAACGGAGAATTGAGGAACTTCAAGACGGACGTCTCCGGGTTGAAGACCTCACTGCGCCACGGGGTAGCTACGTCCTTGGACTTATGTACGACTCTAGGCCAAGGACACGGAAACGGACGGAGATGGTTAACAAAGGGGAGTACTCACCAAAGAAGAAATTCTCAGAGCGGCACCAGTGGAAAGCTGGAACACTTGTTCGGTGTTGGTGGCTGGTTGGGTTGGGAGCCGGTTCGCTGGGGAGGAGGTTCGTTAGACCCAAGGGTCTCCTCCTGGGTCGGGTTTTGGCCCCAACTGTTTTAATTTAATTTAATGTAACTTAATTTAGGAGAGCTAAGTAATTAAACATGAGGTCAAAGTACGTAAGAAAGTGGCAGTCTTTTATTGCAAATATGCACACACTCTCAGGCGAGGTTCTCTGGTCCTCAGGTGTGGGGGGCCAGGGAAGTCCCGCCAGCGCTCTTGGGTGATGTTCTCTGGTCCACGAATGCGGGGGCCGAAGAAGTCACGCTGGCTCCTGCCAGTGGCAGAATTTTATGCATTGGTACTGGAAGGGGGAGGGCAGTGGGCGGGATAAGGGCGTGATAAGGGCGTCTCCATAGGCGTGGCCGGGTAAGTTTCGATCTCTTCGGATTGACCTTATCTGGCACATGCTCGGTTGATCTGCATCTTCCTGGGGCGGGCTGCATTTTCCCACGCACGGGAATGTTGGTGAGGAAGAACCCGGAAGCAACATGGATTGTGCCTTCTTGTTCACCTTCCTTCATCTTGTCCTTTCTCCCTCACCCAAACAAATATCACCTCCTAAAAACATATCCATAGAGCAACATGGAATTATCTTTTTTATTGTTCATTTAAAGTCAAAGCCATAAGTAAGCTTTCATTTATAACTCTAGGTCCCTGGACCTAGAGTTATAGGTGTTATGAAACTTTTAACCCAGTCACTTCTTTAAATCTTTTCTTTCTTTCTGTTGCCCCTTTAAACATCTTTGTGACCTATTCACAGAATGACTCCGTGAGGAGTGTAGTATAATGTTCTGGAAGGATATGGTCGTCTTCTTCTTGTTTTCTTTTGGGAGCTGAATCAATGAATGGCTGGATTAGGGCAACCTCTTAACCATTGTTTACTTTGAATAGAGCCTTTTTGCCAACTGAAGTTGGGATTCAAAATGATTGAACCACTGAAATTTGAGTTGTATAATTACATTCGTGAAGACTCTGGCCTATTTATGATCATTTGCTTGCAGATGAAGCAAAATCAGATCAACCTAGTCACATTCACTGAGTCAACACCAGAATGAAGAGAGTGTCAGGGGACTGGGTGTGGTGGCACATATCTGTAGTCCCAGCTTTTCAGGAGACTGAGGCAAGAGAATTGCTTGAGCTCAGGAGCTTGAGACCAGCATGGGCAACATAGCAAGACCCAGATCCCGTCTCGAAAAGAAAAGAGTGCCTGGAACTTGCTTCTTTTAGTACAGCCATAATTTTGTATACGTCTATAATGAGGATGTTTATGATAAATACATTAACAGAGTTTGGAATAATATATCTTTTGATATTTTACTTGTCTTTTTCTATGTTGAATAATCTGTGAAGTTTCCTTTAAAAGCTTTCAAAGATACTATGTGTGAGTGACATAGTCATTTATTTTAATGTAATTACTGATAAAAGAACCAACAGTACTTTCTCAGTTGCATACTGATCTGTGAACGCATAAAATATTTAATTTGATTATATTGTCCAAATAAGATCTATACGCACGACACAATAACTATTCAAATTTTCTGAAATTTCCAAATTGATTATTATCTACTCAAATAAGCATTGATCATTGATCCTTGGCTTCATTCATAAACAAAAATAGTCTACTGGTTTGGATAGTGTCTATGAAAAAGCATGTAATAATTTATAAAAGACAAATATCAACATTGGTCTGGCTTGCATTAAAAAGTCTTTCTGTGCAGTTTGCTAGTGTACTGTCTTTAAGGATGAAAGAACATAGTTTTGAATGTAATCATTATGCGTCTGAGGCCCTTTGAGGACAGGTTTTAGAATCATAAAAACCATGCTGTGCTTGGGTTTATAAGGGTGATTTTTTTTTTTTTTTTTTTTTTTTTTTGAGGGCTCAAGGATATAGAGCATTTGTTACTGCTGTAGCTTTTTTTCTGGTGTCTGGTTAAAATGTCACAGGGCCTATGGAAAGTAAGACAGTAATTAGTGACTTGAGGAATGAATTCTCTTAGAAATAAGAAGTCTGGAGTTCCAACCAGGACTTTAGATCCTTGGTTATTCTAAAATAGGATTGAAAATGACCACTGGTCTTGAGCAGTCATTAACATATGAGTGATAAGGAATGTTGAATTTATGTTACTTCAGTGCAAATCAGTTAAATTCCAAGTGAACTTGTTATCAGTATCCTGTAAGGAAGGCAGCAGTGGTAGTTTGCTGGAGGGAATGGAATGAAGTATTATTGAGGGTAACAGCCATAATGCAAGCCCTTCTGGGGAGAGGTTGCATGTGCAGTTTGCCAAGTACTAAGCACTTTCTCATTATCTTATGGGAGTGGGTCAAGTCAGGGGCAGACTTCATTTGATCTTCACAACAGTTCTTTCAGAGAGACAGTGTTACCCAGTTTTAGAGAAGCTAAGGATTGGAGAGATCAGATGATTTTTGTTCAAGTCTTAAACCCACTAATTTAAATTTGAATCCAGATGTTCTGAAACTCCATGATACACTTGTATAAATCAAAGCACTGCCTATGAAGTGGTTTACCCAGAGCAAACTCTCTCTATCTGCATCTCTCTTTATATATTTTCTTTTTCTTTCTTTCTTTCTTTTCTTTCTTTCTTTCTTTCTTTCTTTCTTTCTTTCTTTCTTTCTTTCTTTCTTTCTTTCTTTCTTTCTAGTTTCTTTCTTTCTCTTTTTCTTTCTTTCTTTCTTTCTTTCTTTCTTTCTTTCTTTCTTTCTTTCTAGTTTCTTTCTTTTTCTTTCTTTCTTTTCTTTCTTTCTAGTTTCTTTCTTTCTCTTTCTTTCTTTCTTTCTTTCTTTCTTTCTTTCTTTCTTTCTTTCTTTCTTTCTTTCTAGTTTCTTTCTTTCTTTCTTTCTTTCTTTCTTTCTTTCTTTCTTTCTTTCTTTCTTGCTCTCGCTCTCACTCTCTTTCTTTTTTGGGGGGGGGTGGGGGAGGGGTTGGACTACAGGCACCCACCATGCCTGGCTAATTTTTTTTGTATTTTTAGTAGAGATGAGATTTCACCGTGTTAGCCAGGATGGTCTCAATCTCCTGACCTTGTGATCCTTCTGCCTTGACCTCCCAAAGTGCTGGGATTACAGGCATGAGCCACCGTGCCCGGCCCTAAAAATTTGTCCTGGCTGGACACCATGGCTCACACCTGTAATCCCAGCCCTTTGAGGGGCTGAGGCAGGAGTTCCAGACCAGCCTGGACAGCATAGTAGAACCTATCTCTACAAAAAATAAATTAACTTAAAAAAAAAATTAGCCAGGCATGGTGGCACACGCCTATAAACCTAGCTACTCAAGAGGCTGAGGTGGGAGGACCACTTGAGCCCAGGAGGTCAAGGTTATAGTGAGCAGTGATGGAGCCACTGTATTCCAACCTGGGTAACAGAGCAACCCTGTATCTAAAAAAAAAGAAAAAAGGAAAGTGCGTCCTAGGTTTTATAGCTAGGTATGTGGCCCAGCCATCTACTCCATGAACTTGCTGTGAATTACTGAGAGGTATTTTGGTGGCTGGGGGAATCAGATACTCCTAAGCAGCTGCTTAGAGAAGGAAGGAAGAAGATAAGCCTTGGACATTCCTGGCTTCCCCTCCCCCTTATTCTGTATTCCTTGTTTGGGAGCTAACTAGAATTTTTCAGTGGGGAGAGAGGGACCAACGTGTTTACCTCTATGATGGTTTAAGACTCTGGTCAATCTCTTTCTTTCCTAGTATTCTCACCTGGTAGTAGTCTTAGTTAAATACCTAGTAGATGTTAATCCCTTTCTGCCTTTTCCTGTCGCTGTGTCTGCCTCTTAGACACAAAGTACAGAAACTAACAAACGGAAAGGTTAAGCTATACAGAACCCTTTCCAAAGCTGTGACTGCCAACCTCCAGCTTTGTATAGACATTTCTGGTTTGATTAACGAAGTCTGTGTTGTCTAGAAGAACTTGACTTGGTCTGCTAGGGGTTGATTGTCTAGCAGTTCTGAGATGCGGTTTGAGGCACAGCAGGTCAGTTGTGATACTTCAACACATGCAAGAAAGGGACTTCTGTTTGAGATTAAGTTATCTTCTGAAATAGACACAATTCAAAAGCAATTTGGTGATGTATTTCAGAACTTAAAATCACCAGCAATTTCATAAATATGTTCACTTAAAACTATGCCAAGATCTTTACATGATATATTGTAGCATGTTTGTAAAGAATGAAGTAGTTCTGTATATGTGCTCCTTTGGAAAGATTTATAAGATATATATATATACACACACACACACACGTACGTATACATATATATAAAAAATGAAAAAAAATATCTTGTGGAATCATGTGATTACCATTTCCTTTTGTCTGATTTTTTTAAAAAGGTATATATGCTGGTATATGCATTTTTTCCCTAAAAAAGATGTGCAGTACAACTGTTAATAAACTGGAAAACTTTTCTTTTTCTTCTTTTTCTGTATTATTTGAATTTTCTGTGTTCATTTATTTTTCTTTCCTTTAAAAAAAAATCAGCGGATAGCTGAGCAGTATGATTATGTATCATTTTGCTTTAGTTTTAATGTATTTTATAAAACCTTTCTAAATGTTTTTTTTAAAATATTGCAATTTTTGTTCTAATGTTCATTTGTCAGTTTTTCTTGTCCTCTGGGAGTTCAGAGGAAGTAAGCAGTTTTTGTGGGAAGAGCGGTAAAGCATATAGATAGCAAATGTTCTCAGGAAAGCTTATTAATTAAAACATGGAGTTGAAAAATAGAAAGGAAAAAGATATTTCCTAAATGTAATTTGAAGGACAATGAATTCAATCTTGCTGAATTGTGTTTGAAGGTGTACCTTTATGCTTAGTTTGTTTGCTTTCAAAGGAGAGCTTTGGACTGAATTGTATTTGCTTTTCAGACTGCAGGGCTGGAGGTGGCCATGGAAGCCTCCAGAATCTGATTGCTAATCAGGAAAGCTATTTCCTAAGAAAGGCCTGCCTGTTTGGACTTGAAGTAATGACTGATGCACAGATAAAACCAGTGTGACTTTTTAAATATCTTTTGACTTCTGTGTCCAGATTTTGCTTTTCTCTTAATTAAAACCTTTAGACAAAGGTCACAGGTCAAAGGAGATGACTCCTCTAAACTCTTCTGGTAGCAATAGCTGCTTAACTCTTCAACTCTTGATAGGCTCTGCTGGAAACTGTCGTGTTCATTTTTCTGTGGTGTGATTTACCTCCTTTGGTCTTAGTTTGAATGCTGAAATGTAATAACAGATACAAAGATGGAAATTTTTCTTTAGAATGTATATGATGGTAATCTGGAGAAGAAAGGCATTGTGATGACCTTTATCCATATTTCAATATGGAATACTTGAAGTTTTATTTTATTTTATTTATTTATTTATTTATTTATTTATTTATTTATTTTTGAGACCAAGTCTTGCTCTGTCGCCCAGGCTGGAGTGCAGTGGTGCAATCTCGACTCACTGCAACCTCCACCTCCCGGGTTCAAGTGATTCTCCTGCCTCAGCCTCCCGAGTAGCTGAGACTACAGGTGTGTGCCACTATGCCTGGCTAATTTTTGTGTTTTTGGTAGAGACAGGGTTTCGCTATGTTGCCCGGGCTGGTCTTGAACTCCTGACCTCAGGTGATGCACCCTCCTTGGCCTCCCAAAGTGCTGGGATTATAGCCGACACTGCGCCCGGCCGAAGTTTTATTTTTAAAAATCAGTAAACAATGTTATTTTTCTAATTTCATAAGAATTTTAGAAACATATTTTCCTAAAATGGTTTGTTAAATACCTCATCCAACTCAGTAATGCTAATTTTTTGCTGTATCTTCTTCTCTTTATAACTTCTGTACTGATATCTGACCTTAAACTTCGTCATGCCAGAAATCATAACCCCTATATTTCAAGGTATGTAAACCATAGTATAGAAATTTTAATCTATGAGGGAGATTAAGGGGACAGTTTCTAAAATACATATATATATGTATGTACATGTTATGTGTTTGTCTGTAATTGATTATATTTATTTATAATATAGAAAGTCTAAAACACTACCATTGTCAGTTGGTATCATAAATGAGGAAAAACTGATATTATCTTCAGTACATACTCACTTCCCAAAAGAATCTGATAATTTAAAAATTCAAGGTAATCAATACCTAATATAAGGATAGCAAACTCAAATGCCGACAAGACAGAGAGGGACCCAACAGAGAGTAAACCAGTGAACTTGGGCATAGAGTGGAGAAAAAGGGCACAGCTACTACTCAGCTTCCCGCTTCTGTTCAGGAATGAGGCTCCATTGTCTCATGATCTGCTGATACATCAAGAGAAGGCAGAAATGTAGAGCTTTGTGAGTGCCCCATACTTTTAATGTGTTGGAAACACATTAAAAAAATCAAAACATTGTACTCTTGCATGTTTTGCTATGATGATCCCTGTCAGTACATCGGGGCCTGAGAAGCATAAGGGATGGCGCTTGTTCTTTGGTGACATACAGTCTAATTGGGCCCTTATGGTGTGGAGCAGTCGAACCTCCACCTCCCGGGTTCAAGTGATTCCCCTGTCTCAGCCTCCCGAGGAGCTGGGACTTACAGGTGTGTGCGGATGGGGAGCAGAAGTGGGGAAGGTGTGGTCTTGGGGCATCCGTAGGCACTCAAGGAGACTGGCCTCAGTAGAAGGCCTCACAGCGGGTCTGTGCTCTGAAGAGTTCCTCACAGAGCTAGAGGACAGTTAGCTATGGGGAGAATATGAGATGGAATTAGAGAGGAAAGGAAGGGGTCACCCTCTGGGGCCCTCTAGTAAAATCATAAGGACTTCATGTTTTACTGTGGGGGCAGAGAAGAGTCATTGCAAGTTTTGATAGCAGAAGTGCTGTGGTGTGACTTGAGTTTTAACAGGATTCCTCTGTTGAGAATAGAGTGTAGAGGGCAAGGATAGAATTAGGGCAGGCAGCAAGGAGGTCACTGGAATAATCCAGGCCAGATGACTGGGGGCTTGGGTAAGGGGCAGCAAAGGATCTACGCTGAAGGTTGAGTCAGCACGGTTTTCTGGTGGAATGGACCTTGGAAACATGTCCATATTCCTTTCTTTTCATTGATAATGACCAAGCTGCAGCCTAGACCCTTCTCCTCATTCCTAGATAACTATGAAATTCTAGAAATTTTCCTCCTCATGCTCAGTTCTCTCCTTTCTTTTCATCGTACAGCTACAGCAGGATTGATGTTAGAATGCCGGCACCATCACAGTCTCCCTAACTTTTGAACACAGTAGGTGAATTTCTGCCTCAGGGCCGTTGCATTGGCTGGTTCTTCTTGTATTCTCTTCCCCAGATATCTTCCTGGATAATGTCCTTTCTCATTTAATTCTTTGCTTAAATGTTACTGTCTCGGTGAAACTTAACCTGATCGATGTTTTAAAAATTGCAAACCTTCCTGTCACTCCTCCCCAAATCCCTCTTAACCTTTTAATTTTTTTCCCTGTAGATCTTAGCCCCTTCTAACATACCTGCATACTTTACTTATGTTTTAAGTTCTCTCTCTCTTCTCACTGGAATATAAATGCCAAGAGGAATTTATAGAAATATATATATATATAAAAATTCCAAAAGGCAGGGATTTTTGTTTTTGTTCACTGATACATCCCTGTCACCTAGAATAGTGTCTGGTACTGGGTACTTGATAAATATTTGTTGAAGGAATGAATAAGTGGCTTTCAAGAGGCACTTAAGATATACCACATGTCAGACACTGAGAATTAAAAACAAACAAAGCAAAGACACAAACCCTGCCCCAGAGCACATGGTTCAGTGGGGCACAACAGCAGGAGAACAAAGCCTATTGATCTAATATAATGTGTCCAAACTTCTGAGCAAACACAAGTAAAAAAGCAAGTAATTCTTCCCTTTTAAGCCAGGTCTAGACTGTTGATTTGGACTGCCCAAGGCATACAGGTAGGGGAGAGGTGATGACATTTCAGGGAGAGGGAGCAGTGTGAGAGGAGACGTGGGGGCAGGAATGTGCCATCTGTGTAGTCAGGAGGGTGTTGGTGGTGGAGAGTGACTGAAGACGAGGCAAGAAAATGGAAAGTGGGGCCGGTTGAGAGGGGACTTGAATACCCTGCACAGGAGTCTCGACTTCCCAAATTTATTGAGCTCCTGTTGTGTGTCAAAAACAGTGCTGGGTGCTCAGGATTCAAAGGTGAGTAGATTGCTCTTCCTATTTTATGGGTTTCATCTTCTAGAGAGAGGCTGTGGTGTTAAGTGAGAAGAAAAGTGGCCAAGATTGTGGTGGTGGGAATGGAGAGGCCAGGAGAGACAGGGGAAGGACTCTGGGTTAGGATTAACAGGATTTGTTCAAAGACACAGTGTGTAATGGAGGGAGTAAGAACTAGAGTCTTCTGGCTCGTCACTGGGGCTTAGGGGTAGATAAATGGTGACAGTGTTGTCTGTAGTAGGAAAGGCAGGTAGAGGATGCAAGGGGCTGGAAATGCCAATCAGAGATCCCAGGAGGGATGTGAAGGAAAATTAAAAATTATAATAGCTCGTTAGTTTTGTATTTGGGAAGCCAGGAGGCTGGAGATACAGGTGCCCCAACCAGGAAAGTTGGAAGGGAAATACGTTTGTAGGACAGTAGGGGAAGTGATGTGTGTATCTTACTAGAATGTCACTTCCATGAGCGCACGAGTTTGGTTTGTTCACTGCTGTATATCCAGCCCCTAGAACACTGCTTGGTACAGAGTATAATCTCAGCCAATGTTTGTGAAATTAATGAATAACATAGTTGAATTTAGAGGACAAAACTGGAGTCATAAGTTATTAGAAGGCTTAAAATGAGATTAAAGTGATTAAAATGATATTATTTTAGATATTCTTTTACAGGGCTTTGGTGATCAGTTAGATTTTTTAGAAATTTTAAAATGTTACCATTTACTGATAATATTCCTGGTCACATACTTGCTTTGGATATATACCCAATGATGGGATTGCTGGGTTGAATGGTAGTCCTAAGTTCTTTGAGAAGTCTCCAAACTGCTTTCCACAGTGGCTGAACTAATTTACATTCCCATCACCAGCGTAGAAGTGTTCCTTTGCTCCAAAGCCTCACCAGCATCTATTGTTTTTTGACGTTTTAATAATAACCATTCTGGCTGGTATAAGACAGTATATCATTGTGGTTTTGAATTGCATTTCTCTGATGATTAGTGATGTTGAACATTTTTTCATATGTTTGTTGGCTACTTATATGTCTTGTTTTGAGAAGTGTCTCCTCATGTCTTTTGCTCACTTTTTTTTTCTTTTCTTTTCTGAGATGGAGTCTCACTCTGTTGCCCAGGCCGGAGTACAGTGGTGCAATCTTGGCTTACTGCAATCTCTGCCTCCTGGGTTCAAGCAATTCTCATGCTTCAGCCTCCCAAGTAGCTGGGATTACAGGTGCCCACGACCACACCCAGCTAATTATTATATTTTTGGTAGAGATGGGGATGCATCAAGTTGGCCAGACTGGTCTCGAACTCCTGACCTCAGGTAATCCACCCACCTCAGCCTCCCAAACAGTTGGGATTACAGGCATGAGCCATCGCACCTGGCCTTTTGGCCAGGCTGATCTCGAACTCCTGACTTCAGGTAATCCACCCGCCTCAGCCTCCCAAACTGCTGGGATTACAGGGATGAGCCATTGTGCCCAGCCTTTTGCCCACTTTTTAATGGAGTTATTTGTTTTTTTGCTTATTGAATTGTTTAAGTTTCTTATAGATTCTGGATATTAGATCTTTGTCAGATGCATGGTTTGTGAATATTTTCTCCCATTCTGTAGCATATACCTGGTTTGAATAGAAATCTTAATCTCCGATAGTGTTATTATTTGTTGAACCCAGTTTGATGTTGGAAGCAGGTAGTCTAGATTAACACAGCAGTAGGTGACCTTTCATGCAAAGAAGTGAACGGCTACATGAAAAGGCACATGTGAAATAAGTGAGAATGAAATTTCTTTTGCAGTTGCCTTCTGTGAATGTGGAATATCTAGTGAATGCTTTTATTTTTTTTTTCCTTGTGTTGTATTATTGTCACAGTGCAAATGCTTATAAAATGTGGACTGGCAACTGGTGCTTAGAAATCTTTGGGTTTCCCCAAAAGACTTTTCATTATGGTTGGATTTGGTGTGTGTCTTTATAAAGTACTTCATAAAGACATGAAAAAGATATGTTGCTTTTTTTTTGTAACCAAAATCAGAGTGTCATTGGGACATTGTAGAATGTAATATCCTTTCATTATATTAGAAAGGTAGCTAATTTTTAGTGAGAATTGAATTGTGAGTTTACTGAGTCTAGCCTCATGGCACTGGTAAGAATAAACGGAAATAGAACCTTGCCATGTTAGTGATTCCAACAGTGTTATGGACTGAATTGTGTCTCCCCAAAATTCATATGTTGAAATGTGAGTGTATTTGGCGACAGAGTCTTTAAAGAGGTAGTTAAGATAAATTTACGAGTTATTAAGGAGGGTCCTAGTGCAGTCTGACTGATGCCTTATAAGAAGAAATTAGGCACAGACGTGTTCAGTGGGAGGATGTTGTGAAGACATAGGGAGAAGACGGCTGTCTACAAGCCAAGGAGAGAGGCCTCAGAAGAAACCAGTGCTACTGACATCTTGATTTCAGATTTCTAGCCTCCAGAAATGTGAGAAAATAACTTTCTATTGTTTAAGCCACCCAATCATGGTACTTTGTTATGGCAGCCCTGTCAAACTACTACAAGCAGGAAGCCCAGGCTATTTCCGCATCACAGTCTCCCTGGAAGTCAGGAAGAGGGAGACTCAGTAGTGCCCTGGGTGTCCCAAGATGGATGTTTCTGTTTGAATGCTTAGAGGCTCTCCAGGCAACTGCTGTTGTCAGTTGTTCCTTAGTCATTCTTTTCTCATCATTTTCTTCTCTTGTTTATTCATTTATTTATTTATTGACAGGGTCTTGCTCTGTTACCTAGACTGGAGTGCAGAATTGTGAACACAGCTTACTGTAGCCTTGTCTTCCTGGTCTCAAGTGATCCTCCTGCTTCAGCCTCCCAAGTAGCTGGGACCACAGGCATGCACCACCATGCCCAGCTAATTATTTTTATTTTTATTTTTTGTAGAGACAGGATCTCACTATATTGCCCAGGATGGTCTTGAACTCCTGGATTCAAGCATTCCCCTGGTCTCTGCCTCCCACAGTGCTGGGATTACGGGCGTGAACCACTGTGCTTGGCCTTTCTGATCATTTTTGTTGGAAGCTGCATACTTTGTCAGCATTTTTATTTCCTTCCGAAACTCCAATTAAAGGTGTGAGATGAAGCTGAGGCGCTTATCTTACAACCTTCTGTGATTGGAGGCCTCAGATTTCATTTATATGGACAGTCCCAAGCTCAGCTGACTAGATGAGATTCTTGCTGAGGCAGGACAGCTTTGTGGACGGCTGTCTTTGGTGTGAATTGGACCATGTGCATGAGATGCCAGGGTTTCAAGCCAAGGCTCCTTTCTCAAGAGAGTGTCTCCAGCAGCTTGGAATTTAAGTGAAGCTTAATTTAATCCCTCGTTTTCACAGTAAATGTGTAGGGTGTGTGTTACTTACAGTAGGAGTTGGAAAGCCATTGACTTCCTCTGGCCTATTTATTTGAATTTGATTTACTTGGAAATTTTTCAAGCAGCAGAGCACTTAGAGGTCTTCCAAAGAACTTAAAAAATTTTCATTTCACATTCCAATAGATCTGTTTTCAAAATGGGTAGGGCAAGTGGCGTCTGTGATTAATTAGGTTATAGTAAATTTTGGTTTTGTTCCATGTATCCTAGGTTTGAAGAAAATGAGAGGCATAAATGTTGAGAACTGTCTTCTTGAATTCCTTCTTGATTGGGTTGCTGGGACACCCAACCTCAGAATATTTAAAATACTTGGAGACCTAAAGTGAAGTACTCTCATTCTCTACTGTGTGTCTAGGGCCACATAGATGTATTTGATGTTAATCACACCTCTTCATTATGTGTGACCAACTCTTCTGAGTAATACCATGAAACGTGCTTCTTCAAATTCCATATCTTCACATATTGCTATTATGTAAGAAGAATGAGACTATTATAATTGAGTGAAATTTAAAATCTTCTGCTTTAAGTTATGAAATAACATGCTTTTGGCTATGCCATCATGCAACCTGGCTTTTTCAGCAGATTTTATAGCTTGTGGGGACAGATGACCCTGAATTCCAGCAGCACCTGCAATCAAAATAGTTCTCATTCCAGGGCCCACACAACAGGGTGTGTTTGAAAGTACTTGAAAGGAAAGTGTAGGCAACACTTTGTACCCTTAGTCATAAAACATTATCCTGGAATTTGCCTTGCCCCAAAGCCTGGGAAGCCACCCTTTTCTCCCTATCCCAAAGTTTCATTGTAATTCCCATTTCTGAAAAGGAAGAAAGAGTACCATGGAATTTCTTCGCTAGGATGGCAGATTGAAGGTACTTAGGTGAGGAAAGAGATGCTAACAGAGCTTGTGTGAGAAGATGACCAAAATCTGGGTGGAAAGATAGTCTTAGAAGAGTGAACTAGTGATGTTTGTTTACCCAAATAAACTATTTTTCCAGCCAATTATAACAAATGGATTTATTCCATGTTTAATTAGCTGTAGAATATCCAACAGATTCATGGGGTAGAATGTATTTTATCAAGACAAAAATAGCCAGCTTGAGAAATGATTTAAACCAGAGATCAGCAAACTGCAGCTTGGCCAAATCCATCTTTCCACCTGTGTTTTTGTATATGGCCCATGAGCCTAGAATGGTTTTTACATTTTTAAATGCTTGAAGAGGCCGGGCACGGTGGCTCACGCCTGTAATCCCACCACTTTGGGAGGCTGAGGCAGGAGGATCACGAGGTTGGGAGATTGAGACCATCCTGGCTAACACGGTGAAACACTGTCTCTACTAAAAATACAAAAAGTTAGCCGGGCGTGGTGGCGGGCACCTGTAGTCCCAGCTATTCTGGAGGCTGAGGCAGGAGAATGGGGTGAACGCGGGAGGCGGAGCTTGCAGTGAGCCGAGATCACGCCGCTGCACTCCAGCCTGGGTGACAGAGCGAGACTCTGTCTCAAAAAATAAATAAAATAAAATAAAATAAATGCTTGAAGAAAAGTCAAAAGAAGAGGAAGAATTTTGTGACACCTGAAAATTATATGAAATTTGTATTTCAGTGTTTGTAATAAAGTTTTATTGGAACACAGCTGGCTCATCCATGTATGAGGATATTCCACACTGTATATCAAAGCTCCGTGGGCCAGCTTCTTCCTGCTGAGGCAGCACAGCTTTCTGGATGGCCATGAAAAGCAACTTTCATGGTACAGCAGCAGAGTTGAGTATTGTCACAGAGACTCTAGTCCACACAGTGTTCAGTTATTTACTCTCTGGTCCTTTACAGATATCTCTGCTCTTCCCTGCTAGTTTAAGCAATCGTTTAAATTTACTTTTTTTTTTTTTTTGTGAGACAGAGTCTTGCTGTCGCCCAGGCTGGAGTGCAGTGGCGCCATCTCAGCTCACTGCAACCTCTGCCTTCTGACTTCAAGCAATTCTTCTGCCTCAGCCTCCTGAATAGCTGGTACTGCAGGCACACGCCACCACACCCAGCTAAGTTTTGTATTTTCAGTAGAGATGGGGTTTCACCATGTTGACCAGGCTGGTCACAAACTCCTGATCTCAAGTGATCCACCCACCTTGGCCTCCCAAAGTGCTGGGATTACAGGCATGAGCCACCACACTCAGCCTCTGAATTTACATTTGATCATATTTTTGATTGTTTACTGTGCAGTGTGCTGGTTTTGATATGCAGGGTGGACTATCCTCATGTTGGATGGCAGGTTATTCCATAAACCCATCTTTTAATGGAAACAGAATCCCTTCAATGTAATCTGCAAAAGATAACCACTGAGCATCTCCTTGGTCACTGGAAATTGAGCCGCAACCATTAAGAAAGTGGACCAGCTATTCTTTTTTTTCCCTCTCTAACCAGCTGAATTATTCGTTTATTCAATAAATATTTAGTGAGTGCCGGCTGTCTGCTTGCCACTGTTCCAGGCAGTAGCAATGAATAGTGATCCTAACAAAGTCCTTCCTTGGGGACCCTACATTCTCACGGGAAGAGATGGATCGTAAGCAAACAAATATAAACTGGGGGAAGAAGTACAAGGAATAAAAGACAAAGGGAGGGAGAAAGAGAGAGAGAGAGAGAGCTGGGGCAAGAGAGGGCTGCTGGAGATGTGGTGCTGGGCCAAGGCTTTTGGCTACAAGAATCAGGTGAGCAGGAATTCGTGACGTGAAGACTCAGGAGGTGGCATTCCAGGTGGAGGGAACTGCAGGGGCATAGGCCCCCAGGTGGAGCCAGTGTGGCATGTTTGAAGAATGGGAATGCTGTACTGGAGGCCAGGGCAGAGGTGAAGACAGAAAAATATGGGTGGGGCGAGGCACAGGATACGGAGGGCATGGCATGGCATGGCAGGGCAGAGTAAGGACTTAAAACATTTTTAATTCTGGGAGAGACAAGAAGGCTTTGAGCAAAGAACTGACTTGATCTGGTAATTTAAAAAAAATCGCTGAAATTACAAGATATATCCTCTACCTTGTGGTTTATTGCAGATAATGGCATTTTGTGGATTAAAAGAAACAAAAACCCTTTCAGTTCACCAGCCACAACAGTTAGCTTTAACAGTGTCATAAAAATAGGATCAAAACAATAGTAATTACAGGCTAGTATCTTCTTAGGGGAGTGTTCAAAGCTTCAGGTATCCATATCAGTCCAGATCCCATAAGAAAACAGGTGGCATATGGTAGGTAATGGGAAGATAGTGGACTCTAGTGTGGAGGGAAATGCCACTCCTACCTGGGTGCTTCAGGATAATTAATCTGCTAGTGTTGTTTAGAATGGATTGAAGAACAGAGGGGAAGAAGATAGGGAGACCAAATTGTTTCATTAAATTATATAAGAACTTAATTATTTTCAAAAAAATTGAGTCAGCTTCTAATGTGGAGGAAAACTATTGTACAGACCCCAGTCAGAACAGTGAAGTTACTTGTACTGTCCTCAAGTGTCATTGTACTTGTTGTTAACATATATTAAAAACAAGCAGGTGTGGTGGCTCACACTTGTAATCCTAGTACTTTGGGAGGCCAAGGCAGGAGGATTGCTTCAGCCCAGGAGTTTGAGACCAGTCTGGGCAACTTGATAAGACCTCCATCTGTACAAAAAATAAACAAAATTAGCCAAGCCTGGTGGTGTGCCCTGTAGTTCCACTACTTAGGAGGCTGAGGTCAGGGATTGCTTGAGCTCGGGAAGTCAAGGCTACAGTGAGCTGAGATGGGGCCGTTGCACTCCAGCTTCGGTGACAGAGTGAGACCCTGTCTCAGACACACACACACCACACACACACACACACCCCAAAAAGGAAACCATATATTAAAAATGTTGCCATAAAAAAATTGGGGACAGGGTATATAGGAGCCACAAAGAAGTGGCTGCATCCTGGGGGTAGTAATAGCCAAGCTCCTCCCACTCCTAGGTCTGAGGGGCGAGGGAGGAAGCAGTTTCCAGGGGACCCTATATAGAGGGCCACCTGACAGGACGCAGGGAACCTGGCGGGAAAGGAGCCATTCTCCTCTTTTCTTCTTGTCTCCCGTAGGAGGCCCCCATTGGCTGAACCAAAATGGGAGCCATTGGGCAAGACAGCCTGTTGTCAAATGGGTCAGCTTCCCCAAACACACAACACAGTGGCAGAGTAGAGGGCAGGTGGAGGATTTCCATCCTAAGGGACACCTCAGGAGTCTTAGCTGCATCCCAACTCTGTCGCTTTCCCTCATTCCCACCCGCAGCCACCCCACAGATGTGCACGCATGAACGTGTGCACACACATGCTCCCAAGTACCCTCTGGTATTCTGCCATTGCTTTTCTGACCAAGAGAGAGGAACTATTTATTAGCTGTGAAATTTGAAGACATTTCTCATTATTTCTGTGGTGTTTGATGCTATAATATATGCAAGAGAAGGAAGATGTGCCTGTAATCCCAGCACTTTGGGAGGCCGAGGCGGGTGGATCACAAGGTCAGGAGATCGAGACCATCCTGGCTAACATGGTAAAACCCCGTCTCTATTAAAAATTCAAAAAATTAGCCAGGTGTTGTAGCGGGTGCCTGTAAGTCCCAGCTACTCAGGAGGCTGAGGCAGGAGAATGGCGTGAACCCGGGAGGTGGAGCTTGCAGTGAGCTGAGATTGTGCCACTGCACTCCAGCCTGGGCGACAAAGCGAGACTCCGTCTCAAAAAAGAAAAGAGAAGGAAGATGTGGATAGCTCAACACATCCCATTTTCCATTCCTGATAAAAATTCAAAGCACATATGTTACTGATGCTAGAGTTAAACATTTTATTTTTTTAAAGTATCATTTCTAATTGGCCGCAGAAGGAAAAATACAGTAAGCAGGACATTAAAAATCTTGGGGGACTATATTCAGTTTTGGTTATTCTGGTTAAAAACAAAGCAAGCATTGAATTTTAGCAACTTCAAACAGTTTTCATTTTCCGCCGTTGAGCATGTTAAAACTGTGAAGACACAGAAGTACCATTCAGTTCAGCAGCTTCTGTGATATCCCCGTACTTTGGAAGCCTTCCATTTTCGTTCAGGTACAAGAAGTTAACACCCTGAATTAGTCACTATCTGTGTAAAAGCCAGGAGCTTTATATTTTGTACTGAGGCAGAGCTGAAGTTTTTAAATAATTTGATCTTTTAAAAATATTTGACTCTCCATTTGATTTAGGTTCTGAGAATCAAAGGTTCTAATAACAAAATGGTCAACTTGGCAAAGAGAAATATGCAGAAGTCAATTTTAGACCTTATTTTGCAAGAGCGCAGTGCCTGTGAAAGCAGCCCAAGCTGTACTGATGGTAAAACTCATTTTTCTCCCCTACTTTTTCTGGAATCTGGTCAAAAATCAAGTATTGTGGTACATTTTCTGAACAATCTTAACCCTAAATTGGAGGGCTGGCTGAGGGCCCCAGGGGAAAAGAAAACTTCCTTTTCCATTTATGATTATCAGCCATGTTGTAAAACTTCGACATTATTTTAAGGTCAAGGAAAATAAGTCACCTTGAATTTCCCATAAGTTTTAAAGCACTGGAACGAGGTCTGTTTCTGTCTCTTGGCTTTTGCTCGTGGATCAGTTTTGCAGCACAGGATCAGTTATGTGGTTGTGGGGCTTTTGGGGGTGAGGAGCTTCCACTGCATGCAAGGCACTTTGTTAACACAGTGGGACCTGAGTGAGTGAGCCAGGTCCTAGGCCCGAGTTGGTTTATATAATTCTGCTCAGGAGATTGGAGGCATGAACAGATATGTGGTCTGCAGAGAAGGAGAAAAACAGGAGGACTGTGGAAAATTCTTAAAAGAGAGAGGTCCCGTCTCTCTGTCTGGAGAGAGTAGAAACACAGCTGGCTTGGAGCCAGGACTTGAAGGATCCCGAGGAACAGAGTCACTAGTCGTGGATTTGAATGAGTTCTGTGTCTTGACTTCAATTTGTAAGCCTCCGTTTTCCTCATCTATAAAATGGTGATGACATCTTTACCACCCATATCACAGTGTTTGTATGAGGCTAAATTACAGCATGCAACACATGCTGTTACTTATTATTGTCATGAATATTATCAAATGGCATCTGTTAAATATTTATGTATTTGTGATGCTTGTTATCACATGTGTAGTTTTCCAGGAGTTTGATCTAAAAAACTCAGTTGCTGCCACTGACGGTGATTTCTTAGGCCAGCTCCACATAGGAAGGTTTTTATATGTGGTAGACATTTTATATGTGCAGATCTCACAAATGCAGTGTGAGTCTCTTGTTACAGTGGAGAGGGGTCTCTGGACAGGGTATGTGAAAGGCTGAGCTCCCTTCTTTAGGCAGGAATCAGGTATAGTATGGTGGAGTATGTTAATGTACAGACAGACACTTGAAGTTCTGGGTTTAAGATTGTCTGTAGAACTTGGGAATTGGGACTGCAGTTTTTAAGCAAAAAAAAAAAAATTGCCAACCTTTTTTTTTTTTTTTTAATGGAACTTCCTAGAGCCTTTCTGGGACTGACTTTACTTGACTTAGAGGAGTAGGAGGTGTGGTAAATTCCTTCCTGGATATGTTAATTAAAACGTAGTGAATTAAGCCGGAGAACTTGGAGCCCGAAACATGTTAGTGTTGTATAAAAGGAGGAATATAAATGCATGAGATTAAGTTTAAAAAGACATGTGCCGCACGTTTAGCTAGAGATCCTAGTTCAAACTCATTCCCCCAGTCGGCCCCATTCACACGTTTCAGTGCCACCTTCTTTGTTAAAGACAACAGGACTGCACTTCTTTGGAATTAGTTTAAGAGGTAGTTTATAAGCCAATCAAGAAAACTGACCTCATGTTCGTGCTCTTAAAAAAAAAAATCAGTTATTTTTGAGACAGGCCTCACTGTGTCACCCAGGCTGGAGTGCAGTGGCGTGATTTCAGGTCACCACAGCCTGGACCTCCAGGGCTCAAACCATCTTCCTGCCCCCTCCTCCTGAGTTGCTGAGGCCACAGGTGTGCACTACAATGCCTGGCTCATTTTTGTATTTTTGCAGAGATGGGGTTTCGCTGTATTGCCAAGGCCGGTCTCGAACTCCAGAGCTCAAGCATTTCGCCTGCTTCAGCCTCCCAAAGTGCTAGGATTACAGGTGTGAGCCACTGCGTCCGGCCAGTCTTAATTTTTTTAAAGCATATTTAGATTTACAGAATAACTGAGCGGATAGTACAGGGTATCTCAATACTCCCTCACCCCCCTTTCTATTTGTATATTAATATGGTATGCTTGTTATAATTAATGAAGCTATATTGATATATTTTTGTTAACTAAAGCCTATCAGATTTATTCAGCACATATAAAAAGTACCACATATAAAAACCTTCCTATATGAAGCTGGCCTAATAAATCACCATCAGTGACAGTAACTGTTTTTAGATCAAACTCCTGGAAAATTACAGATGTGCTAGCAAGCATAACAAACATGTGTATTTAATAGATGCCATTTGATAATATTAATGACAATAAGTAACAGCATTCGGATATTTTACGGTTTGTGTTGCATGCTGTAATTAGGCTCATAAAAATACTATGATATGGGTGGTAAAGATGTCATCACCATTTTATAGATGAGGAAAACAGAGGCTTACAAGTTGAAGTCAAGACACAGAACTCATTCAAATCCACGACTAGTGACTCTGTTCCTCAGGATCTTTCAAGGCCTGGCCCCTTGTCAGCTCATTCAAATCCACAACTAGTGACTAATTAGATCAGTTTTCCTTGGGTTTTTTTTTTTTTTTTTTTTTTTAAACGATACGATCTTGCTCCATCACCCAGGCTGGAGTGCAGTGATACAATCATGGTTCACTGCAGCCTTGATCTCCCGGGCTCAACTGATCTTTCTGCCTCAGCCTCCCGAATAGCTGGGACCACAGGTGTGCCCCACCGTGCCTGGCTAATTTTTTTTTTTTTTTTTTTTTTTTTTTTTGTGGATACATGGTTTCTTCGTGTTGCCCAGGCTGGTCTGAATTCCGGGGCTCACGTGATTCTCCCCCTGCTTAGTTAGCTTCCCAAAGTGCTGGGATTACAGGCATGAGCCACTGCCCTCAGCTAGATTTTCTTAGTTTTGACCTGAGTCAAATACCGTCCTTTTTCGTTTGCCACTTTATCCCATCATGTAGAGTAGTTGCCTGACACATAGTGACTTTGCACAGATGTTGTTGAAATAAGATGCTCTGCCTGCCCTTCAGTTGGTATAATAGAGTAGGGAAGGATCAAGCCATGGTGCAATTGACACCCTCACTAGCACTTAGGAATTTGGAAGCAGATGGAGCGGTTTGAACCCTGGCCCTACCATCCACCAACCCTATGACTTGGGCAAGTCACCCAGCCTCTCAACCTGTTTTCTCACCTGTGAAAAGAAGATAATAATAATTCCTAGGCCAGGCGTGGTACCTCACACCTGTAATCCCAGCACTTTGGGAGGCCGAGGCGGGTGGATCACGAGGTCAGGAGTTCAAAACCAGCCTGGCCAAGATGGTGAAACCCCATCTCTACTAAAAATACAAAAATTAGCTGGGCATGGTGGTGAGCACCTGTAATCCCAGCTATTCGAGAGGCTGAGGCAGGAGAATTGCTTGAACCTGGGAGGTGGAGGTTGCAGTGAGCTGAGATGGCGCCACTGCACTCCAGCCTGGGTGACAGAATGAGACTCCATCTCAAAATAATAATACTACTAATAATATATAATAATAATTTCTACCTCATTGAGGTAGGGACTAAATGAAAGAACACATGAGAGTTTCCAGACTCTGGCCTCACCCATGAGAAACTCTCAGTAAATGTCTTCTTAGAGACCATGCAGGATAGAATGTGATACCTGTGATGTGAGCTGCAGAGTGTCACTGAGAGTCAGAAAAGAGGGGATGGCCTCAAGTTGGGGTGGGGGTTAGGAAAGCTTTCCTAGAGAAGGCAACATCTGTGATGGACCCAAAAGAATGGGTTTGTTCTTACCTGAGGGACAGTGATGAGAGAATAAAACACCAGGTTGAGAGACTATATCTCACAAAGCTACAGAGGTGGGAACGTGTGAGAATGCCTTTTGTAGGAAAGAAAATCACCCAGTATAAGTGGACTATAATCTAATTTGGCAAGACAACAGGACAAGAGCGAGAAAGCTATAAGGCCATAAATGCTTTTGACCGATAATGTATTTCAGCTTTTCCAAAAGTTTTCAAGTATAGAAAAAAGAACAGTACAGTGAACACCGATATAACCCCCTCTTATTTCTACAATTATTAACATTCTTTATTTGCTTTCTGTGTAGAAATCAACATATATTATTTTTTGCCATATCATTAAAAATTAATTGTAGCTAGCATGACTTCATTTTTTTGAGACAGAGCTTCGCTCTTGTCGCCCAGGTTGGAAAGCAATGACACGATCTGGGGTCACTGCAATCTCTGCCTCCCAGGTTCAAGCAATTCTCCTGCCTCAGCCTCCTGAGTAGCAGGGTTTACAGGCACCCGCCACCTTGCCCAGCTCATTTTTGTATTTTTTAAAATTATACTTTAAGTTCTGGGATACATGTGCAGAACGTGCAGGTTTGCCACATAGGTATACGCTTGCTGTGTTGGCTTGCTGCACTCATCATCCCGTCATCTATATTAGTTATTTCTCCTAATACTATCCCTCTCCTGGCCCCCCACCCACCAACAGGCCCCAGTGTGTGATCTTCCCCTCCCTGTGTCCATGTGTTCCCAGTGTTGAACTCCCACCCATGAGTGATAACATGCAGTATTTGGTTTTCTGTTCCTGTGTTAGTTTGCTAAGAATGATGGTTTCCAGCTTCATCTGTGTTCCTGCAAAGGACATGAACTCATCCTTTTTTATGTCTGCATAGTATTCCATGGTGTATATGTGGCCCATTTTCTTTATCCAGTCTATCATTGATGGGCATTTAGATTGGTTCCAAGTCTTTGCTATTGTGAACAGTGCTGTAATAAACATACGTGTGCATGTGTCTTTATAGTAGAATGATTTATAATCCTTTGGGTATATACTCAGTAATGGGATTGCTGGGTCAAATGGTATTTCTGGTTCTAGATCCTCGAGGAATCACCACACTGTCTTCCCCAATAGTTGAACTAATTTACACTCCCACCAACAGTGTAAAAGCGTTCCTATTTCTCCACATCCTCTCCAGCATCTGTTGTTTCCGGACTTTGTAATGATTGCCATTCTAACTGGTATGAGATGGTATCTCATTGTGGTTTTGATTTGCATATCTCTAATGACCAGTGATGATGAGCATTTTTTCATATTTTTGTTGGCTGCATAAATATCTTCTTTTGAGAAGTGTCTGTTCATATCCTTTGCCCACTTTTGAATGGGGTTGTTTGTTCTTTTCTTGTAAATTTGTTTAAGCTCCTTGTAGGTTTTGGATATTAGCCCTTTGTCAGATGGATAGATTGCAAAAATTTTCTCTCATTCTGTAGGTTACCTGTTCACTCTGATGATAGTTTCCCTTGCTGTGCAGAAGCTCTTTAGTTTTAATTAGATCCAATTTGTCAATTTTGGTTTTTGTTGCCATTGCTTTTGGTGTTTTAGTCATGAAGTCCTTGCCCATGCCTATGTCCTGAATGCTATTGCCTAGGTTTTCTTCTAGGGTTTTTATGATTTTAGGTCTATGTTTAAGTCTTTAATCCATCATGAGTTAATTTTTATGTAAAGTGTAAGGAAGGGTTCCAGTTTCAGTTTTCTGCATATTAGCCAGTTTTCCCAACACCATTTATTAAATAGGGAATCCTTTCCCCATTGCTTGTTTTCGTCAGGTTTGTCAATGATCAGATGGTTGTAGATGTGTGGTGTTACTTCTGATGCCTCTGTTCTGTTCCATTTGTCTATATATATGTTTAGGTACCAGTACCATGCTGTTTTGGTTACTGTAGCCTTGTAGTATAGTGTGAAGTCAGGTAGCATGATGCCTCCAGCTTTGTTCTTTTTGCTTAGTATTGTCTTGGGTATACTGGTTCTTTTTTGGTTCCATATGAAATTTAAAGGAGTATTTTCTAATTCTGTGAAGAAAGTCAATGGTAGCTTGATGGGGATAGCATTGAATCTATAAATTACTTTGGGCAGTATGGCCATTTTCACAATATTGATTCTTCCTATCCATGAGAATGGAATGTTTTTCCATTTGTTTGTGTCCTCTCTTATTTCCTTGAGCAGTAGTTTGTAGTTCTCCTTGAAGACGTCCTTCACATCCTTGTAAGTTGTATTCCTAGGTATTTTATTCTCTTTGTAGCAATTGTGAATGGGATTTCACTCATGATTTGGCTCTCTGTCTGTTGTTGGTGTAAAGGAATACTTGTGATTTTTGCACATTGATTTTGTGTCCTGAGACTTTACTGAAGTTGCTTATAAGCTTAAGGAGATTTTGGGCTGAGACAATGGGGTTTTCTTATTTATTTATTTATTTATTTATTTATTTATTTTGAGACAGAGTCTTGCTCTGTTGCCCAGGCTATAGTGCAGTAGCACAGTCTCGGCTCACTGCAAGCTCTACCTCCCGGGTTCACGCCATTCTCCTGTCACGATGGTGTTTTCTAAATCCACAATCATGTCATCTGCAAACAGAGACCATTTGACTTCCTCTCTTTTTATTTGAATACCCTTTATTTCTTCTTCTTGCCTGATTGCCGTGGCCAGAACTTTCAATACTATGTTGAATAGGAGTGATGAAAGAGGACATCCTTGTCTTGTGCCAGTTTTCAAAGGGAATGCTTCCAGCTTTTACCCATTCAGTATGATATTGGCTCTTGGTTTGTCATAAATAACTCTTATTATTTTGAAACACGTTCCATCAATATGTAGTTTATTGAGTTTTTAGCATGAAGTGGTGTTGAATTTTATCTAAGGCCTTTTCTGCATCTATTGAGATAATCCTGTGGTTTTTGTCATTGGTTCTATTTATGTGATGGATTATGTTTATTGATTTGTGTATGTTGAACCAGCCTTGCTTCTCAGGGATGAAGCCAATTTGATCGTGGTGGATAAGCTTTTTGATGTGCTGCCAGATTGGGTTTGCCAGTATTTTATTGAGGATTTTTGCGTTGATGTTCATCAGAAAGGTACGGAACGCTTCACAAATTTGCGTTTCATCCTTGCACAGGGGCCATGCTAATCTTCTCTGTGTCATTCCAATTGTAGTATATGTGTTGCCGAAGTGAGCACTAATTTTTGTATTTTTAGTAGAGACGGGGTTCACCATGTTGGCCAGGCTGGTCTCAAACTCCTGACCTCAGGAGATCCGCCCACCTCGGCCTCCCAAAGTACTGGGATTACAGGTGTGAGCCACCACACCTGGCCTATCATGACATTTTAACCCTCAATACTTTAGCATGCATCTCCAAACAATAAAGAAGCTTCTTTTTAAAAGTACAACACCATTATCATACCAAACAAAATTAACAATAGTCCCCAAATATTACTTAATATCAGCCTATAGTCAAACTTTCTAAATTCATTTCCCAGGTCTTTAGTGTTTTAACAGAATTTTAAACCATAATCCAGGCAAAAGGCTGTGTATTGTATTAAATACACAATCGTGTCATCTGCAAACGGACAATTTGACTTCCTCTTTGTTTATTTGAATACCCTTTTTTTCTTTCTCTTGCCTGATTGCCCTGGCCAGAACTTTCAATACTATGTTGAATAGGGGTGACAATTTAGTCAAATTGTCTCTGCTTGCAGATGACATCATTGGGTATTGCATTGTTATGCCTCTTACATCTCTTTAAATCTAAAATTCCAACTATGATATTGAGACTTTTAGGCTTTGGAACATTGAAAAGATTATGGAGCTTTCCCCCAACTTAGATATCCCTATCTAACGTGAAAATAATTCAAAAATAGAAGCAACACTGAATTTCAAAGTAAACGTAAGTAAGTCCAAATAAATTCAGATTTTTTTTCCTCTCACCAGTTGGTGAGTTTGATACTAGTTTTGCAATTTCAGGTAATCACATATTTAAACTCAGCATATGCTTGCTTGCTTTGAATAAATAACCCAGCCCTGGACTCACAGAATTCAATAGAGATACAGTGGCTCATTGTTTTCTGTTGAGCTGAATGTCTAGTATGTCTAAACTTCACAGATATGAAACCACATTCTTTTTTTTTTTTTTTTTCTGAGACAGAGTCTCACTCTGTTGCCCAGGTTGGAGTTCCGTGGCGCAATCTCGGCTCACTGCAACCTCCACCTCCCAGATTCAAGCAATTCTCCTGCCATCGCCTCCTGAGTAGCTGGGATTATAGGTGTGCGCCACCACACTGGGCTAGTTTTTGTATTTTTGGTAGAGATGGGGTTTCACCATGTTGGTCAGGCTGGTCTCGAACTCCTGACCTCATGATCCACCCACTTCGGCCTCCCAAAGTGCTAGGATTACAGGTGTGAGCCACTGTGCCCGGCCTGGAACCCCTTTCTTAATAATGCTGTGTAGACCCACAGAAGTGATTTTTGACTTCATTGTATTTAGAGGTTTTTTGAACACTAGGTTCCAACCTTGGTGGAATTTCATAGAGAATTTCATAATTTTTCTTTAAGGAAAAACATCAGATAGGATTGTGGGGAGAACCATAGTATGAAAACCCATATCCTGCAATGAGAAACTCTTATCTGGAAACGGGAAGGGAGTAGAACGCAGAGCGTGCAGGGCGTTGCCAGGCCTTCTATAACCAGGAGTGCCCTGCATAGGCCATGGGATAGTTGGGCACCTTCTTTTTGGCCCTGCCTGTATCCCGGAAACCTGTGGCCAAGCAAGTGCCTGGAATTGCTGCAGGCATTGCAGTGGGAGTGAAATGCCCACCAGCTGGGGCTACATCTTCTACAACTCAGGGAATATAACTTGGTATTCATTGGAACTCCACTGAAGAGAGGTCGGGTGCTTTGGGAGTGCTTTCTTGCAAATCTGTGCCCTCTAATCGCCTTTTCCTAATGTTCTTTCTTCGTTCTGTTTTGGAGGTGGGGCTCCTCCAAGGATCATTTCTTTTCCACCTCACCTTCAGGTGCACAGTGTATGATGCTTTAATTTATTTCATTTCACCTTGTTGTGGAACTCAGCCCATTCCACCTCTGCTGTGAGAAAAGCATTTCCATCTCTGTTTCAACTTTCATGTGGTTCTGTTGACCCACTTGGAAGAGCTCCAGTGTAGTGCCTGCTTGTTTTTTTCTATCTGTCCTTAATTTGGTTTGCCTTTTATTGTATTCCAACTGAATGGATTCTTTCTTTTAAGGGAAAGGAACCTGAGAAAAACAATACTTGTAATGGCGACTGCTTGTTAAGGGTAATTGCTGTTTCATGTTAATTTGCATGTTAAAATGAGAATATAGGGAATTGCTAAATTCACCAACCTGTTCTATCCCAAGGCTAGTCCTTTTAAGTATATTTGTTGCTTAAATAAAGATGGAGCTGTGCAGAATGGAAATGTCCAAATATACAGTTTTTTTGTGCATGTATATATATAGAGAGAGCATTTAAAATTTTTATTTCCATCAGCAAGAGACATTATACAATACATGGAAATTATAGAAAAGCAGAAAGAAGAAACCCGGAGACAACTAGCATTAACATTCTGTGAAATTATGTCTAGTCATTTCAGTCTACATGTTATATGCTCTTTAAATGGGCATAGTTTCACTATAACTGTCTAGAAGTTTTTGCTACTCCAAAGAATGTTCTGTGGATCGGCAGCATTGTTATCTCTTGGGGACTTGTTAGAAATGCAGAATCTTGGGCTCCGCTGCAGACATACTGAATCGTAATTTGTATTGATTGCTATTACATATACATTAAAATTTGGAAACACTGTTCTACAAATGGGGTCCCCAACCCCCAGACTTTGGAGTGGTAGCGTTCCGTGGTCTGTTAGGAACAGGGCTGTACAGCAGGAGGTGAGTGGCAGGTGAGCAAGGAAAGCTTCATCTGTATTTGCAGCTGCTCCTTATCTGTTGCATTACTGCCTGAGCTCTGCCTCCTGTCAGATCAGCAGCAGCATTAGATTCTCATAGGAGCACAAGCGCTTTAGTGACCTGCACATGCATGCAAGGGATCTAGGTTGCCCACTCCTTATGAGAATCTAATGCCTGATGATCTGTTACTGTCTCCCACCACCCCCAGATGGGACTGTCTAGTTGCAGGAAAGCAAGCTCAGGGTTCCCACTGATTCTACATTACAGTGAGTTGTATAGTTATTTCATTATGTATTACAATGTAATAATAGAAATAAAATTCACAATAAACGTCATGTGTTTGAATCATCCCAAACCCCTCCAACCTCCTGTCGCCCCACTGGGGAAAAATTGTCTTCCACGAAACCAGTTCCTGGTGCAAAAAGGTTGGGGACTGCTACTCTAGAACATACTATACCCAGGGCAGCATGTAGAGAGAACACAAAGTAGAGAGGGTGCAAAGGGGCTCAGACCTGTATTCTCTTCTCCATTTTCTGTCAGTCTTGCCTAAAATAATTTTCGTTAGTACATGATAAAGATAAAAATGAGGTCAATTTCTTTTTCTTTTTTTTTTTTTTTGAGACAAAATCTTACCCTGATGCCCAGGCTAGAGTGTAGTGGTGTGATCTTGGCTCACTGCAACCTCCGCCTCCCGGGCTCAAGCGATTCTCCTGCCTCAGCCTCCTAAGTAGCTGGGATTACAGGTGCCCGCCACCACACCCAGCTAATTTTTATATTTTTAGTAGACACGGGGTTTCACTGTGTTGGCCAGGCTGGTCTTGAACTCCTGACCTCGTGATCCACCCTCCTTGGCCTCCCAAAGTGCTGGGATTATAAACGTGAGTCACCGCACCCAGCTGAGGTCAAATTTTTTAACAAGGTACGACAGCCTTGTTGAGAAACCCGACTGTGCCATGCGCAATCATTTCATTCAGTAAAAACTGAGTGCCTCCTGCGTGCCAGGCACATGTGTGGCAGCCACGGGCCCTGCATTCAGGCTTGCATGTGCTGCAGTGGAAACACACAGAGGCCGAGGAGGAGGGAGTGGTTGCTTCTGCAGGGATGGGGGCTGGAAGTTAGAAAGAAAGGTGGTCTTTGGGTGGAGTCTTGATGGATAAATCAGTCATCATAAGTTATGAATATTGCCAGGTCCTGGAGAGAGCACAAAGATGGATAAAATTTGTCTCATCCTTCAAGGACCTTATGCTTGGTTAAAGGACAGGAGACAGTGTTTAAAACTAAATCATACAAAGCACCTTGGCATTAGAGTAGAACCAGAAGACAAGGGTCTGACCATTAGTTTTTTACCTCCGTGACCTTTGACAAATTATTCCACGTTGGAACATCAGATTCTTCTGTAAAATAGGGATAAAATGATACAAACATCTTCATAAAGTCATAGTGTTTTCTTGGTTGGGTGCAGTGGCTCACTCCTGTAGTCCCAGCACTTTGGGAGGCCGAGGCAGGGAGATCATGCGGTCAGGAGATCGAGACCATCCTGGCAAACATGGTGAAACCCTGTCTCTACCAAAAATACAAAAACTTAGCCCAGTGTAGTGGTGGGTGCCTGTAATCCCAGCTACTCAGGAGGCTGAGGCAGGAGAATGGCATGAACCCGGGAGGGGGAGGTTGCAGTGAGCCAAGATCACGCACTGCACTCCAGCCTGGGTGGCAGAGCGAGACTCCGTCTCAAAACAAACAAACAAACAAAGAAAACAAAACAAAAAACAAAAATTAGCTGGGTGTGGTGGCATACCCCTGTAGTCCTAGCTACTTGGGAGGCTGAGGCAGGAGAATTGCTTGAACCTGGGAGGTGGAGGTTGCAGTGAGCCGAGAGGGTGCCACTGCACTCCAGCCTGGCGACAGAGCAAGACTCCGTCTAAAAAAAAAATTATAGTGATTTTTTTTCTTTTTTTTTTAAACGTAGAGAGATAGGGTCTTGCCCTGTCTCCTAGGCCAGAGTGCGGTGGTGCAATTGTAGCCCATTGCAGCCTAGAACTCCTGGCCTCAAAGGATCCCCCTACCTCAGCCTCCTAGAGTGTTGGGATTACAGCGAGAACCACGGTGTGGGACCTGTAGTGCTTTTTAAAGTGAGATAACGTAGCAAAGCACCGGCTTGCAGTGGGTGTGGAATCAATGCTGTGTGGCAAAGATATTTAAAAAGTGCCAAGTGAACACCATAGATGGAAAATTGAGGAATAACAGAAAAGAGAGGGTGTTTTGACTTGGAGAGTGCGAGCCCGTGTGGCCTGTGTGGCCTTGAGGATGCTGATGAGGCAGAGAAGGTATGAAGAATGGGCCAGTGGGAAGAGAAGCAAAATATGAAGCTGCAGTTTTGAGACTGGATAGACCAAGAAAAGAGATAAGAGAAACAAGGGGTTGGGTTTGTTGGGGTGATGTCTGTCTTAGACATGTCAGGTTTCAGGGACTGCTGAAGGCTGTAGGCCTGGGATGCATGTGTCAGACACTGCCCTTGATGCAGGTTCAGCCAGGGGTGGGTGAGGAATGAGGTCCTTGGCCCTCTCTGGGCAGGGTGTTTGGTCGGTGTAAATCTGGAAAAGGGAATCTTTCTGGCTTGTTGGAAAAGTCCACACCTGCACAGGGTTTCTCACCAGGACGGGAAACACAGGCAGAATGTTTTAAATCTTGAAGACCTACCTCTTCTTCAGACTGGGTAGAGGAGAACTGAACTTTTCTGTGTAATTTTACCCACTGTCATCCTCTTCCATAGGTCTCTTTTTTTTCTTCTCAATGTTCTTCCTCCCAACTGAGAACCATTAATTGCTTCAGAAAAGAAATAGAATTGGAATTTTTTTTTTTTGAGAAATGGACTAAATGCTCTAACACTGGAGAACTATATTCCTATTTGTGTCAGTTTCTTTTCAACCGTTGGCTCCTTTATGATCTCTTTATACAGGGTGGATATAGCCAACAAGTAACTGTGGTTACTGGTTTTTATAGGTTATGACTAGTCTGCTGTATAAGATGTTAACATTTTGCCCAATCTGCCTTATCTCCATCTCTTCTGTTTTTTTGTGTCTGTGTCTCTTTATACACACACACTTAAAACATGTTTGCTGAACCATCTGAGTTACTTGTAGAGATTATGACCCTTTATCCCTAAATACTTCAACATGTATTTCTCAAGTACAAGGATATTTTCCCACGTAGCTTATAATAAGATGATCACCAGTAAATATTATCTGATATATAGATAAGAGTTGAATACATGTTCAGGTTTCACCTGTTATCCTAATAATGTCTTTTATACTCTCCGCCCCATCCAGGATTAATCGACAGAGTCATTCATTGCATTTTGTCTCTTTAGTTTCCTTTAATCTAAAATAGTCACCTTGTTTGTTTTTGTGGTTCATGGCATTGGTGTCTTGAAAGATACCTTTGTTTTGTAGAATGTATCACAATCTGGTTTTGTGTGGTTGTTACCTTATGATTAGATACAGATTAAGCATGTTTGACAAAAATGCTACATAGTGACTGTGGCGATACCTACTATTCCATTGTCCTGGAATTGATTATGCCAAGCACCACTTGGATGCGCTGGTCGGCCAGAACTCTTCATTTTTAAAGATGCCTTTTCTCTTGGGTAATCTGTGGGGTGATATTCTGAGACTGTGTGTGAGTGTTCTGTCCTACAACTACCCTTTCTAGAATGGTTTTAGCATCTATTAATGATTGTTGACTGAATCAGTGATTGCATTGGTAGTTGCAAAGTGGGATTTTCTTCTACTCTTCCTTTGATATTTATTAGCTGGCATCCTTTATAAAGAAGAGTTCCCCCTGTTATTTTTTCAATGCATATTTGTGGGTTTGTGACTTCTTTTTTAATCCAATGTGTTATAGTTCATCAACATCATTCTTTTTTTTTTTTTTTTTTGAGAAAGGGTTTCACTCTGTTGCCCAGGCTGGAGTACAGTGGTGTGATCTCAGCTCACTGTAACCTCCACCTCCCAGGTTCAAGAGATTCTCCCATCTCAGCCTCTCAAGTAGCTGGGACTACAGGCACGTGCCACCATGCCTGGCTAATTTTCGTATTTTTTTTGTAGAGATGGGGTTTCACCATGTTGGCCAGGCTGATCTCAAATACCTGACTTCAAGTGATCTGCCCGCCTTGGCCTCCCAAAGTGCTAAGATGACAGGCGTGAACTGGCATGCCTGGCCAACATCTTTTTTTGTTCAAGCTGCCCCACCCTCCTATGTCCTTTTGTCATGTCTGCATTAGCATTTGAGCACTCCTTTGCTTTTTGGCATGGTAAGATGTTCTGGACTTACGCTGTACTTTCTTTGCCCAGACCCAGCTATTTCTCCAGTGAGCAAAAGTATTTAGAAACCAAGATCTAGGTACTTGGGATATTCTTTAAAACTATACCTAATCTAGAAAAAGTTAAAAGTCATTAATCATTTAAGTTCCCCCACCCATTTCCCAAGATTATTCCCATGGTGGCATTAAGAGTTTTAGATGTACTCCAGTCTGGGTGACAAAGCGAGACTCTGTCTCAACAACAACAAAAAAAAGAGTTTTAGATGTTCACCAATGAAGGGAGAAGGCCCTCCAAAATGAAGGTCTTCGGGCGTTGGGCTAGAGGTTGAAGAGGAATGCACAAAGGGAAATTAGATAGCGCCAAAGATTAGCTTAGATAACATTGAAATTCTGCCCCAGAAGTGACTAGAGAGCCTGAGAAAGTACTTTCTGTATGTTTTCTACATAGAATCTGAAAATTGGTTACCCTTTTTTATATCCATTAATGGTAAGATAATTTATTCCCCTTAGCTATACATATGCAATTCTTAAAGCAATTTAAGATGTATAATTTCCATGTCAAGAGTTCCTAACTGCTCTGTATTTTCAGAGTCAGTGTAAGGTATGTGTATGTGGATGTATATTTCAGCATGTCTTTGAAAAATCAAGATTCATAGTTTTTATTTTGAATACTCATAATTGGACACAGTCTCTGAATTTGCTTGTTGATTATAATAGTTGGCTAAATTTTTTTTTTTTTTTTTTTTTTTTTTTGAGACGGAGTCTCCTCTGTTGCCAGGCTAGAGTGCAGTGGTGCTATCAAGCTCCACCTCCCGGATTCACACCATTCTCCTGCCTCAGCCTCCCAAGTAGCTGGGACTACAGGTGCCCGCCACCACGCCTGGCTAATTTTTTTGTATTTTTAGTAGAGACGGGGTTTCACCGTGTTAGCCAGGATGGTCTCAATCTCCTGACCTTGTGATCCGCCCGCCTCGGCCTCCCAAAGTGCTGGGATTATAGGCGTGAGCCACCACACCCGGCCAATATTTGGTTAATTATTAAAGGTGCATATGCGCAGCATTTTAGGCAGCAACTTGTGAGACACAAAAACCAGGAATTTCAAAATTTCCAAAGCAGTCATTGTGCATTTGATATAATGATAGAGTCTCTGAAGAGTCTCTAAACCTTAAACTGATTTGTCTGGAGCTCCATGTTTCTTCCATGATTTTTTTAATATAATAGCATAATTAAAATGTTTATTTTGCCTTTTCTATTTGCTAAAATGAAACAAAACATGTAGTAATTTGGTAGAGAACCTATATGAAAATGCTAAAAAATACAAAAACACATTTAAAACATAAGGGTTTGTTTTTGTTTTTCATGTGTGTCAGCATTTTTGGAAGTAAAAAACAAAACAAAACAAAAATAGACTACTCACTATATCTATGCATTGTATATCAGGGATATGGTTATTATTCGGCTATGTATGCTGAATGTTAACTGCTTTATAATTTTCTGAAACAAAACTACCACCCACTCCTACACATACAACCACTGACTTTCAATCCTCAGCACATTCTTGAGAGTGGGAGTCTTATTAAAGTAACTGCCCTATATGAAGTAGTTACTGGGTGTGCAGGTATGCCAGGAAAGCTAAACTGAAAGTGAAAAGGGACACGTCACTTAAATGTACTGCTAGTGCAGTATTCACAATAGCAAAGACATGGAAGCAACTCAGGTGCCCCTTGACAGTGGATTGGAGAAAGAAAATGTGTTACATATACCCACTAGAGTACTATGCAGCCATAAAAGAGAACTAAATCACTTCCTTTGCAGCAACATGGATGGAGCTGGAGGCCATTATCCTAAGAGAATTAGTACAGGAACAGAAAACCAAATACCACACATTCTCGCTTATAAGTGGGAGCTAAACACTGAGTATGTATGGACACAAAGATGGAAATAATAGATACTGGGACCCATCTGAAGCAGGAGAGTGGAAGGGCCAAAGATGGGAGGAGGGTGAGGATTGTAAAACTACCTATTGAGTACTATGCTCATTACCTAGGTACAAAATACTCTGCATACCAAACCCCCACAAGGCACAATTTATCCAGGTAACAAACCTGCATATGTGCCCCTGAACATAAAATCATAGTTGGAAAGAAAACAAAAATAAATAGATTAAAAATAAAACAAATGTACTGCTAGCCAAGCGTGGGTGAGTGAACTCACGTGTGGTGGCCAAGTTGTCCCAAATTGGCCCTTGATTCCTGTATATCCTCAACCTTCAGTTCTTACGCGATGTCAATGTGTGGGATTAAACTAAGCACACTCATGACTAAAAGAGTCACTGTTCTTGGCAAGTTTTTAAAGTCAACTTTTGTTATTGGAAAAATTTTAATATAGCCACATTCTTTTGGAGGTTATAAAGATCAATCTGTCTTTTCCTACTTGTTATTTAAAACTCCTCAAACTAGAAGTTTATTCCTATGCCCAAATGCATCCTTCTTCGTATTTTTTAATCTTGATCTTGTTTGAAAGGAGCTTTATCCAGAATACAATTTCTTTATTCAGAATGAAATTTCTTTCAGATATTAGGACAGCTTAGATACAATTATATAATTAAAAATCTTTCAACTGGATTTTACTAAATCCATGACTGTATTAGCCTGTAAAAGCAAATTATATTTTGGCCTCTGTAACGGGTTTATAAACTTTAAACATCCCCATTTAGACGGACTGTATTTGTTCTTGAATTATAAGATAGAAAACACTTTCAGAGGTTCAGCCACATGACTGGACCTGTTAATACTTGTGATTGACAAGGAGGCTCCTGATGTTCTTTGTTCTTCGGCTAGCCTTCATTCTATTGGCTGGATTCACATGTGATGTTAAAGTGGGAGTAAAAAGGATGTTTCCACTAATGCAAAATATAAAGAAAGTAAAAATTACTCTGTTGTAATTCTGCGATTTGTAACTAGCAGCTTTTCAAATGTTGGCATTGTTTTTTCTTTCTTGTCTTTTTTCTAGATATAGATACTTATAAACAAAACTGGGATGATGATGAATATATTACACTATAATCTACTTTCTCAATGCTGCTTAAGAGCAGTTTCTCCTTTTATTAAATATTCTTCAGATTTTTGAAAACTATCCGTTGTTGAGTATTGTGTTTTAAAATTATTTGCAATAATATTACTTATAATAGAAAAATTCCTTGTATGTATCTTTATGCCTACCTTGAACTCTTTAAAAGAAAATTTAGAGTCTTTTTAATTTATTGGTTTTTAAGAATGAAAAGTAATTCCATTCAGTTTGTCCTTTCCAGCAATTACAGTTAAGCTGTCTTGTCTGCAAGAATCTATCTTTATAACACCATCATCTTGATCTGTCCAAAATGGTCCTGTAATATCTCCTTTAACACCATTAGGGAACCTTACATCAATAAATTTATCACTTAACTGAAGCTGACCCTTAAGTGTCTATGGTTGGTAATTGTAAACAATGTGAAGGAAAATCTTTTTTAAATTGCATTACAGTATGTTGCTGTCCTCTTAAACATAATGACAAAATATGAAAATCACAATTTCACCTCTTCTGGATAAATAGAACACTAGTTATTATACAGTCAATTCTGATAAAATGATATATGTGTTCCTAAAAACCACATTATGTAGAATCCTGCAGTAAAACTCACAGTGCGCTTAGGAGGGGAATGCAGTTGGGGACACAAAACTCAAAAAACGATCAGTGACACGTTAGAAAGGGACGGGAATTGAATAAATACATTTGCACAAATTTTTCACATATTGAATGGTTTAATACATAAATAGTACAATAAATATGATACTTCACCTCGAAAAAGTCCTGACATTTGCTTGTGAACTGGTACTTTAGAAGGGTTGCCACTTATGAGTTATTGTGAAGTGGTGGCAGACAGATTACCTGAAATCAGATGGAGTCGGGATACCAGATACAGATTGGTGTGGCTTATAGCACACGGGTGGAGACCAAAGTCACTGGTAGATGTTTGAGGCATGGGCTGTGTTCATTCTGTGTAACCGTATGAAGCTGGGTTTGGCCCGAGTGCAGCCTTCTGCGATAACCTAGTATTTCTTGCAGTGAAATCACCATAAAGAAACATGAAATTCGGCTGGGTGCGGTGGCTCACACCTATAATCCCAGGACTTTGGGAGACCAAGGCAGGCAGATCACGAGGTCAGGACATCGAACCATCCTGGCTAATGTGGTGAAACCCCATCTCTACTAAAAATACAAAAAATTAGCCAGCTACTGGGGAGGCTGAGGCAGGAGAACGGTGTGAACCCGGGAGGCGGAGTTTGCAGTGAGCCAAGATCGTGCTGCTGCACTCCAGCTTGGGCGACAGAGTAAGACTCCGTCTCAAAAACAACAACAAAAAAAAACAAAGAAAAACCATGAAATTCGAGTTAACACTCAAATTGTTCTCTTGAAACAAACACAAGCATTATAGCAGAACTGAGCATGCTGTATGGTAATACAGTGATGCCCAAGGGATAAGTGAAATGTGAAATTCTACTTGTCCCTAATTCTGCTTGTCCCTGTCTAAAGTAGAGTTAATACATGTAAGACACAGAGAAGAACCTGGCGTAAGAGTCAACAGTATATAAATGTTGGCAGTAACAATGGCAATAGTAATAAATGATACTTATGGTGTTTGTAGGGTTCTCTCTGATTTTTAGTTACGACTGCTTGCTGTAGCTGTGCCCTCTTTCTAATTGATTTCTCAATCTCCTGTGGCTTCTGTATCACACTTCTTAGAATTACATCTAGTATAAGTCCTGTAATAGGAGAGCCCAAGGGGTATGCAGACTTTAGGTTATAGGTTACATATGGCATCTGTTTTGCCTACTTAAACTATTTTATCTTATTAATGATTTTGTTGCCTTAGAATCCATTTGCACAATTGTTGGGAAAGTAACATCTTTTCCCTCCCCTCCCCTCCCCTCCCCTCCCCTCCCCTCCCTTCCCCTCCCCTTCCCCTCCCTTCCCCTCCCCTCCCCTCCCTCCCCTTCCCCTCCCCTCCCTCCCTCCCCTCCCCTCCCTTCCCCTCCCCTCCCCTCCCTTCCCCTCCCCTCCCCTCCCCTCCCCTCCCTTCCCCTCCCCTCCCTCTTCCCTTCCCTCCCCTCCCCCTCCCCCTCCATTCCCCCTTCCCTCCCCCTCCATTCCCCCTCCCCTCCCCCTCCATTCCCCCTCCATTCCCCTCCTCCTCTCCCACTCCATTCCTTCCCTCCCCTCCCCCTCCATTCCCCCTCTCCTCCCCTCCCTTCCCATCCCCTTGAGATGGAGTCTTGCACTGTCACCCAGGCTGGAGTACAGTGGCATGATCTTGGCTCACTGCAACCTCCACCTCCCGGGTTCAAGCAATTCTCCTGCCTCAGCCTCCCAAGTAGCTGGGATTACAGGCGCATGCCACCACGCCTGGCTAATTTTTTTTTATTTTTAATAGAGATGGTGTTTCACTATGTTGGCTAGACTAGTCTTGAACTCCTGACCTTGTGATCTGCCCGCCTCTGCCTCCCAAAGTGCTGGGATTACAGGCGTGAGCCACCGCGCCCTGGCCTGGAAGTTACATGTTTTAAATGAGGTTAGTAATCATGCAGAATTGTCAGATTTTCTGTTTTATTAGGAAAAAATGAACACGGCTCTCTCTTCCCATTCTTACCTGCAGAAATTAAGGTGTGCTTAATACATTTGAAGAGTATTTAAAAGTTGTTGATAATTTTCGTTAAGTTGTTGTGATTCATTTCTATTTACAACTACTTCTGTGTTTATAAGATGAGCTCATGTTTGAAAGTGGGAACTGGCAAGCGTGATTTCAGAAGACCTTCCTTCCCAAGTCACAATATAATTAGAAGTCCAGATTCTCCCTCGGTTCCTTTTTATGACTCCTGAGAAAGACATTTTTAACAGGAGTGGTTGCCAAGAAGCCTCGCTAGTTCCTGCTTTAGAAACTTTAAAAAGGTGACAGATCGAACTGCCATCTAGATTTAGAAAGCCTTGTTAGTATATTACGAAAGAAAGATAGCTTACATTTCTCATCATTTAAGGATCCCAATGACGTCTTTATTTTATTGATGCGGAGATACTCTGAATTGCAATGGGGTATTTTGATTTTTCATTTCTGATCTGATTTTGAATTTAAAATTTTTGTCTCTACACAATTTCTAGATCGATCTCTTTGGGCTGCCTGACCTCCTTGGGTGATTGCTATTAATTAACAGACTTTGTGGGAAAAAAAGGAGCTTGCCTTCTGAGCTTTGTATCGAAGACCTGGGAAAAGTAAGTAATTTTAAACTTGCTTTTAAAAAATTCTTTTATACCTCTCTCAGAAAGTTAACAATAGGTCTGTGGCTTTCTACTTTCTTTCATTCCTGGCTTAATAAATTTTACATGTTTTTATGGATGTGTAACATGAAAGGGGACTCAGGAAACCTCTTTGTATGAAAAAAAAACCTGCAAGAGATTAGGATGATGTTCTACATTGTGCCATTTCTTTTGAGTTTCATAAACTGAGTCCTCAAGGTTGTGACAAAACTTTTACCAGATTTGCAAGTGGTTAAATGTCAAATACAAGGCAATGTAATATGATGTGACAGAAAAGTGAATCCAGTTGTCTGAGCTTCAGGTGTTTAGACTTTTAGATATTTTGGATAGGCTTTTTGTTTCTGAATTTTTAGAGTAAGGATGAAATCAACTTGGTACTTTTCTTGTCTGGAAAGGAAAGCAAAATGTGGAATTGCTTGTCCAATAAATTCATCTTGTAGCTTTGTCTTGGAAGAATTGATGCACCTGCCAGTTTTATTTAGAATTTTTTTGAGGGCACTATAAGACATTCTAATTGAGACACTTGTTGAATGTTTTTGCTGTATTTTAGAAAAATTGCTTGGAACCAGAAAGTTCAGTTTTATGCTCTTATCATTTTGAAAATGGACCTTACAGATATATAAAGTCGATCTATTTTTTTAATGGATACTACTTGGAATTATGAATGATCAAATGCCCGTAAGAATATATGCAAAATAAAATATGCACGTACACGTACATAAACACACACAAATATCCTCTCTAGCATGCTCCAGAAACATTATCAACAATAGGAACTGTTTTTCTATTAATTACTAGATAACTTTCTAAACTTTCTATGCTTTGTGTCTTATAGCTCCTCTCTATTTCTGGCAGTACAAATGAGCTAGTTGAAACATGTTTAAAATAAAACAAGACAGAACAGAACTTAGCTTTCGTTCTATGAAAGCATTAAATAGTAAGATCAGATTTATAGCTCTATTGTTATCATATTTAACTATATGTTTAATTATTAAATTGGGTATTATTTTGTAATAACTATAATAAGGTAAGGGTCTTGAGTTTTGAAGCTTATTTGAAGTTAAATATTTGCACTGAAAAAATACATACTTTGGGAGGCCGAGGTGGGCGGATCACCTGAGGTTGGGAGTTCGAGGCCAGCCTGACCAACATGGATAAACCCCGTCTCTACCAAAAATACAAAAAAATTAGCTGGGCATGGTGGTGCATACCTGTAATCCCAGCTATTAGGGAGCCTGAGGCAGGAGAATTGCTTGAACCTGGAGGCGGAAGTTGCGGTGAGCCAAGATTGCGCCACTGCACTCCAGCCTGGGCAACAAGAGGGAAACTCCCATCTCAAAACAAAACAACACAAACAGAAAAACATGTATGTGTATGTGCAACACACAAACACATATACACACAGACATACACAGACATACACAGACACTGCACATACACATGTAATTTCTGAGGGCTGTCAAGTCTCTGCTAAAATATGAATTAGTTGAAAGTAAGGACTTTGAAAATCTCACCCAAAATATTTTTTTGTTACAGTGAAATATTTGTAATAGTAAAATATTATTGTCAGTGGAATTTTTAAAAATAGAAATTTATAGGTTGAATTTTTTAGTCTTGTAATAACATGTTAATCTTAAAAGACATATTTGTGTTGTAGTTGTGTGTTGTAGTTGTTATTCCATTTTAGAAGGATATTTGAAAAAGGATTATGTTGGAGGCCACCCAGTCTGTCTACAAAAATAGAACAAAAAGGTCAAACAATTGATTCTCTGGGCTTCAGGGTCTAGATATTTGCAGTGGTGTTTAGATTGGAAATATAACTTAGCTTCAGAAAGTAAGCTACTTAAGCTGCCTTTCGAATAACAGCATTTCTTTCAAATTTCACATAATCTCTAGTACAATATTTTCTTTACATTATACCAAAATATTCCCTTTTGGGATACATTGTGGCATTGTTGTAAAAGTTGTGTTTCCATTTTGTAGAGGGAAGGCATCTGTGGGACTTGTGTGTTTACAGTAAGCTAAAGACAGTCCTGTGTTACAGAGGACTGTGACAAAGAGACTGTGACAAAAAGATCTCTGTGCACTAAACTTGATGTTAAGGCCAGACGCCGTGGCTCACACCTTTAATCCTAACACTTTGGGAGGCAGAGGTGGGATGATTGCTTGAGCCCAAGAGTTCAAGACCAGCCTGGACAACAAAAGAGACCCTGTCTCTACAAAAAATAAAAAATTAGCTGGGCTTTAGTGGTAAGTGCCTGTAGTCCCAGCTACTCCAGAGGTTGAGATGGGAGGATCATTTGAGCCCGGAGTTTGAGGTTGCACTGAGCTATGATCACACCATAGCCCTGCAGCCTGACACTCAAGTGAGACGCTGACTCTAAAAAAAAAAAAATTAGTAAAAATAAAGTTGATGTTACAAGTGAATATTTATATATGCAGAAGGATGTTTACAATGTACCCTTAAGGTTTTAAAAAAGAGAAGGTTATAATGCAGAAGTGTACTGCACATAAATCTGATTTTGAAGAACTAGTTAAGTTTTATGAAAGTTAATGGGAGGGGAGGGAGGGAGATGTCTTTTCTGATATTTATTAAAGTTGTAAGAGAGTGTTTCTGACGGCTCTTTGAAAACTGTAAGGGATACTTAAATGTCTTTGTGGTTTCTTTTTGGAAAAGCAAACACACAATTTTAGAGAAAATTCGGAACCCTAGACAACCTCCACACTTCTTTTTAAACCTCTGTCCTTTACTTTCACTTTTTTCTTAATTGCATGTGTCTTCAAAGTCTTCCTTGTTTCAAGCATTTCAAGCAATTCAGAAAATTGATTATTTGAGGTAGATTTTTGGAAACGTGAGTCTATAATGATAATAAAATATAAACCTATCTTCAAAAAAATTAGCCATGCATTATTTTAAAGGAAATAAAAAGTTTGTATTTTACTATCCTACTTAATGCATGTCTATGTTTGGTTTTATGTTAACCCTAAATGAGTATGCAGCAAGTTGTTTGGTAACTTACTTTTTCCACTTAATAAATAATGCGTATCTATGCCAGTACGTATTTACCTACAGCATGATTTTTAATGAAAGGGAAACAATTGGATCTTAGACTTTTGTTTAATTTTAGGCTATCCTGGCTTTCAGTTAGAAAGGAGTATAAATATGTGGAATCTATGGCGTAGGTTCTTCATATGAGAACAGAACAGAAAAGGATTCCCCATCTAGAATCTTTACCATGTTTACTGTAACCAGACATATTCTGAATAGGAGGCTCATGGGTCTGAATATATGTTCAAAATGGTAAGTGTCACTGGCTGACAGGTGCTGTGTATAAAGCTTTGTGTCTTCTTTGGTCCCTTTGTTACATTACACAAGAGTGCAGGTGACATATTCCTCCCGCTGAGCTGTCTTAATCAATATTTCTGTGCCTAAGGGAGGATTTTACCTAGGTATTTCTTTCTTCAAAGAAACTCCAGGTAGCTCAGATGAAATGATGGGTACAGAAGGAACACTGATGGATTTTGGAATATAATTTGTTTATGGAGCAAATCGCAGTCCGGGTTAATTGGAAATCCAGAATGTTTTATAAACCTTTGTGTGCTTTCTTAATTTTTAGTTCATTTATTGAGCTAACATTTGTTGAGCAACTACTGTGTGCCAGGAGCTCATTATTCAAAGATGAACGAGATATGTCCTTCCTTTTAGGGAACTTAATTTGAGTTTCAAAATTAGATTTAAATAACATTTATGTAGCATGTACAATGTGAAAAGCAGTGGAATGGATATTATATTCTTAGATGAGACATTCAATGACTAAAATTCAATAATGATATTTACTGACCTATACCTTTCAGAATAAGTTAGGAATATAGTTTTCTAATTTTTAGGGTTTTTTCCCTCCCATTACGATTTTGGTACCTGCTGCTACTTTTTAAGTTAAATTAGGAAATGGTAAAAGGAAAGTTAAACAAATTACAAACATTTAATTGGTAAATGTAGAGAGTGGTTTTGAAAACATGGATGTGTGTGTGTACACACACGTTTTATATTTGGAAGCCCGTATGCATATAGTGTCATCATTTTTTTTTTTCTAGTAGAATATTTCTTAGTTCACATGATACAATTAAATATATCTATCAGGATTTCTGGGTATTTTGCCCTTAGGGTGACTCTGTTGCCCAAGTAAGTTTGGAGGCCATACCATTAAGCACTTGATATTAAGCACTTGATGTCACAGGAATTCTAGGGGTGGGCGTTATTGAAACTCGGGGGAAAAGTAACTTGCTACCTTCATACAGTTAGAACATGTTTGAGTCAGGCTTCCGATTATGATGCATCTAACTACAAAGCCCTGCAATATCTTCCTGACTCCCATGAGCTGGTGGTGAAAGCTGATTCGAGAATGCTGTAGGTATGCAAAGGACAAGCAGTCCTTTCAGCTGAGAAATCAGGAAGTCTGTTCACTGCATTGAAGAGCTGGAACTGAAGTATGACTTGAGGGCTGAGTGAGAAGACAGAAAGTAGGGAGATAACTGGGGCTGTAGAAAAAGCATATGCCAAGGCATGGAGGAATGGGAGCCCATGGCATATCCAGAGAGTGGCAAGAACTCCACCGTGGCTGGGGTATGGAGTGTGGAGAACAGAGTGGACCCTGAGATCCAAAAGGTGCCAGAGTGAGAAGGGTCACATGTGTGCCATGCTAGAGACTTAGAGTTTCTAAACAATAAATAGCCATCCAGAGTTTTAAAAGGAGAAATTATTAGATGGGAGTTTTATAAAGATCACTTGGGCAGTAGCATGGAATATAGTCTGAAAAAGAGAAGACCAGAGGCTGGAGACCCAGGGCCACCATGTGAGGTTGTGTAGATTGTTCACTGCAGAAGTGTAGGTGTGAGCAGCAGATAGGAGGACTTAGAATCACCCAGCACACATGTGGTCAAGCTGTGCACTCATGGGGCTGGGCCTGCCTAGAGAGAGCACCTTTTATAATTTGCACAATGGGATGATCTACTTGCTTTTAATTGTTTTGAAAACAATAGGATTAGATAAGTAAAGATAAAACAGTGTACCCTAGGGCCTAAGAGTCTGGAGGTGGGCATACTGAGCTATTGGCTATTTGTCAATGGGCATGTTCCCTATCCTCTGAAAGCCTATTTCCTCATCTTTAAAGTAGAATTAATAATAGGGTCTGACAGAGCCCTGGAGAGACCAGTTAAGAGAAGTGGTGAAATATGAGAGATGGAGAAATGATAGATCTGGGACTGCAGGCTGCTGCTAGCCGTTGTGTAACCCTGAGAGTGTGCTGGGAACTGTACTAAGAACTTTGCCTGTTTTATTTTATTTAATTTTATATCTGCTTTCAGCAGTAGATATTATTACCCCATTTTCAAGATTTTGAAACTGAGCCCCTGGCAGGTAAAATAACTTGTCTAATGTCACACAGCCAAGGAGTGGCATTGTTAATACTTGAACCCATCACTGTGATGGTCATGTTTATGTTCTTAACCATTTTGCCACATTTTATAAGTGATCTTTTCTGTTTTCACTCCTTTAGTATCCTCCTTGCATCCTTTGTTGTTTTCAACTTGAATTGAGTGATATTTATGTAACATTTCATTTAATTTGCTATACTGTAAGATCCTGAGGGCTGGGGTCAAGTCTCATTAATTTTTTTGTCTTTCATAGCACCTTGCTTAATAAAATATGACCAATAAGACAATAAAATGTGGTTGACAGAGGCTGGGTGCGGTGGCTCATGCCTATAAATCCAGCACTTTGGGAGGCCAAGGCAGGTGGATCACTTGAGGTTAGGAGTTCGAGTCCAGCCTGGCTGACGTAGCGAAATCCCGTCTCTACTAAAAATACAAAAATTAGCTGGGCGAGGTGGCACGTGCCTGTAATCCCAGTTACTCGGGATGCTGAGGCAGAGGAATCGCTTGAACCCAGGAGGCAGAGGTTGTGGTGAGCCAAGATGGCACCACTGCTCTCCAGCCTGGGTGACAAAGGGAGACTCCCTCTTTTAAAATTGATAGAATTAATAATCGCTAAGATTCCTTCTGTCTTCTAAAGTTAAATAATTTTTCATTCTATAGGTAAAGCTTCAGTTGCAGTTGTAGTCCAGTAGAACTTAAAAAGAGCTTCTTGGATGTTAGTTTGGTATTTGCACTGATGGTTAAAGTTTCAAGAAATTCCTAATTGCCATTTTATCTGAAAAATAATTTGTGACTTGCTGTCAAAGACTGAAGCCAAGACTAAAGTGTACTTCTTGCAAGCCCTTTTTGGAGGCTATAAAGCTATGCTTGCTGCTTCATTGCTGCGGCAGGTGTAAAACTCCAGTGTCGTCAATGATATTTTTGAGTTCATAAAAAATATTACATTGTCATTCATATTAGTAAGGACATCAGTTTCTAACTCATGTGGAGCCCCTTGGGCCAGTGGTCACTTGTTTTCTTCTTCTTTTTATTGACAAATAAAAATTATATACATTTATAATATACAACATGATGTTTTGAAATGTGTATACATTGTGTCAATCCTAAATTAAGCAAATTAACATATGCACTACCTCACATACTTATTATAGCTGACAGTCACTGTTGTTTGGTGCCTGCTGGAGTCAGATGTAGACAACAACGTGACAGTTAAGGGCAAATGACTATCAGACGCCCTGGAGTCAGACTGTATAGGTTTGGATTCCATCTCTTCTGCTTATGAACTTTTTTTTTTTTTTTTTTGAGATGGAGTTTCGCTCTTGTTGCCCAGGGTGGAGTGCAATGGCACAATCTTGGCTCACCGCAACCTCTACCTCCCAGATGCAAGCGGTTATCCTGCCTCAGCCTCCCGAGTAGCTGGGATTACAGGCATGCACCACCATGCCTGGCTAATTTTGTATTTTTAGTAGAGGTGGGGTTTCTCCGTGTTGGTCAGGCTGGTCTTGAACTCCTGAACTCAGGTGATCTACCCACCTCGGCCTCCCAAAGTACTGGGATTACAGGCTTGAGCCACCACCCCCGGCCCTACTTATGAACTTTTTAACCCTTGGCCAGAAAAAGTCTGGGAAATAAGGATGGGTAAGAAAACAGGCTGTGATCATAGGTTCATGTACCTGGTTCTTTAGGAACTTAGGAAGAAAAAAATCCTTATCCACTTGGAAGCCACTTTTTGCTCAGATACCCTTAAAAGGAAGCCAAAATTGTGAGCTTGTAGGACAGAATTTAGCACTTCAGTATTATAGCCTATGTTTATCTCAGGATGACCCTTTGCTGTTTTTAAACCAGAGTTCACATGCTCTTGTAACTACTGACTGCATCTACTCTCGTGAACCCTAAGGAGGTAGTTTGGGCTTTGCTTCATGCTCTGTGTGCCTGAGCAAAGTAGGAAATGATGGCTTTTAAGAAAATGGAAAATATTACTTGAGATCAACATTTCATCTGGACTTTGAAAAACTCTGGGGTTTCTTTCATCTTCCAGGAGAGCAGCACAACTGAGCTGTGAGAAAGGAAACCAAACCCTAGGGAAAGTTTTATAGCTCATTTCTGCTGATGTTACTGGAAAAGAGGAAGGTAAGGGCCTCTAAATAGCTCTCATAGCCTCAGTCGGACAGTAAGTTCAGGTGTTCTGGAAATAGAACACAGGAGAGCTCTTTATTCCCATTGGCCTCTGCGTGGCCTGAAGGAGAGGGTGAAACCGCAGCAGAATGGGTCTCTTAGAACATTGTTGTACAGCAAAAACAAATGTATTCCCGCAGCAGAGTTTCATATTTTCTTTCATGAATTTAAAGTTGAACAGAGGCCGGTGATATTTTTCTTTTTTGAAGTTTTACATCTTAGATTGCTGGAAGAGCGAGCACAGTTGAAGGAAAACTCTGTTCAGATGAAATCTTTTTTTTTTTCTGAGACGGAGTCTTACTCTGTTGCCCCGGCTGGAGTGCAGTGGTGCAATCTTGGCTCACCACAACCTCTGCCTCTTGGGTTCAAGCGATTCTCCTGCCTCAACCTCCCGGGTAGCTGGGACTACACGCACACACCACCATGCTTGGCTAATTTTGTATTTTTAGTGGAGACGGGGGTTTCACTATATTGGCCAGGCTGGTCTCGAACTCAGACCAAATCTTACTCTTGTTGTCTGTAGCTGCTTAGTTTTGTGCTTTAAACTAAGGGCAAACTTAGCTTGTGCATTCTTGACAGGGAAAAGCAGGATCTAGCAATGCCAACTTTAAAAACCCATCTCCAGGTTTGCCTCCACCCACTATGTGATCCCTGCAAGAAAGCTTCAGTCTGCTGTAAGCTGGTAATCCCTTAATACTTTGATACTTTGGTAAAGCAAATAAGATCCTGTGAACTTTTCCTTTTACTGGTGAACTAATTATTGTTTTCCTGCATTTAAAAGCAGATGTTAAACTCCTCCTTTGATGTTCAACAGCAGACAGACTCTAGTTGTGCCTTATAGCCCTAGATGCATATCTGTTGTTTCAATGAAGATCAGCTTTGGCAAATTAGATTTTGATGGCTGCATTTTGATCTGGATCACAGAAGAGAAGAATAGCAATTTATTCTTTTATTTAACATTTATTGGATTCTTGCCTGGCCCTTTGATTAAGTTATGTTCAGATCTCACGAATACCACAAAACCTTGCACAACGTGTCTATTTTATAGATTAAAAAAAATAGGGCATAGAGAGTGATTACAAAACTTGCTCAAGGTTACCTTGCTGTTAAGTTGCTGGGTATTTGGTCGGATTTTTTGGCTGACCTCAAAGCTGTTACTATATAGGGGCTGCCTTTTAAGAGGACATAATCATTGGAGCAAAGATCTTGAGGAGCCGGGATTAAGAAAAAAGTAGTTAATATATAATCACAGCATTGTAGAAGAAAGAAATCATCATGAGCCCCTCATTCATTCATTTACTCAGTAGACATTTACAGAGTGCCTGTGTTGTGCTAGATAACTCTGCAAGGTGTTGTGATTCAGTGACGGGAAAGACATAGTCCCTCACCAGCTTCAAGGAGGAATTAGGAATGCAAGAAAGAGTATATGATATGTTGCTCCCCTAAAAGGCCACAGTGTCTTGTTTGGGATAGCTTTTATGAAGTTTTTCAAGATGTAAAAATGTTGACACCTTCACAAAGATGACTTTTTAATTCTTTTGCTTCATTGTATATACAAAATTATCTGCAAATAAACAGAGGGGTGAGTTCACCAGCATACTTAGTAGCTGTACTCCTTGTTTGGGCTGCTTTGGACATGCAGAAATGGAGGTTGGTGCAAAAACTGTATTGCATTTTAAACAAAGTCTTGCAAACAAAAATTTTGGACAATTACCTTGCAAGGACTATATATAATTCAGCTTTGGATCCCCCTTTTTGTGGAGAAGATAACTTAGCATAGTGCCTAGTACAACTCTGATTGGCTCGGTGATGGGAAATAAAATACCGAAGCAAGGGGAGAGGAACCTCATAGATGGGGGATGAGTTCAGATGGTATCTAGGGAGAGTGTGAGGGTGACAATAAAATAAGCTGACAAATACACCAGGCATCAGATCACATGGCATATGATGGACTTAATTCACACTTACAGACTGTTGCAGTAACCAGGAGAGGAAGAGCAGTGTCTAGGTAGTCTGGAAATGACATTAGGTTTTGGTGCTTGAGAGAGACTGCAGTCTTCTTTTACTTCTGACTCTTGACTTTCTGCTCACATATGAGCCCTCTATGCCTTCTTCCCCACCGTGGTCTTTATTTCATTTTTTGAGACTTTCAGCTTTTATATGCAGGATTTGGTTCCTTAATAAGTTAGGTGACCATACATACTAACTTGCTGGGACAATCCTAGCTATGCCTGCTCTTCTGGCATAATTTTTGATACTGACCCCTTTCAATATTAAAAATGTCCTGGTTTGGATAATAAATTAAATAACCACCCTACTAATAAAGGAATTTTGTAGCATTCTATATCTTTTTAAAAAAATCTTTACAGCATTCAGACTGCTTTGATAAACTAAATGTGGATGTAGTATCAGTAAAATTACATATCAGACTAGTGTCTGATGTCTTATAAGTAGAAAAAAGAAAAAATGAGCAGTGGCTGAAAAGGCTCAAATGTACTGTAGAGAGAGATTAATTGATTTCAACAAAATGAACTTTCATTACAACCAGTTGTTGGCATAGCCATAGGAGAGAGGGCACTTAAAGGTTGTCATGATGATGGGTAGTGTTTAGGGAACCTGGCATCCTTTGAGAAAATCTTATCATAGCTTGTTTTGATTTAGAGTTTCAGTGTTTCCATCGCAGTGGTAGTTTAATTCAGATCCTTTTTCATGTATTTCTTAAGTAGAAAGTAAAATAATATAACTTCTTAGAACAAAGATTCTGTCAGAGGTTTAAAGAAATGACTGGAAGGGAAATTGTTAAATTCAAAATTTTCCCTTAAATCTTCTGTTAAATTGTATCTTTTGATGAAAATGGTGGTGTTTTAATCAAAGGAGATATTCATATAGGGATTCAATGGGATGCCATATAATGTATGTTCGGGTTTTTTTACTTAATAAGTAGGGTTGAATTGGCATTATAGTTCATATACATGGATTTGAAGAAACAAACTAGTGTTTTGTTATATAAATATATGTAAAATAAAAGCTTTCGGTGTTCAGGTAATGCTTGACAATAATTGCAGTAGGAGACACATGGGTGTAGGATCAAAACATGCTTATGAACACTCTTTTCCATATCAATATTTTATGAAATAGTGATGCATTTACCTTCAGGTCCCATAGTGACTTTTACCCTGCAGTATCATCTTTTAAAGAGGGTAGATTAACAGAGTAGAGGGATTGATACTATATAATCTGGAAATTCTATTTATCTTTGAATTAAATTTTGACTCTTCCACCGGCTATCTGTGAATGAGTTTTTTCTTTGGGCCTCAACTTTCTAGCCTATAAAATAAAAATACTAATATCTGCTGCTTAGCTTATTAATATAATTTTTGTTAACTCCTGAATCTGGGATAAACATGAAGTGTGTAACACAAAGGTTGGTGGTCTCCCAGGCTCAGGAGTTAATACCAGATACTGAGGATGGAAAAATGTGTGATTGTTGGAAGGGTGAGACTGAAAACATAGGTTGAGCTTCCCTAAAAAAAACAAAGTCCAAAATACAAAAATATCCAATGCTTTTTGAGTGCTGACATGATGCTCAAAGAAAATGTTCATTGGAGCATTTTGGATTTCAGATTTTCAGATTAGGGATGCTTAGCTGGTAAGTATATAATGCAAATATTCCAAAATCCCCAAAATCTGAAGTTCAAAACCCTTCTGTTCCCAAGCATTTTGGGTAAGGGATATTTAGCCTGTAGTTAGTAGGCAGTTTCTGGCCAATCAGAAGGATGCTGACTGTACACGTTCTGGATGGTCATCCTGACACCCATCCTGACAATCACCCTCGGTTGTCGGTGTCCAGAAATCTGTGTTTAACCTGCGATGGTTTGCAAGGAAACCCATTGGATCTCTTAGTTAAATTAATGCCCCTTCTCCCAGCTTTGTTACCTAGAAAAAAAATTAATGCCCCTTTCTCTGAGGTGATCAGGAAGAGAAACCATTTTCATGTGATGAGGTGAGCCTGGACATCATGCCTTGATTCCTATCTCAAAGATTCCCATTTTCATTGCTCACCCTGCTAAGCATTGCTGCCAGCATTGTGATAGCTCTTTGGGGACTCTGCTTTCCCATTTTCCATTCCATCCCTCATCTGGAAACATGTCCTTAATTCCCTAGAGAAGATAGAAGTTGAGTTTGTGACTTAAAAAAAAAAACACAAACTGCTAGTTATGGCAGTCATAGACCTATTCCTCACTGGGCTCTCTACTGGACTGCCTCTCTGGTTTAGACCGTCCAGTCCCTGCCTTCAGAAGTGACTGTCAGCACAGCTAGATGTAGAATCTAGGCATCAAAGAGAATGAGACCCTGAAAGAGGGAGGATTTCCTCCTTCCTTCTCCCACGTCTTTCCTTGCTAGTTTCCATTTCTTATCTCAGGATCTGCTTCTTCCCAGGATAATTGACAATGGAAAGTGCACCTCTCACAGTGCAGATCCTAGCCCCTTTCCACAGGGCTGGGATGGCAATAGCCACAGCTGTCAAAAAGTCTAGTATCAGTACGAAAGCTCCCCATATAATCCTGGGAGGTTCCTTTGCTAGGGCAGGGGTTAGTTGATTAACCATAGTGTTTGTATACTGATGTGGTCAAGAGTCTTTGAGAAACCACTTTGTAGTGACCTTTTCATCAACAGACTAAGGTAGTACTCCTGACCTTTAGCTCAGGAGTTTGATTAGAGAAGATAGAGGAATGCAGGAAACCTGAATTACAGTCATGGTTGTGCCACCTCCTTATGTGACCTTGGAGACATCAGGTACCTCTTCTGCAGTCCTCATTTTCTTATCCATTAAGTGGTTTCACATGTAACAGGATTTTTAAGGTCCTTGTCAATCACGAATTCTATGAATCTATAATAACTCCTAAAAGTACCTCATACAAGTTTTGAATAGATTCAACTTGTCTGTATCTGATGATGATGGTTACCATTCTTAACATTGCCTTGGTTTGTGACTGCAGCTATTTTGTGGAGGTCCACGCATCTATTGCTGGAAAAGGCTATCCCCCCGTTATTTGTTATTATACTGCTCTCTGATGATTATAAGCTCAACAAGTCTCCCCTGTGATTGTCTTATGTAAAATGTCCCACTGTAGGCCTGAGTATTAGTGATGGTACCACTTTGTTTAAAATATTGGGTTCTGGCTGGGCACAGTGGCTCACACATGTAATCCCAGCACTTTGGGAGGCTGAGGCAGGCAGATCACTTGAGGTCAGGAGTTTGAGACCAGCCTGACCATCATGGTGAAACCCCATCTCTACTAAAAAATACAAAAAAAAAAAAAAAAAAAAAAAAAAAAAATTAGCCAGGCATGGCAGTGCATGCTTGTAATCCCAGGAATGCGGGAGGCTGAGTTGGAAGGATCACTTGAACCTGGGAGGTGGAGGTTGCAGTGAGCCAAGATTGTGCCACTGTACTCCAGTCTGGGTGAGACAGCAAGACTCCATCTCAAAAGAAAAGAAAAAAAAAAAATAGAATCCTCTGTATCTGAATGGATTTAATAGCTTCTGATTTGTGATGTTGAATATACTTTATAGATTAAATAGAGGTGATTGTTGATAAGTTTTAAGGTATATTTCAAAAGAGAATAAATGCTGATTTTTCTGTTTCTACAGAAAACATCCTTGGTGTTTTAATAGGAATTGCATTGCTTTAAGTAGTATAGATGACTTAACAATATTAAGTGTTCTAATCTATGAACACAGGATGTCTTTCCATTCATTTTTTATTTCATCAATATTTATTTATTTATTTTTTAGAGGAAGGGCCTCAGTCTGTCTCCCAGACTGGAGTGCAGTGGTGTGATCACAATTCTCTATAGCTTTGAACTCCTGGGCTCAAGCAATCCTCCTACCTCAGCCTCCTGAGTAGCTAAGACTATAGATACATGCCACCATGCCCAGCCTTTTCCATTTATTTGATTTTTATGTTATTCTAACAGGTTTTTTTTTTCATGTGGAATTTTTAAGGGTTTCTACCTGTGAGATTATGTCATCTGCAAACAAAGATAATTTTACTTTTTGCTTTCCAATTTAGGTGAATTTTTTTTCTTGCCAAATTGTTCTGGCTAGGACTTCTACTACTATGTTGATAAGAAGTGGTGAAAGTGGACATTCTTTTCTTCCTTTTGATCTTACAGGAAAAGCTTTCAGTCATTAACCATTGAGTATGCTATTAGCTGTGGGTTTTTCATATATGACCTTTATTATGCTGAGGTAGTTTCCTTCTATTCCTAATTTGTTGAGTGTTTTTTATCATGAAAGATTGCTGAATTTTGTCAAATGCTCTTTCTGTATCAAATGAGATGATGATGATGATGTGTTTTTTCCTCTTTGTTCTGTTAATGTGGTGCATTTCATTGATCAATTTTCATATGTTGAACTATCCTTGCATTCCAGGTATAAGTCCCACTTGATGATGGTGTATAATCCTTTCAATAAACTGTTGAATTTGGTTTAGTATTCTTTTGCTAGGGATTTTTGCACAATTTTCATGAGAAATAATGGTTTGCAGTTTTCTTTTTCTTTTTTTTTTCTTTCTTTTTTTTTTTTTTTTGAGACGGAGTCTCGCTCTGTCGCCCGGGCTGGAGTGCAGTGGCCGGATCTCAGCTCACTGCAAGCTCCGCCTCCCGGGTTTACGCCATTCTCCCGCCTCAGCCTCCCGAGTAGCTGGGACTACAGGCGCCCGCCAACTCACCCGGCTAGTTTTTTGTATTTTTTAGTAGAGACGGGGTTTCACCGTGTTAGCCAGGATGGTCTCGATCTCCTGACCTTGTGATCCGCCCGTCTCGGCCTCCCAAAGTGCTGGGATTACAGGCTTGAGCCACCGCGCCCGGCCCCGCAGTTTTCTTTTTCTTAATAGTGTAATTGTTTTTCTTTGGTATCAGGGTAATGCTGGTCTGATAGGAGTTTGAAAGTGTTCCTTCTTCAGTTTTTTGGAGTTGTTGAGAAAGATTGATGTTAATTCTTCTTTAAACGTTTGATAGAATTCAGCCGTGAAGCCGTCTCTCTTTGACTTTTCTTTGTTGGGAGGTTTTTGATTACCAATCAATGTCTCTACTAGTTATAGATCTGTTCAGGCTTTTTATTTTTTCATGATTCAGTTTTGGTAGGTTTTGTGTTTAGGAATTTGTTCTTTTCATATAGGTTATCTAATTTGTTGGTAATTATACTCCTATAATCCTTTTGATTGCTGTAGAAACAGTAGTAATGTCCCCTTTTTCACTTCTAATTTTAGTTAGTCTTCTTTTTCTCAGTCTACCTACAGGAGTGTCAATTTTATCAGTCTTTTCAAAGAACCGCCTCTTGGTTTTGTTGATTTTTCTGGGAGGTTGGCTTTTATGACTTTCATTTATAAATTATTATTATACAAATCATCATAGATTATTTCAGTATTAGACTTCGGTTTTCTTGTTTTTGTAGTTTGGCAATGAAAAAGGCACCTTTACCTTACATATGTAGATGCATGAAGGGTTTAAATAATCAGCACTTTAAAATAATGAACTTGAATGTCTCTGCCATTTTTTGTTCCTTGGATAATGCCTTTGTCTTACTACTTATTGTAGTTTGTTCTTATTATTTGTTGCATTATTGTGGTTACACTCTCATGGATAGTTAAGGTAGTGTCCCATGATTTGATAACCAACTGGAAAGTTTCTTATGTTTTCTTCATGCTGAACTGCTAAAAGTTTAGGTGACATTAATTAATTGTCATAATTATATTAAATGAAAAGCCAAAGAGTGAACTTAGGGAGAAAAGCTTAGAGGACCGGTGGTCTGAAAATTACAAATTTTAATTCTGATTTTCTGAATCATGATATTCCACTGAACATGTAGACTCATTACCTCTCTACACCGTATTTGATGTTACTGTAATTCAGTGAGTGACCTTCTCTGTGATTATGTGCCATAGGCAGTTTCAGTCTTTTTTTTTTTTTTTGAGACAGAGCATGTAAAAAAATTGATGTTATTGTAATTCAGTGAGTGACCTCTGTGATTATGTGCCATAGGCAGTTTCAGTCTTTTATTTATTTATTTATTTTGAGATGGAGTCTCCCTCTGTCGCCTAGGCTGGAGTGCAGTGGCGCAATTTTGGCTCACTGCAAGCTCCACCTCCCGGGTTCATGCCATTCTCCTGACTCAGCCTCCCAATTAGCTGGGACTACAGGTGTGCACCACCACGACTGACCAATTTTTTTGTGTTTTTTAGTGGTGATGGGGTTTCGCTATGTTAGCCAGGATGGTCTCAGTCTCCTGACTTTGTGATCCACCCACCTCAGCCTCCCAAAGTGCTGGGATTACAGGCGTGAGCCACTGTGCCTGGCTGTCAGCTTCAGTCTTATTTTCAAGGAAATGCCACTCAAACAAATCATTTAATGACTGACTTTATACTGAAGCTGAGAATCTTGTTCAGGCTTCTTGGCTTACTTTAATTTCTCCCTTCATTTCTTCCCTGCTCCTCAGAAGTCAAGAATTTTCTAGTTATGTTTTCTTTTTTAAAAAAAAATTAACAAAGATTATATATATTCAAGGAGTACAACATAATGCTTTGATATATGTGTATGTACTGATTAAAAATATGGAATGCTTCACAAATTCGCGTGTTATCCTTGTGCAGGGACCATGCTAATCTTCTCTGTATTATTCTGATTTTAGTATATGTGCTGTCAAAGCAAGCAATTCTATTTCTTTTTGATAATTCATTTACTCAATTCTTTTGGACCAGAAACATTTTATCTCAGAGGCATGATGAACACTTGTCCTCTGTGGTGCAATGTCTTGTGTATTTTATTTTCAGAATTCTTACATAAAACTTCTATTTGTGAATCAAGCCATTTATTTCCTTTTTTCTTTCTTTCTTTTCTTTTTTTTTTTGAGACTGAATTTCACTCTTATTGCCCAGGCTGAAATGCTCACTGCAACCTCTGCCTCCTGGGTTCGAGTGAGTCTCCTGCCTCAGCCTCCTGAGCAGCTGGGATTACAGGCATGCGCCACCACGCCCGGTTAATTTTGTATTTTCAGTAGAGACAGGGTTTCTCTATGTTGGTCAGGCTGGTCTTGAACTCCCAACCTCAGGTGATCCGCCCATCTCGGCCTCCCAAAGGGCTGGGATTACAGGCGTGAGCCACCATGCCCAGCCTGTTTCTTTAAGAGATTTCTATCAAAGTTTTCATAGATTTATTAGTTTGTTATCTAGTCACTACAAATGATCACTTTTTTACAAATAAAATATTTTTATATTACAACTTTATAATACGTATTTTTATTGATTCTAAGACACATATCTTTTCACATTTTAATATCTTTGAAATTTGATATATCTTGCAATCACTGACATTTTACAGCTATGATTGGCAGCATTTTTATTTTTATTATTATTTTTAAGGCCTATGAATGTAACATAACTTTTATTTTTATTAATAGTACGTAAAATACTGGTGTATCTTCTAGTCAGTAGCAGTTAGATTTGGTGAAATAAGTTCCTGTTAATGATCACTGTAATAATTACTGTTAGAAACTTACTGTGAAACTTCTACCTTTACAACAGGATCTGTAAATGGCAATGTAACAGTTGTTGTTGTTCTTTTTTTTTTTTGAGACGGAGTCTGTCTCCAGGCTGGAGTGCAGTGGCGTGATCTCAGCTCACTGCAACCTCCACTTCCTGGGTTCAAGTGATTCTCCTGCCTTAGCCCCTGAGTAGCTGGGACTATAGGTGTGGGCCAGCATGCCCAGCTAATTTTTGTATTTTTAGTAGAGATGGGGTTTCACCATGTTGGCCAGGATGGTCTTGATCTTTTAACCTAGTGATCCGCCTGCCTTGGCCTCTGAAAGTGCTGGGATTACAGGTGTGAGCCACCACACCCGTCCACAATGTAGCAGTTCTACAAAAAGTTTAGAGTGGAAAAAAATCACCTGTAAGCCATAAACCTATATACTTTAACAAATATATTTTGTATGTATTTCATTCTAGTCTTTTTACATGTGTACATATTTTTATCCGTTTGTAGCTATAGCATACATACTACTTTGGTCTACTCATTTTTTATTCCTGTTATATCTTAATTTCTCTCTGTTTCAGGCCTTCATATTTGTCTTATTTATTTACTTATTTATTTATTGAGACAAAGTCTTGTTCAGTTGCCCAGGCCGGAGTGCAGTGGGACGATCTCTCCTCACTGCGACCTCCGCCTTCCCGGTTCACACCCTTCTCTTGCCTCAACTTCCCAAGTAGCTGGGACAACAGGCGCCCGCCACCATGCCCAGCTAATTTTTTGTATTTTTAGTAGATACGGGGTTTCACCGTGTTAGCCAGAATGGTCTCGATCTCCTGACCTCAAGTGATCTGCCCGCCTTGGCCTCCCATAATGCTGGGATTACAGGAGTGAGCCACCGTGCGCAGCCTGTCATTTTTAATAGTTCCATAATCTATCAGTGTATGACCGTAATAAAACTGCGTGCCGTCCAGGTGCTGAAAATTTAGATTGTTGCCATTTTTCCTTTTGTGAATAATGCTTCAATTAACAACTTTTTAAATTAATTTTATCATTAATTTTGGCCATTTGTTTTATGAAATATAACTTTGGAGAGGATCTCTTTAGCCCAGGGGTTTGAAGCTGCAGGGAGCTCTGGTTGCATCATTGTACTTCAGCCTGGGTGACAGAGCAGGACCCCCAAGTCTTAAAAAAAAAAAAAAAAAAAAAAAGGAAGAAAGAAAGAAAGGAAGAAACATAACTTTGTAGAAGCCTCCTGAACTGTGTTTTGCTGTGAAGAATCAATCTTTATATTCAAATAAATCCAAATTAACAGCTGCTATTATAACACTGTTCATTCATTCATTCATTCATTCATTCATTCATTCAACTATGTATTCACCAAGAATACATTGGATCATTATGCGTTCTGTAGGTTCCAAGAGCTCAGGAATCAAAGTTAAATAGGACATCCCGCGATGTTTGATATTTTGTTGTATAGTGGGAGACTTAGACTTATCAAAAATAAATACTGTGTGATGAGGGATGTTGGAAAGATAAAGGTTAAAGTTTCTTAGTTGCACGTAATTTACTTTGAGAGGATTGTTGATTGGTATTCTTTTAAGATAGGAGGTGTGGACATATCATGTTACATTTTTAAAATGTGTCTAATAGGTTTATCTGACAGAAAATGGCTCCACCTGACCTATCCAACTTCCTTTTAAGTCTAAACCTGCATTCTGTGATGTATGTGATCCAATGTTTGTATAGAGTTCGGTGTCATGTTCCTCCAACATACTAAGTTCCCTGTTGCCAGTAACTGTGTCCCATGTCTTTTTCCTTTCTATACCTGCTACAATCTGCTGTGTTTGTAGTAGGTGTCAAAGTATCAGTAGTTCATTTGATTTGCTTTTAATTGTACTTTTTTAAATGAATGACAATATTTCACTAATTTATACTTTCCTTAGAACTTCATTGACTATCAGTTTGCATTCTATGATCAATGCACTTTTAATTCTGTCTTGTCATATTTGTTTAGTTAAAAAAGTTTCAAGTTAAGAAGATGGTTGAAAGATTATATAATCCCATAGAGATTTTTATAGTAAAAGTTTAAAATTCTGGTACTTGTGATGGTTGGAAGTAGAACCTTCACTGGACAAGGTAAAACCCCTCTGTATAAATTTTTGGAGGCTGCCTTAAGGCTTCGTTGAGATGGAAAAAATTTTTACATAACTAAATATCAAATCAGGCATTCGATACAGTGAATATGTTTTGGAAATAGCCATTTATGGTTCTAGCATTAAAAGGTCATTAGCAAGCTATGAATTTACCTCCTTTATACTCGTGCATTACAAAGTGGACCCAATTTTTAAACTTCCCAAGAAGGTATTCTGGAAACAGCTTTTGAGAATGATTTCTTGAGATTTTTTTTCCATTTCTGAAACCTGAATAGAATTGTGCTGTGTTCTTTGCAGAGCTGTGGTGATTAGATTGTACAGTTTCACAGACGTGTACACACACACACACACACTGCTGTGCGAACCACTGTCCTGTTGTGTGATCTTCAAATGAAACAAGGGAGGAATAATCTGGGATTGACTGAGATAAATTTATCTCAGCTCTTCAAAATACAATGTGAGCATAGCGTAACTCACTTGGACAGCTGTGGAATGAAACTCTTGTTTTAGTGGCCATTAGCTATTTCAAGAGAACTGACTACATAGAAGAATGTATGGTAAAGATAGTTTGGCAATTGATGGAATTTGAAGTAGCATTTACAGGCTGAGGCAAGTGGATCTCCTGGAGTTTGAGGCCAGCCTGGCCAACATGGTGAAACTCCTAAAATACAAAAATATCTCCTAAATACAAAATATCTCCTAAAATACAAAAATCTCTCCTAAAAATACAAAAATTAGCCTGGTGTGGTGGCAGGCACCTGTGGTTCTGGCTACTCTGGAGGCTGAGGCAGAAGAATCTCTTGAACCTGGGAGGCGGAGGTTGTGGTGAGGAAAGATCATGCCGCTCAGTCTAAAAAAAAAGTAGCATTTACATCACCAACTGAAATTAAATAATTTTCCCCCAAGGTGATGTGTAGCCTGACTCTTGTGACTGAGGGATTGATCTGTTGACAAATCTTTATGAAATAACACCACAGGAGGGAAAATTATATGCAGGCATCAAGCTTTGCACTTATTTTACAAGCCCTCTTTATCGGGTTTGTATGATCTCATGTACAGCTAACAAAAGGTTACTTCTTTGTCATGAAAGCCATCCTCAGTTTTCAGAGACAGTGGGGCACCACAGAGACTTTCCTTCTCTGCGTCCACATTTCTGGTAATGTCATTACTGCATTTGACTCTTTTATGAAGCCCTTTTGGTCACATCAACAGTGCATTCTAAGCTATCTATCTTAACTTCTAGCTTTGTCTGTAAGATTTGTGTGGTTAGCCTGAGGCATATGCAGATAAATTGCCCAGGTTCAGTGTTCTCAGATTTGGAACTAAATGTGCCACAGAACACTGAATCGATGGGTGCAGCTTTTCAGCAATATTGATGTTTCTACAGTTGAATGTAAATCTTTGGATGCCTTAGTTTGCATTTTCATAGTCATGTGTAGTTCCTGACCACTGGTTTTCAAACTGCCTCGTCTCTCTGAAAGCTGTGTTTAAGTGGAAAGACAAAGAAAATTGTTCTTCCCCACCTACTGCTCTTCTGCCCACTCACAACAGTAAGAATCGTGAGTGTGTTTCTGGCCACATGCAAACAGTGGCAGCTCCCCATTCACAAGCTGCTTACATTTCCAGAGTGAGGTGGTTGTGAAGTCAATTAGTGGTGTAGAACTTTGAATGGGTTGGCTAATGGTAGAAACTAATATAAAGAGTAGATGAGCTGGCCGGGCGCGGTGGCTCACACCTGTAATCCCAGCACTTTGGGAGGCCAAGGCAGGTGGATCACAAGGTCAAGAGATCGAGACCATCCTGGTCAACATGGTGAAACCCCCGTCTCTACTAAAAATACAAAAATTAGCTGGGTGTAGTAGCGTGCGCCTGTAGTTCCAGTTACTTGGGAGACTGAGGCAGGAGAATCACTTGAGCCTGGGAGGTGGAGGTTGCCGTGAGCCGAGATTGCACCACTGCACTCCAGCCTGGTGACAGAACGAGACTCTGTGTCAAAAAAAAAAAAAGAGCCTACCAAAACTTTGATCACCCTTAATGTTCCAGAAACAGTTTTAATTGTTTCTTAAAACATAACCTTCCCCCATGTTTCTCTGTGGAAAAGCTTCTTAGTTCTGCTTGGAAATCTTATGAAACAAACATTTCATTGTTAACTTCGATAGATGGCTACCTATCTCTACCTGTGTATCCCGGAGCAGTGTATCAGTCAGGGTTCTTGGATAGAAGCAACAGAAACTAGCTGAATAGTTTAAGCAAAGAAGTAATTTATTGAGAAGATATTGGGTACATTCTGAATTTACCAGAAGTTGGGGGAAAGGACAGGCACGAAATAGAGACTACACAGCCAGATTCATAGCCAAGGTCATACAATAAGATTAGTTCTATGTCGGGTAGACCCTGTCACTGAACACTGGACATTGGTGTTCATGCTGACCATCTCTTCAGGATCGGACACTTGGCACCAGCTCTGTCACTTCAGCCTTTGCTGCCTCTGAGCAGTGAGTGTTGTTGCCATTGCCCTCACCCATGATAATTTCCTCCTGCTCCTGCCTCTTTGTGTCTCTGGTTCTAGATTCAGGGTTGACCAAGGCTAAGCCATGTGTAAGCCTTGACTGCAAGACACTCTGGGAATGTTAGTGTCTAGCCATTTTTGCTTCTGTGTTGAGAGATGTGCTCTCATCAGAACTCACATGATGAGGAATTCCCTAAATATGGTGGAACAGAGTTTAGATGCTGGCTGTTGCCAATCCTTCTTCCCCCATAAGGATATAACTCACCATAAGAAGCTTCAGTAAGGACTCTGGTAGAAGGGGAGATGTTGCAGCGGCCAAGGTGTTTATCCATATGAAGCTGTGGTTAATGAACTCTATCTAAGATGGCCAGTTGTTCTTTGCGCACTGGTGTCCAGGGTCCCCTTCACTATGTGTTAACTAAAGCTAGAGGTGTGAAGATTTAGGCATATTGGACCTCACATCGTGGTCCTTAAATAACAAGATGTACTAAATTGAATTTTAACAATAGGAGTAACTAGGAGGAGCAGATTAAGATTTATCTGTTTCCTTGTTTATAGTAGAAAATGAAATTTCACATTATCAATTTGTCTTATACAGTTGGATGGTTTATATGTTTCATTGATCAACTTCTACCCTTTCAAAAGTTCGTTTTTCAATTGCAGTTATACTTGTATATAGCTTACAAATTCTTGCCCACAGATTTGCATTGCCGTTTTCCACTTCTTAGAAGCAACTACTCTTCAGTTCATTTAGCTCTTCTTTTGGTATTTACTTCCTTGTAACAGATTAATATGCATATATTGGTAATTCTGGAATTTTTTTTCCATTTTAGGCATTAAACATGAATTCCATTGAGGAGGAGAAGGGTTTAGCTTTCTTTTATTCTTCTTCCATTAAATACCTGCCCCTGTACTCTCTAAGATAGTTATATCTCAGTTTGTTTTCACTGTAAATGCTTTTCACAGCTGAGCTATGCAAGATACTGTGATTTTATTTTCTTTCTTGTATAGCACATTAAAATTTTGTTGCTTGGCCGGTCACGGTGGCTCAAACCTGTAATCCCAGCACTTTGGGAGGCCGAGACAGGCGGATCACGAGGTCAGGAGATTGAGACCATCCTGGCTAACACGGTGAAACCCTGTCTCTGCTAAAAAATACAAAAAAACTAGCCAGGCGAGGTGGCGGGTGCCTGTAGTCCCAGCTACTCAGGAGGCTGAGGTGGGAGAATGGCGTAAACCTGGGAGGTGGAGCTTGCAGTGAGCCGAGATCGAGCCACTGCACTCCAGCCTGGGTGACAGAGTGAGACTCCGTCCCCCTCCCCCCAAAAAAAAAATTTTGTTGCTTAGTATTCTATTTATATACTGCTTATTTATCCCCAAATTCTCAAATAAGGTCAAACACAATAGCACATCTCTTGGTTCTTATGTGTGTGCATGTGACATTTTTCTTGGGCTCTCTGCTTGCTCACTCTGTTCTGGACTGTTTACTCTTGAGGCCTGTGCACAGCTGTTGACCTGGAATTTGTCCTCACCAATCACATTGGGAATTCTTGATTGACCTGTTTACTGGATGTAATCTCTTTTGGTTTTGACCCTCTTTTGGGGAGGCACATTGCCTGGCTGCTTTGTGAGAAAGCGTGTGTAGATGGAATTTTTTTGAGATCTGGCATGTGTCAAAATATCATTTGGTCTCCCCTTACATATGATTGATATCTAATTTAAAGTTGGAGATTACTTTCCTTGGGAGTTGAGAGGGCTTGTTCCATTTTCTTCTGCTTCCAATTTTGTTACAGAATTGTTGCATGTTCTTCTGACTATATTTACTTGTTATATGTCTTGTTTCTTTTCTTTTTGGATGCTTTTAGGGTATTTAAAAATCCCCCAGTGTTCTGAGCTTTCCTTGTAATATACCTTGGTATGTCACTTTTTCATTCATTGTGAAGACTGTTCTCTCTTTTTTGGAGCTCCTATTTGTCAGATGCTGGAACTCTTGGATTTTTCCTCCAACGTAATTATTGTGTTTTTTTTTTGTTTTTTGTTTTTTTTTTAAATCCCTGGCTGTGTATGGGCTCACACCTGTAATCCCAGCATTCTGGGAGGTCAAGGTGGGAGGATTGCCTGAGCCCAGGGGTTCCAGACAAGCCTGGGCAACATAGTGAGTCCTTATCTCTTCCAAAAAAAAAAAGAAAGAACTGGATGTGGTGATATGCGCCTGTAGTCCTAGTTACTTGGGAAGTTGAGGTGGGAGAATCGCTTGAGCCTAAGGATTCGAATTTGCAGTGAGCTATGATTATGCCACTGCACTCCAGCCTGGGCCACAGAGCAAGACTTTGTCTCAAAAAAAAAAAAAAAAAAAAAATCCTGATTTTTATCCTTGTATCTTTTTGTTCTACTTTAGGGGGACATTTACCTCTATTATCTATTAACCTCTCTGTTGATTTTTTTATTTCTGTGATTATAATATTAATTCCTAGGAGCTTTTTCTTATTCTCACAATATCTCTATTTTACAGCATCCATTCTTTATTGCTTTGTGGATACAATATATTTTACCCTGTTGGGGTTCTTAATTATGTATATTTGAAGTCTTCTCCCTGCATTGACCCTGTTCCCTCCTGAAGTTCCTATCTGTCATGCTGGACCCTATTTCACATGTTTGGTGTTCATCTTGTCGTCTTTATTCATGAGAAGGCACTGAGCAAGGCTTTGTCAATTGGTGGCCTCGCATAGGATGACCACCTCTTTTCAGAAGTCGCCTTCCAGTTTTGGTATCTGTAGATCTCTTTTCTTGGGAAGGTTAGTTTCTCCAGAAGTCTCCAGTACCAATCTCCTACTGGCCAGTGCTCTGGGAACCCAGCAGAGGAAGGGGCTGTGGAGTGCATAGCTCCACTTAGTCCTTCTCTTTTTCAGTTGGTCCCTCCACCCAGTCACTGTTCCTATTGTCAGAACAGTGCACATCCTCTCAAGTTTAACCTTTGCTGAGGTGGGAGGAGGGGCATAGCAAGCTTCATGGTTTAGCAACGATATGGAGTTTTACTCCTTAAAATGACTTGCAAGCAATCCCCCAATTTTCAGTGCCACCTCCACCCTGTCTTCTCATCCAAACCCCACTTAACTGTGTCTTAACTTGCACTTTCCTCAGGTTCTTTGCTGCATACTGGCTTGTTACTTCCTGACAATTCTGTCTGTAGACGTTTAAGTTTTGTCTGCCTCTGCTTTGAAAATTCACTCATCATTGGGCCAGTTGTTTTCGATTTTCCAAAAATGTTTTCCATGAATTTTGTCCTCCTGCATTCTCTTTCTTCTCATGAACTTATCTCTGCCTTTCACTTACTGTCATTTAGGGGTGGTTTTGGGAGAGAATGGAGATAAGCACAGGATTGTTATCTATCACATGTAATTGATAATCCCTGCTGATCAACTTGTGAGATTTCAGTTCAATTTAGATATGTGGTCGTCTGGTCCATTAAGGAAGGGTTCATTTGGTTACTCTGTACTTTTCAGTTTTGTTCGGAGATTATTACTCTCACTGTCAAAATGAACTAAGTGATAGTATTTCTTGGTTTGAGAATATACTAGAAAAAAAGGTCAGTTATCTCTAAAGTATACATTCCAAGTCTGACCTCAAACCTAGGCACAAGCTAACATAGTATTTCCACCATTACAAAAAATAATGACCTTCATTGCCTGGAGCCATAATCACAGTTGGGTGATTTCCTATTAGATCTATTTCTTAGATTTCCTATTAGCTTGACTTGAGTTGGGTCCAAGCTGGAAAAAAACATTCTTTTCTAAGAGCCACTTTATTCAGTAGTCCTAGTTATGTTCTGTAGGGAACTGAGCTTCCGTGAGGCATGTCTGTAGATTCCGTGAATAATGTTGGACCTTGATGTTCTTCTCCATTCCCTTGCTCAAACCACCCAGAGTACCTCTTACAAAATGCAGAAAGTTTTATGTGCCAGAAGCTTACATCATTGAACACGTAAACACCACAGCAGAATCAAGGCCAAATATTGTCTTTCAACTTTTTTTCTTAAATTTCATTAATACTTCAATTTTAGGAATAACAGCTGATTTATTAAAATTATGTTTAATATATTATTAACATGTATCAAAGATTACTGAAAAATTATTTTTGGGTCTTGTTCAACCATTGTAAAGTCAAAGGGCAATCAATTCAAATTTTAAAGGTTTTGTATGACTGTAGGGGAATCTGATGTGATTTCTTTTGTTTTGTTTGTTTTTTTGGAGACAGAGTGTCACTCTTGTCGCCCAGGCTGGAGTGCAGTGTCCCGAACACGACTCATTGCAGCATCGCCCTCCTGGACTGAAGCAGCCCTCCTGCCTCAGCCCCCCAAGTAACTGGGATTACAGGCACATGGCCAGATAATTTTTTGTAGAGACGAGTTTTGCCATGTTTCTCAGGCTTGTCTTGAATTCCTGGGCTCAGGTGATCCACTTACCATGGCCTCCCAAAATGCTGGGATTACAGGCATGAGCCACCACGCTGGGCCTGATCTAATTTCTAATCTAGACTTTATGAAAATCCTTTAAAAAAATAATAATATTTACCTTCATATGGTAGAATTAGTATTTTTCTGTTTCAGACACCTCATGTTCTTTGTTGATAAATCAAGATTGAGAGTATGTGGAAGTTCTGAGATGAAATCTTTCTATTTGCAGGTTCCTCTTGTCACCATGATAAAGAGTGCTGGGGCATCTGTTTTGTGCTAAAGCTAACTAGAAGTGTCGCTGCTCTGAGCAACAGGCGGGAAGTACTTCTGTCCTTAAAACCAAAAATAGATGCTCTTTCTCATTATCATAGCTCAAATGATCATCTTTTTTAATGAGATGGGCACATCCCTTGTGGTTTTCACAGATTTAATGATCAGATTATTTAATGCAGAGCTTGGGGAAAAACAGCTCTGGTAAGATAGATGATGGAAATTTTACTGGAAGCAAAAATAACAACTTTATTCCTTCTTTTTCTTTCTGCTAATGTTTTCAACCTCTTATTCCTTTGTTTGTTTAGAGATGGTCTTGCTATGTCACCCAGGCTGAAGTGCAGTGGCACCATCATAGCTCACTGCAGCCTCGAACTCCTGGGCTCAAGCAATCCTCCTGCCTTAGCCTCCCAAGTAGTTGAGACTACAGGCATGGGCCATAATACCCGACTTGCTTGCATATTGATTGACTGCTTAATTGATGAGATGAGGTCTTGCTATGTTGCCCAGGCTGGTCTTGAACTACTGGCTTCAAGTGATCCTACTACCTCAGCTTCCCAAATGCTGAGATTACAGGTGTGGGCCACCTCACTGGGCTGCCTGCAGTTTTTTAAAAAATTATTATTAATTATTTTTCATGATTCTTAAAGGCATTTACTTTTCTTATTTTAATATATTGGTACGTTTACACATTTCTCACTATATTTTAACTTCAAGAGACCATTACCAGGGAGAAAAAAAATTATTTGTAAGGAGAGTTGGATGTGTCAGGATTTAGGTATACTGTATGTAGTCTGACTTGCTTTGGACAACTCTGCGAAGTATTGTGTATTAGTATGTTGGCAGCTGGAAGGAGAAAAATTGCTTCTTTGCTGATTTTAGAAAGTTCTGTTTGTATTTCTGAAAGTAAGACAAGAAACAAAAAGAATAGAAGAAATTTAAGGGAAATAATGTATGTGAAGGTGCCTTGTAAACTGCTAAATTACATTACAGCTCTTAGTTACAGTTATTGCAAGGGTTGAACTTAAAGTGAGAAAATAAGTTCCACAAAGATGCTATAAAGAAAAATGGGAAAAAGAGAAAAGAACTTGAATAGGAAGTTGTTAAGAGAAAACAAAATGGGAAAATGATAATGGGGAATTTTTACATTCTAGTGTTTTTTTTTACTCTGAAAATTCAGTAGTAGTTGTTCTTCCTATATGCGCAGTGAAGTTAAAAATATTTATTAGCCAAAAATAATGTTCTATGGAAATAATTTGGAAAAAGAATCTTATCTGAGGTTGCGAGAGTTGGATGGAAACTACTAGGCACAAGACCTTATCAGGTCTAAATAAAGATCTGTGTGTTGTAGGGGGTTATGTACTTAATTAAGGTGTAATTCACATCTGTAGATCTCTTCTGAGCCTTTCCTTTCGTTCTCATTCATACCTTTGCAAGGCTGATATCCTTAGCCCATTTTACAGATGAGGCTTAGAAGGCTAATTGATTTGCCCATAGCTACTTAATGTATGCAGTGGTAAAGGCCTACCCCTTCTTCAGGTTCTGAGTTTGTTCCCACATTTCTAGAATCTTCACATCAGGGCAACTGGTTTTGTTGTGTTTCTGGAGATTCTGCTTATTGAATTTCTCCAAAGGAGGTGCTTGTTAAATCACAGTGGTCACTTAGAAATAACACACTCCGGGCAGGTTTTAGGCTTGGCTAAATCACTTCAAATGAGTTCTGCTTAAGAAACACTGTTTGAATTCCCTAAGAACCAAGAAATAAACAAAAAAGGCATCACAACAGAGGCCGTGCCCTGTGCCCTTCAGATCTTATCTGGAGCTTGGTATTTTAAGTTTTGTTCTCTTGTACTTCATTATTTTATCTGAATTCCAAAATTGTAGCTGAGTTGAAGAAGGGAAAGGTTGGTACTGTAACAGAAATGAGATGCAACTCTTTAGGGCAAAGGAGAGGAGATAGCCAGACTACGAAAGGCAGACAAATATCCCCAAAGCCTAGCAGCCATCTGCCTTTGAGTAGAGGAATAAACAGCCCTCTGTTGCCTCAGAAGCTTCTGAGAACAGCTGTCTTGACACTGGCCTTTAATGGGCAGGTTAAACCCAGTTACCAGCAGGATACACACAAAGCCAACCTTACACTCTCTCCCTCTATTCGCCATCAGTTTATCTCCAACTCAGACCTTGACTCTAATCAGCCACAGCTCTTGACTTCAGACCTGGCTCTGTAACTTGGATTTCCCCTTGAGCTCTCCAGAGTGTACTTATATCTGTGCTCTCCCTGTTGTGAGAACTTCAGCAGTCTCTTCCTTTTGATTCTCATTGCACCCTGTGCCTTAGTAGTAACTCCCCATCCAGCTCTCTTTGTGGTGGTAGAAACCCAGCTCCTGCCCAGTAACTGCTGCCACTCCTTTTCCTTGGAGTTAGTATTCTCATGTTCCAGCAGAGCAAGTAATTTATAGTCATGTTGATGATCCTGTGTCACCAAAGATTAATCACATTCTGGATTCTCTGAAGAAGGCATTACCTTTTAGAAAAAAAAATTAATCTGCTATGGTTGAAATTAAACCCATTTTGATACCTAAATGGGTAATCCCTCAACTGTTTTGAAAATCATGATCATTTTCAATGTCTTATTCTTTGAGATTTTTAAAATTTTTATTTATTTTATTTTATTTTATTTTTTGAGACAGTCTCTCGCTCTGTCACCCAGGCTGGAGTGCAGTGGCATGATCTCTGCTCACTGCAACCTCTGCCTCCTGGGTTCAAGTGATTCTCCTGCCTCAGCCTCACAAGTAGGAGAGATTACAGGCACCTGCCACCATGCCCGGCTAATTTTTGTATTTTTGGTAGAGACGGGGTTTTGCCATGTTGGCCAGGCTGGTCTCGAGCTCCTGACCTCAGGTGATCTGCCTGTCTTGGCCTCCCAAAGTGCTAGGATTATAGGTGTGAGCCACTGTGCCCGGCCTATTCCTGGAGATTTTAAAAAGCAGAAATTATATTGTACCGTAACTGCAGAATGATGCAGAGAATTATAATTATTGAATTATAGAATATATTATTTTGGAAGAGCATAAGCAACCTTTTAGATAGCTTGTGTCACCTTTCTATTAATAAATGTTGCTTTAAGCAAAGCCATTTAAAATTTTTTTGTGTACAAATTTATCTTTTAGGTCAACAACAGGAAATGCTTAAGCAGAGCTATTATATATCTTAAAAATAGTGAAATGAGCATAGTAGAATTAGTGGCCCTGTTGACATGAAATGTTTACTTTGGAGAGAATTCTTGGCATTTTTGTCCCACATCAGCATAATAAGAACTTGTAGGAGAGGAGGGAAGCATTAATGTATTTGTTGAGGATTAATGACCTTGTAGAGCATTTGTGGTAGTGAATATATTATGGCTAGTACCGTAAATGTAGTAATTAAAAAGCTGCACACTAAACACTTTGTAGACTGGCAAATATATTCCCTTCCTTTCCTTGATGGCTTGCATTCAAGTGAGTAGCATATATTTATCTTGCTCTTAGCGTTCTTAAGAGTAGAAAGAAGTCTCAAAGATTGGTTTCCTTCCCAAGATATTGCTACTCAGATGGACACGATCAGATTTGATGTTCTCAGGATCAAGTTATTTTTTAACAATTCAGAAAAATGTCACATGGTACATACTAATAAAAAAAACTGTTCCTCACCTTTGGAAGCTTTATTATTAAAGTTACTTTTAGACGAATATTACCTTGTGTTGCTGCGTAATATAAAATGTGTTCAGGCCAGGCATGGTGGCTCACGCCTGTAGTCCCAGCACTTTGGGAGGCCAAGGCAGGTGGATCGCTTGAGGTCAGGAGCTCAAGACAAACCTGGTCAATGTGGTAAAATCCTGTCTCTACTAAAAATACAAAAATTAGTCAGGTGTGTTGGTGCACGCCTGTAATCCCAGCTACTCGCATGTCTGAGATGTAAGAATCACTTGAACCCGGGAGGCGGAGGTTGAAGTGAGCCGAGATTGCACCACTGCACTCCAGCCTGGGGGACAAGAGTGAAAGAAACCGTCTTAAATAAATAAATAAATAAATAAGTAAAATAAAATAAAATAAAATGTGTTCAGTATGATCATGATACCTCAGGGCTTCTTTTATTATAAAAGAAGTAAAATCGTGAGTAATAGAAATATATATTAGGACTAAAACAGACTTGCAACCAAGGTGAATTTTTAAAATTTTCAAGGAAGCGAGACTTGGTTATCTCTTGACTATTTATCTTATTGCTCCAGCGGGTTAAACCTAAGCGGGTTGTGTGAATGAGCATCTGGGAGGAGAGGCACCATGCTGTGAGAGTAATGATGTCCTGTCCTTCACAGGGGAGGATGACAAAGAAGGCAGACAGATGTAAAGTCTGCAATTTCTATTGCTTTGTGTCCTCAAAATGTTCATACCCATCTATTTTCCCATTTAAGAGGCATCTTGTTTTTCATACTTTCTGAATCCTCCCACTTAACATGCAGTATTTACTTACAAGTTCTTATTTATGAGTTCATAAAGATTTTCTTCTGTGAAAAGTAAGTGCAGCTGAATGTGATTTGCAGCTTTGCTTTGAGTCAGTTAGGGTAGGAAAAGAAGAAATAGAAAGACTATTTTTGTTCTCACCATTTAATTGGCCTCCTTACCTCCTAGTTGTGAAAGCTTTTCACTAATGTATTGGTTTATTGATTTATTTCACATTTATTGACTGCTTACTACATCCTATGACCCGAGGATACAGAGATGGTCCAGTTAGTAGGCATCTGATGCCTTTGAAACCACCTCTGTCCTGACTGACTTCAGTGCAGATAGCATTGGTTCTAAAATCCTTTCAAGTTCCAGAAATGGCCTGGATCTTGTTCCTGTTAACAGAATAGACAAACTGCAGAGCAGGCTTAGAGTTTTTGAGATCACAAAGGCTATCTGGGGAACCTAAAAGCTGCTTTTCCAGGTGTTTTCCATTGCATCGGGTTTCTAATGAATCTTGCTCTTTTGGCATTACTGGGATACTTTCCACGTATAAAGTCACTCCACTCCATTTCTGAATTGGCTAAAATCCTAGATGGAAAAGCGTTCAGGAGATCACAGTGGAATGGCACAACTGCTGTTTTAAGAGGCAGCTAGGAAGTCTAGTAGCAGGTGCCACTGCGAACCCATTCTCCCCTCCTTCTTTCCTTTACTTTCAAATGTCTGCCTGTTTTTCATTTTCAGTAGTTTATCCATGGTAGGAAGGACTTTTGAATTGGAGCAATTCAAGAAGCTTTCTAAGATGGTGGGTAGGGCTGGGTGCGGTGGCTCATGCCTGTAATCCCAGCACTTTGGGAGGCCAAGGTGGGCAGATCCCAAGGTCAAGAGATTGAGACCATCCTGGCCAACATGGCGAAACCCCATCTCTACTAAAAATACAAAAATTAGCTGGGTGTGGTTACACGTGCCTGTAATCCCAGCTTCTCGGGAGACTGAGGCAGCAGAATTGCTTGAACCAGGGAGTCGGAGGTTGCAGTGAGCTGAGATCACGCCATTGCACTCCAGCCTGGCAACAGAGCGAGACTCCATCTTTAAAAAAAAAAAAAGATGGCGGGTAATAGTTTTGCTTAGTGAAACTATATGTACACCTTTGGAAATGTTGACACCCAAAACCCAAGATCATTTTAAGAAAAAACATCTTCCAGATCTTTTGCTTATATAGTGTTGTGTTTTGTTTTGTTTTGTTTTGTTTTTTGAGACGGAGTCTCGCTCTGTCACCCAGGCTGGAGTGCCATGGCCGGATCTCAGCTCACTGCAAGCTCCGCCTCCCGGGTTCACGCCATTCTCCTGCCTCAGCCTCCCGAGTAGCTGCGAGTACAGGCGCCCGCCACCTCGCCCGGCTAGTTTTTTGTATTTTTTAGTAGAGACGGGGTTTCACTGTATTAGCCAGGATGGTCTCGATCTCCTGACCTCGTGATCCGCCCGTCTCAGCCTCCCAAAGTGCTGGGATTACAGGCTTGAGCCACCGCGCCGGGCCTTATATAGTATTTTTTGATACTCTGAAGTTCTACTCTTAGGGGTAGAACTTATAAATGCTCTTTTCTATCTTGGTACAAACTGCCTTGTTTGTTTGTGTACCTTAAAACAGACTTAGACTACTTTAATTTTGGGGGATAGCTTGCCAGAAACCAAGAATTTCATGATCCATGTCCTCAGACCATTTACTTGTCACATCATTCTCAACAAAGAGACTTTGCCGACCATTTTCTGAAAACATTGATGCCATTTGGTCTATTGCCTCCAAATTCCCAATACTGTTCATTATGACCTTATTATAGCCAGATTTATCTTTCCAGTAGCCCCCCCTTACCCAGTTTCATATCTGTGATTGCAGTTTCCTGCAGTACAGTACACTAAGATAGCTATGAGAAATAGAGACCACATTCACCTGCTCTATTTTATTATTGGGTATCATTGTTAATCTCTTTACCGTGCCTAATTTATAAATTAAACTTTATCACAGGTACATACTTGTGGGAAAAAACATAGTATAGCTAGATAGGGCTTGGTTCTATCCATGGTTTCAGGCATGCATCCCCCATGGATAAAGGGGAGCTACTGTACTTTCCTTCTAATATCAGAGGGTTGTGGACTCCCCTTCTTCTTCAAGGTCAGCCCCTTCATCTGTACTCCTGACCCTTTGGCCCACCTCTTTTGAGATCTCAGACCATCTTTACCTCTTCCCTCTTGGACTTTCAGCCCCTCCCTCTGAACTGCGTCTTTCAGCCTGTAGCCATGTGCTATGAGCACTTAGTCTCTTCCAGCAGCCATGCATTCCCCTTCCTGGGCTCTTCTACTTGCTCTCTTGATTCTGTTATCTCTGCCTCCACCAGGTGTTATCTCAGCTCTCCATCAAGGTGGACAGTGACTTCTTAAATGCCAAATCCAAAGGTATATTTTTCATTTTTTATCTTTGTTCATCTCTTTCTATCCCGTGTACCTCTCTGCCATTCTTCCTGGGTCGTCTTCAAAAGATGGTTTTCCTCTGCACATTCTATTGTGTGTGTTCTCCAGGATTCTGCACTGATCGTGTAATGTTCTCCTTCTGTCCATGTTCCTGCAGTGACGCCACTCACTGACACGATCTCTGCTCCCCACTATGTTGTAATCGCTTTTATGCCTTTATGTTTTTCTCAGGCTGCTTCTCCAGGCTTTACGCTCAAGAATATCTCAGTATCCCCACCTGAATCTTCCATGCTTCAATTTCTCTCTCTCTTTTTTTTTCTTTTTTTTGAGATGGAGTTTCACTCTTGTTGCCCAGGCTGGAGTGCAATGGCATAATCTCGGCTTACCACAACCTCTGCCTCCTGGGTTCAAGGGATTTTCCTGCCTCAGCCTCCTGAATAGCTGGGATTACAGGCATGTGTCACCATGCCCATGCCAGTTAATTTAGTATTTTCAGTAGAGACAGGGTTTCTCCATGTTCGGGCTGGTCCCGAACTCCCGACCTCAGGTGATCCGCCTGCCTTGGCCTCCCAAAGTGTTGGGATTACAGGCGTGAGCCACTGACGCCTCAATTTCTAATGCCCCAAACTAAATTCCTTGTATTCCTTATTTCTTCTCCTATATTCTCTACCTTGGTTGTCACTACCATTCATCCACATGTAATAAACCTAGAGTTCCGCTTTGAGTTTCTGGATGGTTCCAAGTACTAATTCTTCTCTCCCCTTCTCTATCTACTTCTGTTGCCCTAATCTCCACCCTTTCCTTCTCCCTGAATGATTGTAACAACCAAACAGGTCTCCCTGCCTCTACCCTGCCCCCTTCAAGTCCACCCAGAGAATCATACATCTGAAACCCAGATCTGACCCCTCAGTGGCTGTTTACACCCAGGATAAAGTCAGAGTTCTTTGAGATGTGTACATGGTTGCCATCTGGCTCCAGGCTTATTTTCTGGCCTCATTCTGCAGGCCTCACTCTAGAGAGTGGCCAGCAATTCTGGACTATACCATGCGGTTTCTTACCTTTCCTTTTTCTATTGCCTTGTCTTGCATCCCTAGCATGGCTAACTCCTACCCAGCCTTAGGACATGCTAGGCACCCCTTTTTCTTGGAAGCGCTCCCTGACCTGTCCATTTCTGGACTAGACACACCCTTGCTTGATATAAAGCTCAATGATTTTGCTCATCCCATAACCCTATAGTGGCCAGTTTGTGTGCATCCTTTGGCTCCCCTAGACTTCACTTTCCTTAGAGACAGAGATGGTGTCTTATTCATCTTTGTAGCTCCAGTGCTTAGCATGGTGCTGGGTGTATAGTAGGTGTTCTGCATATGTTTTTTAAATAAAAAATCAACAGTGACAGTAAATCGACTTGATGGCCACAAAAAAGGGCAAAAATAATTTCTGCATAGGAGTCAGCCTTAGAAGGGAGCATGAAGGGACTTCTGCAGTGCAGATAATGTTCTGGTTTTGATCTGGTGTGTTTTCAGTTTAGGAAAATACATTGAGCTGTCCATTGTGGTGTGTGCGTTTTCTATATGTTATACGTCACTGAAAATATTTTTTTTTTCCCAATCAGCGCGACATCTAACCTCCCCAATACAGAAAAACAATTTTCTTCCTTTCAAGCTTTTACAGTTTTACAGGATTTTAGTTCAGATGTCACAGCAAAGAGCCAGGCAGTGCTATTCCTTGATGTTAAGGAAGAATGGAAAAACATCAGGCAAATGCAGGTGGGATTGCCTGGACTTTTGATGGGGGCCAGTGAGGGCCAGCCCTGGTCGCTGGAAGCGACCTGTGCCTCTGTCACACTTATTGCAGGGCCCACATGCTAATCATCAGCAAGCCCGGGGCCTGCCTGCAGTGACAGGGAGACTTCATCTTGCATGCGACTATGAATAATTCATAAACATGGTTATCTGGAAATTTGTGGTCATCATTAGCATTTTAATGAAAAAAAAAATGCTGTCATTATCCTAAGTCTCTGTTTTGTTTCTACCTTTTTTTTTTTGTCTCCCCCTACCGCAGCTAACCATCTCAGTCTTTCCTGAGGACTTGGGAACTGCAGAGGCCCCTACCAATGTGTTGACTGTCACTATGGGCAGACGGTACCCGGAGGCTCACTGTCGTCCAGGCAGCTCATGTATGTATGGGATCAGTCTCTCTCTTGCTTTTTTCCCTTTAATTTTCATTGTAGAATATCACAGAGTCCTGAATTGGTAAAAGCTTTAAAGGTTTAAATAAGGATGTTTAGCAATACAAGAGAATGGATTGCTCTAGGGTAATTTTGAATATTGCATGGTAAGAAATGTTACCTAAATTAGGATTTTTGTAATCAAGTGGCCCTATAAGACCAGAATTGTATATCAACAATCTCCTTTTTCTGTTTCAGTGCATCCATTCTTTTTTTCCTTTTTCTTTTCTTTTTTGAGACTGGGTCTTGCTCTGTTGCCCAGGCTAGGGTCCAGTGGCATGAACACAGCTCACTGTAGCTTCGAACTTCTGGTTCAAGTGATCCTCCCACCTTAGTCTACTGTGTAATTGGGACTACAGATGTGTGCCACCGTGCCGGGATAATTTTGTTTATTTTTTGTAGAGATGGGGTCTCGCTATGTTGCCCAGGCTGGTCTTGACCTCCTAGGCTCAAGAGATCCACCCACCTCAGCCTCCCAAAGTTTCTGGATTACAGGCATGAGCCACCATGCCTGGCCTAATGTATCTATTCTTCTATAGGCTTTTATTTTTTTAAGCTTTCGTTTTTCATCACAATATATAACATTTGAAACAATAATAATGCCATAAATTAAAAACATTTCGCAGTGATTGTTTGAATTCCTTTATAATCACAAAATTCATGGACCCAGAAGAGAGGTCCCCTGGGTATGTGTCTGTTTAATATGTATTAGGGAGAGAGTTCCTGGCTTTTACTTCTTAGCCTTCTCCAAAGGAGGAAACTCTTTCAGTTCCCTCAGGGATGATCTTCGATGTCTCACAACACTGACGTTTTCCCGGCAGTCTTTTGGGAACTGCTATAGTTGTAGCCTTTTCCTATTTGTCGTTACCCCTGATTAACCTAGGAGAAAAATGATTCTTCCCTTTCATTATCTATCTTTATTTCTATGAAGGGCAGTGTGTCTCAGACTTACTTCTTGCTCCCTGCAGTCTTTTGGCCTTGGACCAGTTGTATAGATATTTATTTGTTTTTGTTGCTTTCCTTTGGAACCTGTGGAATTTTGGCTCTAAGTCAGGGGAAATTTGGGGTAATTCCCCATAGTGCTTTTGTTCCCATATCCTTTCTGTAGTTATGCTTATTCGTATTCACTTTTAAGTGCCATTACCTTGTGCAGCTCAGTTTTTTTCTTTATAGAAAAGTTATGGCTAGGCTCATGCTTATAATCCCAGCACTTTGGGAGGCTGAGGTGGGTGGATCACTTGAGCCCAGGAGTTTAAGACCAGCCTGGGCTTCATGACGAAACCCTGTCTCTACAAAAAATATAAAAATTAGCCAGGCATGGTGGCATGTGCCTGTAGTCCCAGCTACTTGGGAGGCTGAGGTGGGAGGATTGCTTGAGCCCAGGAGGTACAGGTTGCAGTGAGCTGAGATTATACCACTGCATTCCAGCGTGGGAGACAGAGCAAGACTCTGTCTCAAAAAAAGAAAAAAGAAAGCAAAGAAAAGTTAGAACCACTCTCAAGTCCTCACCCAGACAATTGCTTGTAAAGTAAGTCAGATAGTTAAAAGCAGTAGCATTTTATAGCAGTAGGGAGGGATTGCTGATAATAGAATAGGGATTCGGATCAACAGCCAGCATTAAAGCCAGCAGTGTTGGGGTAAACAGCTTTTCACATATTTTCAGATATTGTTGGTATCTCCAAGGGTGTTACAGTTTTACTCTGAAATTAGCAATTTTCATAGTGAGCATCATCAGAATAAAGTTTACACCTGCACCCTATATAACAGGGATCTGCAGACTGTAGCCAATAGGTCAGATCCAGCCTGTGCTTATTTTTATAGGAGCTGAGGGTGGTTTTTATATTTTTAAATGGTTACATTTTAAATGGTTATATAAGCACCTACATAATCTCTTTTTTGTCTCTTGGCCCTCAAAGCCTAAAATATCTGTGATCCTGTTAAGAAAAAATTTGCCTACCCCTGTGTAGAAGAAAGTTGGAGGACATGTACTGCCATTGATCCAAGTGAAATTGTTAGTACTTGAGCATTTTTGACATACAAAAAGGTTAATTTCATATGGTTCAAGCTAATATATTTTGAGGACATTGTTCCTTCACAGTGGTTAAAATGCTAACATTTGGGCTCTTGAAGTGGAAGAAGTAAATTTACCTGAAAAATTCACATATGTGTTCTTGCTCCTTTTTTCACCTCAGAGAATGACACATTGGCCATCAGCTGAGTTCCTTTCCAGAGATTACCAAAGGGCCCTGAGCTGCACAGGTGTGTGCTGTCCAGTAATTGCAAGGAAGCTCTTTATTTTCATTTGACTTATTTCTTACTAAGAGCTCTTTATGAGAAAACTGTCTTCTTACTGGGTGCCAGAAACGTGCTACCTGTGCTCAGCATAGCGATTGCTGCCCTGAGGCCTCTACTGCGCTTGTCACTTTGTGTCTTTTTTCTGGTGGGGGGAGAGAGAGTGGCTGCTTTTCCAGGGAGCACATAGCTGCATAACACGTTGCCTGAAACGCCCTTCCCTGGAACTAGAGTGTGGTTCGTACCCTCTCATGGTTTCCATCTCTGATTTCTTCTCCCATTGTTGTTGATCCCTCAGTCCAGGCATGAACCCTGTTACGTATTTTACTTGATTTGTTCTCCATTCCTCCCTTCTACATACTCCTTTGTAGCTTGCTTCTCCTGATCATTAAATAAGATTTGGCTGGGTACTGTAACCCCAGCACTTCGGGAGGCTGAGGTGGGTGGAGGTCAGGAATTTGAAACCAGCCTGGCCAACATGGTAAAGCGTCATTTCTACTAAAAAAAATAATTACAAAAATTAGCTGGGTGTGGTTGTGGGCGCCTGTAATCCCAGCTACAAGAGAGGCTGAGGCAGGAGAATCGCTTGAACCTGGGAGGCGGAGGTTGCAGTGAGCCAAGATTGCAGCATTGCACTCCAGCCTGGGCGACAAGAGCAAAACTCAAAATAATAATAAATAAATAAATAAATAAATAAGATTTGCTTGTTGAAACCTCAAGCTGACGTTCTGTAGAGGCTACTCATAGCAGAAATAAATGTTAACCTTGGCAGCCGTCGCTGCCCTCACATAAGGCAGGAAAGCCAATTTGACCTGGGGCCTCCTCACCAGCCTGTGTCTGAACAGGGCCACACTGTTCCCTGGAGAAGGGAAATGATTTCAGTAAAAAAAACAACAGCAACATGCCATAGAGTTAATAATTTTATCATCAGGTGTGGTCGGAATCATCAGTCAAGGGTCAGCAGTGCATATTGCTGTGCCCTACATTGGTTTTGAGGCTCGTATGTCAGACTGGAATTTTAATTTTCTTTCCTTCTGTTTTGAGATTAGTCTGCCTTTCCCGGCTATCTCCTTTCAGGACAGGGTGCTGCTGTTGGATGGAATGTGGAATGGCATCCATTGAGCATGAAAATAAGAAGTAAATAGCTAGAGCTGTTCTTTCCTGACTTTTCATGCAGATATTTGTGTTTATGTTAAAACTCCAGTTTTAAAATGAGTCATGTGCCACATAACAATGTTTCAATCTACCGTGGACTGCATATACAACAGTAGTCCCGTGAGATTGTAAGACCCCATTTGTCCTGTACCTTTTCTATGTTTAGATATGTTTAGGTACACAAATACTTATCATTGTATTACAGTTGCCTGCAGTATTCAGTACAGTAACATGCTGTACGTGTTTGTAGCCTGGGAACCCTAGGCTCTGCCATCTAGCCTAGGTGTGTAGTAGGCTCTGTCATCTAGCCTAGGTGTGTAGTAGGCCGTGCCATCCAGCCTAGGTGTGTAGTAGGCTGTACCATCTAGGTTTGTGTAAGAACATTCCATGATGATATTTGCACAGCAATGAAATTGCCCAGTGATGCCTTTCTCAGAATGTATTTCTGTTGTTCAGCAACACATGACTATATTCTAGGAATTGCTAATAAAAATTGCATATTTGTTCATTTTTGTCGGTACCTATCCATTCCTTTGGATGACTGCAGCCACCACTGTAACCTCAGCTGTGAGGATCTGGAGTGTTATAATAGCTTCCAGACCTTGGCCTGCAGTTTCTTTGCCTGCAAATTTAACTCATGCATAGTGGCCAAATGCATCTAACTGAGGCATGGCTCTCATCATGCCACTTCCCTGCTGAAATTGTTTAGTGTGTACCCACTAGTTTAAAAGGTCACCCTGGTATTTGAGTCCTTTAGGTCTCCTTTCACTGCTCCTTATTTTTATTACCTATTACTCATGAGGAATGATCGTTATTGTTGTTGGTATTATTACTATTCAGTAGACATTTATAGTAGTGTGTGTGGGCTGTTCCTGCCAGGGTACACCCTGTGCCTTTGGGTCACGTGCCTTTGCTCCTGCTGTTTCCGCTCTGGTATGTGGATCCATCTTTTGGTAACCCGCTAAAATCCTGCTCTTGCCATGGGGTGCAGCAGAGTCACTCTCTTTCCCAGGGAGTTTTCTGGTTTCCCCACTGGAAGCACGTGTTCCTGCAGCTCTTAAATCTCCCTCTTGATGCTTGCTTGTGTCCTAAATTCCTTTTATATTTTGGCACATGTATATAATTTGTCTGAACTCCAGCACTAAAGTCTTTTTCATTTCCCTTCTCTCCTCTGTGAGTGAGGACACTATTTTATCTACGGTAGTTGCTGCAATATTTGTGGAGTCATCTTGGGCTAAGGGGTGGAACTGGATAATAACCATCCTCAGAGCCAGTGCCAGCCAAGACTAAGGGGGAATAATCGGAGCCTGATGCAGAATAAATGCTTAATAAATATATATCAAATGGATGAATGAATGAAGTACTTGCTTAGAAACTTAACTCAGCATTGATAAGGGGAGAAATTATTTGCATATTCCAAGTTTTTCCAAATCCTGCTTTCCAACACACATGGTTCTCTCTAGCTTTAGTTGAATTCATGGTAACTTTTTCCTGAACAACCGCTATTTACTGTTCTATTTCTAGCTCTTGGGCACAGGTTTTGCCAGTTGTGTTGGCTGTCTCTTTTGGTAAATTGTTTCTTGTTTGGTGTTAAGCTTTCACTGTAAGTCTCTTCATTAAAGGTTGTTTGATGTGGGAGTCCCGTGCAATGAGGATTGTACAAACCCAGCACTTTCTCATTTGCCTCAGTTAGTGCCCGATGGGTGTCCTAGCTTTTGGACCAGTGTTATTATTATTATTATTATTATTTTAATTTTTTTTTTGAGACAGAGTTTTACTCTTTGTTACCTAGGCTAGAGTGCAATGGCGCCATCTTGGCTCACTGCAACCCCTGCCTAAAGGGTTCAAGCAATTATTCTGTTTCAGTTTCCTGAGTAGCTGGGATTACAGGCGCCTGCCACCATGCCTGGCTAATTTTTGTATTTTTAGTAGAGATGGGGTTTCACCATGTTGGCCAGTCTGGTCTCGAACTCCTGATCTCAGGTGATCCGCCTGCCTCGGCCTCCCAAAGTGCTGCGATTATAGGTGTGAGCCACCTCACCCAGCCTAGTGTTACTGTTTTCTTGGCTCGGGAACTTGATGTTCCATGGGTGTTCTGTATTTGGATGCCATACCTCTACATGGGAGCTGTTTTGAAATTTTGATTTCTTGTTGGTGAGATATGACCCTTTGTTCTCCAGGGTTCATCAGGATCTCAGCCCCTACACACTAAGCTTATCTCATGTTCCGATAGCCTTTTACATCTTCAGAGCTTTAACTTCCTCTCATCCGACTTTGAGTTCTGTCTTTGGTTCTGGCCCAGGGATTTATTTCTTGTGATTTTGAATGTTTTCTTAGTATTTAAAAAGTTGTTAATGATCTCTCACTCAGTTTTTCCATGTATTTGAAACAAGCAAAGCCCTTGCCTGTCATCTCAGCTCACCATGTTGGTTGCAAACCTTATTACCACAGTCCTATTAAAGAATTTTAAGATATTTTAGTCACCAAATTGCAATCCCTGATTTCTGCAGAACTTTAGATGTTAAGTATTAATTCAGTGAATGGGTGCTCTGCAGATTCCTCTCCGAGATGCCATGAACCTGAGTAACCACATTTTTGTAGTGTAGCATAGTCTCATCCGCGGCTACCTCCTTACTTGTAGATCACTTTCTGTGCATGTCTCAGAGTCAGTCAGTTAGGTTCTAGATTTTTACATGGCATATGAACCCAACCTGTAAAATTGGTGATCTGAGGCCTGTTGATTGCCATTATTTTCAGATACTCAGAAATACAGACCTTGTTTTCACATACCTAGTAAATAATGTTACAATAGTGTTACATCATTACATCTTGATGTTGACACTAGTAAAGAAAGGTTACTTCTATTTATTTATCTTTCACTGAAGAAAGAAATTAAATTTCAGTAGTCCAAATTAAATCCCTTCTTTGTAAATTTGCTCTTGCTTTTTTTTTTTAACCTCTCTTGTAATTTACTACTTCCAGGGTAGAGATTTGCATTCTTATTTTGTTGTAATAAAAGAGTGTCCTTTTTGTTTGGATGCTCTGGATCTATCACTTTCCCTTTTGCTAACGAATGGAGCGGGACTAAGAAGCCCTGTGACAAGTCTTCACCAGGAGGAATCGGACGCCCTGGAAAGAAGCCTACCTGGTGTCTGCTTTTGTTGCAGAATGAGACTCTGGAAACATGCCAGAATAGTCTTCGGAGGGACTTTAGTCCATTTTCCCTTCCCTATACTCCACATGAAGAGGATTAGGATGCTGGGGATAGGTCAGAAGGGGTCCCATGTGTGTCTGAAAGACAGGCTTTGCCTCTGAGAAAGATGAGAAGAATGTATCATCCTCAGGGCAGGAGGCACAGCACCTCTGCTAAAGGAAGAGCAGTGGCGGGGGCGGGCGGAGGAAATGCCCCAGCCAGACTGGGGAAGCTTAAGACCTATCTTATGTGAGCAGCCTCCGGAAGGGAAAGGAGAAAAGCATGCAACTTTATGGGGCCTCATTTTGAAACCAAAGCAAAAGGACTTGTTTTTCCAGGTTCTTGGACACTTGCTCATTTATGCAAACCTGAAATTGTCCTCGGGAGGAGTGAACTCAGCTGACCTTCCTTTGCACAAAAGGCCACAAAAATCAGTGCAAGATGAAACCAATAGAGTTCTAAAGGAATGACTTGGCATATTTATTTCAGAGTCATGAGATAGGTCAATTTGTTGTTTGCCTCTGTAGCTTCTAGACCTTTCTGTTACGAATATATACTAAGGAAAAGAAAACAGCAACATATACTATTGAATATTGTATTTATTTTTATTTTTGATTTTGAGACGGAGTCTTACTCTTGTTGCCCAGGCTGGAGTGCAATAGCGCTATCTCGGCTCACTGCAGCCTCTGCCTCCTGAATTCAAGCAATTCTCCTGCCTCGACCTCCTGAGTAGCTGGATTACAGGCGCCCACCACCACACCCAGCTAATTTTTGTATTTTTAGTAGAGACAGGTTTTCACCATGTTGGCCAGGCTAGTCTCAAACTCCTGACCTGAGGTGATCTGCCCGCCTCTTTGGTGTAATCCCAAAGTGCTGGGATTACAGGCGTGAGACAGCACGCCCTGCCTGAATATATTGTAGATGATGCTTTGTTAAAGGAATATCTAGACTTTTTAGTCTGTCTCTTTTGATTTTATGGAAAATACTTAAGTCCATGGGATTCCATTTGTTTTCTCACCTAAATTCTTTCCCAGGAGTGTCCAAGTTTTGGGAAAGTTGACCCCCCTCTCCCAGAGTACAATAAAATTCTGCAAAGAGCTTAAGTTACATATTAGTTATTTGGAACTGAATACCAATAAATCTAACATGACTTGGCTAACTGGAAATCAGACACACCTGCTGCCATCCTATCCTTGTGACTTGGGCTTGGTTAGGGGTAAAGAGGATTTCCTGTTGTTTTTGAACAAGAAATAGTAGCTTTTTGTTTTGAAATCACTGATCCTCACACCGCAGGATCCAGTTTAAGCAAGTAAGCAGGATGTAGTTTAAAGACGCCTCCTTTTTTTGAGGGAAAAGGTGTAGTTAAAAGGAGATGGGGTGACCAGAGCCAATTAATAGGTAGAGACTGTATTTGCTATACTCCTAATACTGTGTTGACTTCCCTGCGGTATTGAGAAAAGTTACATACTGCCCTCAATGCTTATATATCATCTGTGGATGTGACCAAAGGTGATAACTATATCATTTAGAATCAATTTATGTGATATAGCAGTTTAGAGGAGAGGAAGGCTGGTAAAGATGTGTGCAGTGAGTAAAGCCCAGGAGAACACAATTTCCAAAGCATCTTCCTCCAACAGGACACAGTGGTCTGGGGAGGAACGCAATTCAGATCAAGTTGTTGGCAGATCAGGCATGGGACTGCAGGTCTTCTGGCTGGGATTTGAAGGACACATTAAATGGGACATTATGGAGGGATCTAATGAACTGGGATCAAATGAGAAGGGCCTAGGGGAGTGCATATGCTAATGAGAACAAAGAGTGTGTTCATAAGAAGAAGTTACATTTATTTTACTTATTTTATTTTTTATTTTTATGTATTTATTTATTTATTTTTTTGAGGCAGAGTTTCGCTCCTGTCACCCAGGCTGGAGTACAATGCTACGATCTCGGCTCACTGCAATCTCCACTTCCCAGATTCAAGTGCTTCTCCTGCATCAGCCTCCCACAGGCGCCTGCCACCACGCCTGGCTAATTTTTTGTATTTTTAGTAGAGACAGGGTTTCACCATGTTGGCCAGGCTGGTCTTGAGCTCCTGACCTCAGGTGGTCCGCCCACCTCAGCCTCCCAAAGTGCTGGGATTACAGGGGTGAGCCACTGCGTCCGGCCAGAAGTTACATTTATTACTGTTAAGTTATTAGCACTTATATAGGCACTGTTCTGAGCACTTAATGTGTATACTTTTATTCTTCACTACAACTCTGTTACATAGATGCAACTATTATCACTTAATGACAGGAAACTGAGGCACACAGGAGCTATAGAAGCAACTTATTTGTGCCTATACAGACAATGGTGAAGCTGAGATTTGAACCCAGGCCTTTTGGCTCCAGAGTCTGTGCTTTTAACCACACTGTGTGCCTGCTTCAGTATATGAGAGAGGACTGGGAGTGGGGTGACAAGCAAGAGAAGTTGTTGGGGAGAGAGGAAGTTCCAAGGTCAGGATTGCAGTGGAGCGGGTCCTAGGGCTACAACGTTCATTTGGTGGCCACATGGAGGAGTTGGTGGTATAGAGGGTAGTGACAAGTCAACCAAATCAGGCAAGTCCTGGAACCAGGATGGCGAAAATAATAGTCCAGAGCCCTTACTCTGTGCTGGGCACTGGGGATAGAGCAGTGAAGAGGTAGATGAGGTCTCCGCTCCCGTAGTACTTCTGTTTGTTCTAGTGATGGAGATAGGTGGTAGGAAAGCCTTCCCAGTAGAGGAGATAATTGTGGATTGTGGTACCTGCTATGGAGGAATGAAGAGTGTGATGGAGGGATACTGGGCATGGCCCACATTATGTTGGGTGACCAGGGAAGGTGTCCCTGAAGAAACGATGCTTGAGCTGCAATCTGAAGCATAGGGAAAGCCCAGTCTATGAAGAGCCGCGAAAAGCCCATTACAGACCAAGGGGTATGGACTGTTTAAGGAATGGCAAGGAGCCAGGGTGGCCAGAGCATAGCAAGTGTGGTGGGACCTGGTGGGAGATGAGGTTGGAGAAGGCGGCCTGGTCAAATCAGAATGGAGAGCTTTGGTAAGGAGTTTTCAGCTGTTTCCTAAGAGCAGTGGGGAGCCACTGAAGGTTCAGTAGGTGCAGGGCATCTAGGGTGCTAAATGGATGTGCCTGTTTGATCAGGGAGGGGCAGGGAGGTGGCGAGAGCAGTGTGCAGACAGCACATTTAGGAGGCTTCTCCCCTGTCTGGAAGCTTAAAGGTTTGAATCATGGCTAACATGGCTTTTCTGCCTGGGAAACAGCAAGCTGCACTTCAAAGCTTCTTAGTGGTCAAGTTGTGATCAGAGTTCACAACAACAAGACTTCACACCCAGCTTTTAGCCATTGACTGCCCATTTATACCTGACTCTACAGAGAGAGAAAAACCAAGGCATATGAACTTAAAAGATTAAGCAATTTTTATTTGTTTGTTATTATAGGTATGGGAATTTGTAAAACAGTTACTTTATAGGTAGTGGATGCTTTTGATATTAGGAGCAGAAAACCCTTTATTGGATGATTTTCTCCTTCCCAAGATGGAGACTCAAAATGGAGATACAATTAATTGCCCACTCAATGCCCATATCTTGTTTCATTGTTGCTCATAGAGCCATAGTTTAATTCAGGGCGGTGTGGAGATCAGCCTCGTCAGTAAATTGTGATGATTAAGCCAATATGCCAATCCTGAACCCTGATTTTCCAGCATTCCTTGTAGCGGATGTGGCCCTGTGACCTACTTCTGGCCAGTAAGACCTGAGAATAAGTCCACTAGGATGGGGGCGAGGTTGCTGGGAAAGCATTTATTGTCTTTCTAAAGCCTGACAAATGAGCTTGTCCGTACCCTTCCTTGCTTTCCCATTCTTTCTGCCTTGAATGGTGATGAGGTGCCTGGATGTACAGCAGTCTTCATGTCACCATGAGGTGACAACCATGAAGGAAAGTCCAAGAGCCACAGAGATATCTGCCTTAAAGTTGTTTTCAAACCAACACCTGCAGCCCTGGGCTTTCCAACGCCTTTGTATTTGTTGAATTCACTGTTAGGTTTTCTGATACTTAAAGCTGAATAGACTGTTAAATGAAGCAGATATGAAGACGCAGATGTTATGAGTCTTTTCCTCAGTATTGTGACAGCCTCATACATGTCCTTGATATTCAGTATCACGTTTATCTTGTGTGAAAACAGTCTTTGAAAAGAAAGCTGTAACTTGTATTAAAAGTTGTTCACAGTTCAAAGTGATGAGTTGTGGAGTTGGAAATGTAATTTTCAAAATAAATGAACGCCTCTGTGTGAACTTGCTGTAGCAAGTACCATGGAGACATACTTCATGGGCAGTATCTTCCTTATGGCCTTTTTTATGATGGTCTTAGTTTTCTGGTGAACTACATTGTGTGTATTTATGGCTTTATAGGAGATTATAGCAGTACTAGGGGTAATAGCATAAATAGTCTGATTTCTTGAAAATGTTAAGCTCCAACAGGCTTTATTGGATTTCAAGGTAATGGTATTATTAAATTTTCTGCCACTTTTCAAACTTCTTGTGGCTGAGTTCCAAGCTGCTGCTTTTAAGAAACTTGGGGGCTGGTTCCACTCATTTATGGAAAACAGTTATCCCGGGGGCCGGGCGCGGTGGCTCACGCCTGTAATCCCAGCACTTTGGGAGGCCGAGACGGGCGGATCACGAGGTCAGGAGATCGAGACCATGGTGAAACCCTGTCTCTACAAAAAATACAAAAAATTAGCCGGGCACGCTGGCGGGCGCCTGTAGTCCCAGCTACTTGGGAGGCTGAGGCAGGAGAATGGTGTGAACCCAGGAGGCGGAGCTTGCAGTGAGTCGAGATCCCGCCACTGCACTCCAGCCTGGGCAACGAGCGAGACTCTGTCTCAAAAAAAAAAAAAAAAAGTTATCCCGGAATTGCTATATTGAGGGGCGGGGAGAAGTAATTTGAACTGTTTTTTTTTTTTTTCACTGTCTTGGATTTGGGTATAACACTCGGAATTACTTTCCACATGGAAGGTAGAAATGGCTCTGCAATATGTATCATGGAGATAATATAAGGTATTAAATGAAAATTGTCTTCTCTAGTTTATTGGGAAAAAAACTAGAAGTCACAGGGTCATCAGATTGTAAAGAGAAAAGAATTTTGCGTATCACATAGTAAAATTTCACTTTTTTCCCTAGCCTTGGAGACTTGAGACCTGAAACACTTTCAGTTATTCATTTAAAAAATAAAAATATGCCGGGCACGGTGGCTTAAGCCTGTAATCCCAGCACTTTGGGAGGCTGAGACGGGCGGATCACAAGGTCAGGAGATCGAGACCATCCTGGCTAACACGGTGAAACCCCGTCTCTACTAAAAAATACAAAAAACTAGCCGGGCGAGGTGGCGGGCGCCTGTGGTCCCAGCTACTCTGGAGGCTGAGGCAGGAGAATGGCGTAAACCCGGGAGGCGGAGCTTGCAGTGAGCTGAGATCCGGCCACTGCACTCCAGCCTGGGCGACAGAGCCAGACTCAGTCTCAAAAAAATAAAAAATAAAATAAATAAATAAATAAATAAATAAATAAATAAATAAATAAATAAAAATATGTGCAGTTACCCTGTGTATCCTCTTCTTTAATGAAAAATTGTTCCAACTGGGCGCAGTGGTTCACGCCTATAATCCCAGCACTTAGGGAGGCCAAGATGGGTGGATCACTTGAGATCAGGAGTTTGAGACCAGCCTGGCCAACATGGTGAAACCCCATGTCTACCAAAAATATAAAAAATTAGCCCAGTGCTGGGATTACAGGTATGACCTACCATGCCTGGCCCAAGTGAGATTTTATTTGGTAACCAGTGAAAAGCTTAAGAATACTCATGTTGGTGACAGTTAACACTTACACGGCAATTACTGTGTGCCATCACCATTCTGAGTGCTTTATACACACTCTCCTATTTAATTCCCACAACACACATTTGGTATAGATATTCTCATTATCTGGGTGCCTGTAATCCCAGCTACTCAGGAGGCTGAGGCAGGAGAATCGCTTGAACCCAGGAGGCAGAGGTTGCAGTGAGCTGAGATCATGCCACTGCACTCCAGCTGGGTGACAGAGAGAGACTGTCCCAAAAAAAAGAAAGAAAGAAAGAAAGAAAAATTGTCCCGAAGGAACAGGAAACACCGTGTAACCCCAAGAACCTTGACAAGAAGACTTTTTAAGTCACTTGTTTCAACTACCTCATTTTATCGAGAATAGAGGTTACTCCTTTAAGGTAGAACAGCCTTGGGCAGGTAGGAACAAGACCACAGAAACGGTTAGGTATATTGACATCCTCAGTGCTGTTGCTGGAATTAATGATGGCAGTATCTTAAGTGGGATCAGTGCTTGATCTTGTCTCTGAGAGCTGTGAGGGTTTGACAGACACTGATACGACACGGGGCGTCCCAGGCAGAACAAACGGAAGAGGCTTGTAAGTGGGAGATGTTTAGTAGCTTCAGTATAGAGTGAGGCACTGGTGTGGTGCCCTGCTTGAGATCGGGTAGCAGAAGAATGGCTTATGTCCATGCAGATTAGGGGCAAGTTGGGGTTAGTTTGACCCATTTGGGACAGAATGTAGAGAGCTGTAAGAGCCCATCAGTGAAGTGAGATTTTGTTTTGGTATGTATATGTGTGTGTGTGTATGTATGTATGTATGTATTTTTGTACTGACAAGGTCTCGCTATGTTGCCCAGGCTGATCTCCAACTCCTGTCCTCAAGTGTCCTCAAGTGATCCTCCTTCCTTAGCCTCTAAAAGTGCTGAGATTACAGGCATGACCTACCATGCCTGGCGCAAGTGATATTTTATTTGGTAACCAGTGGAAAGCTTTAATAATACTCATGTTGGTGACAGTTAACACTTATACAGCAATTACTGTGTGCCATCACCATTCTGAGTGCTTTACACACACTCTCCTATTTAATTCCCACAACAGACGTTTGGTATAGATATTCTCATTATCTCCATTTTACAGTGAAGGAAACGGAGGTTAGCTGACTTACCTAAAGAGACACTCAGAGGAAGCAGTGGAGATGGAATTCAAACCTGGGTGGCCCAGCCCCAGGGTCCTAGCTGTTGATAGCCTGGAGCTAAAGGTGGTAGATGCTCTTAGGAAGGTGGCTCTGCAGGAGAGTACAGTTGGATTGGCATGAGGGCAGACAGGTGATCAGAATATGGACTGTAGGCCTTCGGCATGGTTAATAAGAGCCTGGCCTAGATGGTGACCGTGGAAATGAAAGGATGAGAATTCACATGTTACTAGCTTCAGAGGATGGATTAGTGCCAGGTTTCTGACTGGTCATGGGGCCAGGGAAGGATGGAGTCAGAAATGTCTGGGATATTGCTTGCATGTCCACCTAACCCAATTAGGGAAGTTGAGAGAAGATTTGATGGGAGAGCAATGATTTATTTTTACAGAGCCCTGTTTTCCTACCTTATGACCAACTAGTGCAGTGGTTCTTAACCTGGGACTCTGGAGAAAACCGTCTAGAAAAGAGATGCACGTAAGTGTGTCCTAACAGATTTCTGTGAGTTTTTGGACTCTGCCAAGCTCACACTTTGTTTTAGCATGGCCTTGGGCCCACAGAAGGTCTCCAGTGTTTTGAGGCAGTTTGTGGCTGAGGCACTTAGAATTCTATGGTGGCTTGTCCTCTTCCCAGCTTAAGAATCTGTGGGTGTGAGCTCAGGAGGAGGGGATGGGTGTGTGTCTGCATTTTAGAGACCCGCCTTTGTTTTAGCTTCCCTGGCCCTGATTCCTGACTTCCGCTTTCCTTCCTGCCCTTAAGTTCTGTTGAGGAAAGCAGGAGACTGTAGCTGGTGAAAGAGGAGGTCCTTGGTGTTTCTTTGTGAGCTCGCATCCTGTGTTGAGGGAAACACACTGTTCCTGGTGGCGGCCTCCAGGCTCAATTCTTCCTGCTGCTGCCTTTCTGAGAAATGTGACCCTGGCCAGGTATGTCTTCTTGGAGGCTTCTAAATGCAGGTCCCAGCTGAAGGACTGAGAAGGAACAGCAGGTTGTTCCAGGATAAGTAGCTGATACCTTTGTGGAAAAAAAAAATCCTGATGTGGATGAGAGAACGTAGAGCCTCACAATTGGACTTCTGTTTCATGACCATTTCTCCCTCTCTCCCCTTCTTCTCCTTCCATTCCTTCTCCCTCCCTCTTCTTTATTTCTTATTAGAAGAGTTGCTAATTGTGCATGGTTAGTAACTGTGACTATACCTATTTTTATCTTCGAATATGGTTTTCAGTCTTGATTTTTCAGGGAAAGGTAACATTGACAAGTTGCAGGAGCATTAGGGATTTGTGGAATTTGTAGGAATGGCTACATAGGGAAGATGAAGGGAACTAGAAGTCTTGGCTACCCCTGTCCTCCAACCCCTTAAAAACCTCTGGAAAAACAGTATGCATGTGTGGGTTTGAATCCTGCTTCAGTCAGCAGCAGAATGTCCATGCATGTGCCAGTTCCCTAATCTCTCATCTGTAAAATGGGGATGGTGATATTTACTTCTTTCCAAAGGGTGTTGTGATACACAAATGAGGCAGCATATGTGAAGAAATTCTAAGCATCTCTCTTATCTCCTTGTTCCCATCTAATTAAAAGTTTCTGTATTGTACGTTGGAATGATCCCAGAAATACTAGGAGAGAGGGAGAATCTAAGTGCTATGTTAAATTGCTTTTTGTGTGTTTATTCCATTTCTACATAGTAACCATGTGAGGTAAATATTTTTATTTTTTGAGAGGAGAGAACTGAGGTTCAGAGAGGTTTAAAACAAAATAGCTTCACCACCTGCTACATATGTGGCAGTTATTTACTATCTTGCTGCCTGTTACCACATCTATAAAATGAGGATAATAATAGTTTTCTCTCCACAGAGTGGTTGTGAGGATTGAAGTGATTGATATATTAGCAATTACAGGGTGAGTGTCTCTTATACAAGATGTTTGGGACCAGAAGTATTTTGGATTTCATATTTTTGTTTTTGGATTTTGCAGTATTTGCATTATACTTACCAGTTGAACATCCCAAATCCAAAACTCCAAAATCTGAAATGCTCCAAAATCTAAACTTTTGGAGCACTGACATGATGCTCAAAGGAAACGCTCGTTGGAGCCTTTTGGATTTCAGATTTTTGGTGGGATGCTCAACTAGTGTTATCATTAAGAAAACTGCCAAATGTCTTCTAGGCCACTGTTTGGTGAAATCTGGAATTGGTCATATGTATAATGTGTTGAAATGGGATTTCACTATAATTTTCTAAACTAAGAGTGGATTTGGTTTTCGTACAGAAGGATTGAGGAAGTGATGTTAGACGTATCATGAAAACTTCAAAGGATTTAGAGAATGTGAGGAAAAAAGAAGAGATCCGGGGATAATTAGGAGGCAGGTCCAACGGTAAGCTCTGTGTTGCTGTTGAGATGTGGTTGAAGAGAAACCATTACCTGGTTCCTTGGTTATGATACCTTCTCTTGGAACCATCAGATCAGAGATAGATAAACTGAGCGAATGAGGTCTTTGGAGTCTCCATGTTAACAGCTTCATCCCACTTTCTACTTCCTGAAAGAGGCAGTGGAGTAGAATGTTAAACTAAGGATTCTGGGATCATTAGACCAGGATTGGAGCCTGGGCTCTGCTGCTTTTCAACTTCCCAATGTTAGGCAAGTTTTCTTAACCTTGCTACAGCTTGGTGTCCTTCTGTGTGAAACGAGGAGCATCATGGTGCCAACGTTCTAGGATTTGTGTGAGAAATGAAAGGGATCATGAACGCTCTTTGTATTTAGCCCAAAGGATGCCCTCAACAAATGTTAGATACTTAATATTTCCTGGGGCCCTATCCCTGTGGGGTTTGGTTAGGCCCCATAGGCAAGCCACAAGTGGCAATATTTGGGGGCAGTAGCCTTTCTGTATAAATCCTGACCATGACCATAAAAGACTCATGCCTCCTGTCCCTGTTTCAGTTAACAATCTCTGGCATAGAATCTTTGAGTTTCCTTTGAGACACTTTTATCTGCCTCTCTTTTCTCTCAAAAAGCATCTTAGAGCTTGTAGGAGAACAGAAATGGAGTGTCGAGTATCTTACAGTTGGAGGAGAAAAGAAATTTTTTTCATCTTCTACTGGGTTCAAAACACCTCATTCCCCTTACTCCAACTTCTAATTTGCTGCACAATGAGACCTTTATATCTGGCAATGGAGCTATTTAAACAAAATTACATTATAAACCAACAATTTTGCAATTCTGCTCTGTAGTATACAGATATTTTCCTCTTTATCTCAACTGTTCTCACTACCAAGGCAGGCTAGGGGAATGAATGACGAGTTTCTCTAAGAAAAATTAACAGGTAACAAAAGTGAACCAGGTTCCTCAGAATCACAGATCAAGAACACAAATCGCATGTGTCCTCACTCCCCACTCCAGTGCTCTTTCAGAAAGGCCATGTTACCCCTCAGCCTTCTTTCCCACCCCTGTGAATAAAGCCTGCCAGGGGTTGCATCCTACCTGGGAGGCAGCTGCCCTTGGGACAGCTTCCCTTGCTGATGTAGACTTTATCAAATAACCTGTGTCAGCCTCATGGGGAACCATGAAATCCTTTCAAAAACTCATGCATTCTACTTCAGAGGGAAAAAAAAATCTTCTTGGCCAATTTAGCAAGATCCTTGCTCCTTAGTTTCCTTTAATTATCTTGATTTTTTTTTTTTTTTTAAACTGGAGAAGACCATCTGCTTTATGAGGCAGTTCATCTCTTATGTTTTCTCTAATAGGTCTTTGAAGGCCCGGTTAAGCAAATTAAGGCTTCATCTCATTCTTGTTTGGGATCATTTTGTTTGGTGATTGTAAGTCACTGCCACTGGCATATCTTGGTTATATATTTGAGATACCTTGCAGTGTAGATTTTACAAAGAGATGTTATCTTTGTTCCATGAATTACAGGCACTGTGAGCCATTTTCCATATAGTGCCAAACTACACAGCAGGATTCTTTGCTTTTTAAATTCCTTCCTCTCACTACAAGAAGTCCTATTAACATGTTTTCTGAGCTATAGAGTAAAATCTGTCAAATATAGCATGGAAAGCAGATGGGTGGTTGCTGTCGTCCTTTTCACAAACTCTAAACCTAATCTTTCTTAGTAAAACTCAGCTTTGTCACCTTCTTTTACCCCATAGTTTTCATTTACGAATAGAAGACATATGTGAGGGAGAGGGCATTTCTTTATTGATTTTTTTAAAGATACAGGGTATCTATATACCCAGCTTCATGTACAAACCTTTTTTTTTTTTCAAATTAAAAATCTTTTTCTCTGAATATAAAAATGTTTTATGCTCATTATGAAAAAACTTAGAAAAATAACAACTTATAAAGTATCAGAAGACCGTTTTCTAAATCCTGTCACCCAGAGATACCACTATGAACATTTTGATGAACTCTTCTATTCATTCCTTTAGCAGTGATTTATTGAACATCTGCAATGTGCCAGGCACTAGGAATATACTGATGAATGAAACAGACATAGTCTCTGCCCTCATACAGGGAGAGAGAGAAAGACATTAAATAAATTATAGAAATTATATAAATATGAAATTTTATAAAAGTACAGAACACTAATAAGATTAAATGCCATATAAACTATTTTTTAAGAAAGAAATAGAGTAAAATCCCTACTGACAATGAAAACATGCCAGAAGACATGCTCAATTAAAAATGATTAAAACCATAATATTCTACTTCAGAATAATTAAAAGAGATTATTACAAAATTATACAGGAGATGAAAGAACAGCATAAATCTGAATTAGCAAAACTCAGAGACAAGGAGACAGAACTCAAGAAAGAATTAGAAATTTTTAAAAAATCGTTTAAAAAATAAATTCTAAATTGGAAGGAGCACAAAATCAACTAAATACCACAAATATTGCCCTAAGAGAAATAATAGAGGGTGAAAAGGAGGATAAAGTTAAAAATCCAAAGGAAATGAAGAAAGAAGTAAAATTTGGGAAAAGTTGACAAATATTGAAGATAGACAAAGCAGATCCAACATACAGATAATAGGAGAGGAGAAAACCAAAGCAAAGATGTGGTACAAATGATATATTTTAAGAAGAGTTTTCTGGAAAAAAAAATTGAAACTACGTTTTGAAAGAGAAAATCATGTATTTTAGAATATCACCTTAGAACAACCAATACCAAGATATTCTAATAAAACTATTGGGTTAAAAAGAAGAAAGAAAAAGTCCTTTGGGCATCTCGACAAAAAAGGGAAAACAGTAATAGAGAATTAGATTGTTCTTAGACTTTTTACAGAAACTCTTATGCTGAAAGAAAATACATACCTAAGGTATTCAAAGGAAAGAAAATGTGAGCCAATATTTTTATATCTAGCAAAATTGACCTTCAAGCATAAAGAACACAAACTTATGAACATGCAAAAAAATCAGTGGAGGAAATATTGCTCCTCATGGTCTCCTCCTAAGGAATCTTCTACAGAGTGAGCTTCAAACAACAAAAATAACAAGAAAGATGTAAGATGAGCTTGGGACATCTCAAGATAATAAATAGGTAGCAAGGAAGCTATCAAAGATTATTAGGACGTGTCACAATGACTTAGGAGCCAACTTGAAGAGGCTCCTACTGGCCAAAAATAAAATTGCAAATATGTTTAAATCCATGAGGTTATGATATGAAAAAAAAAATTATTGGTTCTGCAGTATGAAAAAAAGGTTAATGGAGCACCAATTCATCATCTTGAAAGTAGTTAGGAAATAATCAGCTTCTTTCTTACATGAACATGAACTGTACCACTGGAAAACCAAGTGGTAGATGAAGGAAAACATCTCCTAAAATTTTTCCACCCAGTAGATGAAAATGAAATTAAATAATTGGAATATCACTATTTTCCAACCCCTGTAGATTTAGGGGATTTAGGCATTGAATAACAATGGCTGCTAACATCAGAAATGAATGAAAACCAGATACCATGTGCTTCCTAATGAAAGATCATACCACCACAGACTGAATTTCAGTCTGTTCAAACCTCTGAATCTAGCTCCAATTTGCAGGAAATTCAGAGGTTGGAGAAACGAGTTAAACATGCACCACCAAAATTCATACTGTGGGAACTTCATACCTCAGACAGCCCAGATTCTTTAACAAATTAATTGTAAGGAAAAGAAAAGGATAGAGGTGATATAGATTAAATGTAACTTAAAAGACATCAAAAGTTTAAAAATAGACAACACTTATGCTGAGTAGGATTGTACACTTGGGTAACAGAATCATAAAGAAATGCCAGGAACTGATTACCATGATTACCATAAATTCAAGAGTTTGTTTACTTTGGAGGAAGGGAAAGTCATGGATGGCCTTCTACAGTAACAAGCGAAAGCTGTGTTTTGATTAAGGTGGTAGTTATGAGTGTTTTCTTTATAATAAGCTATTTGTTTTGTGTGGTTCTCTTAATCTGTGTTTTATTTTACCATAAAAAGATTTAACAATATTTTTATAAAAGAATGACAGTATACGTACTGCCTTTCTCCCAACTTTTATTATGAGAAGTTTCAAACAGAAAAATGGAAAGCATTGTGTAGGGAATGCCTATATACTCATCATACTGTTTTACAGTTAGTTTTTTTCACTTAGTATTATTTAGTAAATATCTTTCTGTGCAATTAAATACAGAAGCATCCTCACTTTTAGATGATGCATAGTATTCATTGTAGGATGTGATCCTTTATTTAATCAGTTTCCTAATGATGGACATTTAACTTGTTTTTGATTTTTTTCTGATAGAAATAATGCTGCTTATTTGTCCTTACAATAAATACCTAAAATTTGCTTTGTCACAGCATATTCTAATATGCAAAGTATAAATGCTGATGTGCTGTGAATGAACAGTTAGCAGTAGAGACTAAAGATGCAGGCTAGATTAATCAAGACAGCCCTGTGTAACCTAGGGAGGACATAAACCTCAAAGAAAAGACTAAAAAATAGATTCCCCCCTGCAGGATCCTCACATAGCATTATACCTTTCCTGGATCGATTTAGGTTTCATCCCACAGCTCTTCTACAATCTCATTTGGTTGTTGTGGGTATAACCAGTGTATCATTTATGTATTGCCACAATTAATGCTGCATAATGAAGTAACCCAAAATTCAGTGGCTTAAACTGTAGCCATTAGTATTTTTCGGATGGCTGAGTGGTTCTTCTTGTAGTCTCTGCTGAGCTCACTCGTGTGGCTACAGTTAGCTGCAGGGGTAGTAGACAGATCTGCTGATCTTTGCAGTGGTCTTTCACGTGTTTAATGGTTGGCTGGCTTAGGGTGGTCAAAAATAGCCTCGGACCAAGAAGATTTAGCCATCCTACCTAAGTCTCCCAACACCCTTCCGACAGGCCTAGGCATGTTCTCGTGGCAGTAGCACAGATCCTGTCTTTTTCAGGAGAGTAGAAATGGATCCATACATTCTGAGCTTCTGTGTCATCCCATTTGCTAACATCCAGTTGGCCAAAATAAGTAACACAACTGAGACCAGAGCCAGGGGAAAGGGATTGCAAGGTTACAGAGCAGAGGGCAAGGATGCAGAGAGGCTGTTGATTGGGGTCATTAACTTAGTCCTTTATAGTTGTCCAATAGCATATTTTAAATTGGCACATCTTAGAAGCATTAAACATTGTAGTTATTTCTAAATTGCAGATGTTAATGCCTTTGGAATATGAAAGTTGGGGATCAGGCCAGGCACGGTGGCTCATGCCTGTAATCCTAGCACTTTGGGAGGCCGAGGGAGGCAGATCACGAGATCAGGAGATCAAGGCCATCCTGGCCAACATGATGAAACCCTGTCTCTACTAAAAATACAAAAATTAGCCAGGTGTGGTGGCACATGCCTGTAGTCCCAGCTACTCAGGAGGCTGAGGCAAGAGAATTGGTTGAATGCAGGAGGCAGAGGCTGTAGTGAGCTGAGATCGCGCCACTGCACTCCAGCCTGGGTAACAGAGTGAGACTCTGTCTCAAAAAAATTAAAAAAGGAAAGTTGGGGATCAGGTATATTTGTGGGGGAAGCATAAAACTTTTGCTTCATTGAAAAAATTTCTGATTAAGTGTTATAAAGATAACTCTTAAATGGAAAAATCTACATTTAATGTTATGTCTTGAAAATACTTCTTTTCCAGTTGTTGGTGTTTTCCCCTGGGATACATTTCAGAAAATAGGGTTTTTTTTTTTTCTGTCTTTGCATGTTTTTCTTTGTTTGATAGTGTTCTTGGAACTGGTTTCGAAATCTCACTTGGAGAACACAGAATGGAGTAAGATAAAGAGCTAGGATCATAAATCAATGTCTTTAAGTATTTTTGCGAAAGATAAAGAAATTAGTGATAGGATTAGTTCTTGGACCTTTACTGCCACAACTTTTTTCTCTCTGTTTTAGACTATATAAGTAGTAAATTTTAGATCTCTCAAAGTTGTGATTTTTAACAGCAAGTATGCAGTGACTAGCTCTGTGAATGACAAAAAAATTATTACCAGTAATGGTTAATGTCCCAAAAATGTAAGAAATTCAAGTTTATTCCCATAGAGTACAATGTTATATGCCAATTCAGTGTGTACACTTCTGTGCAGAAATAAAAACACTGGAATAAAGTTTTGCATTACATGTACTTACTATATACTCCACATTATGCATGCATTACAAGACTATGCACGTTTTACTTGTTTAACCGAAACTGCATGTATTGCACTAAGCAGGCAATTTAAAGGATTTTTGTTTTAAAGCAGTCAACTGTTGTTGAATTTTGGTTTATTTTCTGACTTTAAAACCCACCCCCAAAGTGAGTTAAAATTTCACACATGTAGCCGGGCATGGTGGCTCATGCCTGTAATCCCAGCACTTTGAGAGGCTGAGGCGGGCAGATCACGAGGTCGGGAGATCAAGACCATCCTGGCTAACACGGTGAAATCCTGTCTATACTAAAAATACAAAAAATTAGCCAGGCATGGTGGAGGGCGCCTGTAGTCCCAGCTACTCAGGAGGCTGAGGCAGGAGAATGGCATAAACCCGGGAGGCGGAGCTTGTAATGAGCTGAGATCACGCCACTGCACCCCAGTCTGCAAGAGCGAGACTCCGTCTCAAAAAAAAAAAAAAAAAAAAAAAAAAAAATTAAATTCACATATGTTCTCAAGTATGCTTTATTTTGCTTTTCTGAGCTACAAGCAACGAGAGGACTCAGGTTTTGCCTTTGTTTTTAGTTGCCATGTACATCAGAATGTTGGACACAAACTTCAAAAGAACCCTAATAATGTGGTGAGAATTGTCCTGTGGTATTAATTAATTTAGGCTATTTGAGTCAACTTCAAGAGAAGAGTCCAAAAAACATGGTGTAGCGGTTTTGAGCCTCATTTTTAGAGGTGAACAGCTGATGCCAGCTCCATCACTTGCCTCTGGTGGGATCTTTGGCATGTTACCTAACCCTCTGCTTCCGTTTCTTAATCTGTAAAACTGACATAATAACTGTATCTTTTTCATAGGGTTGCTGGCGGTGATAAGTGAGATAATCCTTATCAAGTACCTACTTAGCACAATGCCTGGCACATAATAAGCATTCAATAAATGCTATATAGCGTTAATACTTCGGAAGGACCCGAGTCATCTGATAGAAGTACTTCGTTTTATAGATCTGGAAATAAGGCTTAGTTCTCCAGGGGAAAATGTTTAAAACCTTAAAGTAAGAGGGAATCAGTATGTATTTGTAGATAGATCTAATCCTGGAATGCAATGTCTACTTTAAAAGTATTCATCACTAATATAATCCTGTAGATTTTTGAGAGCATCTGCCGACAGTTTTTCTGACAGCCTTTCCTCTGCTTGGCAGGTTATGATGATGATTTCACTAATGTCAGAAAGATAATTTTCTATATAATTACAGTTTTTAGCTCCATTCTTGGACTCAGCCTACTATTTGTGAATGTTTTCACAAGAAATCAGCATAGGGCAGAGAAAGGATACAGAGGATGTGAACTACCAAAATTTACTGGGTACTTACTTAAGCCAGGTATACAAAGATCTCCAGGACACTGCTTTTGGTCCAGAAAGCTTACAGCCTAGTTGAGGAAACAAGCGTGGGTAAGAAAAAAAATAACAACAATAATAGCAGTGAGTATTTTTTTTTTTTTGAAACAAGGTCTCACCAGTTGTCTCACAACTCACTGCAGCATTGAACTCCTGGGCTCAAGCAATCCTCTTGCTTCAGCCTCCCAAGTAACTAGGACTGCAGGCATCTGCCACCATGCCCGGTTAGTTTTTAAATTTTTTTGTGGAGATGGGGCTCTCACTATGTTGCCCAGGCTGGTCTTGAATTCTTGGCCTCAAGCAATCCGCCTGCCTAGGCATCTGAAAGTGCTGGGATTTATAAGCGTGGACCACTGCATCTGGCCTTAATTAGCATTTACTGAACGCTTAGGATGTGCTAGACACTAAGCAAAGCAAACAAGCAGCCTATGATACCCCATTCTGTTGTCATAGTAATTGTCAGATTGATGGTAACCACAATTTACAGTCCAACAAGACAGTCATATAGGCTTCCAGACATTAAGTATTGGTTCAAGATCATATAGGATTTAAGTGTCAAATGAGTTAAGAGGAAGAGATAACTCTGGGCCAAGGTCATAATTTTCAAAGTTGGGGTTTGGGGGTGGCTAGAACTCCCACTAGGAGAGTGTGGAAGGGGCCCACTATTTGAATCGGGTGGAGACCAGGGATGATAAATGTCTTGCAGTACTTAGGACTACCCTGTACAACAAAGATTGTCTTACTCTGCAGAGCTTTTAAATACCCTAGCAAATATTCATGTAGTTAAAGACATTTTTGTATAATTATCTGACCCTAGAAATTCTAAACTTGGTTTTAATATACACTATGTGTTCCAGAAGTGAAAACTCCTTCTCATTTAAAGACAAGTGTATTTAATATTTTTTGGAATATTCCAAAGAGTTGTTCAGCATTTTGCAATTGATGTTATTGGCAGCAGTGCAAATCATGTCTGAGTTGTCAATACAACACATGCCTTTTTCAGTCTGCATTTATAGCTGTTGCACTAACAATGGTTCTACACATAGGTGAGTGTCTGATACCTGTTTGTTATGACTGCTGGAATAGTCATGCCAGAGAATTTGCTTATTGAAATGTTTCCCTCCTTTTATTCCCCCTTTTCTAGAATTTATGTGTTCAGATAGGTTATATTATCTGTGAATATCACTTTAGGATAATAAAGGGGTTATTATAAGCTATTTGTATAGAAAGGGAGTATTGGGTTTTATAGCATTGCACTGAGTTTCTAGGGAAGTAGCTATTTGAAGGTAAAGAGGATAAATGAGAGATTCTAGAATCAGTTGGGTCTTAGATTGTTAGTGGTTGAAACAACTTAATTCTGGAGATTTTAGATGAGGTGGTGATTGTGACCAGAGCAATGTTTATCTGGCATCATAGATCTGCAATAGATCCGGGATGGTGTATGGGGAGGAATTAGACTGGCTGTCAGGGGAGGAGTTATGGGACTGTGCAGTACTATTTTAAAAATGGGTTGGACAAAGAGCTAGGCACATTGAGAAGGAGGAATCAGTCAGACTTGTTTGGTAGTATTTGGGGAACATAGGTAAAATGGAATTGTTTGTCTGATTTTTATTTAAATCTTTCGTTCCTCTTCAGAATTATTTAAAGGTACATAGCATCTTTTACTGAATCAAATTACAAGAGGGCATTTTATCTATCTGTCTGTTTGTCTGTCTGTCTGCTTAGTGGTGCTTTTGTGATTTGGGGTTGCAAGCTCTCTCTCTGGTCCTGTCAGATATTTATTGATCCCTAGTACCATTATCTGAAGGCACATCAGCATTAAGAATTTTTATTAATGGGACATGTGAAAACACTGCTAGAAGGAAACTATTGTTGCTAGACTGTTTCACTTAGGTAGCTTTATGCTTTGCCCCAAAAATCACAACTGTATTCTCAGTGCAGAACTTGTAGTGACCTGCCATTTGTCCCCAACAACTCTGAACTCAGTATGTGATTTTTATGGAAACAAGGGCTCTCCTCTCAATGCTGACAAAATCTCTAGCATTACAGCTGAAGTAGCATGTCCACCAGTCTTTGCTTTTATGGAAAAGTACATAATATTTTGATTAGGGTAAAGTTTTTTTGTTTTTTTGGTTTTTTTTTTTTTTTTTTTTTTTTTAGACAGAGTCCTACTCTGTCACCCAGGCTGGAGTACAGCGGCGTGATCTCGGCTCACTGCAACCTCTGCTTCCCGGGTTCAAGCAGTTCTCCTGCCTCAGCCGCCTGAGCAACTGGGACTATAGGCGTGTGCCACCACACTGGCTAATTTTTTTATTTTTTGTAGAGACGGAATTTTACCATATTGGCCAGGCTGGCCTTGAACTCTTGACCTCATAATCCACCCACCTCGGCCTCCCAAAGTGCTGTGGTTATAGGCGTGAGCCATTGCACCCGCCTAGGGTAAAGTTTTGAATCTGTCTACATTCTCTAGATCAGGGCTTCGCCAGTAGAAATAGAATGCAAGCCACGTATGTAATATAAAATTTTCTAGTACCACATTCTTTAAAAAGGTGAAATTATTTTTAACATGTTTTATTTAACTTAATATAACCAAACTATTATCGTTTCAACATGCAATCGATATTTTAAAATTATTAGACATTGTACATTTTTTCCACGCCAAGTATTCACAATCAGCATGCATTTTACGCTCACAGAAATCAACTTGGATGCAATATTCATTGGAAATACTTGACCTGTATTTAAATTTCATAAAATTTAGAGTTGAAGAAGTAGACTCACCTACCTAAGAAGTTCCAAACCTACTTAAATGTTTTCCAATAAGAGTCAAATATCAGCTTATAAATTTATATTTAAATTAATTGTAGTTAAATAAATTCAGTTATCAGTTGCACTACTTTTTAAGTATTCAATAGCTTGTAGGTACTAGTAGGTAGGGACTGTATTGGACAGCACAGTTGTATATTGTTCTTAAAAGCCATGCATTTGTATAGTGTTTTCCTATTTTCCAAGTGCTGCTTTGATATCTTCTCAGGTTATTGTTTATGTAGAATTAGTCCATGCCCCTAAGTTCCTCTCAGAAACTGTTTTATTAGATGAGATTAATTCATCAAAGATATAAGTGCCTAAGGGAAAAAGTCCTGCATGTTTGTGCCTCATCCCCAGGGCCAGGAAATGCCTTGCACATTCTAGGTGTTTGATAAGTGTTTATCTACCTAAATCCCAGTTGGTCCTCAAATTGCACCTTAAATTTGACTTTCTCAGGAAAGCATTTCCTGACCCTCCAGTCTGGCCTGTGGTTGTTTTGTTGCATTTTCTCTTATATCTAAGTTATTTTCCTCCAAAACTTATTTATGCTGTGAGTAACTTTGTGATTAATATCCATCTTTCCAACAACTAGGCTATAAGTTCCGTAAGAGGGGAAATGTGTTTTTTACTCACTAAAGTATCCCTTACTCCTAACATAATGCATGGCACATGGCAGGTATGAAATAAATATGGGTCAGATAGTAACTTAGGGCTATTTATAATATGAAGTCGTTAGCAGAATGTCTAATTCTTAACTTTATAGATGTTGGTTTGTTTGGTAAGGGAAACAGGAATATTTTATTTTAAGGATTATATACATTAAGGATAGTCATCCCTTGGTATTTGAGGCAGATTGGTTCCAAGACTCCCTTCAGATACCAAAATCTGGGGATGCTCAAGCCCCTTAAATAAAGTGGGGTAGTGTTTGCATAGAATCGATGCAACATCCTCTTGTATACTTTTTATTTTTTAATTTTTTTTTAGAGATAGGGTCTCACTCTGTTGTCCAGGCTGGAATACAGTGGTGCAATCATAGCTTACTGCAGCCTTGACTTCCTGGGCTCAAGTGATCCTCCCACCTCAGCATGCTGAGTAGCTGGGATACAAGTGTGTGCCACCCCACCCAGCTAATTTTTGTATGTTTTGTAGAGACAGGGTCTCACTCTGTTGCCCAGGCTGGTCTCAAACTCCTGGGCTCAGGTGGTCCGTCCCCCTCCATCTCACAGTGTGCATGAGCCGCTGTACCTGCCCCTTCCGTATACCTTAAATCACCTCTAGATTACTGATAATACAATATAAATGCTATGTAAATAGTTTTGCTGTACTGTACTGTTTAAGCAATAATGACAAGGATAAAAAAGTCTGTACATGTTCAGTACAGAGGCAACCATCACAGGCCTAACTTTCTGATCCTCACTTGGATGTATGCATGGATGTGGAACCCGAGGATACAGAGGGCCAACTGTATGCAGATTCTTAGTTTTTGTGCAAGCCTTTTCAGAATGCTCACACTAGTATGCCTTTTTTTTTTTTTTTTTTAACTTTCTCTTTACTGGTCTTCATTTTCTTGAGTAGCTATTCATCTCTTTCTCTGCATAGCATTTAAAGTGCACTGAAGACAAAAACTAAAATTTAAGAAAAGGAAAATGGAATTGTGAAATATGTTTAAGGAACTGAGCAGAAAGTTATAGGGCAAAGACAGAGGAACACAGAGGAGGCATCACTTGCTGTTTCAGGACATTTTCGAATAAACCCACCCTTTTCATTATACCAGAGTAATGAGCCTTACCCACAGTTTGTGAAAATATAATTAAAAATGTATCTTGGCTCAGTAGACCAGGTTCTCAGGTCATTATCAGAATCATAAAGTTGGAAGTGATGCCCATTAAAGGTTTCTAGTTTGGAAAGGTTAGATTAGAATTAAGTTTTTACAAATATAAAGGTTTTTCAATTTAAGTTATGCTTTAGAAAACCTCTAGCATTTGATTATTTTTCTTTTAACTTTTCATAGAAGTGTAATACGCATACAGAAATGTGCACGTAAGAGTACAGCCTGATGAATTTCCACATCTTGATGAAAAAAACATGACATTCCCAGTGTCCCAGAAGCAACCCTCTTGCTACTTCCCTACCCCACCCCCAATAATCCTGATATCAATCAGTTTTTCCTGTTTTTGTACTTCATATAAATAGAATCATACAGTATCTGTATTTGACTTAGTATAACATATTATCATTCTGAGTGACATTCCTGATAGCAACTCATTGAAAACAAGGTCCATTTTCAGTTTTCCTTGTTATGTATCATTTTGGTAAACTGGCAGCTTCCAATGTTTCTAGATCTTTATATTCCTTTAAGAAATTTTCCATGTAAATGCATGTGCATCTGAGTATATGCCTAGGTGTGTGTGTGCACATGTATTTATATGTGTATGCTTTTTAAAAATGTTACTTAAGTTAGATCATGCTTTGCTATGCATATTAGTCACCTCTTGGTGATCCATCTCAAAACCCTTTCTGGCTGGGCCTGGTGGCTTACACCTGTAATCCCAGCACTTTGGGAGGCCAAGGTGGGCGGATCACTTTAGGTCAGGAGTTCAAGACCAACCTGGTCAACATGGTGAAACCCCGTTTCTACTAAAAATACAAAAATTAGCTGGGCGTGATGGTGCGTGCCTGTAATCCCAACTACTTGGGAGGCTGAGGCAGGAGAATCATTTGAACCCTGGAGGCAGAGGTTACAGTGAACTGAGATCATGCTGCTACTGCCCTCCAGCCTGGGCGACAGAGCCAGACTACATCTCAAAAAAAAAAAAAAAAAACCCAAAAAACCAGCAACCCCTTTTATATAGGCTCTTGTAGATCCACTTCATTTTTCCTAACGGCAGCATGATATTTCATTGTATGGATGTATCATCATCTAATGAACCAGCTGTGCACTGAAGAACAGCTAGGTGGTTACTGGCCTTTTGACTTTAGAAGAATAGAATCCACATGAGCTTGTCTGTGAAATAAATTATTAGAAGTGGAATTGCCAAGCAGTGGGATCCATGCATTCAAAACTTGCTCAGATATTTGTAAATGGCTCTCCAAAGAATTTTGCCAGCTTTTACTCCCACCAGCAAGGTTTGAAACTTCCTGTTTCCAGTATCCTGTCCTTATTATCTGGCTTATTAATCTTTCCAGTCTGATATGGGAAATCCAGTTAGACATTGTTATTTAAATTGGTATTTTCTTAAGTTGTAAGTGCAGCTAGTGATTTATGTTTATTCAACATTTGTGTTTCTCTTGGGATTTGTTTCTTTCCTTATTCTCCTACAAGCTTGTTCATATTTTTCTTAATGGTTTCAGGGAACTCTTTCTATATGAAGGAAGTTAACCCTTTTATGTCATCTGTGGTGGTAATTTTTTCTTCGGTCTGTTTTTTGTTTTTATCGTGTTTATAGTCACATTTTTTCTAAACAGATGATTTTAATTTTTACGTGGCAAAATGTCCCAATTTTTTTTTTCTGTAGGGGTGCTGAATTGTGTGTGTGTGTGTGTGTGCACGTTTCATGAGAAAAAACATTGAACACTTGAGACAGAAAGGTAGGTTAGGCCTACCATGAAAAAAAACCCTCAATAAATGTTTGTGGGAAATGTGGCTGAGTGGGAATTCAAGTTTCAATCAAAAGTGGTGTGACGAACTATAAACGAACAAAAATGTGGACATTGTCTGCCAAAATTTGTTTAGTGTATGTAACAGCTTTTGGAGAGATTTTCACTGCTATGCTTTTCTTTTATGCTTTGTTATTTGGGGTTTTAATTTCTCAAATGATCCCTTTTTTTTAGATTTCAAATTATAACCTATTTCCTGCACCATTGCTGACGCCCAGTGATCCATGTCAGAAGTACTTCCAGGTCAGATACATTTTCACGTATTTCAATGCAGAGAAGCAGTTGAATATTCAAACTTAAAAAAAAAGAGATAATGTTTAATGTTAAACTTATGATTTGCTAAAATAACATGTTTTTGAATTTCATTGTTCTTCACTAATGTAATAGAAAAATGAATCTTTAAAATCAAGTAGAAGAATTAGTTGGACTTAACCATATTTGTGTAATAATTGCATGAATACTTATAATGTAAAAATATTTTAGTTGACTGTGACAGGAGCTTAAAAATGTCAAATTTTACCATCTAGCATTGTATATTACAACCTGGGTACTACTGAAATGTGAACAAAGGAGTAGGTGTTGGTGTTGAGTCTCTCAATCTGCATCTTATTAATAGCTTGTAGAGTTTGCTTAGACAGAAACCCCCCCCCACCCCCAATACTGAATATATTCTTCTCCTTGGGTCTAATCAGCAGATTAATTTCAGGTCTTAGGAAAACGACCTTAATTTTACTGTACGTCCCTTTTTTGGTCTCGTGATAGATGCTAGTCTACACACAACATGGTGTGGGATTTAATCCCTAGCCTCACAGTTACATAATAAGGAAAAAGCAATTGCAGTAACATTTCAAATTAAACATCATATAGGACTTCAAGTGACAGATAGATCTGGATAGATTTCATATTTATTAGGGCACATATTGCTCCGCAAGTTCTGAGTTTTTAAATAAGTAGATTTAAACCATTGGCAAATAGATACTAATGTCCCTAAATTCTAAACTTATTATTAAATATAATCAAGCTGCTGTCTCCTTTATATGACATTTTTCATGTTACATTTCAACAAAGAACTAAAATAAAACGTAGTAAACACTAAGCTCATAGAGGTATATGAGAGGCAAGAAATATTCTTTTATAAAAAGCAGCCAAAAACTATGACAAACCTGAGTTCACAAAGGAAAGTCAGTGTCTTAGAGCTGATTTTTAGAAGCCATCTAATCATAACAGTGTGATGATTTGGGGAGGGTATGGATTTTGTCAATGCATATTTTGTCAAAACATATTGAATAGATATATTAGTTATGGAAAAATCAAGAAAAATACATATGTTCTTTAGAAAATAGATTTTAAATGTTGAGAATAATTCCCTTTAGGGATCCTTTAACTTTTAAAATCATATTTTTATGAGATAGATTATTAATAGATAAGATTATTATTATAGTCTTATCTTCAAGGTACACTAGTATGAAAACAGTAAAATAAAGCTGGCAAGTGTATAAAATGAAATGTATTCCTCTAAGTGAAGGTAGACTAATAAAATAACTTCTAGAAATTTCCTGTTCTTGATACATTTTGTTATGCTGATGTTTTCATTGTTCATGGTGGTGCTCAAACAGCTTTATTCTTTGGCGGTTATGTAAGAGATACTGAAACAGTTATCTAGCCTGGTTTTTAAATAACAGCTACTAGTCTCATGCATCGGTATGACATATAACACATTTTACAAGGAAAGAGGTATTCTTAGTTCAGTGGAAAATCCTATTCCAGCCATTTTTTCACTTGAAAATTCAAATAGCGACTGGTGAGAGAGGGTCTGGACTAGTAAGTGGAGTTAGGTTTGCCTTCAGCTCCTTTTTCTAACTCTAGGGAGCTGTGACTACAGGGACATCTTTTAAAAACAAACATGCCAGAATTTATTTATTTATATATTTATTTATTTGTTTAATTTGTTTTGAGACAGAGTCTTGCTCTGACACCCAGGCTGGAGTGCAGTGGCACAATCTTGGTTCACTGCAACCTTTGTCTCCCAGGTTCAAGTGATTCTCCTGCCTCAGGCTCCTGAGTAGCTGGGATTACAGGCATGTGCCATGACGCCCGGCTAATTTTTGTAATTTTAGTAGAGACACGGGTTTTGCCACGTTGACCAGGCTGGTTTTGAACTCCTGGCCTCAAGTGATCTGCCAGCCTCAGCCTCCCAAAGTACTAGGATTACAGGCGTGAGTCACCATGCTCAGCCAAACATACCAGAATTTATACCATCATCTGCCTTTGAAATTCCTGTTGACCCTTCAGGATTCAGCTCCGGAGTCCCTTCTGAGCAGGTCTTAGACCATGATATCTAGTAATTACCCTATTTCAAGGATCCTGTTATTGTTTAACTTTTTTTCCCTTTCAGAATAGATTTGGAGCCCAGCTTATCAGTAACTCAAGAAAATATGTGACATTTCTTTATAGCTCACCTACTTTTTTTTTCACCTGAACCAATATTCCAAAGCTGGATCATCATCAGGCTTGCCCATAAAAGTCTAGAGCTCTATTAAAAAAAAAAAAAATTATCTTTGAAAGTCACTGAGACTTTACTAAAGAATGGAAACAGCTTAGAAATTGAGCAGAGAAGAGAGCTAGATGTGGTGGTGCATACCTGTAGCCCCAGCTACTTGGGAGTCTGAGTCAGCAGGAGAATCGCTTGAGCCCAGGAATTTGAGGCTGTAGTGCATGATGACTGTGCCTGTGAATGCACTCCAGCCTGAGCAACATAGTGAGACCCTGTCCCTTAAATTAAAAAAGAAATTGAGCAGAGAAAATGTCCTTGGAATATAATTTCCAAAGTTGACTATTCCGAAGGTCTTAATTCTTACTTGAATACACACATTCTGCTTGTGCTTCCTAAATAACTGATCATCACATCTGCCAGGTGTGATGTTGGGAATGGCAAGCATTCCCCCATCTGGAGTGCCTTTTTCTTTCTTGTCTGCTGCTGGGCTCCTTTCCACCCTTCAAGATCCAACTCAGCTCTTTTTTTCTTTTTTTTTTGAGGCAAAGTCTAGCTCTGTTGCCCAGGCTAGAGTTCAGTGGTACGATCTTGGCTCACTGCAACTTTTGCCTCCTGGGTTCAAGTGATTCTCCTGCCTCAGGCTCCCGAGTAGCTAGGGCTACTCGGTACAGGTGCGTGCCACCATGCCCGGCTAATTTTTTGTATTTTTAGTAGAGACGGGATTTCACTGTGTTAGCCGGGATGGCCTTGATCTCCGCACCTCGTGGTCCGCCTGCCTCAGCCTCCCAAAGTGCTGGGATTACAGGCGTGAGCCACCGCGCCCAGTCAGCTCTTCTTTTTGTGGGAAGCCTTCCTTGAACCTCTCTCCTCATCCCTAACATGGTGTTCCATAAGACCCTCTGCCAACTTCAGCCATTGTTAGTTTGTGTAATAACATATCCTTTCTCACTGCCAAATCTGATTTTCTTTTTTAGAAAATAACATTTCTTATTTTTTATAATCAACAAATAAAACATGTATATGTTTATTGTGTACAACATGTTGTTTTGAAATGTGTATACATTGTGGAATGGCTAAATCAAGCTCATTAAGATTGAGTTTGTTGAGAGGTATGTGATACATTTGTCTTGAATCAGTTCCACTTAAAACATTGAACTGAGTGAGTCCTCAGGCAGTTAAGTTTAATGGGACACAAGAAACCCTCAAGTGGGTAAGATCTGGCTGTTGAAATCACCCCTGTATCTGACACTCTGCATCAGCAGTGTGACATTGTTCTTCTAGTTAGAACATTCTGAGGCTCAAATCCTGCCATCTCCCTGGCCCGGTGACCCAAGCTGCCTTATTGATAACTTTTGCCTCTTTTGTTCACAGAGTTCTTATCATTTTTGTCACATTGAAGGTTTCCTTTCATGAGTAGTTTCATGAAGCCAGCTTTATTTAGCCTCTCCCTCCTAAAAGGAAAAGAAAAATCAGAGTTTATTTCATTTCCTTAATACTTTGTGGTCTAGTTCAAAAGGTGACATTCTTCAGGGTAGAAGTTTCACCATTAACTCCTTGGTGGAAATGAAATTGTATAGCAGAAAAATAAAAATGAAGAAAATGTGAAGTTTCATTCAAGAATGGGGCAAACATTGGACTTCTTTGGGCCCATTTATCAACCCTGGGCCCATTTGTCAGTTTCCAATTTTATAAGCATGTCGTGGGAGTAAAGGGAGAGCAGCAGGTTATTGAAGAGAGAAGTTCTTGTCATTACTGACAAACTCTTTCTTGACAAAAGGCTAAAGGTCTTAGGAAAGGGAAAAGGAGCAGGGGGAAAGCCAGGTTTAACTATAGGATGCAGCACAGGTTTGTATTAGGATGTGGTCTAAGTTACAGGGCCAGTCAGCCTGGTTGTATCTGTGCTGGGGCCTTTGTGGCTGGGATGGAGAGAAGCTGTGCAAGTCATGAAATTAAAGTGATCCTGGCTTATCCAATTTTGCTTAGGTTTCATAAAAAATACTTTGTGTATTAATGAGGGCTCTTTTAGTTGCAAAACAGAGAAAACCCAGCTCCAAGTGGCTTAGGCAAAATAAATACATAAATCTATTTACCTGAGAAGTCCAGCAGTATCATATTTCAGGCATGTCTTATTTTAGGGATTCAGTCATTAGGGCTTGCTCACTTTCTCTCTGTCTCTTGGCTTCGCTTTCTTTGGTAGAGTCATGCTGGGGCAGGTTATCTCTTCATAAGGACCCCTTGAAGCTCTAGGCTTGCATCTTTTAGTTCAAGAAAAAGAGAAGAGAGAGCACCACTATTATCCTTCTGGCAAGTCTCATGGTTGGCTGGCTTCATGTGGGTCATACGCTTTTCCTTGAACCAGCCACTAGAGCCATGGGAATTTGCTACTGTGATTGGCTGTGCCTTGGCCATGTGCCCCCTGAAATAAGGGGTACAATCATCTCTGCCTGAAACACATGGGCCTAACCCCTAGAGTTTATGCTCTATAGGTATCTTTACTTTGTTGGTTTTGTTCACTGCTATATCCTCAGCACTTATAAGCATATCTGGCATGGTGTAGTGAACAGAAAATATCTGTTGAATGATTGAATGGGTGTGGAGGAAGGCTGAGTCCCCAAGAAAATTTGTGAGGCTTTTAACAGATAAGGAGGAAACACATGCCAGGCTATAATAGATGTTTCTTCATCGTGCATGCAGGAGAGCAACGACAGCAGTAATATTAGCTCTTGTCACACTCTTAAATCTGAAGTTATACCCATCTCTGGAATAGGAATCGATCCTCTTGAATTGATGTTGGAGCTTCGTAACATAGCATGATGAATAGATGTGGAGGGGATGGCAAAATCACTGGGGGCCCCATCCATCTGTCAGGAATCCAAGAGAACCACCTTTGTGCTAAAAACTAACCCTCGTTGTTACTGGTATTTTGCTTATTCATTCTTCATTTAGTTTTGCTTATTTTGTTCACTGCTGTGTTCTTGACCTTTAGGAGAGTGCCTGGTACATAGTAGGCTCTTGGTAAATATTTAATGAATGAATGAGGAAATGAATTAAGGAGTCAAAAAACATTTATTGTGTCTTCTTACATGCTAGACTTTATAATAAAAGGAACCGGAAGTTCTGGAAAATGAAAGGGAAATGAAAAGCATAGCCCCAGTGAAATATCGTTTCACACCAACTAGGATGGCTGTAGTAAAAAAGAGACAGTAACAAGTGTTGACAAGGATGTGGATAATTTAGAACCCTTATACACTGTTGGTGGGAATGGAAAATGGTACAGTGGCTTTTGTACTAAGTCGGTCTGGAAGTTCCTGAAAATGTTAAATATATATATACATAATGTGATATGTTTATAAAAATATAAAACAGTGTGTGTGTGTGTGTATACATACAAATGCAAGTTACTATTCTCAGCAGTTCCACTCCTGAGTACACACTCAAGACAATTGAAAATGTGCTACTGAAACACCAGGGGTTCAATCTAGGTCCTGCTGCTCACTGGACAGAAAGTTAGATCACTGAGAGGACGAGTATTGCTAAGGAAGAAGGCTTTAATCGGGTGCTGCAGCTGAGAAGACAGGAAAGGAGCTCAGTCTCAAATCCATCTCCCTGACCAACTAAAACTAAGGGTTTATATAGCAGGGAAGAAACGTAGCAAAGTGTACCAAACAGGATCTAGGTAGGATCAAGGGAGCAGTTAGGATGAATGAGGGTCCAGCATCTCATTGTCTGGATGCAGTGATCTGGTGAGTTTCAGTTATTTGGTACTTTTTTTTTCTGAGAGACCTGAAGATCATTTCCGGATGAAGGATCTCAGATAAAACAAATATAAATTTATTTTAAGACCAGAAGGGTCGATTTCTATGTTTATCAAAAAAAGCTATCTGTGGGACTATTGGGTCAGTTTTACATGCCCATACAAAAAAAATCTTGTATATGAGTGTTAACTCATAATAGCTAAAAAGTGAAAACAACCCAAATGTCCGTTAACTAATGAACAAATAAAAAGTGGTATGTCCATACAATGGAATATTGTCCAGCCATAAAAAGGAATGAAGTACTGATACATGCTACAACATGGATGAACCTTGAAGATACAGTAAATGAGAGAAGCCAGTAACAAAAGATCTCATATTATATGATTCTGTTTATATGAAATGTCTGTCATCACCAAGTTCACATAAACAAAGTAGTGTTTGCAGGGGTTAGAGGGAGGGACGAATGGGGCGTGACTGTTAATCGGTACAGGATTTCTTTTTGGGTGATAAAAATGTTCTCAAATTAGATAGTATTAATGGATGCACAACTCTGAGAGTATACTAAATAGCACTGAATTGTGTACTTTAAAATATGGTATATAAATGTATGATATAAAAATTTTTTAATGTTTATTTTAGGTTCAGGGGTACATGTGAAGGTTTGTTACATAGGTAAACACATGTCACGGGGGTTTGTTGTTCAGATTATTTCATCACCTGGGTATTAAGCTCAGTACCCGATAGTTATCTTTTATACTCCTCTCCCTCCTCCCACACTCCACACTCTAGTATCTGTTGTTTCCTTCTTTGTGTTTGCAAGTTCTTATCATTTAGCTCCCACTTGTAAGAGAAAACGTGTTATTTGATTTTCTGTTCCTGCATTAGTTTTCTAAGGATAATAACCTCCAGCTCCATCCATGTTCCTGCAAAAGACATTATCTTATGCTTTTTTTAAATGATGGCGTAGTATTCCATGGTATATATGTACCACATTTTCTTTTTTTTCTTTTTTTCTTCTTTTTTGTTTTTTGGAGTTGGAGTCTTGCTCTTTTGCCCAGGCTGGAGTGAAGTGGCACGATCTTGGCTCACTGCAACCTCCACCCCCCAACTCCCAACCCTCACCCCCCTGGCTTCAAGCGATTCTCTGGCTTCAGCCTCTCAGCCTCCCAAGAAGCTGGTATTATAGGTGTCTGCCACCACACCCAGCTAATTTTTGTATTTTTAGTAGAGACAGGGTTTCACCATGTCGGCCAGGCTGGTCTCGAACTCCTGATCTGAGAAGATCCACCCACCTCAGCCTCCCAAAGTGCTAAGATTACAGGCATGAGCCACCATGACTGGCCCACATTTTCTTTATCCAGTTTGTCATTAATGGACATATAGGTTGATTCCATGTCTTTGCTGTTGTGAGTAGTGCTGCGGTGAACATTCATGTGTATGTGTGTTTATGATAGCATGATTTATATTCCTCTGGGTATGTACCCAGTAATGGGACTCCTGGGTTGAATGGTAGTTCTGCTTTTAGCTTTTTGAGAAATTGCCACACTGCTTTCCACAACAGTTGAACTGATTTACACTCCCACTAACAGTGTATAAGTGTTCCCTTTTCTCCGTGACCTTGCCAGCATCTATGATTTTTTGACTTTTTAGTAATAGCCATTCTGATTTGATTTGCATTTCTTTAATGATCAGTGATATTGAGCTTTTTTTCATAAGCTTGTTGGCCAAATGAATGTCTTCTTTTCAGAAGTGTCTGTTTATATCCTTTGCTCGCTTTTTAATGGACTTGTTTGTTTTTCTCTCGTAAATATGTTTAATTAAGTTCCTTTTAGTGTTGTGGGAATGAAGGAGGACCAGAGAGACCACGGTAAAACAGGAGGATTTTTATTGAGTGCACTCAGACCTAGCGGATTAACATCCAAAAACTGGGTCTGGAACAAAGACAGCACTAGAATTTTAGACACACTTCTAAAAGGGGGTGGGCTAGCCTGAAACAAGTTTACAGTGGTACAAATCATAGTGGCGTGACAGCAAAGATACAGAGGCGGAACAAAGGCAGTTAATTAAATTGCGACAGGTTCTTCATAACTCAGGATTACATGTGACTCTTCCTGTGTGGTCCAGATGGCTGTTATCGAGGCTTGCTCTAGTGCCTTGCACAGGCTTATCTTTTAACCTTCGCTGTGGCGCCTAGATGACTGCAGCCCAGGCCTGCTTAGGCATGTCTTATAATCTTCACTGTGCTGCTTAGAATACTCAACAGAATACTCAAAGTTACTAGAAAACAGGAATCTATAAACTATAAAGTTTACTCATAGAGGAATGGAAAATTTGATTTCTTCTCCCTATGTTGAGGGAGTGCTGGGAGAGTCTCCAGAGCACATTCCTTTGAGCTCTGGCTTCTTAGATAATATTGAGACTTCACCTGGGTCCAGGCTTTGCCTGTTTCTGCCTTTGGGATGAGTCACCCTAATATAGAAAGCTTGTTTTTCTCTTTTTAATTTTATTTTTCTTTCTTTCTTTAATTTCCTCCCTCAGTAAGTGCTGGATATTAGACCTTTGTCAGATGCATAGTTTGAAGATTTTTCTCCCATTCTGTAGGTTGTCTGTTTACTCTGTTGATAGTTTCTTTTGCTATGCAGAAGCTCATGAGTTTAATTAGATCCTACTTGTCAATTTTTGCTTTTGCTGTGATTGCTTTTGGTGTCTTTGTCATGAAATCTTGACCCATTCCTTTGTGCAGGATGGTACTGCTTAGGCTGTCGTCCAGGCTTTTTTATAGTTTGGGGTTTTACATTTAAGTCTTTAATTCATCTTGATTTGATTTTTGTATACACAATAAGGAAAGGGTCCAGCTTCAATCTTTTGCATATGGCTAGCCAGTTATTTCAGTATCATTTATTGAATAGGGAGTCTTTTCCCCATTGCTGTTTTTTGTCAGCTTTGTTGAAGATCAGATGGTCATAGATGTATGGCTTTATTTCCGGACTCTCTATTCTGTCCCATTGGTCTATATTCCTGTTTTTGTACCAGTACCATGCTGGTTTGAGTACTGAAGCCCTGTAGTATCATTTGAAGTTGGGTAACATGACGCTTCCAGCTTTGTTCTTTTTGCTTGGGATTGCCTTGGTTAATCTGACTCTTTTTCTTGGTTCCATATGAATTTTGAAATAATTTTCTTTAGCTCTGTGAAGAATGTTGATAGTTTGATAGGAATAGTATTGAATCTGTAAATTGCTTTGGGCAGAGTAGCCATTTTAATGATACTAATTCTTCCTACCCATGAGCATAGGATGTTTTTCCATTTGTTTGTGTCTTTGATTTCTTTGAGCCGTGTTTCATAATTCTCATTGTAGAGATCTTTCACCTCCCTGGTTAGCTGTATTCCTAGGTGTTTTATTCTTTTTGTAGCAATTGTGAATGGGATTGCCTTTCTGATTTGGCTCTCTGCTTGGCTGCTGTTAGTGGATAAGGATGCTAGTGACTTTTGTACACTGATTTTGTATCCTGAAACTTTGCTTAAGTTGTTTATGAGCTGAAGGAGCTTTTGGGCTGAATCTGTGGGGTTTTCTAGATATAGTATATAAATTATATCTCAATAAAGCTGTTATTTTAAAAAATGAATGGGATAGTCACTTTCCTCAAGGCATTTGCAATTTAGAAGAAGACATAGACATAGCATCTAATCATAGAAGTCTGCAACTTCTTATCTACTGAGGAAGTATGCAAGAACTGCTAACTCATGCCCCCATATTTAACAATATGCCCGATGCTTTTCAGATCAAAAAATGGAGAACTTTGAGCTGATAGGATTGCAACTGATGAACAGTCATGTTTGACAGGGAAGTACCCCATTCTGCTCTAGGTTACAAAACATATGCCTTTGACTCTAAATAGTCCTTGTTCTTTTGGAAGTCATGATAGAGTTGAGTAAGAATTTATTTGAGCCAAGACTGAGGAGCAAGATAAATTGGTCTATACATTATATTAAAGGATTTTATTTTAACTCTTGCTCAGATGCTACGTGGGGTAAAAGCTGAGATAACTAACTAACCATTGATCGCCCTTTCCCTGTCTGATATGAGTCCCTTTTTCAAGGAAAGGAAAGATTAATTTCCTGTTGACTTAACTATTAATAACAGTGGTTTCCTTTCAGTGTTTAATAAGAAACTCTCAGAAATTCTGCGTAGACATTTTATGTCAACATTTCTTGAGATGTTAATGAAACACTTGCCTTTCCCATTTTACTCGAGGATTTATTCTTCAAACGTTTATGACTGCTTACTGTGGGCTAGGCTTCTGTGCTGGTTGGTGGAGGTCACAGTCTAGTGGGAAACTCAAACAGGTTAATAGTAAAACAGCATGAATGATGCTGTAATAGAGATGCATTTACGAAGGTGTGAGAATTGGGAGAAGGAGACTCCAGAGGGACAAGAGAAGGCTTCATAAAGAGGTGACATCTTTTCTGAATCTTCAAAGATGAGTAGGAATTTGCTGGAGGGAGGGAAGGATGCTGAGAATGTGTGGAAGGACAAGGAAGATGATGTATGCGATGAGAGCATTCCATGTGCCTCTGAAATAATTAACTCCATGTACATCATTTTATTCTTCCCAGATCTCACACTTCCTATTCCAATGGTTCTCCATCTTGGCCACAGATGAGAATCACCCCAAGAACGTTTTAATGCCCTAACTGTGCCCAATCCCAGAGTAACTGAATCAGAATCGTGGAAGTATCTTTGTAGGTGGGGCCTAGGCATCTATACTGTTTAAAAGCCCCCCAGGTGGCTTTTCCATGTGGCCAGGGTTGAGAACATTTCCTCATTCCCTTCACATCTGTTCCTCTGTGTCTGGAATTTATTCCTTCCAGTGGGTTCTTGGTCTCACTGACTTCAAGAATGAAGCTGCGGACCCTCGTGGTGAGTGTTACAGCTCTTAAAGATGGTGTGTCCAGAGCTTGTTCCTTCAGATGTTCAGATGTGTCTGGAGTTTCTTCCTTCTGGTGGGTTCATGGTCTCGCTGACTTCAGGAGTGAAGTCGCAGACCTTCACAGTAAGTGTTACGGCTCTTAAAGGTGGTGCATCCTGAGTTGTTTGTTCCTCCCCGTGGATTTGTGGTCTCACTGACTTCAGGAATGAAGCTGCAGACCCTCATGGTGAGTGTTATAGCTCATAAAGGTAGAGCAGACCCAAAGAGTGAGCAGCAGCAATATTTATTGTGTAGAGCAAAAGAACAAAACTTCCACAGCGTGAAAGGGGACCTGAGTGGGTTGCCACTGCTGGCTCTGGTGGCCAGCTTTTATTCCCTTATTTGGCCCCGCCCATGTCCTGCTGATTGGTCCATTTTATAGAGCACTGAATGGTTCATTTTACAGAGTGCTGATTGTTTTGTTTACAATCCTGTAGCTAGACACAGAGTGCTGATTGATGTGTTTTTACAGAGTGCTGATTGGTGCATTTACAATCTTTTAGCTAGACACAGAGTGCTGACTGGTACATTTTTACAGAGTTATGATTGGTGCATTTGCAATCCTTTAGCTAGACACAGAGCACTGATTGGTGCATTTACAATCCTCTAGCTAGACAGAAATGTTCTCCAAGTCCCCACTCAACCCAGGAAGTCCAGCTGGCTTCACCTCTCAAGCCCCCCTCTAAACAGGACACCCCAACTGCTGTTGGGAATTGGGCATCAACCGCTCTAGCTACTTCCTGCTGGATGGGGACAAAGAAGGGGCCCTGCAGTTGTGGTGTTCTCCAGAGGGGAATTCTTTAGGCCAGTGAAATGGCCAGAAGGTTGGTCCAGGGGTCCTTGGTAGAAGTTGTTAGTTGAGCTCATTCGGGGTTCCATTTGTAAGACCATCTGTAGCTTGATGGCGGTGATCCTAGAGGAAACAAATTTGACAAGGAGGTTAAAAATACAGGGCCTGAAGGTGAGGAATAGCAAGATGGCTGTCATGGAACCTAGAAAGGGGAGAAGCCATGTTGCTTAACTCCAGAGGTTGGTATAAGAGTTTGAAAGGCGTTGTGGGATTTCAGAAGCCTTTTCCTGTAAACGCCAGGTGGCATCTCTTACTATCCCTGACTTGTTAGTGTAAAAACAACATTCTTCCCCTAAGAAGATGCAGAGTCCTCCTTTCTCAGCAGTGAGGAGGTCTAGGCCTCGGCAGTTTTGGAGAGTCACTGCTGCCAAAGAGTCTATTTGGGATTGCAGCGGAAGGATAGATTTCGTTATTTCTTGCAAACTGTCTGAGAAATCCTTTGAGAGCATGTGGTGGTAGGATAATACATGTTACACTGTTAACTTTTAGCAAAGTTTACTTTTGTTGAAAACTTTGTAGGTTTGGGACTTCAATTATTCTTTGCTATTAATAAGATCTCGTTCAGTCCATATTAACTTAGAATTGATACAGGTGGCTCCTTCCTGATTCTGTAAGTACTTTAAGGTTTGGCTGAGTGCAAACAGCTGGCACGTTTGAGCACACCAATTATTAGGCAATTTTCCTAACTCTGCTTCTACAAGAGTTCCCTTATCACTTACTGAATACCCATTGTGTCTTTTTCCTTAATCCCCTGGGAGGAACCATCTATAGTCCTGTCCTGAAGGGAGTTCCTCCTAGATGTGGTTGGACCTTTGTATGGTAATTAGTCAAAATTTAGATCCCCTGTTAGGATACCCTGGGGGGTTAAGGATTTTTGATAGGAAGGCTATGGGTTGTCAGTGGCCTCAGTGCTTTCAGGCTACTCTCTTGTTTACACTGACAACAAGGTGGTATTAGAGTGTTATAGGGTTACAGAGAAGACCTTCAGTTATTAATTATAGGTTTTAAATTAACCCTAGCTTTTAAAGGAATAGGGTACACTTTTTTTTCTTTACTACTTCTATCTCTCTCTCTTTGATTCCTTCTTTGTCTCTTCCTCAGTTTCCTTCTCTCTTTGACTTTCTGTCTCTCTGTCTCTTCCTCTGCCTCTCTCTATCTTTCCCCACTCTGTCTCTCTCTTCAACTCCTTGCCTCTGTCTCTTCCTCTCTCTGTATCCTTCTGTTTCTCTGTTTCTTCCTCTCTCTTTCTCTGACTTTCTGTCTTTTTCTTTCTCTCTTTCCTTTCTGCTGCCTCTGCCAGCTGCTTATGCTGCTGTTCTCCCCTCTCCTTCCCCTTTTAATGGCTTCGGTAGTGTAAGACTGCCACCTCCTTGGGTTTTTGCACTGTGTGCAATACCTTTACCTTCCTGGGACCTCTGACCCTGGCCTTTTCCTTTTCTCCCACTTCTTTACCCTTTCTACCGTGCAGTCCCCTCATTTCCTGCTTTCTACAGGCCAGGTCCCAGGGCACACCCTCATCTGTACATATCAACACATTTGACACCTTCATCACCTTTTTAAGTTCCCTGCTACACCACACCCCTAGACTGTTTCCTCTCTGGGAAAACTTTCTCTTCATAGATAAAATTAAGTCGGTCAGTTTCGCTTTTGCTCAGTTTTGTGTCACTATAGTGACATACGTGTCCTTGTCCTTACTGCCTCTCTTCCCTCCTAGCGTGAAGTGTCCCTTATCTTGGGCAGGGCTGACTGTTTCCAGTCCACGCTTGTCCCTTCTCTTTGCTCATCACCTGGTTTCTACCTTACTATTCTGTTCCTCTTTCGTGTTTCCACTTTTCCTCTCTTTGTTGCCTTCTGCTTTTATAGCCTTTAAACAATGGTAGAATCTCATCTTCAAAAGTAAAAAGTCCTCCCCGTAACCCTGGGTCATCCTCCAGCTACTATCCTGTGTCCCCGAACTGTGTTCTTAGTGAAGCTCCTTGAATAAAGCTCACTCTCTGCCCACCTCTGCCATTCTCCTGAAGCTGACATGATAGAAGTCACCAGTGTCTTTCTAATTACTCAATTCACCAGACTCTTCAATCCTCACCTCTGAATCCAAGTGGCTAATGGGAACCTTATCTTTCTACCCTGGTCAAGGGATGACCAGAGCTGGAACTGCAGTAGTGGGAGAGTAAGACTTTCACCCCCATACCTAAGTCTCTTGTGACTACCTTGTCCTCTCCCGCTTTCTTGACTGGACTATTACAAAGAGCCTCCCAACTGCTCCTGCTTCCCTGTGGTAAATGGCAGAGTCCAAGGCCAGAGAATGAGCCTAAAAATGGGGCCAGCCTACCTCTTTGGCTGATTCAGGAGACACTGTCTGTGTACCTCTTTCCACTGTTTCTCTGATGACCACTGATGTTTTAATTGCCTGGTTTACATTACTTCTTTAATGTCTTTTCATCATAGTTGTTGCTTGCTTGAAGAATATGCTAGAGGAAAAAGGCCCAACATATACACAGATACACCACACACACACTTAGAATGTACACGTCAGCCTTCCATTCATTCTTTCTGCTGTTGCCTCAGGGTCAGGTCCAAAGTGTTAGAGCATGCTTGAGAAGAATCCCTGCCTTTGCCCTTCCCCTCCATCATAACGCGTCTCCTTTCACGTCTTGATTTGTTCAGGCTCCCTTGATAATAATCCTCCCTTCCCTGAAGATCCTCTCCAACCCTAGGTGAGTAGCCCATTTATTCCTCTGCACCTGCCGCCCGCCACACTGGGTGATTTCTGTGACTTTATTGTGTATTTTTCTTCTACAAGTTTGAAAGCACTTAGAGGTGGGGACTTTATGTTCGTTGGTTTTCCAATTCCTAGCACAGTACCCAGCAAGAAGAAAGTGCTCAGTCAGTGGTGGCTTGAGGTATGGTGGTCAGAAATAAAAGTATGCAAGGAAGGAGGGAGCTATAAGATCATAATAATCCCTAACATGTATTGAGCTCTTACAGTATGCCAGCCATTATGTCAAAGGTTTGACAGTCATCTGTTTTAGTCCCCAGCAAAACTCAATGAGGTGTAGATACTATTATAATTTCATTTTACAGCAAAGAAATTGGGAGTTTAAGTAACTTGTCGGTTGTGTTAAAGAGTTTGGTCTTGTTTCTTAGGTCTTTTGATTCCAAAGAAAACAGTTAAATATTAGAAGGTTTAAAGAAATATTGTAAGATTTTCTTTTATTTAAAGAGAAACACAAACCTCTATCCTCTTAAACCTGAGGAATGTATATATTTGTTTTCATAATTAAACCCTCATAGACCCAACTTCTTTGTTCCTTCTTAGTCTCTTTCCTCCCAGTGTGTCTCTGCAACAAGACCGTTTTAATCACTCAGACCAATAAGAGTAGGGGGTAATCTGGGGGCCCTGGCAGGCAGCCCTGCACTATATTACTTGGGTACAAAGTGGTGACTGGAGCTCACATTTATTGTTATAAATTCTCTGTAGGCATTGCTCATTTTACTTGTCATGTAAACCAGGTACTATTATTGCCCCATTTTTAACTAGTAAGTAGCTTGGATAGGTCTTGAGCCTTTCTCTCTTTGACCATGAGATCTGTGCTCTTAACCCTTACAGCACTGCCTCTCACTTGGGGCTGCTTTCTTGCAGCCTTGATCTTTCTAGGATTTTGCTAACCTCTAGCTACTTCATGACCCTTTTGAGCCCAAGGACTTCCCAGCTAATATGTAACTCCTGGAGGAATTCTATAGTTCATGGGATTAGCTTGGCTGCCTTAGCTGTAGTATTGAACTTTTACCTTTGCCTCCACATGATACCATTATTTAATATCTAAGATATTACTCAAACTGTGTTCAGGTTTTGATATATGAAAACAACATATACAGGCTGGGCCTGGTGGTTCATGCCTGTACCCCAGTACTTTGGGAGGCTGAGGTGGGAGGATTACTTGAACCCAGGAATTTGAGACCATCATGGGCAACAAAGTGAGACCCCTGTCTCTACAAAAAGTCAAAAAATTAACCAGGTATGGTGTGTACGCCTGTGGTCTCAGCTACTTAGGAGGCTGAGGTAGGAGGATCACTTGAGCCTAGGAGGTTGAGGCTGCAGTGAGGCATGTTCCTGCCACTTGTATTCCAGCCTGGGTGACAGAGCAAGACCCTGTCTCAAAAGTAATGATAAATAAATAACCAACCCTGCCTCAAAAGTAATAAATAAGTAAATAAACAAACCAATAAATATGGCATATACAGAGCTGCATTTGTTCATTCAGTTTGTTTTGGATGGTCCTTTTCCATTCAGCCTCTTCCCACTCCTGCCTGCCTTCCATTATTTCTAGCAAAAGAGTTACATGGCGCCTGAGAGGGTAATGGGATACCAAAGACTGTGAAAATGTGGCTAGAAGTCTTTTTTTTTCTTTTTTTGTTTTTTGAGACGGAGTTTTGCTCTTGTTGCCCAGGCTGGAGTGCAATGGCACAATCTCGGCTCACTGCAACCTCTACCTCCCAAGTTCAAGCGATTCTCCTGCCTCAGCCTCCTGAGTAGCTGGGATTACAGGCATGTGCAATCTGCCTGTCTTATTTTGTATTTTTAGTAGAGACGGGGTTTCTGCATGTTGGTCAGGCTGGTCTCGAACTCCTGACCTCAGGTGATCTGCTCACCTCAGCCTCCCAAAGTACTGGCATTACAGTCATGATCCACAACACCTGGCTGTGGCTAGAAGTCTTAATCTGTATATCCAGGATATAAAAGCTACTTAAATATTAAAAATCACCTAGAAATTCTGATGGTATTCTTTCTGAAAATATGTATGGTTATAAACAAAGTAAATAAAAATATCTCCCTAATAACATTGCTAGAATGTATAATAGTACCTAGCATCATACATAGAAATTTTTTGCCATGCCTTTTAGGAAGCCAGCAGATTTGCACTTTCTCGTAATGTCACTCTAAATACCTAAGAGTCTAAAAATAACTTTCTCTCATGTATCTATGCTCTGAATATGTGTCTCAGGGAAAACTTAATGTAGGTTTCAGGTAGGCCCTTCTCATATGAAATGCTACTCTTGAGTGAAGTTAAATTATAAATTGAAACATAATGTTTCCCATAAAATGGTATAATAGTTGTAGTCAAACAGTAATAAAGAAACAATTTTTTAAAAATTTAATTGTCAAGAGTATTGTTTAAAAGGCAGAAACCTTCCAGTGGATTGGGTAGAGGAAAAGGAAATTTGGCAAAAGGAAAAACCACACAACATTCTCTGTTTCTGTAAAATGAGGCCTAAGAACTAAGGTGGGGTGCTGGGTAAGAAGGAAGCCTTATAAATAGTAACTTTAAAGAATAGGGCCCAAGATCCTAACCCTTGGGATTACAGCCCTGGACTCTCTTATGGGCCACATGGTCATTCTGTATAAAAATGGCCATGGTCTGGAATGGAGAATGAATGTTGCCTTGCTTCCTGGAAGCATAGGGACTCTAGAATGAGTAACTTAGTAAAATTGCCCAACCTAAGTATTTGATGATGGAGAGATACCTCTAAGCTCCCAAACAGGGAAATTCTTGCCCTCCTCTCCTGTGAAGATCCCTGTTTTGCCTGGGGGAGGAAGAGGGAATTGTCAGAATACAATTTCAGGAATTTTAGGAGCTGTGCTTTGGTTGATCTGCTGCTGAGGTAGAGATAATCAAAGTCTCTGTGGAGGGCAAAAGGATCAGATAAGAAAGAAGTCACTCCTCATAGACTGAGAAATCTGAAACCTTAGGAATTCTTGCTGATGAATTTTATTCCCTTCTAGTCTAAGAAACCTTTCTTTCTTCCTAGCAAGAGACATATAGAATAAATCAGTAACAGCGCAAACAATATTTGAGATAAATGCAATTGTCTGATAGTTTCCTAGGAGTTCTGCAGAGGCACGTGATGACTGCAAACAGCTGAGTCTGTATTTTCATTCAGTGGAATATATTCAAACTCCTCTGGGAGCTCTAACATGTTGTCTGTAGCCAAGGTTTCAATGCTACAGTAATAGTTTTGTGCGAGTTCTTCAGAAATTAAGCCATTTCTTCAAAATTTCTGTTTAGTACAAACAGTAAGCCCAGGTCAAAAATGTTCACCAAGACATTAGCAAACTCTAATGGAGGTTTGGTTTTCCAGGCATTCAGAACACAGTTTCTAAACATGATTGAGAAAAATTACCTTGGATGTATGGAGCATCATTGAACAATGACCTTTCGGGTTGACTAAGAATGCTGAAGCCCCAGAGGAATCTTGAGCAATTTTTTGTTGTTGTTGCCTGAAGGAACCGAAGAATAAAAATGTAGTGGGAATATTTGGAAAGGGGATGGTTTTTCAAGCTTGTAAAAAATGAAGACCAGCCACCAGAAGAAAATGCTTTTATGTGAATTCAAAGAGAAATGTTTTTTAATTTTAAGTAAAATTTAGGTCCTCAGACTTCTTAGCTTTTCTATAAATTGGCTTTTGGTTATCCACGTTAAGCCCTTTATTTGCTCCTATTTAATATAGGAACAAATGGTGAAATAAAGAGGAAAATGGGTCCATTCTATGAGAATGTATTTGCAGTGGAAGCATTTCTTCTTTTCGTTTTCTGTATAAAAATATTTACTCGCACTGTATAATATACTAAGTAGTTTAATCACGGCAAGTGTCTAATGACCTTTTTTTTTTTTCCAGCTGACTCAGGTGTGGACACCTTGGCAGTGTTTATGGCCAGCAGCGGAACTACAGACGTCACAAATCGGAACAGCCCAGCCACACCACCAAACACCCTTAACCTCCGTTCCTCCCACAATGAACTGTTGAACGCTGAAATAAAACACACAGAAACCAAGAACAGCACACCTCCCAAATGCAGGAAAAAATATGCACTAACTAACATCCAGGCGGCCATGGGCCTCTCAGATCCAGCTGCACAGCCCCTGCTGGGAAATGGCTCTGCCAACATCAAGCTGGTGAAAAATGGGGAGAACCAGCTCCGGAAGGCTGCAGAACAAGGGCAGCAGGACCCCAACAAAAACCTGAGCCCCACTGCAGTCATCAACATAACTTCTGAGAAGTTAGAGGGTAAAGAGCCCCACCCACAGGATTCCTCGGGCTGTGAGATTTTACCCTCCCAGCCCAGGAGAACTAAGAGCTTCCTAAATTACTATGCAGATCTGGAAACCTCAGCCAGAGAACTAGAGCAGAACCAAGGCAACCGCCATGGGATTGCGGAAGAGAAATCCCAGCCAGGCCAGGGCCAGGCCTCCACCATCATTGGGAATGGTGATTTGCTGCTGCAGAAACCAAGCAAACCCCAGTCCAGCCCTGAAGACGGCCAAGTAGCCACGGTGTCATCCAGCCCAGAGACCAAGAAGGATCATCCGAAAACAGGGGCCAAAACCGACTGTGCACTGCACCGGATCCAGAACCTGGCACCAAGCGATGAGGAGTCCAGCTGGACAACATTGTCCCAAGACAGTGCCTCACCCAGCTCCCCGGATGAAACAGGTACCCCTGGGGAAGGCATAGCCTCAGCTGGCACTTTCTTTTGGTCTTTTCAACTATTGGTGGAGTAAATCTCTAGACTGACCAAAAATGTCCATTTATATGCAGAGAGGAACGTAAGCCTCTTGCGGTAAAATTGGGCAATTTATTTACAAAATATTATTTCATTCCTCAACCATATCTTAGGTTAGTTTTATTTTGGATCGTACATAAAGCTGTTTGTTCTGGGAAGCATTTTTGTAAAATAAACAGGTCCTTGGTGTTAAGTACAGTAAAATATCATCTGTTTAGAAATTACACTTCCAGTGCATAGGTAGACCATTTCTCTATGCTATCTAGAAATACTGGGTTTTGGTAAGCAAAATAATAAACAAAGTTGTGGGGGGAAGGATATAACCCAATTAAGAGAACTATTTTAAAGTCCTCGAAAGAACTTACTTATGGTGAAGCTCATAAAAAGTTAAAACATTAGCCATCTGTTCATTAAAGGCATTTCTCTTTTTGACATTTACTGAGGAGTATTTTACTAGCCTTAAGTAATATTTAAAAGTGGGAAAATAGTATTTCTTGAAAAATATATTCAGAAATTTAGGCTTTTAACTAGTCTAATTGAGACCAGTCTTTCTGGACTTTTGTATATATTTGTAATATTTTGGATTTCTTGGAGGTGTTAAAATGGTGACAGCTACTTTATATATCATTTTCTCATAGCTCCCACTATACTGATCGTAAGATTGAAAAATTTGGAGAACTTTATTGTATCTGAATTCAGCGTAAACAAGCACTCAGAAAGGCTAATTTTTTAAAAAGTAGTCCAGCAGTTCCCCTAGTGGGTCCCAGGGCTGTATTAATATAGATATAACAAAGAAAACAGAACCACCACGAAAGGAAATCACATTTTTACAACCTATAAGGTAGATAAATTACAAGGACTAAAGATAAGGAAAAGAGGAGTTAAGACATTAACTTGTTTAAGAAGAAAAAAAAGTAGCGTTTTTGAAGTGCCCTTTAAAATCCCAGTACTTTCAGTGATGCATACTGTTGTGGGATATGGCAGTAGGGAGGTTGAGATGAGGCCATTTCATCTCATAACTGTCTGGCCCTGCACATTACTGGAATCATAATTATGTTCAGTAATGTCCCTGAGTTCACAGCTCTCTATACTTTTTACCCATTTCGAGAATTCGTATTCAGCAGCTGATGGACGTTGTCACCTGCTAGAGTTTGAATCCATTAATACATGAAAGACTGATTGCACATCTTCCAGCCAAGCTCTACCTCCTGTGTTCATCGTTTACTGACACCTTGCTGTCTCCCTCTGGTCATGGCACCCTTTCTGCTGCTCTTCCTGGCATAGCCGGTTCTGTTGTAGTTAAATTTTAAACTAACCTAAAGTTTTGTTCAGGCACGGTGGCTCATGCCTGTAATCCCAGCACTTTGGGAGGCTGAGGCAGGAGGATCACTTGAGCCCACAAGTTCAAGACCAGCAAGACCCCATCTCTCACCCTCCAGAAAAAGTAGTTGAGCATGGTGGACGGTGGCATGTGCCTGTAGTTCCAACTACTTAGGAGACTGAGGCAGGAGGATCACTTGACACCAGGAGTTCGAGGCTGCAGTGAACCATGATTATGCTATTGCACTCTAGCCTGGGTGATGGAGCGAGACTCTGTCTCAAAAAACATAAATATATTTTTAAGTGAATAATTAAGCTGTCTCTGCCCTTCACCCTAGCCCCCTTTCCCAGTGATGACCATTAGCTTATATTTTTATTTCCTCTCAGAAAATATTTGAGTCATATATCCGCATACTAATAATAAATTTTAAGGCCGGTGTGATGGCTCGCGCCTGTAATCCCAGCACTTTGGAAGGCCAAGGGGGAGAGATGGCCTGAGCTCAGGAGTTTGAGACCAGCCTAGGAAACATGGTGAAACCTCTTCTCTACTAAGACATAAAAAATTAGCCAGGCATGGTGGCGGGTGCCTGTAGTCCCAGCTACTCTGGAGGCTGAGGCACGAGAATTGCTTGAACACAGGAGGCGAAAGTTGAAGTGAGCCAAGATCCCGCCACTGCACTCTAGCCTGGGTGACAGGCGAGACTCCATCTCAAAAAAATAAAAATTAGGCCAGGTGCAGTGGATCACCAGGTCAGGAGTTCAAGACCACCCTGACCAATATGGTGAAACCCTGTCTCTACTAAAAATACAAAAATTAAGTGGATGTGGTGGTGCGTGCCTGTAGTCTCAGGAGGCTGAGGCAGGAGAATTGCTTGACCCCGGGAGGTGGAGGTTACAGTGAACCGAGATGCGCCACTGCACTCCAGCCTGGGTAACAGAGCAAGACTCTGTCTCAAAAAAAAAAAAACTAAAAAATAAAATAAAATAAATTAAAATTTAAAAAATAATAAATTTTAAAATTTAGCCAAATTTTGTGATGATGTTTTTAGAATCTCTATGTTTTAGAGATAATATACTAATATAAAATACTAATCTATGTCATAGTATGACATATATAATACAGTATAACCCATACTGATAGAAACAATATTGTGTATGGGATTTTCTCCAAAATAATTGGGATTAGAAGGATAAAAAAAGAAACAAAATTGCCCATAAGCTGCTGATTGTTAAAGCTGCATTATGGGTATGTGCAGATTCATTAGATCTCTAATTTTGTATGTTTAAAATTTGTCACAATAGTTAAAACCAGGAAAAAGTTATTCTAATTAGATTGTTTTATGAATGCTTTGCTTTTTTTCAGGTAAGAACATATTTTGTAGATCCATCCATTTTTCTACTTAAGTCTTTTTAAGTATTATGTATGCTATTCCACTATATACAAGTTCCATGATTTATTTAGCAAGTTCCCTGCTGATGAGTATTTAGGTATTTTTCTGTCCATAGCCCCTTGGCTTACTGAGTGCTGGTGTGGGTAAGGGCCTGTGGAGAGGGCACAGTTGAAGTATGCACTCCACTCTACCTACTGGGACTCTTGAAATGCTCCTGTAACTCCCTCTTTCCAGGAAGACTTTCAGGGGTCCCTCTGCTGTGACACTTACTACTCATTTGCTCAGTGTCCTGACATTACTTGCTGTTGGGTTTCCACAGAACATCTTACAGTGCTTGGTCTGTGATGTGAACTGGATTAGTTTTTTGACATGTTAAGAAGATATGCTCAGTTTTCTCTCGAAAGTTGGTTTTGACAGGATGATGGTGGCCCTTGATACGTTGCTAAGGATAGATGTTTCAAATCAAATATGCTCAAAAGAATGTATTAGCTGTGAATGAAAAGCAATGAGATTGTGTTTTTAAAAAATATACTAGAAGCCAAACCTGTGCCAGCCTTGAAAATGTTCACTTTGGGATCTCTGCGTCTACTTCAGCATGTTACAGTGTCTCAATATTAATCGTCATAATTTTGGGAGTCCTCTTTTGGAATTGCCTCAGAGTATGCTGTGGATCCCCATGAAATGAAATCTCTTTGCTTATAATCACACTTCAGGTTTCAGGTAATATGTAGATTAGTGAATGAAATAAAATAAGCAGTTTTTGTTTCACTTGTAATGATAAAGTTAGTGTTTATTATGTATTTTTTATATAGTATATATATGTGTATGTGTATATGTATAAAATTAACACAAATACTAACAGTTGAAAGAAAAGAGAAAACGAGAGCAAATATTTTGTGACGTCTTAGTATGCCATGCCATAGTACATATATAAAAAGTGTATATTTGCCTGTTGACTTGCTGTGTGTTAAGTACATACTCATCACAGTGGTGTGTGTTTTATGACTAAATCATGATGCAGTTATCTTTGGATCATAGACTGCACTTTGGGGAGCCTAGAAAAATAGACTCATTTCTTCCTCGGGGGCATCCTTTCCAAGTTAGAATGCTATTTATACAATAAAATGCAATGGCTACCCCAGAGAGTGACTACTTTCTATTTTCCTTTACTACTGAATCGCCCCCTCCAGCTGTTTAGTAACTTCTTTTTGTACAATCAGTCATGTATACAATATGTGGCTGCCCTTTTCCTCCTCTGTAGTCTGTCCTTTAAGAAAACAAGAGGCTGTTTGAAAAAGGAAAAGCATCTGTGAAATGACTATTTTCATAGGAGTTAAGAAAAGTTAAAGAGTGCCTTGGCCCTGATTCTAAAAGAAAGGGTTGTATCTTGCTACTGCAGAGTGAGAACTTGGAATCTAGTTAAGAGTTTTTTTCAGAGATGCAGTTCCCTCAGTGGCCCCAGGTAAGCATGATGGCTCAGATAAATAAATACCTGTTGGTCATACTGTATACAGTCTCTCTGTTCATCACTTGGTGTTTCATGTTTGCTCTATGAAAACATTGAAAAGATGCATCATTTTGAAACTTCCTGGCTACAGGTTTCGGTGGTACCAACATGTAATTTTATGTTTAGTTTGGGGTTTAACAAAATTGAAGACACAGAGTATGAAACTAGATGGATCTTGTGTAGTAACTGTTTCAAATTAGATTCATTGCTAAAGTGTACAAAAGCAGAATTATATGCAGAGAAAACCAAGTCCAGATGGTGTGGCAATGGGCCTCATGATCCATTAACTTGTCATAGGCTTTAGAGTGAGCTTCCTGAGTTCAAATCCCAGCTCTGCTACATCTAGGCAGTTCTCATAGCCTCTCGTCTATAAAACGCAGATAATAAGAGTATTTTGGCATAGACCTGCTGTGAAGTTTAAGTGAGAGCATCTTAGGCCGGGCGCGGTGCCTCATGCCTGTAATCCCAGCACTTTGGGAGGCTGAGGTGGGCGGATCACAGGGTCAGGAGATCGAGACCATCCTGGCTAACACGGTGAAACCCCCATCTCTACTAAAAATACAAAAAACTAGCAGGGCGAGGTGGCGGGCGCCTGTAGTCCCAGCTACTCGGGAGGCTGCGGCAGGAGAATGGTGTGAACCTGGGAGGCAGAGCTTGCAGTGAGCCGAGATCATGCCACTGCACTTCAGCCTGGGCCACAGAGCAAGACTTTCTCTCAAAAAAAAAAAAAAAAAAAAAAGCATCTTCAAAGAGCTTTTAGAGCAGTATCTGGCATATAGCAAGCACTTAATGAATATTGGTGATTATTATATTAGAGATCATCAGTATCGGTACAGTGGTGGGATATAAACGTTTGCTTTTCTCTTAATTATGAATAACCTATATTTTGGACTCTGAGTTAAGACTTTCTGGACCTTAAGAGCAAGGGTTGGTTCATCGTCATCTTTGTATTTTCAATGCCTAGAATATGGCAAGTGAGTTTAATAAATAAATAATGACTAATTGAGTGAAAATGGAAGCCATCTACATATCACAAAATGAACTTGATGTGTTGAATAAGACACTTGATGTTATATCTTAATCAATGCCTGGTTTTGGTGTTGGCTACATATAATGATCTGTTGGTGAAGCTGAATAACCCGAGTTACTGGGGAAGGCACACAGAGATTCTGTGGGTTTACCATGTGCCAGATCCTGTTGGTGGTACTTTCTCACTCTCAGGTGGCCATGCTGAGACTTGAACCTCGGTCTTCCGACACAGCATCCAGTGTTTTACCACAGAGGCTAAATATATCAGATTTAGTCTGGTTCAACTGGAGGCACATAGTAGTATCTTGAGAATCCAGAAAGTAGAAAATTATATTTTAGGGGATCTTTCCATTCCTCTATGCAATTGAGGTTTAGATCAAATGCCACCTCCACTGTGAAACCTTTCTAGACCCTCTGAACTGTATAAAGTCCTTTCTCTGTATTCTCAAAGAAATGTTTCTAAGTTTCTGCTCTCATGTTTATCTTAGTGGCTTTCTACATCACTCATAAGTTTCCATTTAGACTTAGAGCTCTATGAAAGCAGCAGCCAGATCTTCATTATGTGTATATGTGAACTTCTTCACATGGTATGTGGCACATAGTAAAAGGCTCCATAAAGTTACTCATTTGCTGGTTGGATGGATAGATTTGTGATCATTAATGCATGCTGTCTGATGTTTGCTACATCAGTATACCTGTAGAAATAGAAAAAGTAAGAACAATTTGTATAAAATAATTGTTTAGAAGACTTGGATAGGGTGATTCTTATTTATATTCTAGACTCCTGGGAAGGATGAAGAATTGGGGCCAGTAATTCAGTCTACCACAAACATTCTTTTATTTGAGTCTGTAAGTCTATATGTTAGAAGGGTCAGTGCCAAGGAAAAGGGCCATTTTGGTTTCAGTTGACTTCACACTTTGCCTTGAATTGAGATTGATCCATAGTTGTCATAGATTGTTTTCCGTTGTTATAACGAAATACCTGAGACTGGATAATTTTTAACGAAGAGAAACATATTTAGGTCACAGTTCTGGAGGCAGGGAAGTCTAAGAGCATGACACCAGCATCTGGTGAGTGCGTTTGCTGCAGAATAACATGGCGAGGATATCACATGGCCAGAGAGAAAGAGAATACATGTCAGCTTAGGTCTCTCTTCCTCTTCTCATAAAGATACCTCTTACCATGGGAGCCCTGCACTGATGACCTTACCTAATCCCAGTTACCTCCCAAAGGTCCCACTTCCAATCATCATATGAATTTGGGGATTAAGTTTCCAACATTACATGAAATATGGGGGACACATTTAGACCATAGCAGTGTTGCTTTAGAGTTTGAATCCTTTGATGACTTCAATTGATTGGTTTCCAGTTTTGAGGCAAAGTGGAACTCTTTTGCATAGTTGATGACAGTGAGAGCCACAAACCTAATTATGTCAACAGAACTGGCAGCACCTCTTATTTCTGGCTTTAGCTAGCTTAAGAGTGTTAAAGCTTTGGATAAGTCTGTATTTCTCACACTTTTAGAAACCTCTTCTAACTGTTCATTTTATCTCAGATGGCTTTTGGTAATTTTAACTATAAATATTTTTGCCCCTTTTTTCTTACAAATCCTAGGCCCATGGCTGGGTGCAGTGGCTCACACCTGTAATCCCAGCACTTTGGGAGGCTGAGGAGGTTGGATCACTTGAGGTCAGGAGTTTGAGACCACCCTGGCCAACATGGCAAAACCCTCTTTCTACTAAAAATACAGAACATTTAGCCGTCTGTGGTGACACGTACCTGTAATCCCCGCTACTCGGGAAGCCGAGGCAAGAGAATCGCTTGAACCCAGGAGGTGGAGGTTGCAGTGAGCCGAGATCACACTGTTGCACTGCAGCCTGTACAACAGAGCGAGACTCCATCTCAAAAAAAAAAAAAAAAGAAAGAAAAAATTCCTAAGCCCAGTCTTCAGCTGGTTTGCCGTGCTGAATTAATTTTAATCTTTTAAGGACCTTGAGTGACTCACTAGCTTTCCTGTTATGTCTTCTCAGTAGAGAGTTCCATGATGCAACAGGAAGAATTCAAGAAGGCAGATGTGAGATGTTTCCAAAATAGTTTAGGCATACCGTGTTCTGGGGTAGATGGTGTGTTTTCCAAGTGAGATTTTAGCACTTTAGGGGTAAAATGCATAAAAATATTTTTTATTTTACCCCATGAACTTAAGAAAGAAAAGATTTTGTTCAGTTTTGTGTTTTTGGAAAGTTCTATGCAGAAATATATGTTCCAGTGAATAAAGTAGTTTTGGGTTGCCTTCCATTATAAAGTATCATATGAGGTACTTCAGGGGATGGAAAGGTGAGTACAATGAGATGAGTGGCAGCCAGAGTCTAACAATGGTTAATGAGCACAAGACAGCAGATATATTCAAGGTGGAACCAGGGGAGGTCTGTGAGAGGCTTGAGTGCTATGAAAAGGAAGAAACGTCAGTCAGTTGGGATGTGGATGTTCGGACACTTGAAGTTATTTGTGCTGGAGATTGAATAGACTTTCAGTGATGGAGATCTGGGGAGAGCATTGTCCCTCAGAGCTGTTGAAAAGTAAAGAATCTTTTTCTTTTTTAAAAATTAACCACTAAAGAAGTTTATGATTGTTTTTTCTCTCTTATCTCTACTGATATTTTGAAAATACCAGTTTTAGTTCTTAGTTTGGCAAGTAGTTTAGCTTCTGGGGAGAGGGTCTAGTGGACAGTGGCAGCTTGGGGAGCACCTGGATGTATGCCTCTAGGAGTCCTGTGTGAAGCCTCCCAGAAGTGCCAGGTGATGCTCTCACACCTTGGAGGAAGGCATGCAGCCACCAAGATTGTGAGGGAGTGGCTCAGTGGGATCAGAGACAAAAACACTACTGGACACTTTCAGAAATTTTCTGGTCAAATTTCATCATGAGGTATTTGCCCAGATTAGTTTTCATTACCAAAAACAAAAACAAGCAAATAAAAAAAAAACCCTTAAGTTGGCTGGACATGGTGGCTCATGCCTGTAATTCCAGCACTTTGGGAGACAGAGGCAGGCAGATTGTGAGATCAAAAGATTGAGACCATCCTGGCCAACATGGTGAAACCCTGTCTCTACTAAAAATACAAAAATTAGCTGGGCGTGGTGGCATGTGCCTGTAATCCCAGCTACTCAGGAGGCTGAGGCAGGAGAATCACTTGAACCCAGGAGATGGAGGTTGCAGTGAGCTGAGATCACCCCACTGCACTCCAGCCTGGGTGACAGAGTGAGACTCCATGTCAAAAAAAAAAACAAAAAAAGCCAAAAAACCCTTAAGGTAATAAAAGAGGCTACAGAAATATTCAGATAGCAAACTTGAACAGCTCTACATCCGTGGAGAATTGAAATGCATCTGTAACTTTACCATGATTTTTCACTGACTAGTATTGTTCATATAAGTTAACAGTGGTTCAAGAATTTGTGAATTTGTTCATCATGACTTTGTTGATGTTCATTAGTTTGTTTATTCATTCTTTCATTTGTTACTTCATATATAACTTCATATATTTGTACACATGCCATTTTTTTTTTTTTTTTTGGAGACAAGAGTCTCACTCTCTCACCCAGGCTGGAGTGCAGTGGCATGATCGCAGCTCATAGCAAGCTCTGCCTCCTGGGTTCACGTCATTCTCCTGCCTCAGCCTCCCGAGTAGCTGGGACTACAGGTGCCCACCACATCCGGCTAATTTTTTTGTATTTTTAGTAGAGATAGAGTTTCACCGTGTTAGCCAGGATGGTCTCGATCTCCTGACCTTGTGATCCACCCGCCTCAGGCTTCCAAAGTGCTGGGATTACAGGCATGAACCATCACGCCCAGCCACATGCCAGTCATTTTTAAGTCAACTCTGTGTGCTGTGCTAGGTGCCTGAGACATAGAAGTAGATTAAAACCAGTCTGTGATGTCACATAGCTCACATAAAGTTTCCTGTCTCTATGTATGAAGCCCTTACCATATGCAGAGTGCCTGACAAAATGTGTCTTTGTGCTCTTTGCTCCATTTTGCACATCATACCTCAGCAAGTAAGAAAAGATAAAGCCCACTCCAAACCCTGGATAGCCTAAGCAAAGAAGAGGAGGAGATGTTTAAATGGTTTGTTGATTTCTTATGGCTGGTGTAACAAATTATCACACACTTGGTGGCTTAAAACAATAGAAATTTGTGGCCCGGCGCAGTGGCTCACACCTGTAATCCCAGCACTGTGGGAGGCTGAGGCGGGTGGATCATTTGAGGTCAGGAGTTCTAGACCAGTCTGGCCAACATGATGAAACCCTGTCTCTACTGAAAATAATAATAATAATAATAATAATAATAATAAAACAATAGAAATTTGTTCACCTGTCGTTCTGGAGGCCAGAAATCCAAAATTAGTCTGGGCGTGGTGGCTTACACCTGTAATTCCAGCCCTTTGGGAGGCCGAGGTGGGCGGATCACCTGAGGTCAGGAGTTTGGGACCAGCCTGGCCAACATGGTGAAACCCTGTCTCTACTAAAAATAAAAAATGAGCTGGGTGTGTTGGCAAGTGCCTGTAATTCCAGCTACTCAGGAGGCTGAGACAGGAGAATTGCTTGACCCCAGGAGGCGGAGGCTGCAGTGAGCTGGGATCATGCCACTGCACTCAGCCTGAGCAACAGAGCAAGACTCTGTCTCAAAAGAAAAGTCCAAAATCAAAGTGTCATCAGGGTCTCGTTCCCTCTGAAGGCTTTAGGGTAGAATCCTTCCTTGCCTCTTCCAAACTTCCGGTGGCTCCCAGAAATGTGTGACATTCCTTGGCTTGTAGCTGTACCTCTGTTTTCACATTGCCTTCTTCTAGGGACACAAGTCATTGGATTTGGGACCTACCCTAACCTAGTATGACCTCACCTCAATTTAATTAATTATATCTATAAAGACTCGATTTCCCAATAAGTTGATGCATGCTGAGGTTCTGGGTAGACTTGAATTTTGGTAGGTATATGGTTCAACCCAGTACAGACATCTTACAGATAATTCCTTAATAGATGCAACATGGAAGAGATGTGAAAGAATATTTGCAAGAATTATATTCAAAATTTTCAAGAAGGAAAGCTCATAGTTGCAGGTCTTGTGAGACTTTAAGTGAGTGGAATATACTGTAAGGGACTTCTAGATAGTTTGGGGTTACCTTTGTTCAAAGTCTTCATTGTAAAGATGAGGAAATTTTGGTGTGGACTGGTGAACCTGAAACTATAACCTCAACTGAGATTGGGAGTAAGTGTGGAAACGGTAGAAAAACATGATAAAAACATGATAAAAATAAAAGATAAAAAGATAAAAACATGATAAAGACATGGCAGAGCTTTATGTTTAGCAGTACAGCTCAGTTCTGGAGGGTGGCATAGTTCAGGGGTGCTGACATATGGAAGGCTTTATTCCTTTGATCAAAGCTTAAAAACAGACAAGACTATCAATAATAGACATGTTTTTCTTATGTTAGTTCAAGAGACATTTATTTTTTAGCAAACATACAGAATTTTCTTAAGGAGCTATGCAGAATATAAAATAAAAGGATATGACTCTGATTTTAGGTCACTGCAAAGGCAATATGATGCCATAAAGCATCAGAGATCACAAACAGCAGCATTGAAGAACGCACAAACTCACAGGCAGATTTTGTTCCATAGACAGTGTTATAGAAAATGTTTAATTAGATGCCAGTGCTTAGAAATTGAGATATTTTACATAAAAATAGAGGACCACTCATTCCTCTTGTAAATTCAGAAATCTCACAATGCTGAGCTCAAATACCAAAGAGACAACAGTCAGCAGCAGGACCTTTTAGATGGGTCCTGTCCTCTCCAGCTCAAGGCATTGAGCTTGCGACCGCTTGCTCTCGCCATCAGTGGACTTAGCCATTGTGTATACATGGAACTGTTACGGTAGAAGAACCAGGCTAATGTTGATCTTGCCTGTTACAGCTGCATACAAGTGTGATGCCATAGTAGCGACATCCTTGGATCTACAGTCTCCTTTTAATCATAGTCATCCTAGTCTTGGTCCCATGCCTTCTGGTAGAATCATAAAGTGTGACATGAACTGTTAAGTAAAACATGCTTGAAATTTCTAAAGACATCTCTAGATGACTTCTCAGAGTCTTCCATCTGTTAATCTGGTTAAGAAGAGGGAAAACATTAGCTTTTCAAAACCTAGGATGTGGGTGGTTCATAAATTTTGTGCTTAAGTCTGACTCAGTTAATATGCCCAGTTTGCTTTCATAAATGTAGGGGTAGTTACCAGTTACCCTTGTAATTTATGTTTTGTGTTTCCTTATTAGAACCCTTGGGTACAAAACAGTGAAATAAAAGCTTCATGTTCAAACAGATTTGACTGGAAAAATCAAATCATTTTGACTATTAGAAAACCATATATGGTTAGCATTCCATGTGGAATGGTCAGAAAGTGAGAGAATGAGATGACCCCAGCCATTGGTTGGTACCTAAGAGGTGAGCTGATGCTTATTGTGTGTAAGCTTTAGTCTTTTTTATTATTATTGAGACGAAGTCTCGCTCTTTTGCAGAGGCTGGAATGCAGTGGTACAATCTCGGCTCACTGCAAGCTCCACCTCCCGGGTTCAAGCGATTCTCCTGCCTCAGCCTCCTGAGTAGCTGGAATTACAGGCACACACCACCATGCCCAGCTAATTTCAGTATTTTTAGTAGAGGCAGGGTTTCACCAGGTTGGCCAGGCTGGTCTTGAACTCCTGACCGTAGGTGATCCGCCTGCCTTGGCCTCTCAAAGTGCTGGGATTACAGGTGTGAGCCACTGCGCCCGGCCTGTCTTTTTCTTTAACTTTTCATAGATTTACTCTTGAATATGATTGAATTTGATCCTCAGAAAAATTCATCCTTAGTATAATTAGACGTTGTTAGTTGATATTTTTCTCCCTGCATGTTACTTGAAGAATTCTTCATATGGAACTACACTGAATTGGTATATCCGGGATATCATAAAGGTAGATCTTTATCCTATAAATGTCTTGTTGGAGAAGCTGATTTTGTGTTGTTTATTACCAGAACACATTTTCTCATATATATAGCAGTGTATGTGATGGTTAAGGTATACAAGATGGCTGGCCCATGAAAGTCTGTTGAATCTCTAATAGACATGAAGAGTATTATTAATAGAACCCTTCTCCAAAATGTTGTAGGGGAAAATGTCTCAGTTCCATGTAGAATTGTCAGAAAGTGAGAGTGCAGATAACTGTAACTCCATAAAGGGGCTGATGGGAAGTATACCAAAGAAGTTCAAGAATGGATGGAGGCCTCTAGGGATACTTCTCAGTAATGGACCAGCTCTGCAGTTCCTGCTTTGCTTTACATTGGGGGACCTTTGACCAACGTTTCCATTCACCCCTTGCTCACTGTGGACAAAGAAGCTATTCCACGGCCTGTGCTCTTCTCTTCTCTCTCCAGAACAAGCCTCAGCCTCTTCCAGGATTTCAGAGTGGCTTTCATCTTTTAGTTCATGTCCTGTCTCTCTCTCTGTCTCCTTTTTTTTTTCCTTTGTGTGCTTGGAACAAGGGCCCCAAGTTAGAGAATGGACTCCATGTAAAACACATCAGAGAGAAGCCCTTTCATCTCAGGCTCGTTACATCTTTAATGGAGGATTATTGGATTAGTAATAATCTAGAATGTGATAGGTTAACTTTAATCGATTCACAGAGTTCCTTGCAGTCCATGAATGTCTCTTATGTGCTAGGAACTGAGCTTCATGCTCTGGATGATTTCAAGATTGAGGGACAATATTTCCATCAGGGAATTCGTGGGCTCCTTCTTCAAGATTCAACTCTTAGGACATTTACCACTTTCTGTGGTTTAGGGTCAGACATCCTGCTTGTTCTAGCTTCATCACTTTCTTAACCTCTGAGCTCCAGGTTTCTTAATCTCTAAAATGAGAATCTGCTTTACAAGATTGTTACATATAGTCCTTGGTACAACAGCTGGACCACAGAAAGCATTTTTTGAAATATTAGCTGTTATTAGAATTACTGCCTTATTTCTGCTAGGAGATGGAAAGTTTCCCAGGATCTAGGCCAGTTTGCCTTTGCTCTTTTTTTAATATTTATTTATTTAGAGACAGGGTCTCACTCTGTCGCCCAGGCTGGTGTGCAGTGACGTAATCAGGGTTCACTGCAGCCTCAGCCTCTCTGGACTCAGGTGATCCCCCTACCTCAGCCTTCTGAGTAACTATGACTACAGGTGCACACCATCACACCTGGCTAATTTATACACACACACACACATATACACATATATATACATACACACACACACACACACATAAATTTTCTTTTGTAGATGTGGGGTTTTACCATGTTGTCCAGGCTGGTCTGTACCTCCTGGGCTCAACGGACTCCCAAAGTGCTAGGATTACAGATGTGAACCACTGTGTTCCCTGCCTTTTTTTTTGTTAAGCCCCAGAAATAAGTTCATACAATAGGTATTTATGTTTGAATGATTAGTACAACAATTAAACTATTATTTATACTAGTGGTACAACAAATTCAAAGTAATAGCTTACCTCCAAGAAGTTCACAATAGTTAGGGAGATGCGTAAATCCTTTGCTTCTCAAACTGTGCAGGAGTATGCCCTAGGGATCTTACTGAAATGCAGACACTGATTCAGTAGGTCTGGGCTGGGACCTGAGAGTCTGCATTTTAAAAAATCTAATCTTCAGTTGTAGAAATTTGCATTTTTAATAAACTCTCAGGTGATATTGATATCCCTGGTGCTTAGACTCTTGAGTGGTGAAACTGAACTGTAAGCTGCAGAAAGAAGGAATCCAGTCTTTGTTCCTTGCCATATCCTTAATGCCTAGAATAAACAGTGCCCAGGACATTCTTTTTATTTTTACTGATTTACTTTTGAGACAGGGTGTCTGTCACTCTTTGCCCAGGCTAGAGTCCAGTGGTGCAGTCACAGCTCACTGCAGCCTCAACCTACTGGGCTCAAAGGTCCTCCCACTTCAGTTTCCTGAGTAGCTGGGACCACAGGTACATACTACCACACCTGGCTGTTCTTTAATTTTTGATTTGTAGAGATGGGGTCTCCCTATATTGCCCAGGCTGGTTTCGAACTCCTGAGCTCAAGCAGTCCTCCTGCCTCAGCCTCCCAGAATGCTGAGATACAAGTGTGATACAGAGTAGTGGGATACTATATCTCAGGATATGTGGCGCCTGAGACATTCCTGTGTTCACTAAATATTGTGGAATAAATATAATTACCTCAAAATATAGTAGTCCTCCTTGTTCACAGTTTCACTTTCTGTGGCTTCAGTTACCTGCAGTACACCGAGGTTGGAAAAAATTCCATGGAAAATTCTAGAAATAAACAGTGTGTAAGTTTTAAGCTGCATACCATTCTCAGTAGCACAATAAAATCTTGTGCCATCCTGCTTCATCCAACCCAGGACGTGAATCATTGCTTTGTCCCATATACCTGTGCTGCCTGTGAAACCCACCTGTGAGCTGCTTAGTAGCTGTCTGTCTCTGTTTCCAGATCAGTTGTTGTAGCATTGCAGTGCTTGTGCTCAAGTCACCCTTATTTTACTTAATAATGGCCCAAAGCACAAGAGGAGTGACGCTGGCAATTCAGGTATGCCAAAGAAAAGCCGTAAAGTGATGTTGTTTTATATATTTGAAAATCTCTTTAATGTACAGCTTCATCAAAGGCAACTGGATTCTCTTATCTGCTTTTATCCTTAGCGTATCTCAGTAAATTGTTTTGGTTGAAGTAGGTGAAGAAAACCCTACTGGCCTAATACAGATACATAGGTAAAAAAGGGACAGCTATTTTAATAGTTGTTCAGGCAATTGTGGATATTCTTTTTTGATGTTACACCAAAATTCCATAATTTGTAATTTCTTAAAGGTTAGTTTCAGTATGGAATGTGAAATGATAATAATAAGCTTTTTTGCATTCTTATATTAAAATCTATTGGTATGTCGTACATTTTGAGTGGATATTTATACATAATTTTATAACATCATGCATTGGTTATTTGGAACATACTGGTTCAGTGAGTTATGAAGATCTTCCAAATGTTGAAACATTTCATTATGCAATATGAAAATATTACATTTGTGAATCTTACCATCTCATTAGAAAAGTCTTCCATTATTGGGAAGCTGTCAAGCACACTGTGATAGATACAAGTTTTCCAAAATTCTGATTTTTGCTTAAAAGCTTGCATTTGATCATTGCCAACAAATAGCGTCAGTTGTTTTCCTTGAAGTGACAGGTCCACCTGGTTTATTTTTGTGAAAATGTCTACCCAATACCCAAATTTGAATAATCATAGTTTGTCGGTCAGTTGTTCTTTCACATAAACAAGGTATTGTATGGAGAAGCAGTTAGTTCAGCTTGCAACTCAATCACATGTGCTTTTCCTTGAAATGACAGTCCTACCTCAGTATGCCATGGAAGCACTTTATGTGTACCTTCATTAAAAACATGTACTTTGGGGTTGAGACTTAATAAAATTAATAATTTTTACTGCTTCAAGGACATCATTACATTGGGGAACACAATAACTGCTAATATAGCTTCTGCTACTGTCTTATTTCATGCTGAGATGCCAGCAATGTTATTTATTTTTTGTGCCCCATCACTTAAATGTCAACATAGTGAAAAGGTTGTAAATAACATCTGAGTGTTATGAAAACAGCTTCAATCTCTGAGACTCCTCGAAGTTCCCTTTGGGAACTTCTGCTCTAGGTATGAGGATCAGTGCTCTCAGCAATTTGGTTGGAAAAAAGAGTCTTTGAAGAATAATAGCTGTGAGAGAGAAAGTCAAATAGGTAGGTGGAGGCCAGAGAAAGTGCTAGTGTACTTAACTGACCTTGCTTTTGTTCATGAAACATGACTGATGCTTATGAGAAAAGGAATAACCTTTGTAAGGTGGAGTTTGAAGAAACTATATCTGATATTGGTGGCTAGATTATGTTTGTGGGGTAAAGTGTTAATGTTACTGAAACACCAGAGGTTTGCTCTAGGACCTGCTGCTTGCTGCACAGAAAGCCATTCAAGTATTGCCAAGGAAGAAGGCTTTAATCAGGTGCTGCAGCTGAGGAGATGGGAAATCAGTCTCAAATGCGTCTCCCAGACACACTAAAATTAGGGTTTATATAGCAGGGAAGAAATGTAACCATATGTGGGAAAACAGGAATGAGGGAGGTGTAAGGAAGAGGAGCTGGTCAACGGAAGCAGGTCGTTGGATAGACAATCATGATAGGTGAGGGTGAGGGGTCTGGCATCTCATTGTCCAAATGCAGTGATCATGTGAGTTTCAGCTGCTTTATGCTATTTGGGAGGACTGATGGCTGGGTTCCTGAAAAAGGAACTCAGCTCAGACAAAAGTAACTTTTTCAAGTTTTAAGACTGGGAGGATCAATTTCTATGTTTATTCAAAGAAACCATAAATATCAGCACTGTGGGACAATTGGGTCAGTTTCAAAAGGAGGCAGGCAATTATGAGAGTTTTACACTAATCTGTTTAGATTATGAGGACTGGACAAGACTAGTAGTTTTAAAAATAGAGTGGAAGTAGAGGAAAGGATGAATCTCTAGAATTTAGTGATTGATTGTACGTGGGTGGAGAGGGAGTGAGTAGAATCAAAAATGTCAGATTTTCAGTTTGAAGACTAAGAAAATGTTGGTTTTCAGAAATAGTAGAGATGGGAGGAGGAACTAATTGTTAGAGAAAGATGATGTGTTTGATTTTAGATGTGTTAGTTGAGGTGATGTGGGAATAATAGCCAAGGACTGACATCCTGAAGATAGAGTTGTCGTTTTTAGGGAGAAGTCAGAGAGATTCAGACTTGGTCACCTGGACATCAAATTTCTGCACTCTGTCTAGGACTCATATATGTCCTTTGGTGTGTGTTGTTATTTTAACCAAGATTTAGAGGGGTGATCAGATGAGGTTGAGGTGGAAACATGGGTGACTTAAACAGATTGGGTATTATTAGAGAGCTGCCTTACAAAACGAACAAAAAACAAACAAAAAACAGTGAGATACTTATAATGGTTTAACCAGTCTTCTTTTTTCCTCATCTTAAATATTAAACTCAATTTAGCCATAGTTCTAGAAAAATGGCTAGATATCTCATTCACTGATGAACTCTCAAATACAGTGATGACACATCCCGTTTCTCTTATTTCTACTTCTCTACAGTAAAGTGAAGGGGCCACATGTAGAAAGACAAGCATGCTTGAGCACTCACAAGTTGATGTTGAGAATCTCTGCCAAGTGAGACACTCAACAGATGTAACCTCAGTGAACAATCTGGCCAACAATCTAGCTAAGAGGCTCTAAAACCAAGCATTAAAAGCAGATCCATGGCGGGGCCCGGTACTCACATCTGTAATCCCAGTATGTTGGGAGGCTTAGGCAGGAGGATCTCGAGGCCAGGAGTTCAACACCAGCCTGGGCAACATAGTGAGTCTCTGTTTCTGTTTAAAAACGTGTCTAAGGGCTGATGCGGTGGCTCACGTACTTTGTAATCCCCAGTACTTTGGGAAGGTGAGGCGGGAGGATGACTTAAGTCCAGGATTTCAAGACCAGCCTGGGCAACATGGCAAGACCCTGTCTCTGTAAAATTAAAAAATTAGCCAGACATGGTGGCACATGCTGGTGCCAGCTACAGGCTGAGGTGAGAGGATTTAACTCAGGAAGTCGAGGCTGTAGTGAGCTGTGTTTGTGCCACTGCACTGCAGCCTGGGCAACAAAGTGAGACTCTGTTTGGAAATTTTTTTTTTTTTAACAGTCAGATGTGGCACATGCCTGTGGTCCCAGCTACTCAGGATGCTAAGGCGGGAAGATCGCTTGACCCTGGCATTTGAAACTATGATGGTGCCACTACACTCCAGCCTGAGCAACAGAGCAAGACTCTCTCAAAAAAAAGGTCCATTTTTGAGAGATGGACTTATTAATCAACTTTGCGAGAAGTACTAAAGCCAAAATAAAAAACACTGAATCCAAAATAAGAATCTATTAATTTGTTATGAGAATTACCACTCTCCTAGGTGTTAGATTTCTTGGTACTGCACGTTCAGTGCACATTCTCAATGCTAGTGTATTATTTTCCAAATAGAAATAATTACTCAACTACATAGGAAACCCAAGCATAAGCTTGGTTGCTTAGGGAACATGGTTTCAGCCAAAGGGGTGTTAGATGAATCAAAAGTTTAAATGGTCTCAGGCTGGGATAGTCTGAGGTGTGCTGTCCTTCTTTTCCTTGAGATAATGCTACTTGGGACGTAGAATCCTTGAAGTGCATTGCCTAAGAGTCCCTCTTCGGAGAAAAGGGAATGATTGCTTTTTTTTAAGGTACTTACATTTTTATCAATACAGTCTTTCTTAAGATACAGTAATATTTTCTTTCTTTATCGCTTCTCTTCTCTCTCTCTTTCTTTTTCCTTTCTTCCTTTCTTTCCTTTCTTTCTTTCTTTTTTTTTTTTTTTTTTTTTTTTTGACAGAGCCTCACTCTGTCACCCTTGGCTGGAGTGCAGGGGCAAGATCTTGACTCACTGCAACCTCTGCCTCCCAGGTTCAAGCGATTCTCCTCCCTCAGCTTCCCGAGTAGCTGGGACTATAGGCGTGTGCTGCCACGCCTGGCTAATGTTTTGTATTTTTGGTAGTGATGGGGTTTCACCGTGTTAGCCAGGATGGTGTCAATCTCCTGACCTCATGATCCCTCCCACCTCGCCCTCCCAAAGTGCTGGGATTACAGGCATGAGTCACTGCACCCAGCCCAAGATACAGTAATATTTTCTGTTGAGTGAAAGATAAATCATACTATGTTTGGGAGCCATCTTATCTCACTCTTACTCCATTTCTTGGTTTTGATCTGTTGGCTGATTCAACTATCATACTTTAACTTCAAGAGCAATCTTACTTTCCTCATTTATAAGTCTTGGAGGAAATCTCATTGCAACTGGTAAGTTTGGCCTGTGGTCTGCCTGCATCAGAACTCTTAGGTGTTTCTTTAAATGTAGATTCCTGGGCCCTACCTGTGCCTTACAGACTCAGACGCAGGTGGTGGGTCTCAGGAACCTGCATTTTAACTTCCTCCTCTATGCACCAAGTTTGAGAAGCATGGCTCAGATTCTGACACAGGAACTGCTTTAGTCAGGGCCTTCTGTTGTGTTTTAAGTGCTGTGTTCCTATTAGAATGGATACTGATCTGGCTAACATTTAATAAGAATCACAGCCCTCATGAAAAACATGTGGAAAACATTTATTTTATTTTAAAAAATAATGTTTTCTGTTTTTTTTTTTTTTTTTTTTTGGTAGAATCAAGAGAAGTGGCCAGGCATGATGGCTTATGCCTGTAATCCCAGCACTTTGGGAGGTTGAGGCAGTGGGATCACTTGAGGCCAGGAGTTTGAGACCAGCCTGGGCAACATAATGAGACTTCATCTCTACAAAAAATAAACAAAAAATTAGCCTGGTATGATGGCACGTGCTTGTAGTCCCAGCTACTCAGGAAGCTGAGGTGGAGGTCAAGGCTGCAGTGAGCCAAGATCACACCACTGCACTTCAGCCTGGGAGACAAAGGGAGACCCTGTCTCAAAAAAAATTTTTTTTTTTTTTAAGAAGGAGAAGAGTTCTTAATTGCTCCTGTGCTCCAGAAATTAAACTACTGGAAGTCTCTTACCTGTTTCTTGACCCTAAAATGGAATTTGTGCCATAAGCTTTACTGCACTATGAACACTGAATATTTAAAATCCCAGCAGTGCTATTACTAAATAGACGATTGTGGCTGAGTCACTTAACACCATACGTTTTCTCCTCTGTCAAATAGAGTTAATAATAGTCTCTGCCTCGTGGGGTGGTTGTGATGATTAACTGAAACAAGACATGTGGGGCACAGAATGTAGTGGTTGCTGTGCAGTAAGGGCTCAGCAAAAACTGGATTTTATAAATATTCTGGTATGGAAAATTAACTCTCCCACTGAAGGAAAAGCACAGAGAGAGAAAGCAAAAGAGGGACTACGATTGTGTACACAAACAGAAAATAACTTCAGATAAGCAGCAGAAGAGACTAGAACATGTAGGCAGGGAGACAGTGTTGCATAATGTAGGGATCCTGCACATGGCAGGCCAGCCTGATCTCCATCCGGCCCTGTGGTTTGGCTTGTTTGTCATTGCCCATGAGCCTCGGTCTTACCTGAAGGGGTGAGGAAGGTGAAGGGTCCTGAGGGTGGTGCAGCTCCCTGGCCTGGACATCGGGGATCGGTCTTCTGCTCGTGACACTCCTGCTTGCTGGCTTCATACCAGTGTTACTTCCAGGCGTTACCAGTATTTCCATCCAGTCATTTCATACCCCTCATTGAACAATTTTCCAAGTGTTGATTTGCTCTCTTCCTTACTTTATGTTAATGAGGTGTCCAAGACTGTTGTTCGGCACGTATCTAAAATGTTGTTTACATCAGAAGATAAATTTAGAGCTCCTGAAGTGAACTAAAAAGCTGTGTCAACCCGGTGCAGTGGCTCACGTCTGTAATCCCAGTGCTTTGGGAGGCCAAAGTGGGAGGATTGTTTGAGGCTAGGAGTTTGAGACCAGCATGGGCAACATAGAAAGAGCCCCATCTCTACCAAAAAAAAAAAAAAAAAAAATTAAAATTAGCTAAGTGTGGTGCCATGCACCTTTAGTACCAGCTACTCAGGAGGCTGAGGCAGGAGGCTATCACTTGGGCCCAGGTGGTCAAGGCTATAATTATGCCACTGCCTTCTAGCTTGTGCAACAGAGTGAGACCCTGTCTCTTAAAAACAAACAAAAAAAGCAGCTGCGTTGATAATCAGTCAGGTAAAGCATCCTCGTTTTCACTCTCAAAAAGTTGTTCTGAGTATTAAGTGTTAGCAAAGACACTTTTCTCTCTGTAGTATTTTTAGCCTTAACAGTTTTCACTGTTAATTTCAATGTGAGTGTGGTGTCTGTGCGTGAGTGTGAGAGAGAGAGATGGGGAGGAGGAGGGAGAGTGAGAGAGAGAAATCTTCTGATTGGAGAACACCATCACAGGTAGAATTTTTTTAACTTTCTAGTTGCAGACCACTCTCATAGAAGATTCTTAAGGAAACCTCAGCCCACCTTCTGAAGGGATGAGATAAGTAGCATCTTCCAGTGAAATGCCCTCTGGGGTCTGAAAGTTCTTTAAAAAAATCCTAGAAAACCAAGGAAGATGGTGAATTATGGAAGAACTACCCAGATGACTTTCAAAGCTGTAAATTAACAAGTGTGTCTGTTTTAGGAGGAGGGGGTAAAAAGTGTAGGGCGTGTGTGTATGTGTGTGTGTGTGTGTTTCTTTCTTCTTTTCTCTGTTCACTTGCCAAAAACAAACAAAAATGACCTCACTTCAGACACTGGGATAAAAGCAGGAGGAAATTGCTATAGTTAGAACACTATAGTTTTTTTTTTTCCTGTACTTTTTGGATACATACTTTTTTAAAAATAAATAAGATCACTTACTCTGGCCTAGCACAACTTCATTGAAAGTGTTTCGAAAGTTATAGTCTTAATCTTAGGGACAGAATAGGTTAATGTAAGGGGTGTGAGAGTTTTTAAATGCAAGACATTTTTCAGGGGACTTTTAAAAATCAATTAACAGGAAGCAAAATAAAAAATTTAAAAATCAAAACCCAGCCAGGCATGGAAGCTAACGCCTGTAATCCTAGCACTTTGGGAGGCCAAGGCAGGCAGATTTTTTGAGCCCAGAAGTTTGAGACCAGCCTGGGCAAAATGGTAAGACCTCATTTCTACAAAAAAATACAAAAAACTAGCCATGAGAGGTGGCACACATCTGTAGTTCCAGCTACTCAGGAGACCGAGACGAAAGTTGCAGTGAGCCAAGATTGCACCACTGCACTCCAACCTGGGCAACAGAGTGAAACCTTGCCTCAAAAAAAAAAAAAAAAAATTGAAACTCAGTCCAAATGACCAGAAGTCTATGTAGTCAGCAGAGTAAATCTTACCCCTCCCTGCCCCCTACCCCCATTCAGGGTTTCCTTCCTTTCTTTTTCCTCCATTTGCCTCCATAGAGCATATAAACCCAATTTACACCTTCATGAGCTGTAACCTAGTCTTTGCTCTGCTTGGCAGAAGAGGAAGAGAAGATGCCATATACAGTTTGTAGTAGGATGATGACACACAGTTTTTAAAATGATGGATGTAGTTTGGGATGAAATGAATCATTGTTTAATCTGTGTTACTTTGCTCATATGGACACACTTGGACTCAGCACCCATTTTCTGTGCAATGGCATATTTGCTCCAGATTATGTTGGGGTGAAGCGTTTCCCCCATGAGCTTCCATCAAGAAGCCTTCTGGAAGTGTGAAGGGCTTGGAATGGTAGGCTGTGGAAATCCTGAGCTGTTTGCTGAGTTTCTCCCTGCCTTCCTCCCTTTCTCCTTCCTTGCGTGTGTAAAAAGTGGTTATGGAACAGTGTCTTTCATGGGAAATGGTTGGCTCGGATGAATCTCACCACTCCTTTCTGGTACTTTTGCAAAAAAGAACACTTTTTTTCATGACACCTGATACAACTGGAATATTCTTCTGATGTCCAGCAACAGCTAGGCAGTGTGTGTCAGTTTTACATTTTTTACAGTTGGACGTATATAGGCCTACCTTCTAAGGTAGCCTTGAGACCCACATTTATTTCTAGGAAATCTTAGTACTTTGCAGACTTTTTTCATTGTCCATTCTTCTACTTCAGTGCATTGTGGCTATATGTATATTATCAATCATACATATCTGCATCGTACTAATACATGCATAGATACAACATACAGAAATAGAAATAAATGAGTAACAACTAAGTATAAATAGAAAATATGATGCTTTCTTCATAATCTCAGTGGATTATTGTGAGATCACTTCCACTTATTAAAGTTGTGGTTAAATACTCATAAGACAAAATTTACCATCTTAACTCTTTTCAAGTGTATAGTTTGGTGATATTAAGTAAATTTATAATATTGTGCAACCATCACAACCATCCACTTCCACACTCTTTTCATCTTGCAGAGCTGAAACTCTATACCCACTGTATGATAATTCTGCTGGGCATGGTAGCGTGTACCTGTAGCTCCTGCTACTTAGGAGGCTGAGGCAGGAGGATCACTTGAGCCACAGGAGTTTGAGATCAGCCTGGGCAACACAGCAAGAACCATCTCTAAAAAAAAATTAAAAAACAACAAGAGCAACAATCGATACTCCCTGCATTTTTCCCCCCTGGCCCCTGACAGTCATTATTCTACTTTCTGCCTCTATGATTTTGAATACTATGAGTACCTCATGTAAGTGGGTGGAATCATATAGTATTTGTCTTTTTGTGACTGGCTTATTTCGCTTAGTGTAATGTCCTCAAGATTCGTCCATGTTATAGTATATGTCAGAATTTCGTTCCATTTTTTTTTTCAATTTAATTTTAAAGCCTACAGGTGGGGCGTGTGGCTCACACCTGTAATCCCAGCACTTTGGGAGGCCAAGGTGAGTGGATCATCTGAGGTCCAGAGTTCGAGACCAGCCTGGCCAACATGGTAAAACCTTGTCTCTACTAAAAATACAAAAATAGCTGGGTGTGGTGGTGAGCACCTGTAATCTCAACTGCTTGGGAGGCTGAGGCAGGAGAATTGCTGAAACCTGGAAGGTGGAGGTTGCAGTGAGCCGAGATTGCACTGCTGCACTATAGCCTGGGTGACAGTCTTTCCTTCCTTCCTTCCTTCCCTCCTTTCTTCCTTCCCTTCCTCCCTTCCTCCCTTCCTTCCTTCCTTCCTTCCTTCCTTCCTTCCTTCCTTCCTTCCTTCCTTCCTTCCTTCCTTCCCTCCTTCCCTCCTTCCCTCCTTCCCTCCCTCCCTCCCTCCCTCCCTCCCTTGCCTGCCTCTCTCTCTCTTTCTTTCAAGAGAGGAGAGAGAGAAAGCCCACAGCACTTGGTATTCTCAGGGTGGTCTCCCATACAAGTTCTAACTAGACCCGACCCTGCTTAGCTTCCCAAATCAGATGAGATCTGGCAAGTTCAGGGTTTTGTGGCCATAGACCCCTTCCACTTTAAAGTTGAATAATATTCCATTGTCTGTATATACCACGTTTTGCTTATTCAGTCATCTATGCATGGACACTTGGGTGGTTTCCACATTGTACCACTCCCACTTTTGAGAACCCTTGTGGAGCAGCAACCCAAGTATCATTTAATAAAAGGCTCCTATCTATAAGTTTTAGCATTTTATATGTACTCTTTGGTTTTCTTCTCTTCTTTCCCAGTTGAGCAGACAGTTTATTGAAGATCTCTTTGAGGCCCAGATTTGCTTTTCCTGAATACCTAGTGATTGTTATCTTTGTTGCCATTGGATTAGAAAGTCTGGTTTGCGATATTTAATCTATGAATATGTTGTCTGCGACACTGCCCCTAAACAAACACATTCCCCTTCTGACAAAGCTCTGATGATGCAGAAATCAGCTTCAAGCTCAGGATAACAGAGACGTGGACTCAGTAGGAGACTGTATCATAGTCTGTGCAGTGCATGCACCTCTGCACATCATGAAAAATTGTTTGTTGGAGTACAGTAGAGAATAAATAACCAAACAAGCAAATTAACAAGGCAAATAGGTAGCTAGTTTGAAAAACTGGCCACATTTGGGATGGATTTGGGAAAAAATGTAGTTTCTCCTTCTACTCAAGGGAAATTAAAAACTCTTGCATTTTATTGATTTCCTCTAAGCTTATCTGCACATTGTTTTTACAAAAGCTAAGTGGTGACAGAAAGGCCATAATTTTGGGAAGTATAGATTTTTAGATGCAGAGATTGTGGTTTTGCTCCCAGGAAATGAACCTTTTCTGCAGAGGAGGCGTCTACCTCTGGAAGGCATTTTTCATGTCCAATCTGGTGTGATCAGCAACCAGTGGAGGGGGAAAACCATTCTCTCTGAGCTTTGCTTGGCTTTTCCTTCTGCCACCAAGCCCCTGAAAAGTACAGGAAGAGGCAAGGCATCACAACATGGGACAGCCGCCTCCTATTCGAGACCAATGAAGCAGTAATGTTCAGCGGACTGTTAATACCGTGTACCAGTAAGTGAGGTGGAAGAGGGAGTTAGGTTATCAGTTTTTTCTCACTCATTTTATGAACATGGAAAATTCCAGAAAAAAAAATACTTTGGAGCCAAGCACAGTGGCTCACGCCTATAATCCTCGCTCTTGGGAGGCCGAGGCGGGCGGATCACATGAAGTCAGGAGTTCAAGACCAGCCTGGCCAACATGGTGAAACCCCCATCTCTACTAAATAATACAAAAATTATCTGAGTGTGGTGGTGCATGCAGTAATCCCAGCTACTTGGGAGGCTGAGGCTGGAGAATCACTTGAACCCGGGAAGCAGAGGCTGCAGTAAGCCAATATCATGCCACTGCACTCCAGCCTGGGCAACAAAGTGAGACTCTGTCTCAAAAAAAAAAAAAAAAAAAAGACTTTGGATTGCAAATGAAAACATTATTTATTTATCATTCATCACAGTAATATTAATTGTATTTATACCACGTAGTAGCCCTTGGCTTTTGTTTTTTTGTTTTTGTTTTTGTTTTTTTTTTTGAGACAGAGTCTCACTCTGTTGCCCAGGCTGGAGTGCATCACGTGGCATGATCTTGGCTCACTGCAAGCTCCGCCTCCTGTGTTCAAATGATTCTCCTGCCTCAGCCTCCCCGAGTAGCTGGGATTACAGGCACCCACCACCACGCCTGGCTAATTTTTTTGTATTTTTAGTGAAGACAAGGTTTCACCATGTTGGCCAGGCTGGTCTCGAACTCCTGACCTTAGGTGATCCACCTGTCTCTGCCTCCCAAAGTGCTGGGATTACAGGGTGTGAGCCACATGCCTGACCTAGTCCCTGGCATTTTAAAACAAAAGAGTGGGTTGTTGGGAAGTAGTAAGCTTTAATTAATTCAAATTCAAGTACGGTAGGTATCAAAATAAAGACTTGCAGCACAAGTGCAATGGGAATAACACATTTGGGTTGAGTCTGGTTCTGGTGCTGTTGGGATTGTGTGTGGCTATGATACAACTTTGGAATTCTTGTGTCATAATTGGCTTTGAGTTATCCTTGGGGCATAGTCACTTGGTCATGGTGACCATTTGTTTCTCACCATATGAACAGTCTGATCACTTCCATTATCTCATTTAGTTCATAAAATAATCCTGCTTGCAATTATTCATATTTTTCAGACAAGGACACTGAGGTTTGGAGAGATCAATTTTATCTGGTGAACACTAATGTTTGAATATAAAAATCTCATTTTAATGCGGTGGAAGACCACGGAATCTTAGCATTTGAGGGACCTTGGTTTTTATTTACCCTTCTCTCCTTTCTAATTCCCTTCCACTCCATTCTGGAGAGGTGACCATTCAACACATGCTTAGGATGAATCTGCTAGATTCTTAGAGAGAGGCTTGATGGCTCACAGAATCATTCATAGTTTAAAGAGTTCTGGAAACAGGGCACTCACAGACATGATGGTACATATCTATTTACCAAAGCTCTTCTGCCTTTTCCATTTTGTGGCCATCAACCAGAAGCCTCATGAGAATTCTCACGTCCTAGTTCGGAGAGTTAGACACACAGAGACTGTGTGCAGTTCTTCATTTTGCAGAAAAGATGACTATCTAATTTTGAATACATTTCAAAGAGTTAGCCATTGGATTGAAAGGTCAAATCTAAAAAAAATTTATGAAATATGAAATAGACCATCTTATCCTTTAGGACATAAACTAATACTTAAAGAGAACGAGGCACATTAAAATGAAGAATAGGTTCAGTATCATTTGTAATCAAACTGTCAAAGCTTCCCGCTGATGATTTTGTAACTTTACATTTTAAAAATTGCTAAACTGAGAAAGAAAACAACTTTTGCCAAATGCTGAAGTATGTGTTGTGCCCATTAAGTTTTAAATCAATCTTTTAAACTTTGGCAGGAAATCAGATATCTGGGTAATAAAAGAAATTTATTGTTATTTTGATGATATGATTAGAATCATATTGTTTAACTTTGAACCCCTTCTTTTAAAGTGAGTAAAATGGCAAGCTGTGGAAAAGAGTTAAAATTTCTACCTACTAATTCTCTTAAAAATAATAATTTCTTAAAAGACTAATTTAATTTTCCTCCTATACTGTGCAAAAAGAAATGTCCTGGTCCTTTTAACTGATGTGATTTTTGGCTTTGCTTTAAATTATTGATTACATTTTAAAAGGGGAGGGACTTTCTGATGAGAATAGCACTCTCTTTAATAGCCTTTCACAAAATCAATTTTCCCCCATTCCTGTTGTACTCCTTTGCCGTATTGATGGTTAAGAACCTTGGAAAGAATCTTTGTCTCCTAAATTTATCTTAATAATTTTTCATTATTTTACACCTCCATGTTTATTCAGGCAATTTGAAATAAAGATCTTTTTGAATGATTTCTTCCATGCTTTCACGAGGGCTGTGTGAGGGGCTTTGCTGTTTAGGTGGCACTCATGGGTGATGGATTAATGCAGTAGATTCCGGGACCAGATGTCCCTGTTTCTGGATCTCAGCTCTTGAATGGAGTAAGTCAGATCCTGCATCAGTGTCTTTTAAACTGGAGGCAGTTCAGTGTGAACACATTTTTCCTTAGTGGCCTTGTTCCCAGCTCATCCAGACAAGGAAGCATTGATACCATTTACATGTGGAACTTCAGCAATGTAATGTCCAGGCAAATGTGTATGGGAGAGGTTGTACTCTCCCACACAAAATCTGATTCTGCTTGGGCTAATTCACTAAATTTTTGTTTACACATGAAGCTGTTTATTTTGTTTTGAATGGAAAACTGATTTGGAGGCATGTGAAGAAGGATAGAAAACTACCGAGAAATGTAGCTCAAAAACCCGGAGGATGCTGGTAGCAGATGAGTTGGGAGTGGATTGCATGGTGACAACCAGAGAGTGTAAGTAGTCTCTTATTACGTACAGTATTTCATTGGTTATATCTTGCTTCTGGCTTGTTTCAGAATTTTTTTCTAGCCTTATTGTTTTATTAGACTAGCAGGGGAATCATAAATACAGGAAATAAATAATTTTGAGTTGATGGAATAGCTTGAGAAGATTGTCTCAAATTCAAGTTTTTGGCTTTCTTGTGGTCAGGTATTGAAGTCTGAAAATTGTGATCTGTGGAGCTTAAAGGTTTTTCAAGTAGAACTAGGAGCCTTCACAAAACTTCTGTTTTCTCATTTATGTGTCACTAATTTCTTCTCTGGGACAACCTATTACTTGAGTTGAAAAAGTCTGTACTCAAGATAATCTGGATCAGCAAGTTCATTATCAGCAATGTTTTTCTCACCCAATTTGACTTATATCTAGAAACGCTTTGCTCAACTTTCTAGAAATTACTGATATTCATCTTTTTCGCCAGTTTTGTTCTAACTCCAATTTGAATAATTTTGTGTCATTATCTTTCTGTTGTTTTAATACTTAGAGAGTTGGTGTGGTGAAACTGCAACAGAATAAAAAAATATTATTTTAATTTCAGTGTTTCTGGTAAGAAATCTGCCTTTACTAATGACTGAAATGGCCCTGGTTTTTGTTTTCCCCTTTATTACAGTTTGTGGATTAGTCAGTGTATTGAACATGAAATTCAATATAACTAAAGTGGGTTTTACAAGATAATGAAATCAATACTAACCTGAAAAGACCTGTCTTCATCAGAGCCACCCCGCAGTTGGCCCTGTGCTGTCTGTTGCTGCATACTTAGTTGCTACAGTTCTTCATGTAACCGCCTGAAAAGCTCTACTTTTCTACTAAGAATAAATAATCCTGCTGAAATGAACCATAGGTAACTCAATTAAACATAGCTTCCTACTACTAGGTTGTTTAATTATTTTTAAATAATTAAATAGATAGATTGAAATTTTATTAATTTATTAACTTTTTTTTTTTAAAAAAGACATACTAATTGAAGACAAAGATAGGCAACATAGATAAACGTAAAATTTAAAGTCATCTGGGGCTGGGCACAGTGGCTCATGCCTGTAATCCCAACACATTGGAGGCCAAGGATCATGTGAGCCCAGGAGTCTCAGACCAGCCTGGGCAATGTGGTGAAACCCCATCTGTACAAAAAAAATTAGCTGGGTGTGGTGGTGCCTGTAGTTCTAACTACTTGAGAGGTTGAGATTAGAGAATCACTTGAGCCATGAGGTTGAGGCTGCAGTGAGCCATGATCACACCACTGCACTACAGCCTGGGTAAGAGAGTGAGACCCTGTCTCAAAAAAAAAAAAAACAAAAATCATCTGTAACTATGACAGAGATCAAAACTGTTATGTAAATGCTAAATATGGTATTTACCAAGAGGGTGTGATTTTAAAAAATATCTAGTACCATGTATTTTTAAAATTAATTTCATATACTCCCCACAACTTGAGAACTGGGGTATGTCAGCCTCTGGCCACTGCACTCCAGCCTGGGCAACAGAGCGAGACTCCATCTCAGAAAAAAAAAAAAGAATAAGCAATGTACTGAATTCCCAGCTTTGTCTGGGCAGTTTTTATTTGCCCCTGTGCTACTTGTTAGCTGTTACTCCACCCCTTGAGCGTTCCAGGGGCCTAGATAGCTCTAGAAGAACGCTTATCACTCTGTGGTGAACCAGCAAACCATTTCTAGCCTGTATTCTTTTCACAGAATAAAATGTTCTTGAGTGGGAGTGTCAGAGAATTTGACCTCCCTGACCCCCTGCCCTTGCTTTTTTTGGTGGAGGACGTCCTTTGGCTAGGGACCACTTAACCTTCTTTCAAAATCCCAAAATTGATGCTTATTTTCCATAATCAACTTCTATTTTTCTCAGAAATTAAGTTCTTTAAGTTCCCTGAAACGTAGAAGGCTCTGAACTCACTCAAGGGTAACTGACTCTGGGCTCAGTCACATGAACTTTTGTAAGACACACAAATGTTAACGATCCACACACTGGTCAGCTTCCCAGGAGTGCAGCTGCTGGGATTTCATCCATGACAACCACTGCCCTGCTTCTACTGAGAAAGGCTTTCTATGTCTGTGTTGTACAGTATATATAATGATGAGCCCTCAGCTTCTAAACCTCATCCGGCCATCTCTTGCACAGGTAGTTGTGCACTGCTGCTTTCTTTTGCCTCTAAAGATCAAAACCAAGTTATGCATAGTCTGAGGATTAGTCCACCCTCAGTACTTTAACCAGATGGTTGCTGACAATGGATTCTCTTTGGATCATTTAATTAACCATTGAACTTGCTAGCAGTTTTGCAATTACAAATATTTTTCCCTTACAAGAAACCTCACGATTCAGGGATCAAAAACACCATAGTTTAAAAGAAGTTGGGCACAATGGCTCACCCCTGTAACCCCAGCACTTTGGGAGGCTGAGGCAGGAGGAACACTTGAGTTCAGGAGTTCAAGACCAGCTTGGCCAACATGTGGAACCCTGTCTTTACCAAAAGTACGAAAATTAGCTGGACATGGTGGCACGCACCTGTAATCCCAGCTACCCAGGAGGCTGAGGCAAGAGAATCACTTGAATGCAGGATGTTGAGGTTGCAGTGAGTAGAGGTGGCACCATTGCACTCCAGCCTGGGCAACAGAGTGAGACTCCGTCTTGAAAAAATAAATAAAAAAAAAATCATAATAAACAGGACTCTTTGTTAAGGAACTTGGACTCACTGTGACATTGTACTAAGTCAGCTTTGCTGTTTTGTCCATTACTGAGAGAAACAATGTTTACCTACCTCCTAGAATGATAAGGAAGAGAATATCTGTGAAATATCTGCTATTTCCCAATAGTTTACATTTAAATTATAAAAATGTACATTTCATTCTTTTTTCAAGAAACAGTACTCCAGAATATGGATGTGAGGGTAGATTACTGCGAGAACACTTTTAAATCGTCTTTGCTCTGGTGTCTGTTCTGAAAGGAGAATGAATAGTGTGATGGTTAAGAGCACAAGCTGTGGAGCAAGACTGCCTGGGCTTGAATCCCAGCACCACCATTTATTTCCATGTCCTGAGGCAAGTCACTTTGCCTCCCTGCTCCTCATTTCCCTGGACTGTGAAATGGGGAATTTTGAGAATTAAATGAGTAACAGACGTGAAGTACTTAGAACAGCGTCTAGTTAGTTCATGGTAAGTGCTCAATAAAATGTCAGCGACTTAGTATTTTTATAGCCCCAAATCTGGGTAGTGGGTCTCCCATGTCTGCCTTCATGCTTATCCTCCTTCACCCTGCAGGTCAGGCTAGAAGGGCATGACAAAGGACCATCCCAGTTCCCTAGAAAGGACAGAGTGACTCCATAGAGGTCAGGTACATGGCAGGAGCCTGTCACATGTTGAGGGGGCTACTTTTGTACTTGCTGCATTTGGATAAGTGAAAGGACTTTTGGAACTCTGATATTTATTGTTTTTTTTGAGATAGGGTCTCTGTTGCCCAGACTGGTGTGCAGTGGCGTGATCACAGCTCACTGCAGCTTCGACTTCCCAGGCTCACATGATCCTCCTGCCTCAACCTCACAAGTAGCTGAGACTAGAGGTGTATATCACCATACCCAGCTAATTTTTGTATTTTTTGTAGAGACGGGGTTTCACCATGGTCCCCAGGCTGGTCTTGAACTCCTGAGCTCAAGCAATCCACCCACCCTGACCTCTCAAGGGTTTTGCTACATTGGGGGCTGGTTTTGCTACATTGCCCAGGCTGGTCTCTGGTCTCAAATTCTTTTTTTTTTTTTTTTTTTTTTTTTGAGATGGAGTTTCACTCTTGTTGCCCAAGCTGGAGTGCAGTGGTGTGATCTCGGCTCACTGCAACCTCCACCTCCTGGGTTCAAGTGATTCTCCTGCCTCAGCCTCCCAAGTACCTGGGATTATAGGCATGTGCTACCACGCCCAGCTAATTTTTGTATTTTTAGTGGAGATGGGGTTTCACCATGTTGGCCAGGCTGGTCTCGAACTCCTGACTTCAAGTGATCTGCCCTTCTTGACCTCCCAAAGTGCTGGGATTACAGGCGGGAGCCACTGTGCCTGGCCTGGTCTCAAATTCTTAGGCTCAAGAAACCCTCCTGTCTTGGCCTCTCAAAGTGCTAGGATGCATTGTCACTGTGCCTGGCAAGTTGACTGGCATTTTAAGGCATATTCCACTTTACTGCTTGTTCTGCATGTAGGAGAAGCATAGCCCCCAAACAAGAATGTAACTGCTGCAGTGGAAGAATTACAGGGGCTCCAATTGGAGTGAGTATGGGCAGACCACATGAGGTACATCATCATGGTGGCCTCATTGTCTGTGGGTAGCAGAGATCACGCATACAACCCAAATGAACTGATCACAGACCTTTGTGAAGTGAAATTTTTTTCCCTAATATGTTTACATATTGCTGTCACTACGAAGTCATTTTATCTTCAATGCTTAATTATCTGTACTAATGGAGGAGAATATTAGTGGGGAAAATGTAACAACACTGATTCATTTTAGCTTCCCCATCAACATCAGTGGGTTTTACATTCTGGATTCTAATTCTGGCTCTCTCTCTCTCTTTTTTTTTTTTTTTTGAGATGGAGTCTCGCTCTGTTGCCAGGCCAGAGTACAGTGGTGCGATCTCGGCTCACTGTAACCTCCATCTCCCAGGTTTAAGCAATTCTCCTTCCTCAGCCTCCCAAGTAACTGGGACTACAGGCATGTGCTACCACACCCAGCTAATTTTCATATTTTTAGTAGAGATGGGGTTTCACCATGTTGGCCAGGATGTTCTCGATCTCTTGACCTCGTGACCTGCCCACCTCAGCCTCCCAAAGCTAATTCTGATTCTCTTTCTTGCTAACCCTGGCACTATAAACAAGTTGCTTGGCATCATGTTCTTCATTTATAAAAGGATGGACTTGGCCAAGGTAGACTGTTGGCTTGCAAATTTAGTGTGCAGAAGATTCGATGTGTTAAAAAGGTGCATTCCCTGAGTCTCATCCCAGAGAGATTCTGATTCAGCAGGGTCTTTAATTGGGTCCAAGAATCTTCATTGTTAACCAGAATTTCTAAATGAATCTAATGCAGGTGGTTCTCTCATCCCACTTCAAGAAATTTACTTGAAATCTCTCCTAGTCATGAAAAGAGATTGGGAGCTGGATTAGATTTGAGAAAAAGCCTGAGTTGGGGAAATAGTACCATTGGACATTTCTTACTGCCTTCTTTGGTCCTTATACCCAAAGCTATACAATTCAATTTCATTTTGTGCCCATGTGCAGCAGTTAAGCCTTGAGACCATAAGCACAGTCCATTAGATTGCACAAAATAAAGAAGAGATCCATCTAACTTTAGGGCTATAATTTCTGCTGTTTTTGACACTGTCCCAAACTTTCTCCTCCTTGGTATTATGCATCCTTGAAACAAATAGTTGTACCGAAGTTGGACACCTGTTGGCTCTGCAGTGCCCCCTCGTGGGTCCTATGTGGACATTCTCCCTTTTCTCTCATGCCCAGAGTGAGTTGGCTACTGCTCTCTCCAGCCAGGGTTGTAGAAAAGTAAATGAATCCAAAGTGGATGCAAAAGAAATAGTGGGGAAATAGAGAATGCTTTCCAGAAATGCATGGACTAGAAAAGACTAAGAAAGTTCCAGCTAGGGCCAGGCGCAGTGGCTCATGCCTGTAATCCCAGCACTTTGGGAGGCCAAGGTGAGTGGATTGCCTGAGCTCAGGAGTTCGAGACCACTCTGGGCAACATAGTGAAACACTCTCTCTACTAAAAACACAAAAAATTAGGCAGGCGAGGCAGCGTGCGCCTGTAGTCCCAACTACTCAGGAGGCTGAGGCAGGAGAATTGCTTGAACCCAGGAGGTGGAGGTTGCAGTGAGCCAAGATCATGCCACTGCACTCCAGCCTGGGTGACAGAGCGAGACTCCGTCTCCAAAAAAAAAAAGAAAGAAAATTCCAGTTGGTGGTGAAATAGGGAAGTAGTTTCTGGTTTTGTTCCAAAAAACCTAGGTGTCCTATATTAGTTTTCTATTGCTGCATAACAAATAATGACACATGTAGCAGCTTAAAACAACGTCCATAGCCTCTGTGTGTCAGAACTCTGAATATGGATAAGCTGTGTGCTCTGCTAGGAGTCTCACCAGATTGAAATCAACAGCTCAGCCTTGACTGTGATCTCTTCTGAGACATGTGGTCCTTTTCCAAGCACACTTGTTGTTGGCAGAATTCATTTCCTTGGGGTTGTGTGATGAGGTCCCCGTTTTCTTACTAGCTATAGGCCAGGCCCACTCTCCATCCCCAGAGGCTGCCCTTTGGTCTTTGCCATGTGGCCTCCTTTTGTACATGGCAGCTTACTTCTTCAGGGCCAGCACGGGAATATCTGCTGCTGCTTCTCTCTTAGGGGCTTGCCTGATTAGGTCAGGCCCATCCAGAATACAGAATAGTCTCATTTTTAATTAGAACAAAGACAACTCTCTATAGATCTTAATTAAATATGTAAAATCCTTTGAAGCTCAGAATTCAGAGATAAAAATAAGTAAATAAATACGTAAAACCCCTTCACCTTACAACACAACATAATCACAATAGGATATTTCTAGGTCTTGTCTGGGCACAGTGGCTCACATCTGTAATCTCAGCACTTTGGGAGGCCGAGGCGGGCAGATCATGAGGTCAGGAGATCGAGACTATCCTAGCTAACATGGTGAAACCCTGTCTCTACTGAAAATACAAAAAATCAGCCGGGCATGGTAGCCATCACCTGTACTCCCAGCTACTCAGGAGGCTGAGGCAGAAGAATGGCGTGAACCCAGGAGGCGGAGCTTGCAGTGAGCCGAGATCGTGCCACTGGACTCCAGCCTGGGCGACAGAGTGAGACCCCATCTCAAAAAAAAAAAAAAAAAAAAGATATTTCTAGGTCTTGCGTATAGTTAGGTGGAGGGAACTATTCCGAGCATGTGCACCAGGATGCAGGAATCTTAGGGCCATCTTAGAATTATTTTATATGTCCAAAGATTGTCTGTTGTATGTTGGACATCAAGTCTTTTAGTTGTTAGCAACTCCATAAAAATATTAATATTAATTTATAGAGATCTCAAATTAATTGTACAGATTCTGTTATACAGGTTTTTTGAGACAGGTTGTTAAGCAGAAGAAAGTATTTAGCCTTCCTTCCAGATTCTTAAACCAGAGAGTGCTAGAAAAACTCAGAGCTCGTCAAGTTACCCGAACTCATTGTGCAGATGAGAAACCATCTCAGTAGAAGAAACTTCCTGAGGTCATGGAGCCAGGAAAGGCTGAGAATCCTTTGGTTCCAATATTTAGGGCCTTTTCTGTAATTACTTTTCCTGTGTATCTCATAGTTTTCTTTAAAAAAAAAAAAAAAAAATCACGAGCTCCAAGTACTCTTATTAATCTGGAGTTCATTGACTTTAATGAGCAGTTTTCTTTGTTTCCCATTATTGTATTGAATTAGAACATTTTTCATCTAATGTGTATATGAATTAGTTGCTAAGTGAAATGGAATCTTGGAGAAAATGAGCTTTTGCTTGTTTATTTGTCAGTATAAAATCTTCATAATTTTCATGATGACTCATACAGTCAAAGAATTATGGAACTGAGGATAGGGATAGGAACCACAGAAAGCTTATATGATCCAGCTACCTTGCAAAAAACCCTTTTCGTGATTGACAGTTGGATTGACATTTGTTAAGTAATTTTCCATGCTTTTTTTTCCCCAAGGGAAATATTAAGGGATGCTTGATTTAAAAAAAAAAAAAACACTAATTTAATTATAAATATGATTGAATATTTTTCTCTTTTTCTAGAGTAAAATCTTGTTGACAAGATGGGGTTTTTCTCTGGTGGTTTGTATTCAGGCTTCCTCTTCAGTCTCACTAAATGGCCTCACAGGTGGATAGATGCATTTATCTTGAAAGGTGACTGTTACCAAATACAAATCTAGTAGATGCACATTTATCTTGAAAAGTGACTGTTACCAAATGAAACTTTATGATTCAGCATGGAGACCATGGCTGTGGTCAGGTAGGAGCCAAATGTCTTTAGCCTGAATGTGTGACTAGAAGAATATGTGACTTAGTCCAGTTTCAAAGCTGCCTGATTTGGGGCGAAGCAAAGTACTGCTTGCTGACTTGGGTCTGGGCACCACATCTTTGACAGTTGTCAAGTATGCTGTGGGCTAAATCCCCAAGGTTAAGAAAACAATGCAGGCATAGGCTATTTCTGGCCACCCTTTCTTCCATCTTCTATTTGAGCACCTTGTTGCAAGGTACAAAAGAGAACACCTCTATTATATTTACACAAGAGTTGCTGAACCGTTTTTCCACTGCTTCTACCATGAAGCCTCTTATTCCCTGCCACATCATTATGTCACACCAGCCTGAGCCTTGGAGCTGGAGTTTGTGTTTTACATTCTATCTTATATGAAACTCCTGTGCACATTTGTTCTATCTCCATTAGAACTAAGGCTCTTTGAGGTAAGAGCAATGTCTCCAGTGTCTTCTGGTGATCATTTTTATATCTGTCACACACTGTAGTCATTCCTAGCCTCAGACCTCTTGGGAATCAGGTGATATTTCAGTCTGTATGTACACCACGTGTTTTATATGTGTGTGACTCTTTTTCAAATATTTATATACAAATGCTCTTGAGGCTATTAAACACAAGTTTCTTTACAAGTGTATTGAGATCAGGTGCAGTGGCTCACCCCTGTAATCCCAGCACTTTGGGAGGCCAAAGCAGGAGGATCACTTGAGGTCAGAAGTTCGAGAACAGCTTGGCCAACATGGTGAAACCCTGTCTTTACTAAAAATACAAAAATTAGCTGGGCATGGTGGTGGGTACCAGTATTCCCAGCTGCTCGGGAGGCTGCAACAGGAGAATTGCTTGAACCCGGGAGGTGGAGGTTGCAGTGAGCTGAGGTTGTGCCAGTGCACAGCTGGGGAGACAAGAGCAAAACTCTGTCTCAAAAAAAAAAAAAAAAAGCACGCTATATTGAATTCATTACAGTGTGGTTCTTTTCTCAATTAGTATTTACTAAGAATAAAATAAAAGACATCTACATGCTTCCATGTTGAGAACCACTGCCCTTCCAACATCATTTTGAGATATTTCCTCATCTCAAGCCTTCTTGGCTCTATGTTTCTTCCGTGAGGTATGTGAAGAAGAAGGACAGTGCCATTTCAGTTCTTTAATAATTTGAATGAAAATCTTTTTTTTTTTTTTTTTTTTTTTTTTTTTTTGAGAGACAAAGTCTCTGTCACCAGGCTGGAGTGCAGTGGCTCAATCATAGCTCACTGTAGCCTCGACCTCCTGTGCTCAAGTGATCCTCCCACCTCAGCCTCCCAAGTATCTGAGACCACTGCCATGAGCCACCATGCTCAACTAGTTTTTTTATTTTTTGTCGGATGGGGTCTCACTGTATTGCCCATGTTGCCCAGGCTGGTCTCGTAAACTCCTAGGCTCAAGCTAATCCTCCTGCCTTGGTCTCCCAAAGTGCTGGAATTATGGGCATGAGCCACCTTGCCCCATCTGAATAAATATCAAATTAATGTTCACCTCCAGCCCTAGACTGGAAGCTCCTGAGCCCCAGGGCTGTGTCTGTTTAGGACCTATTGCTGAACAGATTGATGAACCTCACATAGTAGGTTCAATACACATTAGAGGTCAGAGGTTCCATGATCACAGCTGTTAAGTGTTTTTAACTGCTCTTTAATCTCTAGGCACTTTACTAATTTTTAAAAGTTGGAAATTCCTATGGTAATATGATTCCCAAAGAAAGGTCTCTAGTCCCTTAACTAAAGGATTTAGAATACCTTAGCTAACCTTAATGTTAAAGCGAAATGTCTGCCCCCTGGTGTCAGATCAACAACTAGCATCTTAGCTAATTCTCATACTGAGTGATTTCCATTAATTATATGACTTAGTTTTTACAGTAAATTATACATTGCACATAAAATTAAAATTAAGCACTATTTTAAACTTGCCATCGCTGCTATGAAACTGGGATTTTTGGCTTATATTCAACATTGTTGGTTTTTTTCATGTCTAAATAATAATTTGAAATTAAAGTCTAATTTTAGTAACTTTTCTATATGCTATTAACTCTGTAGTACTGAATTTTATAGATGAGAGAAATAATGAAGGTTTTATGTGAAACAAAAATAGCCTTAAACATTATTAATATTTTATGAGTTTGTATAAATCTTCCTACTGCAGATAGTCTTCCTAATAATTTTGGCCAGAAAGAAAGATAAAAATGCATTTAATAAAAGTCTTTGAGTATTTCCATATTTCTATATTGTGTGGGGGGAAAAAAGGAAAAAAAAGTCTCTGAGTAATGTAAATTTACTGGTTTGGATTAAATGAGAATTAAAGTATTCATGAGAGTCCCTAGAATCAGTTAATCCAAGTTCTGGGTTAAGAATAAGAAATCAGTAGAGAATTTGTTCTCTGTTTTTGTAGAGAATGAGGTTTATATAGGAGAAAGTAGGGTGGTTGGTGTGTGTGTGTGTGTGTGTGTGTGTGTGTGTGTGTATGTGTTTTCTTACTACATTTAAATTCTTTATTTACCTGAAAGCTGTGTGCACTGTAGGGAAGGCCTTATGGCGTGATGTTTTTCTTGCTAGGCCAACTCTAAGATTATATGAGATAAAGCATGTGGAGTATTTCATATAGTGCCTGGGGCAGTAAGGACTCATAAATGTTAGAAGAGGAAGGTATTTGTTAATAACGTGCAGCATGTACCAGGGATTGTGCTAATGATACGTCCATGAGGTTTGTAGCCTCGAGGAGCTGAAATTCTGTTGCAGAAGTCAGACAATAATTAAACATATAATTAGACAAAATTAGTTGTGATTAGTACTCAACATAGAAAAAGCACCGTGGTGCAGGGGAGTGAGGAGAGAACTGAATTAGTAATTTGAAGCCGAAAAAAGGGCGAAAGCCTTTTGAGAAACCAAAGATAGATGCCCTGTTGTCCATATACTAGAACACCTTCAATACACTTTTGAAGACTCTCCAGGCCCTTACTCAAGGCCTGTTTACCCAGATTTATGTACATTTCTAACATGGTTCCATAGTTGACAAGACATTATTTGCAGTGGATTAGAAGAGAGTGGGTGGTGGGAGGAAGGATCCGCAGAAAAAAGAAGCGGATAGAGCCAAGCCCTCCGGTATTAGTGAGTGATAGCCTAGCACTGCGGCGGGGAGGAAGGAGAGGGACCCAGACCAAACCCTAAATGCTGAAAGGACATGTCAGTTAGCAGTGGTAGAGATAAAGAATTGAAATGTCTCTCGTTAGCAGTTAGCAGTTGTAGCAGTTGTAGCAGAAATTGGAGAATATTCTGCACGTTTGGGATAAAAGGGCTATTTGGTAAAATCATGTTTTGGGCACTTTTTTTTTAATAAAGCAGAGAAATAAGCAATGAGCATCATTGCACGCATCCCTCGGCATTTGTAATGTAAGGTTGTTTTGGCTCCACTAGAATTGTGAGTTCCTTAAAGGCAGCGACCATATCCCAATTCTTATTATGTATTCTCAGAATTTATCTTAGAATCCTACCCAAAGTAGGCAGTCGTTCAGTAGATATTCTCTGATCCTGTTAGATTAAAGAGGTTTACTTCTCCAGACAGATCTTCATGGAGATATTGGAATTAGATATGCCTGAAATTGGATGTATAGGCAAGCTGTAAGTTCAGCATCCCTTTTTATAATTCTATAACAGAGAAGTGGTTAGGCAACTGCTGTTCTTTTAGTCTCTGTTTACTATAATAAAACTCTAAATCTTTCTCTTTTTAAAAAAGTAGCTGTATATGCCATTTGTTAACTGGTTTACTGATTTGTTTGTCTGTTTGAGCACACATGTATTGCACCTTCTGTGTCCTTGGCCCTGGGCTAGATCCTGAGAGTATAGTGTGGTGAAGATTTCTCCCTGCCCTCAAACAGTTCTGGCATCTCTGAGTACATTCACTGTATTAATAAGTTGAATTGTGTCCTCCCAGAAAGATATGTTGAAGACTTAACCTCTGGTACCTGTAAGTCTGACATTATATCGGAAGAGAGTCATTGCACATGTAATCAAGTTAAGGTAAGGTCATTAGAGTGGACCTAATCCAATATTACTGGTGTCCTTATAAGAAGAGGAAATTTGGCCGGGAGCAGTGGTTCATGCCTGTAATCCCAGCACTTTGGGAGGCTGAGGCGGGCGGATCACAAGGTCAGGAGTTTGAGACCAGCCTGGCCAGCATGGTGAAACCCCATCTCTACTAAAAATACAAAAAATTTGCTGGGTGTGGTGGTGTGCACCTGTAATCCCAGCCACTCGGAAGGCTGAGGCAGGAGAATTGCTTGAACCCGGGAGGCAGAGGTTGCAGTGAGCTGAGATCATGCTACTGCACTCCAACCTGGGCAACAGAAAAAAAAAAAAAAAAAGGAAATTTGGAGAGAGATACACACAGAGAAGAGAATGCCAGGTTAATCCAGAGGAAGATGGATGTGTGAAGACAGGCAGAGATTGCAGTTGTGATGCCACAAACCAAGGAATGTCTGGGACTACCAGAAGCTCAAAGCAGCAAGGAAGAATCCCTCCTTAATGGCTTTGCAGGGGAGCATGGCCCTGCCAACACCTTGATTTTAGACTTTCTGCCTTCAAAACTATGGAACGATAGATTTCTGTTGTTTTAAACCGCTCAGTTTGTGATACTTTGGTACAGCAGCCCTAGGAAATAAATACAACTGTAATACATTTCTGTATGAATCAGAGACCTGGAGGGAAATAGATGATGACTCCAACGAGACACAGGGATGAGAGCACACTTAAGAAAAACTTCCAAGGTATGGGGAAGGCTTCTAGGGTTGGCACTAGCAGGTTTTCATTAGCACGTCCAGGCCTGAAGGGCTAAGTCAAGAGAAGGTTCTTGGAACCCAGGTAGAGCTAGATTGACACTTGTGAATTTGAGGGGATGGTCTGACTGTAGCCCAAGCTAACTTGTGCTGTGGTAGAGAGGAAGCTGGGGTGTTAATATTCTGACCTCCTTCTCCTCCCAGGCTCTGATCACTTGCTGAGCCTCTCATTGGTTGAACCTGCCAAGAGAGCTCATTGATGTAGTCCATAGAGTTTACCTCAGGATACACAGCAGGGTAGAAAAGAGGGAGAGTCGATCTGGAAGGGAAATTGGAGAATATTCTGCACATTTGGGATAAAAGGGGTATTTATATGTCATTCAAATTCATGTTTATGGGAAGGAAAGAATCTAATGTCTAAGACAGTGTTTATTGTACATACCACTGGTTCTCAACAAATACTTCTGATTGAGGATATAAAATATCTAGAAATGTTTATATTGGAGTCTAAGATTCCAGGCTGTGGAATTCATTTAGCAAATTCTTGTTAAGCACTCACTGTAGTGCCAAATCTTAGGCCCTGGGGATAAGTACTGAGCAAAATTGACCCTATCCTTGCCTTCATTGAGCTAATAGTCTAATGTCACCAACTATATTCACTAGGGTTAAAACTTCCATGGGATTCTTTACTTCTGTCATGACACACAATGTAACTGGAAATTACTAATTAGATTCCACTCTTCACCTGTGGACTGCAAGTTTCATGAGGTCAGCAGTGTGGTTGCCTGTGCTTACTTCTAACACCTAATTCAGTGCCTGGTTCCTGGCACATGTGCACTGAATGAACTGATGACCCAATACATGAATGAATGAACGAGTGCCTTGTATTTACTATTTAGGAGTTTCTGAAAATTAGTGGAGGCTTAAAGTATATCAAATTGTACAAATTAAATATATTAGAGATTTTGCTATCTTATTTATTTATTTATTTATTTAATTTATTTTTTTTTGAGACAGAGTCTCGCTCTGTCGCCCAGGCTGGAGTCCAGCGGTGCGATGTCTGCTCACTGCAAGCTCCGCCTCCTGGTTTTACGCCATTCTCCTGCCTCAGCCTCCCAAGTAGCTGGGACTACAGGCAAGGCGCCCGCCACCACGCCCAGCTAATTGTATTTTTAGTAGAGACGGGGTTTCACCGTGTTAGCCAGGATGATCTCCATCTCCTGACCTCGTGATCCACCTGCCTCGGCCTCCCAAAATGCTGGGATTACAGGCGTGAGCCACTGTGCCCTGCCAGGATTTTGCTATTTTAAAGGATTGTTGGATTAATCCTCTATAAAATTGAACAGTAAAAATAGTCTATAATTTATCTGAGTGTGGATTTTTATTTGTGGGAATTTTATTTTTTGTTGAGAGCACTTTCATTTGATTTTAGAGATTGAAACCAAGTATTATATTTTAGTTTTCTCTGGTCATTCTTCTCATAAATTAATTGTCCCCTAAGAATACACACTAAAGTTGAAGCTCAAATCTGAACATGAAAAGATTCATTATGCAGTACAGACTTTTCATACCTATTAATAAGTCAGTCATTTGAATGTAGACCAAGAATTTAAGGGATTACTTTCACTAATGTTAAAGCAAAATATCTGCCACCTGGTGTCAGATTAGGATTCAAAAGGTGTCAAAAGAAGGGGATATATGATAGGTTTTCTTTCTCTACTTTTGAAACATTTTCTAGTACTAAATTTGAGATATTAACTCCTTCAGACCTCTTAAGTTCTGTTACTAAATAGAGATCAGTGCTCCTCTGATGACCATATAAGGAAAACATTTCTGGGAAAAATATTGCAGAATCCATGAGCGGTTATGTTGTCTAATAGCCTCAGAATGGGAAAATTTAAGGAGAATGGAAAGCAGCTGACTTAACCATTTTCCCAGAGAAAGCTTCTCCTGCTTCCGCATAAAGATGTATAATATAATCCTTAGAGATCTCACTTCAATTATTATGTCCTTTATTTGAATGAATAAGTAGAGAATTTAGTTTTTACACTTGTCAGTAGTATAACATGCCTTCTCAGCTTAAAAGTAATGGAGGAAATTACTTGTAAAAAAATTAATGAAAGAAATGAAAGATTAAGAGAATTCAGGTTTAAAAAGTCACTGGTCTGTTTCTCAGTATGTTTAAATTTTAGGATTAATTTTTTTTCTTCCTCCTAGAGTTTGGGTCTCATAAGAAAGAATCGTGTTAGTAGCCCCCGTTGTTATGTTTTGCTGGAGTTTATCAGTCAGTAGAAATCTACTGAGCAGTAAGAAGATGTTTCATAGCCTTGGTGTGGGAATCATTCTCACAAAAGTGAGCTTGAAGGTTCACCCATGCTAGGAACTTCTAAGGTTACAAGTATGTATGAAGGAAAATGTTGAGACATAAGCTGTAAATAAATGGCACAGTGAGAAGGGGACTGTTTAGTTATTGGACCATGGAGAATTCTTAGAAGACATAGAGGCAAATATATACGTACTGTTCGAGAGAGAGGAAGCTCTCCAGTGTTTGGGAAGGGACAGTCTTTGGTTTGTGCTGGACTTAAGGTGGTGGTTTGCCTGGGACTGAGGGGTTTCCTGGCTTGTGGGACTTCCAGTGCTAAAACTGGCCTGGTTCCAGGAAACGAGGGCAGTGGGTTACCCTTAACTAACCTGCCCTGCTCATTCGTGTGCCTGGCCTCTACCTACCAGTGGTGCCTCATTGTGAGAACCCGTCACTCCCATACATTTTCATGTGTCCTGAGATAGGAACTGTCCTGAGATAGAACCCTGGCGAGAACTACTCTGAGTCTAGCCCATGGTGTCAGAACACTCTAGTCCCACTGGCAAGACCATTGCTGAAGTAGAATGGATGCATGAGGCTGTCTTCAGTCTTAAAACAAACAAAACCCAAATGCAGTTAGTTTAAATGCCTTTGGCTCAACAAAAAGGAAGGGGAGAGGTCGCAATGTTAATCTAAAATTAATGCTTGGAAAAAATGAGGAAATTGATTCTGAGGAGAATGAGAAAAGAAATGAGGAGATTGAAACCATACCGAAGAGGGCATCGAGTGCAGTGTCATAGTAAGGGAAGTCTTTCATTTTGTTCATAAACGTTTAAGTCAAGCTCTCATTTATTCATGACCCTTATTAATGAGTAATTAGTGGTTCCCATAGAATCTTCAAATTAATTTATATAGTCATGCCAAGATGTCCAACTTTTAGAATATTTGGGAGGGTAGGAGAGATAATGGACTTCCAGGGTAATGGGCCTCCATCCCTCTTCCCCAACTCCTTTGAATAAAGGGATACTTCCTCATGAGAAAACATCCTGTAGAAGGGATGAGGATGAGGGCAGAAAAAAGATGAATCCCCTCTGACATAGGATATTGATATTATCCTAAATATCAATACATGTAAGGGCAGGATATGTTTTGAAAAATCCCTGACTAATTACAGGGCTGTTATGTAGCACTTAAGTTTGTGTTATCATTATATGTGAAGAATGTAGATGCTAAGCACAATTTTATTGATTGAAAAAGCCCAGCCTGATTCTATTACTTACAGGGATTTTAAAGAAGATTATATTGGGTATCTTTGGGTTGAAACATGTTCCCTTTACAATCCAAAACTGGTCAATGTATTCTTTATTTAACCTGATTGATTCTTGTCCTCTCTCTTTAAACATAAGCTTGTTCACAGAGATACAGCTGGAAGTCATGTTGTCATGACAACAGTTACACACTGGGAGGAAGGACTCTTTAAAACATCCAGGGACTGGGTTTTTAATCACTGATTTATATTGATAGCAAAATTAAATGGGAATGCAGAATTCATAATGATATGTTATTTGGCTCTATATTTTCACGTATTGAGATGTAATTTTTGAACACGTTAGGATAGTCTTTTACACTAATACAATTTCATCTCATCTGTTGTCTATGTTGTCAATAATAATAATCTGAAAACATATGGATTTCCCTGCTCCGAACTCTTGATAGCATTATGTTGCCTGTATAATAAATTCTAAACTCATGAATGTGGTATTTAGAGTTCTGCAAAAAACAGCTTTCACTTTTCATTAGATTTTCTTCTCACAAGCACTTATTATGGATCTCACACATATACAGTCCTTAACTGCAGGGTGTGGGAGCTAAGGGAGGTGGGTGTGTCACACTAGAAACTATAATAAGTCGAAATTTGCCCTGAATAATTTGTCTCTAAAGGGAGATGGTAGCACAGAGATGTGTTAGTCTGTTGTCACGCTGCTGAAAAAGACATATCTGAGACTGTGTAGTGAATAAAGAAAAAGAAGCTTAATGGACTCACAGTTCCATATGGGTGGGGAGGCCTCACAATCATGGTGGAAGGCAAAAGGCACGTCTTACATGGCAGCAGACAAGAGAGAATGAGAGCCAAGGGAAAGGAGAAATCCCTTATAAAACCACCAGACCTTGTGAGACTTATTACCACCATCAGAACAGTATGGGGGAAACTGCCCCCATGATTCAATTACCTCCCACCAGGTCCCTCCCAGAACATGTGGGAATTATGAGAGCTACAATTCAAGATGAGATTTGGGTGGGGACACAGCCAAACCATATCAAGAGAGGAACAGATTTATTTCAACAGTGGGTGATTAGGAAAAGTTTTGTGGAGGAAGTGACCCTTGAAGAATGAACAGGTTTTAGTGTCAGATAGAGAAACAGGAGATTCTAGCCCAGAGGCCCAGCAAAGGCCCAGGGATACAGAAATGTAAGGCATGTTGTGAGACTGGTGAGTGTCCAGTTGGATACTAGATTGGAATGGGGCATCAGGAAATGAGATGGCAAAGAGAGGAGAAGCCATATTGAAGAGAGCATTGCGTGCAGTGCCATTCTAAAGGAAATCTCATTTTGTACAGGAAGAGGAACAAGAATTGGTTGAAATGGATGTTTATGAGAAATTAATAGCTGTTGTATGATTAGAGGGAGCACTGTAGTCACAGTAAGCAGTCATGAAGCCAGTTTTGAATCCAAGTGAGGCCCTGGAAAGTGTAGACTGAGGCAGTATTAAGGAGGTTAGCAAGCAGAGCATGCATCTAAGAGCACTGTACTTTTCTGGAGTCAATTTCTGAAATAGAATTTTGTATATTGACTCATAGGTACTCAGGAACATAGATTCTGGTATATGACTGCCCAGCTGAAATCCCAGCCCACTGTTACTAGCTCTGGGACCGTAGTCAGTTACTTCCCTCCTCTATGTTTCTGCTGTAAAATGGGGAGATGACACCAACCTTAAAGGGCTGCTGATACATAAAAAGTGCTTAGAACAACAGTGCCTGGCACACTGTCAGAACTTCTGTAAATGTTAGTGTGGCTTCTGTTGATGATGAAATGTGAAAACACTGCTCAGTGTTTGGCACTTTTTATGCTTTTTAAAAGCTATCTTTTATAAAAGAATGTAAATTATCTGATTCTATTTCTACCCAGCGTCTCAGCCTACCCCTCTAAAAGCCCTCCCTTCCGCTGGATGGATAGCTGTTGTCTAACCATTATGTCCCAGGCACTGTGCTTAGTGCTGGGGGTACAAATGTCACAGGATCCTTGGAGATGTCGTTTTTCTGACCTGAAGCCTCTGACTGGTGACACCTTTGCATGAGTTTTGCTCAGGCCTGCTGGGCTCATTCCACCCACTTGGCCTGGGAGGCTGCACTTGGCTCACGCTTCTAACTTGGATCCCACACCTATCAAAAGTGAGCCAGATGCGAGTGGCAAGGGTTGTGTGAGTGAGCATGGGGTCCGGCCACTGCACACAGCCAGGCACACCAGCTGTGGTGGAGCAGGCAGCTCCAGGTGCTGGCATGGGCGCTGGCTCCCTGTGAGGCTGTGGCTGGACCAGGCATACTGCAAATAGCTTCCATGGCTGGCACTGGTAAACGCGGTGGTGCCCAGAAGCTTGGAGATGCCAGGAACCACAGAGCCCCAAAGAGGGAGTCACAGCCCTGGCTCAGGGAGCTCCTAGGCCTGGGCTCCCCCTCTTTTTCTTATTGCCCGCAATGTGGCAAGCAAGTGGTGTGTTTCAACCCTGTTTGTGTTACAACTCTTTCAGCCCTGCCATTCTGCAGGTCCCGAGTTCTTGTCCTACGTCCAGGAAGAATGAGGTACACAGGCAAGTAGAGGGTGAGCTAGGCGAAGAGGTGCTTTATTGAGTGACAGAACAACTCAGAGGAGACCCACAGTGGGTAGCTCCTCTCTGCAGCCAGGTCATCCTGTCATCTGCCCAGCTCTCAGCAGAGAGGAAATGCACTGGGTTAGCTTCTCTCCACAGGCAGTTGATCCTGTCATCTGCCTGAGTCTGGCTGAACCTGGGGTTTTTATGGACTTCAGAGAGGAGGAAGTGCATGCTGATTGGTCCATGAGTGACCATGGGCAGGCCTAAAAAAGCACCATAAATTCTCACCCTGGTCCATGGAACTGGCAGCCCAGCCCCTAAGCTTCTGGTTGTCCCTGGCCTGAAGGTAGAGTTTCACTGGGGACCCGACCTTGTCTGCCCAGGAGCCTGTCTGCCTCCTGCCACCATTAACCTGCCATTCACAGTGCCCATGGTGCCCAGGCTGTTCATGCTGAGGGATGCCTGCAGACCTGTGCTGAGCTACCTTAACCTCCCCTCAGCGTCTCTCCTGTGCTTGTTGGTGCGCAAAGTTTGGAGGGGGCTGAGGCAGCCGGGGGCTGGCATGCCAGCACTGCCTCAAGCACGCACATGCCCATCCGGGTTGTGACAGTGCCCAGACTCAGCCACAACTGCTCCAAAATTGGAGCGGGGAGAGGCCAGGCAGCAGGAACAGGCACTTCTGAGCCTGCAGGGGCATGGGTCTTTCTAGGCCCCCAAGAGTACAGAGATGCCTGGGTCCACATTAGCAGCTGGGCAGCTGCAGCTGCGCCCAGGAGGGTGGTGCACCCGCCCCTCCAACTTGGAAGGTGGGGCGGCGTCCGCCTGTTCCCAGCTCCCTCTGGCTGGTGGAGTCCACAGCCCTGGCCATGCCTCCTCCACTACAGCCAGCATCATAGCAGCACTCCAGATGGGCTACCACTGCCATCACAAAGATGAAAATGCAAGAATCTTGTCATAAAAGAGTGTGGCAGCCTTTACTACATAGCAGTTGGTGCATATAAAGGAGTTTGAGGAAAATAGTCCACATGTGACAGAGAGACAGAACGAGGGGGGAGGGATTACTGCATATATAGTCTCTAAATTGTTAATACAAAGGTCTTTTTGATTTTAAAAATACCTTCCAGTAGTAGATGCTTAAATCACATATTTGTGCATCTGTATTGATAAATTATCAGTTTTTTTCCTATTTAAATCACAGTTTCAGTACAAGTTATATTAAGATATTCTTTGTGCTTAGTTTCAAGGATTGGACTTGAATTTCTAAAGAGCATCGTTAATTCTAGAGAAGGGTGAAAGTGTTGAAAGTGAGAGCAATAGAAGGTTATGAGTGCTTCAAAATTTTTGGCCATTCCTTACCTAGAATTTTAATATAATTCAGAACAAGTTTTATATCCTTCCAGTCATGGGACCACATGATGTTTTTCAGGACCTTCCAATTTGAGGCTGTAAATAAATTTTATAAAAAGAATCTCTCTTGAACCTCTGGCTCACTGGAAGTTTCTAAGATACTGCCATTCATTAGAAATACAATGTGAGCCACATCCCTAATGTTAAATATTTAATAGCCACATTAAAATAAGTAAAAGAAATAGATGAAGTTAATTTTAATCATCTATCTTATTTAACTCTATATAAAAAAATTATCATTTTGACATAGAATCCATATAAATATTATTATTTTATATCCTTTTTATTGTTTTCCAAATTCATGTGTGTTTTATACTGACAGCACATCTCAATTTGGACTAGATTTGTTTAATATGCTCAATAGCCCCAGGTAGCCACTGACTCCGCTATTGGACAGCACATCTCTAGAACTTGGGGCTTTTCAGAGCCTTGGGCGCCTTCAGTAATGATTTAAACAATGTCTGTATCTTTGGTGACTTTTCATTAGTATTTTTATAGTTAAGAAAAATGTATAAATCTAAAAATGCAAGTTTGTTTTGGACCTAAATTGTAAGCAGTTAATTATATGTCATAATTCATGATATATTTTCATTCCTACTCCATGCATGCAAAGCATCCCTCTTATTTAGTGTACTTGCTTGCTTACTTGCTGTTATTTCCTTACCTAGCTCCCACGTTTTTCCACCCATAGTCAACCATTTTTTTATTTTATTTTTTGAGATGGAGTCTCGCTCTGTCGCCCAGGCTGGAGTGCAGTGGAGCGATCTGGTCTCACTGCAACCTCCACCTCCCGGGTTCAAGTGATTTTCTTGCCTCAGCATCCCAAGTAACTGGGACTACAGGCACGTGCCTCCATGCCCAGCTAATTTTTTATATTTTTAGTAGAGATGGCATTTCACCGTGTTAGCCAGAATGGTCTTGATCTCCTGACCTCGTGATCTGCCCGCCTTGGCCTCCCAAAGTGCTGAGATTACAGGTGTGAGCCACTGCTCCTGGCTACTATTCTAATGTGTTTAATGAGTAACTTTTTGTTCAAAACTATACTTGCAGTGTGCATTTGTGTGTGTGTGTGTGTGTGTGTGTGTGTTTAATTTATTCAAAGGGTGTTTTTCCCTGTGTACTGTGTTTTGGAGATGTATCCTTAGGCTATGTGTACATCAGGTGCATTGTTTCCAGTGGTGCTCAGGATGGTGCTCCATGCTGTGAATCCAGCACATTTTACCTTTCCCCTGGTAGAGTGATGGACTCGCCGGTTACCCCCATTTTCCTAGTATGACAGGGAGCACCCCACACATTCCTCTAATGGAACTGCATGAGAAGGCATGTGGCATACACACTCAATATTGCTGGGCCATAGGGTGTATATTGTTTACTTCTTTTGGGGAAAAAATGATTTATCATATTTTTATTGATGAATGTATGGATATAATTTTATGTGGTTTTGCTCAGTGAAAAATAACAGCATTGCAGTTGTTGGTTGAATCAGATGACAGGTAGGTGAAACAGTTATGGCTTGTTTTTTTCAAGGATAGCTTACTAGTTCAATGCTTGTAGGTGTGTTTCTCAAACAGACCCAGTGGCCATGAAAGAGGGTCAAGCTTTTCCAGGGTGACCAGTTGACATCTGGGCCAAGTACAAATGTATGTAGCCTTTATTCACAGTAAGAAAATCTTCAGTTCTTGCTCTATTAGCAGAGCAGAATTTATTTTTTTTTAAATAAGTTAGTCATGGAAGCAGAAAGTTGGTGGGGGGTTGGGGGGATCAAAAATAGTATTACCCTTAACAACAAAAAAAAGCCCATGTAAAATTCACAGTGAAACTGCACTCTTACTTTTAAAAGTAACTTGTACTGTTGCATTCTTCAAAGGAAATTTTTAAAATTCTGTGTTTTCTTTCAATTCCTTTCTGTTCTGGGCTCCATGGTTGGGTACTTCCCACTGTAATTCATATTTTCTAAAGAGAAGGGTAGATGCACTCAGTTCATTCATCAAAGCACATCTGCAACACAGGAAGACACGCAATATTTGTTTCTATGAGGAAGAAAGCGCAAACAGCTGTCTAGGACAAACTTCTTGACATAGCCATGCATTTAGTCCCACTGATGCTTGCCAAAATAGGCAATTCTTGTCCGTATTTTTGTCAGCAGTGAGGAAGACTTTGATATAGCATCTGATTCATTTACTTCCAAAGAATGTTTCTCTATTCCCACTTCTGAGATCTAAGGATCATTTATGTGTGATGAGCAGAGTCTTCTCTCAAAGGCCTTTCATTTATAGTAATTCCTTTCAGAGAAAAAGTAATAGAGGCCGGGCGCGGTGGCCCATGCCTGAAATCCCAGCACTTTGGGAGGCCAAAGCAGGAGGATTGCTTGAGCCCAGGAATCTGAGGCCAGCCTAGGCAACATGGCAAGACCCTGTCTCGCTAGAAAATCAAAAAACTTAGCTGGGTGTGGTGATGCACACCTGTGGTCCCAGCCACTCAGGAAACTGAGGCAGGAAGATTGCTTGAGCCCAGGAGTTTGAAGCTGCAGTGAGCCATGTTTGTGCCACTGCCTGCCAGCCTGGGCAACAGAGAGCAATACCCTGTCTCAAAAAAAAAGAAGAAAGAAAAGGAAAAAGTAATGGAATGAGTTTGAGGAGGAAGATGCTTAGAACATTCCAGAATTCAAGAGCAGAAAGACCATCATTAACAAATGGACACTAACTACCAGTAGATCCAGAAAGAAGGAACTGGAGCTAGCCCAGGACAAAAACCTGGTATAAATCATAATTTTCACAAGCGAGAGGCTTGGATTTTGCAATGAGGAGGGGGAAAAAAGAACCAAAGTATTTCTGTAGTGTAACAGATTTGGAAACCTTCCCAGAGACCCTGCAGATAAGAAACCTCTAACGCTTCAAGAGCATTTTTCTCATAGGAAAATAATTTTAGCTACTGGCTGGAATTCGAGGCCTAGTGGGTTAACTAGTACATTTGTGGGTGAATAAAAAATAGCAAACAGCATTTCTGAATCTTTTTTGGATGTCATAGCAAAGGAGGACTCAGATTCCCCATGCAGGCTGTATGGTGGTATGTACTCCCCAACCCCCACCCGAATCCCTCCCTCCCTCCCTTCCTCCCTTCCTCCCTTCCTTCCTTCCCCCACTTCTTTGTCCTCCTCTTTCCCATTCATATGGGTATTGTCTAGGCAACCTTTGTAGTTTCTCAGAATGAGATAGAAAGAAAAGGGGACCACTCCCAAATACATTCTCTTATATTCAGAAAACTTACATTGCCCACCTATGACGTATGGGACATGTTTGCAGTACCTTGGTTAATTATAGTGAAAAGAACAACAAATCTGGTCTTTGCTTTAAGGAACTTAGATCTGTTCAATTTATGATTAATGGCATCGATAAGAGACCTTTTTGAACATTTTGCAACTGAGAATTTGCAATTTAAACACCAGACAGTTCCATATTCTCATCTTTACAGAAAGGAGGATGTCCTTCTAAACTTTGAGCATGAATTATTGTTTGAAAATTTTGAGAATAATTATTTCATTTACTGGTCCTTTCCTGGAATTTTGGCTCAATTACCTAATATTGTCTTTTGCTAGATTCTATTTTTGAGAAGTGTAAAAAAAAAAAATGGCAGTTTCTATACATGCATCCCTGGCAGATGGGATCCACAAATACCCCTGCCTCCTTTCTGTCAATAGCTCCTGCATCTTTGAAAAACTCAGAGCTCTGCATATCACATTTTCATTGCTGGGAAAGAAAAACCAAGGTATTCCACAGGTGTGTGGCAGCTAATTGGTTTTTCCATTTTGTTAACCCCTAGAGAATGTTTGCTTTCCTCTCTTGACCTAGAATTGGAGGGGCTTGAGGAGGAGAATGGCATAGATCAAAGAATTAAAAGCCTTGAGTCAGATTAATGACTGGATGTTGTTTGTGGTTGACTGAATCCTACAGGTATTCCTTGAAGTTTGTGAAAAAATAAGCCCAATGCAGTGTCTGCATTTGGTCTGCATTTGTCTGCATTTTTGACAATGCTTGGAAATGAGGTTAAGATGCTTGGATTGGTGAGTGGTGGTAAGTGAATGAGTCTAACCGATGAAGTTATATTCTAACAATATGATGTTTTAGAAAGAGTCTTAGGCCAGATGGGAATCAGGTTTCTTAACCCAACTGTATAATTTAGATGCTTATATGTTTGTGTTTGAATAGGAGATTGCAAAGCTAATCCATTAGAAGCTATTTCTTTCCTAGATACTAGGTCTGAAATTTAGTTTTCTGCTGTGAGATGAATTAAATAGGATGAACTTCAACTACTAGCAATACAAGACTCCAAAATAACTGTGACTTATTACAATAAAAATGTATTTCCCTTTCACATAGATGCCTGGCAGTATCAGTCCACTGATATGATGGCTCTGCCCTACAAAGACTTCAGGAACCAAATTTCTTCCGCCTCCCTGCTCTGCTGTCCCTAGGCTATGTCCTCATAGTCCAAGATAGCATCTCTGTTGCAGGTAGAAGGAAAAAGTATGCCCGACTGCATTTTTTTCCAAAAGGAGGGCTCTTGGAAATTGCCATACAGTCCTTGAGCTTCACACTTCAATGGTTGGAATTTACTTGCATGGTCACACCTAGCTGCAAGGGAGACTGGGAAATGTAGCCTTTATATAAGGTAGCCATGTTTCCAACTAAAAGTTTATATTGCTGTAGGAAAGACTGGCTATTGATGAACACAGTTTTTGATGAACTTCTTTTATTAGATAACTAAAACTTTGTAAATTTTTTTATCAGTAATTTAAATATCTTAACCCCATGGGTCTATTCTCTTGTGTTATTTATTGACTGAAATATATGTTTTCTATAGGCTGCCTCACATTCTTTTTTTAATGTAGGTAGAGGTACTCCACTTATTACTCAGAGGAGTAATAAGAAAGAAGCTTTTACTCTGTTCCCTTTAAGTATGTTTTTACAACATAATCTCAGAAAAACATTTTTCTCTGTACTCCTCCTCCCCATCCATAGTCTAAAATCCTTTTTTTACATCAAATATTAAAGCTTGTCCATTAACCACTCTGACAGGCTGAACAGTTTACCTCCGTTCTACTGATTTTTTTAAGGGCACTTAACCTTTAAAATACGCTACGCGAATAGGATGGCTCCCAAACAAAAATACACCAGGATTTTTCCACAGCCAAATGATAAGCATTTTCCTAACCTTGATCAAGTTATTTAACATTGCTGAAATCTGTTTCTTTAGTAAAATGAGAATAATACCTGCTCTGCATCTGTAGCAAGATTTTGTGGAATCAGATGAGATTGGATTAATTATAGTTCTTTGGAAGTCCTGTAGTGCTCTGGAAATGCATGCTGTAGTTCTTATATCAGAAATAAAATGTATATGGTCTATGCATATGTATAATATAATATGCATTCTAATCTATGAGAGTGTAGTATAATAATGTTCCCACACAGATTTTGATTTTACAAAACATGACGCCCACTTCAGCTTGTGCTTGTAATATGCTGATAAAAGGCCAAATTGTCGTTGAATACTGTGTCAGTTGCCCAAATTCTCCATAATGATCTTTTGCTGAAGTATTTAACTTAAGCGGGAAATCAAGTCCTGGCATGCCCATTTAGAAGAGTAATGACGTTGGAGTTGATCAAGGCAACCTCTAAAGTAGCTTCCATTTTGTGATCGTTGCTGTTGTATACTAGCCAGAGGACTGCAGCTCTAAGAGAAAAGCATATTGAAGATCCTGCCAAAATAACAGAAAAGAAAATTGTCTCCATTTAATATATTTTCAAACCTGCCTACCTTGAAAGAGTGTGATGCCACTAGTAATTCTCTCTGTTTAATTGTATGGAAGCCAAAGAAAGATTCATGCCCCTGGTTGCATTTTGTCTTCTCTTCTCCTGCTGCTCACTCTGAAATAATAATAAAATGAAGTTGAAAGGTTGGGTTGACAGAGGATGTGACAGCAGGGCACATTCTCTGAATGATGTTGTGCAGTTACCCTTAGCTTAATTTCCATATAATCATAGATCTTTCTGGAATACTGTAGTTAGGACGAGTGACTAGATAGTTTTCCTGCCAAACCTAAATAATCCTGCCTGGTATTGAACAGGATGTATTGCTGTCACTCATTAGGGGAGTAGGATAGGCAGACAGCTGGAGGAAAAAGTAATAAAGCCTGCCTAGCTATTTTATCTAAATACGATGTGATCTCTACTTTTTAAAATTATCAAAACTTAAGGCTGAGTGCAGTGGCTTATGCCTGTAATGCCAACACTTTGGAAGGCCGAGGCGAGAGGATCACTTGAGGTCAGGAGTTCAAGACCAGCCTGGCCAACATAATGAGACTCCATTTCTACAAAAAATTTAAAAATCAGCTGGGCATGGTGGCGGGCAACTGTAGTCCCAGCTACTCAGGGGGTTGAAACGGGAGAATCGCTTGAACCCCAGGAGGTCAAGGCTACAGTGAGTCGTGATCTTGCCACTGCACTCCAGCCTGGGTGACAAAGCAAGGCCCTGTCTCAAAAAAGGAAGAAAGGGAGAGAGATAGGAGATTATCAAAAATTGCTGATTTCAAGACCATGCTCACCTACACCCATTCTCCTTTCATTATTATGCTTCGGCTTTTGGATTTTTAAGGGTTGTGATTTCAATGCAGTTTTTTTCCCAGTGTTTCTCAAGAAGACAAAATTGAGATTACCATAATTGTCTCTAGTTTTCTTAAAGTAAAATACAAATCTTTACTCAGATTTTAAGTTTTTATTAAACTTTTTTGGAAGGAAGACCCTTAAACCTGAGGTTCTCAGTAGTGCTATGTGGTATACTATGTGCACACTCTAAAAGGAAATAATGTTCTTAGGTTATACTTCACTTCATCTCAAGACTTTAATATCACTAGTTAGAAAATACGTGTTTTATTGTGTGTGGAGGTATTTAGAATTAGACGTTCCAGTGATAATTAAAATATTAAAATATTTTATTACGTCTAAAATATTCTATAACCAGGTCATCTGATTAACCTTAATAAAAATAAATATATGGATGGATGGACAGATGGATGGGTGAATATTTACAAATACAGATTTTCCATCTGGGTAATTTTTAGCTGCTTACATTTCATGCCTTTTAGTTTTAAGTTTATGTGCAGAGTCCTCCTGACTATATTGTGTTTGGTTTTGGTTAATAGTCTCTGAACAGAGAGTTATAATTTTCTTTTATCTTCTACCAACCTCTGATCACATCCTATCTGCATACTTTCATGAGAATATGTGGTGGAGGCCGGGTGCGGTGGCTCATGCCTGTAATCCAGCACTTTGGGAGGCCAAAGCTGGTGGATCACCTGAGGTCAGGAGTTCCACACCAACCTGGCCAACATGGCGAAACCCCGTCTCTACTAAAACTACAAAAATTAGCCGGACATGCTGGTGGGCACCTGTAATCCCAGCTACTTGAGAGGCTGAGGCACGAGAATTGCTTGAATTCAGGAGGCAGAGGTTGCAAAGGTTGAGCCGAGATTGCGCCATTGCACTCCAGCCTGGGCAACAAGAGCGAAACTCCGCCTCAAAAAAAAAAGAAAGGGAATATGAGGTGGAGCAGAAGCAGTCCCCCATCAAGAATGTCTTAAATAGAAAACAGATTTAAACTATTTTGTTCTGACTTCCTTTCTGTTTCTTTAAGGGGTCAACTACATGACAAAAAACAGCCACGTTCTGATGAAAGAGGCATGATATACTCAAACAAATGTGTTCACACGTGATACGTCATTTCTAAATTGACATGTGGATGGCCAGTGTTATTATCTAGTTTTCTTGATCTAAGTACAAATTACCTTTTTAATAATTTTAAAAAAAAAAGGTGGTTGTTGCAGACTCTTGGAAATCATATTTTTTAATGAAGAAACACACTGTGGTTGATGGCATTTCAAAAAATGTTTTGAATTACAGAATATTTTTTCCAAAGTCACATATGAATGTAACAATTGATAGCTAACGATAATAAACATTTACTGAGTGATTACTATGTGCTCGGCTTTGCGCCGCATTCTTTGCTCCACATCCACCCTGTGAGGTAGGAGCTGAAATCAGTCTTGTCTTACAGAGAGCAGACGGGTCATTAGAATTTAAGCCATTTTCTCTGAGGTCACCCAGCTAGCAGGCATTGGGGCTAGATTCAATTCCAGGCTGTCGGTGTGGCTACAGAGCTCCTGTTCCCCATAGTAATACAGCCCCGAGAAAAATGTAGTTGAGTAAGCCCAGCAAAGACTATACCTCTAAGCGTTTAAATTAAGAAACTTTTGTGTTGATTTTATGCCAACATGCTTGATAAAAATAGACAAAGTATGTAATGTTAAAAAACCCAAATTTAAGGACCATTTAAGTATTGAGTTCTTGGAATATTTACTCAAGAATCCTCAACAGAAAAATCCTCAGCTACAAATAGCTTCCTATTTCAAAGATACTCAGAAATCTTAACATTAATTTTTTAATGAAAAATATGGGGAAAGGTGTTAGGAAATTAACAGTCCCAGAACTGTTAAGGTTTTTTTTTTTTTTTTCTTTTTTTGACAACTGTTAAAATAATGCTACCACAGGGAAGCTCAATTGAATACAAAGTGCAGTTTTTCTGAGGCTGTGGTAGACATTTCAAGGCCTAAACTATGTCTTGGAAAGACATATTAAGAAGTATAAGGGCCTTGAAACTCTGCGGGCAGGCTTTCCTCCCCTCTGGTAGGCCGGTGGGTCAGGATCCTGGGCGCTTCCAAATTTTGGACACTTTGGGGCCTGTCCCTTTCTTACCATAGTCAGTGCTTCTGCCCGTTCCTTTGGTTGAGGACGATTTCATCTCAGATTCTAAGCGGCCTCTGTTTGCTGCCTGGAACCCTCAGCAAACCTATTCATGATCTAAACCCAGAGTCCTGGCTCTGGGCTGTTGATTGTCTTCCAAAATTGGTGGTGAAGCTGGAGGAAGTGAAGAGCCCTACTTGCTGTATTCTGACAACACAAACGTTGGGCCAGAAAAAATAAAGGGACTAAGTAGTGAGAGAGAGAAAAAGAGGCAAAAGAGGAGAGCCACTGTGTTTAGAAAAATATTTTTTGGGCCAGGTGCAGTGGCTCACACCTGTAATTCCAGCACTTTGGGAGGCCAAAGCAGGTGGATCACATGATGTCGGGAGTTTGAGATCTGCCTGGCCAACATGGTGAAACCCCATCCACTAAAAATACAAAAATTAGCCAGGCATGGTGGCGCACACCTGTGATCCCAGCTACTCGGGAGGCTGAGGCAGGAGAATCACTTGAACCCGAGAGGCAGAGGTTGCAGTGAGCCGAGATTGTGCCATTGCATTCAGCCTGGGCGACGGGAGCGAAACTTCATCTCAAAGAAAAAAAAAAGAAAAAAAAAATTTTGTGGTTGTGGGAGGGAGATGGAATCTTGTTATGTTGCTCAGGCTGGTCTCAAGCTGCTGGCCTCCAGCAGTCCTCCCACTTCAGCCTCTGGAGTAGCTGAGATTACAGGCACGAGCCACTGTGCCCAGCCTGAAAAAGAGTTTTAAGGCTAAATTCAAATAGTTTGGATTGAAGCATTAAGCTCGGTCGAGAATAACATTGCTCGAAAGAGTCAGTAGTAGCAGCTGCCACCAAGACTTTGTAAGAGATCAGAAAGATCCCTTCAAGAATGGGAACATTGTGCAGATTATTCTTCTGATCTTTTCAAAATACAAATCACATCACATAATAGCTTCAGATAATCCTTTGCTTAAAGGATGAATCTTTAGCCAATGGGGCTTTACACCTTATCACAGACCTCTCACCCCAATCGAGTGACTTTTCTGTTGTAATGACATACAGGCTTTTTCCAGCCACATGACCTTGCCCTTGCTGTTCTCTCTTCCAGGAATGCTATTCTCTTGTCCCTTCCCAAGGCTGGCCCCTTCTGCTACTTTAGGGAGACCTCACTCCCTCAGAAGCCTTCCCAGACCATCCTCTTAAATAGCCCACCCTATCCCCAGACACGACTGATCACATTACCCAGTTTGCCTCTCGTATTTATTGCTGTATTCCCAGCTTCTAGATAATATTTGGCATTTATAGGAGGTCATCAATACAGAAGAATGAGTAAGTGGATGAATGAATGACTGAATACACACGTCGCATTTCTTCTTCTGTGGAACCAGTAGTTAGATGGAGTTTGATGAAAAAGAATGGCTACCTGGCCGGGTACAGTGGTGCAAGCCTGTAATCTCAGCACTTAGGGAAACTGAGGCGGGCAGATCACCTGAGGCCAGCGTGGCCAACATGGCAGAACCCCGTCTTTATTAAAAATGCAAAAAAATTATGTGGGCGTGATGGCACATGCCTATGGTTCCAGCTGCTTGGGAGGCTGAGGCAGGAGAATTGCTCGAACTTGGGAGGCAGAGGTTACAGTGAGCCAAGATCGTACCACTGCACTCTAGCCTGGGCGACAGAGCAAGACTCAGTCTCAAAAAAGAAAAAGAAAAGAATGAGTACCTTTTCTGTTTTCCTAGGCCAGTGGTTCTCAGAAGTGGGGATTGCTAGAAGTGAAGATCCCTGGGCCCCACTCCAGAGTGACCGAGGCTCCCCAGCAGTGTGCATTCTCACAAGCCCTCCAGGTGACTCTCATGCTTGAGAAGCAGTGTCTTAGGCCATGTGTGCAGTTCCCCATCTATTGTCATCACCTCTGCACCCCTAGCTGTAAAGCAGTGTCTGGCACAGAGTAGACAGGAAGCATTTGTTGAATGAATTAAGCCACCTTCCCTCTTTCCTCTCCACCCGGTGCCTTTCACACCCAAAGCCCTGGGTGCACAAATGTTGAGGAAGGGAGCGACCGCCTTCCTGAGGACCCGAGGGAAATCTTGTGCTCTGTAGTACAGACCTTGCTAAATTTAGACTTTCAGCTCACCCCTTCCTCCTTCCTGTGCCCTCCGCAGCAGGAGAGGAAATTTCCAGCTGCTGCTAGAAGCAAATCTGTTTTCATTTGACCCTTGGATGTCTACAAGTGAACCTACGGGGAAGAAGGTGATTAGAAGTGGGCTTGCTTCACACACGGGCCCCACCCGGGAGTGGTCCTTGTTCAGAAGCCAGGCCCCTAGCCCTGGCGCCTGAGGTGGCTGGAAGGAGCCGGTCCTTGCTGCTCACAAACGGGCTCCTTGTTCTCAGACCAAGTATTGCTTTTGGCCCAAGAGGCTCCCAGCACAAGAGAGACTTTGTGGGGCTCTTCGCCTTGCTATTTTTACTCTCTGACTTCCAGCCCCTGCTTCCTGTTCCCTCACAAAAGAACAAAAAGCACAAATTACGAAGGGCCGCAGAGCCCCTTTGAAAGGACACTGATGGCTTTCAGCTCCCACTCTTGACCTGTCCCCTGTCAGCAGGTGACAGTGCCTTTGGTCAGAGGCAGTGATGACAGGAGACTAGAAAGGAGGGAAGGTGGAGAAGCATGTGGATCTCAGTCTGTGCAGCATGCGGAGAGAGGAGTTTGATCTTTAAGGCTTCTACTAGCAGGAGGGTTTTAGAAATATGTGGGCCAGCTGGAGTGGCTGGCCTGGATTTACTAGAGCAGAATTCGGGAGAAAGGCATTTAAAGGAGGCCCCTGGATAGAGGCCTGTGTGGAACTGTTCTCATTTTTTATATCCCCAGAAAGTCGGGGTGAATTGGGGCTCAGGGCCATTCTGTGGGGCGAATCTCGGTGCTATCACACACCATTTGACCATGATCAAGCCAGCTATGGATGTCGTAGTCTCAGCCTTGTAGCCATTGTTTGGTAATGTTGTCACCCCTATATATTCATCTTCTAATTTCCCAATGCTGTCTATCCTGATTTTCCTCAGTTTTCTGAAAAAGTAAAATCCTTTTTTTTTTTTTTTTTTGAGATGCAGTTTTGCTCTTGTTGCCCAGGCTGGTGTGTAGTGGCATGATCTCAGCTCACTGCAACCTTCACCTCCCAGGTTCAGGCAATTCTCCTCCCTCAGCCTCCCAAGTAGCTGGGATTACAGGCACCCACCACCACGCCTGGCTAATTTTTTTTTGTATTTTTAGTAGAGATGGGGTTTTACCACATTGGCCAGGCTGATCTCGAACTCCTGACCTCAGGTGGTCCACCCGCCTTGGCCTCCCAAAGTGCTGGAATTACAGGTGTGAACCACAGCGCCTGGCCTAAAATCCATTTTTGTATCAGGACATAGTTTACCTTTTTGGCTTTAAACCCATCTGCCGTCCTCTCTGAGCCCTAGAAATGGGAATAAAGATAGTACCTTCTTCATAGAGGAGCTATGACAAACCACAAGCTCCTGCAACGAAGGACGCAGGACGGGTGATACAGCACCTGGTGGCGTCAGTGTCCTTGCTGTTGTTACTGTTACTGTTACTGGCTTTTATAACATCCCAGCAGTAAGATAGCACTTGTGTTCAAGCCCTGAAAGACCTGCATTCCACCCTTGCCTTCTAGCTGGCATTGATGTGAGCATAAAATGCAGCGATATGTTTGAAAACATGCTTTGCTTTATGAATGGGGACCTTTTTTCCAAATGAAGGCCTCAGACCCACAGTCGGGGGAAGCTTAGAATCATGTACAAATGCAAAGCAACTTCATTCATTTGGGGTTGGTTTATGTTTGAGAGAAACCTAGAAGTTTCACAAGTCTGCTTAAAAATGGAAAATGAGGGCATCAATCTTTATTTTAAAAATTATGAAATATTTAAATTAAAAATTATAAAATAGTTTTTGCTGCCACATTAATTGAGAGAGAAGAGAGACATTTGGAGAAAGAGAAGATGTCTTGTCACAGTAGAGGCGTCACCAGCCAGGGGCAGACACAGTGTATATGAGGAAGACAGCCAGCTAGGCAGGTGGGGTAGAATCTGGACTTGCCTGACCTCCTCAGATCCTGGAAGTCTGGCCCTGCTGAGGGAGCCTAAGTGACCTTCTTATCCAATAAAAGTCACCATAAGATGATCTTTTGTCCTTTTTTTTTTTTTTTTTGAGACAGACACTCTGTCACCCAGGCTGAAATGGAGTGGTGCAGTCTCAGCTCACTGCAACCTCCACCTCCCAGGTTCAAGTGATTCTCCTGCCTCAGGCTCCCTAGTAGCTGGGATTACAGGTGCCTGTCACCACGCCCAGCTAATTTTTGCATTTTTAGTAGGGACAGGTTTCACTGTGTTGGCCAGGCTGGTCTCAGACTCCTGACCTCAGGTGATCTGCCTGCCTCGGCCACTCAAAGTTACAGAGATCATTTGCTTTGAACCATGATGAAAATTTGACCCTAGAGATTCTGTAGTGAGCATTTTCCTTGGGACCTATGAAAGCATGTTCTTACATTGTGACTTCAGTGACTCGAATGTTCTGCCGTAATATTGGCTTCTTGAAACCTACAATTTCTAGCGATGGTGATGATAACACTTAACAGTGACCATCCATGCAGTGAACACACCTGCTGCGTGCCAACCTTTATTCTAAGTGTTTTATACACTACCCAGTGAGGGTAGTGTATAGGGTACCTACCGGTGAGGTAGTTACTGTTATGAGCCCTGTTTTACAGATGTGCATCTGAAGCCCAAAGAGGTTGAGTAACTTATCCAAGGACACTCAGATAGGGAGTGGCTGAGCCATGATATGAAGGCCCCTACCGCACTGACACTTCCAGTTGCCATGCCCGTTGCACCAAGCCACGGCTGCACCGAGCCGTATTGCATCTTCGCAGACTCTCCTCTGGTTTCCTGGTCTCATTGGAGCCAGTAGGCATCTTGAATGAATCCATTCTTTTTGCTTGGATTATCTTCTGGGTATTGAAAAATACCTCGGCTAGGCCGGCGTTCTCTTCCGGCATATCTCTTTTTAAGAAACAGCTGAAACGTTTGGTCTCAAAACTCCACTGAGGTATTTTTTTAAATCGTGCAAAACAACATACATAAGCACCCATACATGTAAACATACAGCTTAACACATAATTATAAAGGGAGCATCGATGGCCCCGCCAGCCCAGTGAAGAAATAAAGCATTTCTAAAACTCCAGAAGCCCTTGAGAAACCTCTCTGTGATCTTCACTGTCTCTCCCACTCCAGGTATTCACTCTCCTGTTTTTGGTGATGACCGTATCCTTGCATTTCTTTATAGTTTTACCATATGCCTAATGCCTAAACAATGTAGTTTAGTTCTTGGACGTGGTATGGATGTTTAATTAATATAGTCTATTTTGTCTTCCTTCTTTTGATCAATGATATGTTTGTAAAATACATCCATATTGTTGTGTATAGCTCATTTTTGTTCATTTATTTATTCTGCTGTACATTATTTATTCTTTTTTTATTTTAATTTTAAAAATTTTTTTCTTTTTTTTTGAGACGGAGTCTTGCTCTGTCACCCAGGCTGGAGTGCAGTGGCACAGTCTAGACTCACTGCAAGCTCCACCTCCCGGGTTCAAGTGATTTTCCTGCCTCAGCCTCCTGAGTAGCTGGGACTACAGATGCCTGCCACCACTCCCGGCTAATTTATGTATTTTTAGTACAGACGGGGTTTCACCATGTTGGCCAGGCTGGTCTGAAACCCCTGACCTCGTGATCCATCCGCCTCAGTTTCCCAAAGTGCTGGGATTATAGGCGTGAGCCCCCGCACCCGGCCAATTTTTAAAAATTTTTAGTAGACATGGGTCTCCCTGTGTTGCCCACACTGGTCTTAAACTCCTAGACTCAAGCAATCCTCCTGCCTCGACCTCCCAATGTGCTGGGATTATAGGCATGAGCCACTGCGCCTGGCTAATTCATTCTGTTTTAAATGGTTGTCTAGGTTGTTTGAAGGTTTTGGTTATTTCAGTGATGCTGATATGAATATGTTACCTGGTACACATACCAAGTGTGGAATTGTTGGATCATAGAGTAGAGATACCTTCCACTTCACTAGTTAATACTATTTTCTTTTCTAAAATGGTTATACCAAATTACCCTTATACGAGCAGTAGTATCTACAAGATCCTGTTGTTCTACATGCCTGCCAACAATTGGTATTGTAATATTTTTTAATTTTTGCCGAGCTAACTGGTATGGAAGGATATCTATTGTGACTTGAGGCATTTTAAGATGCTCTGCAGGCTTTTTTATTAGATTTCTGCAGTTTCTGTAAAACTTGTCTTCAGTAGCCCCCGCAGTTGGTCCGAGTTCCAGTCCTCCAGTTGAGTCGCTCTGAGATGTGTTCCCACGGTGTGCTTTAGGCTGTCCAGTACCGAATCTCACCCCCTAAGAGCACTGTTGCACATGACACACCCAAATAGAAAAACATTTTCCAGGATGGAGGTCTTTTAGGATATTCCCACTGCAAACTAAGAATACCACATTGTGATTTCAAAGCTCCAAGCAGATCCGTCAAAAGGGGGTGCATGACAAATGCTCAGTTTAAGCAAACTGCTGAGAGTCAGAAGGGCAGTGACGCTGCCAGCCATCGTTTCCTCTCCTCAGTTTTCAGCCACTTGCCTTGTCTTCAGCAAAGCTTCACTAAGCCATTTTCTGAGAACCAAAGGGATTGAAGCTTCTCCTCAAATCGCCTGGTGTTTTTGAATACTCCTGTTTTGTTTTGGTCTGCATGCACTCCCTCCCGCCCCGTCCGTCCACTGTGATGCCGTGATACCCATCGGAGGACAGCCATTAAGCGACTTTGCAGTATCCTGAACAATCTTTTACAGAAGCAGCTGCTTGGTGTTTCGCTAACTTGACCCCACTGTTCTCTTGGCTTAGCTATGGTTTTAAACTTTAAGTAAACATTTTAAAGAAAAACTGACGCTTGTTTTCAAGGAAAATCATACATAAAGACCAATGTGTAATGACAGACAAAACGGGTACTGCTGTGGTTGAAAAGTTCAGGAAAGGTCTGGACTTCCACCTACCTGCACCACTATCTTCTTCCCCTCCCACCCCTTTTTTTGAGACAGAGTCTCACTCTGTTGCCCAGGCTGGAGTTCTATGGCGTGATCTTAGCTTATGCAGCCTCCACCTCCTGGGTTCAGGCAATTCTTGTGCCTCAGCCTCCCGAGTAGCTGGGATCACAGGTGTGTGCCACCACGCCTGACTAATTTTTGTAAAGATGGGATTTCACCATATTGGCCATGCTGGTCGCAAACTCCTGACCTCGAGTGATCCACCTGCCTCAGCCTTCCAAAGTGATGGGATTACAGGCGTGAGCTGCCGTGCCTGGCTTTCTTCTCCAGTTTGATAACAATTGAAAACCACTGTGGCCGGGCGCGGTGGCTCAAGCCTGTAATCCCAGCACTTTGGGAGGCCGAGGCGGGAGGATCATGAGGTCAGGAGATCGAGACCATCCTGGCTAACACGGTGAAAACCCATCTCTACTAAAAATACACAAAAAATTAGCCGGGCATGGTGGCAGGTGCCTGCAGTCCCAGCTACTCAGGAGGCTGAGGCAGGAGAATGGCATAAACCCGGGAGGCAGGGCTTGCAGTGAGCCGAGATCGCACCACTGTACTCCAGCCTGGGCAACAGAGCAAGACTCCGTCTCAAAAAAAAAAAGAAAGAAAGAAAACCACTGACTGATTTAAAGTCCAAAGTACTTATTTAAATGTGTATTTTTTTTTTTTTTTTTTTTTTTTTTGGAGACAGGATCTCACTTCTGTCACCCAGACTGAAATGCAGTGGCATGATTATGGCTCAATGCAGTCTCCACTTCTTGGGCTCAGGTGATTCTCCCACCTCAGGCTCTTTTTTTTTTTTTTTTTTTTTTTTTTTTTAAGATGGAGTCTCACTCTGTCACTCAGGCTGGAGTACAATGGCACGATCTTGGCTCACTGCAACCTCCGCCTCCTGGGTTCAAGTGATTATCCTTCCTCAGCCTCCCGAGTAGGTGGGATTACAGGCGTCCACCACAACACCTGGCTAATTTTTGTATTTCAATAGAGACAGGATTTCACCATGCTGGCCAGTATGGTCTTGAACTCCTGACCTCAGGTGATCCGCGCGCCTTGGCCTCCCAAAGTGCTGAGATTACAGGCATGAGCCACTGCCCCTGGCCGTCCTTAGCCTCTTGAGTAGTTGTCACTACAGGCACATGCCAACATGCCCGGCTAGTTTTTTGTATTTTTGGTAGACATGGGACCTCGCTGTGTCTGGAACTCCTGAACTCAAGCAGTCTGTCTGCCTCGGCTTCCCAGAGTGCTGGGATTACAGGCATGAGCCACTGCACCCGGCCTAAATGTGTAGTTCTATGTAGAAGAACAAAGCAAATTGGGCAGTGAAGGTTAAACAAAATGAAGTATGATGGTGCTGAGAGTCTTCACTTGGCATACTTCCTGCCTTTCCTTGTGGAACTTCTCAGTACGAAAAATAAACAAAATCTCACTTAAGACTTCTTGGTCTCCAGCCCAGGACTCTTCCTAATTTATTGTATTATATTTCTTTTTATCCATGAGGATGCTCACATATGCCATCAAGGGATAGATAAATGTTTGTAAGTCTTGGGAGTCATGAAGTTGCACTGTTCTGTGAAATTGCATAGAACTGATTTCTTTAGAATTTCTCTTTTGCTAAGTGCCAAGTTCCAGTTCCCATCATTGGAAGACCTAATTGATTCACTCATTTCTTCCTTCTCCTTTATTTATTCCCTCCCTCCATCCCTCCCTCCCTCCCATCTCTCCATCCATCCAATTTTGATTGAATACCTGCCATGCTAGGTGTCGAACATGATGGTGAATAAGACAGATATGGTATCTGCCTACCCTCACAGGGCTTAAATCCTTTAAACCAATGTGAGATAATATGGAAGGGATTCTGCACATTATTCTAGACTTATTAATAATACTGTAGGTGTGCCCACTTGGCTTCTGTCACCAGCACCATTGTTACCACCCATTTCTAGCAACAGAATAAACCTCCTTTTTTATTTCAACAAAATCTCAGCCTAAGCTTAATAAAACTAGGGTGGGTTTGGTTGAAGATAAAATAGTCCGATTCATGCCATTCAGCATAAAGTTCCTCTCATGCTACCTCTAGGTACCTCCTTATCAGCCCAACTTGAAAGCCACCAACCTTGGCCTCTGCTACTGGTCTAACATGATGTCATATTTTGATAGTGTATGTAGCTATTCTTCATACAAGCTAATGTCTCAGTGATAAAGACAACTAGGTTAAATCTGTAAATTCAGGCCTCCAGTCCTCATAAACCACAGAAATGGTAACTGGCAGCTGCTTTGTATCTTTTCAGTTTCTAGCCCCAAAGCTCCCTGTCCGTGAGCCACTAGAATGGGACAAGGGATCCCACTTGCTAGGGTTTTCTCCAACTTAATCCCAAAACCTGTATCTTTTACCTGATATGTCCCAGTTGAGATGCCAAAAACAAAATAATAGCAGAGGTGACCCCTTCGTCCCCTAAAAAGGAGACAGGACAAAGAAATGTAAACACATGTTTGACTAGAGTTGTTTCTGCAAAATTTGGTTAACTTGAAATTATTTAATTATGCTTCACTCCCTGTGGGGACAGGGGGAAATTCCCAGCATAATTTGAGACTAGTGGCACTTTTGCCTCTGGCAAATTTAAATGAGGAAAGTGACTGCATGCATGCACATCCGTGGCCACAGTCTTCATCAGCCCCTTTGTTTGACTTCTCTGTTTCTCACGGTGGCTCTGCCTCGGTGATGCCTGCCCACATGATGCAGTGACGCTTGCACGGAGCCAGGCCCACTTGTGTTCTCCTTTGAATTGCCGGAAAGCACTCCAGCTGCTTTTGTATGGCCACACAGGAAACAGCCTAATCCTTAGAATAAAATTGATCCCTGGGTTTAGAGCTCAAGTTTTTAAAGTTTTTCTTCCTACATACATTGATACAACCTGTGATTCCCTTATTACCCCTCCATCTCGGTGGATGTTTCATGCTACTTCCTCTCCCCTCTCTTCTCTCCTCTAGCGCTGTCACCCATTTCCTAGTCAACTCAAGGCCAAGAATGAGACTTTTTAAAACCAGCAGGTATTCAGTAAACTGATAAACTACATACATAACTGATATGTAGAAACGTCAGATAGGATGGGAGTTGTCTAGCAGACGTATTTTATTTGGCCCTTACAGTGTTTAAAGGATTATTTTCTGGAATTGGAACGACTGGACTTCGTAGGAGCTTGCCCATTTTCCACAGTGACCCATCTTTGTTGTCTCTTACCCACACTGTGCTTCACATGTTTACATCACTGGCCTGTCCGTGAGTCAGTCTGGTCCATTGTTGACTTCTGAGGCTTTTCCAATCTGCCTTCCTTGGGAATCTTTGGAGATGGAGTCTCACTCTGTCGCCCAGGCTGGAGTGCAGTGGTGTGATCTCGGCTCACTGCAATGTCTGCCTCCTCGGTTGAAGCAATTCTCTTGCCTCCGCCTCCCAAGTAACGGGGACTACAGGTGTGCATCACCATGCCCAGCTAATTTTTGTATTTTTAGTAGAGACAGGGTTTCAGCACATTGGCCTGGCTGGTCTCAAACTCCTGACCTCAGGTGATCCGCCGATCTCAGCCTCACAAATTGCTGGGATTACAGGTGTGAACCACCATGCCCAGCTTTCCTTGGGAATCTTTTGTGTACAATTAGAATTCTAGAATATTGGCTGGGTGCAGTGGCTTACGCCTGTAATCCCAGCACTTCGGGAGACCGAGACGGGCGGATCACAAGGTCAGGAGATTGAGACTATCCTGGCTAACACGGTGAAATTCCGTCTCTACTAAAAATACAAAACATTAGCCGGGCGTGGTGGCGGGCACCTGTAGTCCTAGCTACTCGGGAGGCTGAGGCAGGAGAATGGCGTGAACCCGGGAGGCGGAGCTTGCAGTGAGCTGAGATCGTGTCATTGCACTCCAGCCTGGGTGACAGAGTGAGACTCTGTCTCAAAAAAAAAAAAATTCTAGAGTATTACAGAAGACTACTACTATTGCTATTTTGTAGGTATCCCAATCACATGAGAGAGATTCTTAAAGCACATGAAAGATATAAATGCAGCACTCATTTACAGAAAGCATTTTAAGAAAATTAGAGTGATAGCTGGGAATGACATGATGCCCACCAGTGAATCTTACCAATTGACAAAAGCATTCAGCCCGCTATGTATAACTATGTGAATTTTGCTTGGGAAGTTGATTCTGGTTTGGAGCTTTAGCTTGTTCATAGGGTTCTTAGAGCTATAGGATGACTTGATAGTGAGGCTTTCGTGTCCCTGTTCTCAAGTGTCAACCTTCCTTTCCAATTCTTTGTTTCCATATTACCTCTTTTACCAAGTACAGCTACACACGTCAGCATGGATGGATTTCACAAACATACCTGGAAGAACTAATCAGTTGGACTATGGACACGTCTGCCTTTGGGGTTCACCTGACAGATAGTGCTGAAATTGGAAGGCTCTTTCTCTTTTAATAAAATTCTCTTTTTCTCCCCTGTCCCCGCCCCCCATTTTTCAGCAGATATATGGAGTGATCACTCATTTCAGACTGATCCGGATTTGCCGCCTGGCTGGAAAAGAGTCAGTGACATCGCTGGGACCTATTACTGGCACATCCCAACAGGAACGACTCAGTGGGAACGGCCTGTCTCCATCCCAGCAGATCTCCAGGGTTCTAGGAAAGGGTCACTTAGTTCTGTAACGCCATCTCCCACCCCAGAGAACGAGGTAAAACGGAGTGTCTTTTTACCGGCTTAGTAGAATAGATGTAACTTGTGGTTTCTCTTTACACTAGTTGCTTCTGCCCCAACAGGTCATCGAGGTAAGCTTTTTGATTATTGTGCATGTTGCATTTGAAATCTCAGTAATGCTTCCTCTTAGTAAATAGTGTTAATATCCATCTTTCAGGGATGTTTTTATTTTTTAATGGCTTTTGGTCTCTTGAAACACCATTCCAGGTACAGAAAGCAAGAGGGGCTGATTAATGAGAAGTGGTTAAGATTCCCTTGTGCTCACTGAGGCAGTACTTTACTCTGCAGGTAGCATTGCATGGTGCTGGCTCCATAAAATATTTACACACGGAAGAACATCTCTTGGCCAGATGTATTGTAATTACTATGTATCTTATTAGCCTTGGGCTCATTTGATAGCATGGAGGGAATGTCTGCAAGAATAACCCTGGAGGGCCCTCAGATGCTTAATTTCTGTTTTAAAAAATCTGTTTATTTAGCAGAAGTGACATTATTTTAGAAACAATTAACAGCATAAATTTCTGCTGTCCCTGAGGAAGAAATCTGGATGTTTAAACAAAGAATTGAGGCATTAAAAAATTCATTGTGGTGTTTATTAGTATAAGGATCCCCACAGTGAACCTTTGTGAATCCCGAAAGCGAACTATTCAAGAGAATTAGAGTTGGAAAAGGTCATAATTAAGTAATGACTTCTTTTGACCCCAGACACCCAAGCATTTTTGCCCCTTTCTGACCACAGTCCTTGGGTCTTTGAACAAGCCCATCTTCTTTTGCTTTGAAGCATGAGGGCATTGGAACTACCTGTGGAAGCTTCTTTATCTGTTTGCAACAGATATCACCCTTCCTGTTTTTAAAAGTAGATAATGTCTTTTTTCCTAAATCTTTGATTGTGTACTTGTTCTTCTCTGGGAGGTAGTGAGTCCTATACTCTCATCACATTCCTGCTGTTAGAGGGCTTTGGCTTCTCATTTACCCAGCCTGGACCTCACATTCTCCAACTTGAAAGTGATGGGCTGGGGCAGCCATACCCTTATTGGTAGGCAACGACTTTGGTTTACCTGTGCCATGCCGTGGTCATCAGGCACATGCTTCAGGACTGCTGAATGCCATGTAGGGCTTTGTTGCTTATCACTGGGCAATTTTAACAACTTTTTATTGAAGCATAGTAATTCCTACTCCCTGGGCAATTTTTATTCAGCCTTTTGTTCATCTTGCATCAGGTGTGCTGGGGGATAAAGAACCAACACCATTTGAGCCCTCAAGGAGTTTGGCATGGAGAGGAGTCCTCTCCTGTCCCCAACCAGTTGGATCCTGGGATTCCCCCGTACCACAGTGGGGGCCTCTAGAAGCCGAGCCGGCCAGGATCAGTCTCTGTTCTCACAAGGCACAGATGTGCTCTCCCTTTCTTACTTGTAGACCTTTTCTCTTGACATCTCAGTTGGCAAGAATCTGTTTCTCCATTCCCCTATTCCAAGCCTATAACCGTCTTCATTCCCCTATTCCAAACCTTTAACCATCTTCCCAGGCAGAGAGTGTCCTATATGTAGAGAACACCAGGGTGAGAAGGCACCATCTGGTGCCAGCATTTGTACGTTACAGACAGGGACACTGAGGTACAGAGAGGCCAGTGACTGGTGGCAGCTCTGGGCCTAGAGCTCAGAGTTACTGAATCCTCCCAGATCCTAGGCCAGAGGTCTTCTCACTCAGCTTCCCTGGCTTTGGGATTTCAACCTGCTCTGCTTCCTCACTGTCCCAGAGAGGGGAGATCACACTAACTTTGAGAGACAGTTTTTGTGCCATGAATCTCCAGTCCTCTGCATCTGGCAGTGGTGAAGTCCTTTGTAAAGGCCGCCTGCAGAGGCCCAGGCGCGGGTATGTGGACTCCAAGGAGGGCATCCTGAGGCTTACGGAGCTCAGAGTTGTATTTCTTTGATTAATACGTTAGCCTTTTGTTTCCATGATTTGGGCAGAAGTCTTGGGAAGAACACAGCACAGGTGGGCGCTGGCTCTGGGGAAAACTGTCAGGTAGCGGAGTTCATCTCTACCCTACCTGGGGCCCATTTTTGCCTACTCTTTCCCCTTTCTGTGCCTGCATCGTACCCCTGTGCTAACTAATGCCCAGGGCCCCTCTCAGGCTCAGAAGGACGTACCCTTGGCACCTCCTGCCCTGGAGTTCAATGTTCCCCTCCCACAGTCCTGCAGCTCAGCCTTCTCACTGCTCTTAAAGATCTGTTGTGGTTTTCAGGATACTTTCCTAGACATCATTTCATCTGATCTTCTCAGGAGTCTCCTGGGGCAGAGAAGTCAGCTGGTATGTTCTCCAATTAAGGAAAGAGGTAACTGAGACTCAGTGAGTTAAGTAGCCCTCAGCTGGGGTTAGGGTGGGATGCATCCAGTTCCCTGACTCCAGACCCCAGGACTGTAGAGCCCCAGGACTCTGAGCATCTCCACCTTCTATCAGTTCCATTCCTCTCTTCTGCCGCTCACTGTGCCATTTGTATTGACAAAGGCTTATCCCTCCACAGAAGCTGGTTAAAGGAGCATATTTTTAGGAGTTTCAGAGACAGGAACTCATATCCAGCACTCTCAGAAAGCAACGGGGCAAACGTCTTCAGGCTGACCTTTCACTTGTTCACATCATACACGTTTCTTCCCCTACATAAGGTCCTCCATTAAGTCAAAGAACCAAGCAGATTCAAAAGGAAATAAATAAGTCATAGAGGCAAAGAGATGAGCAGATAGAAGAGGAATAGGAGAATTGGGGAAAAGACTCAGCCTGCCACATATGCTGATGTACAGACGCTGACACCAATATTAAACCAGGGGCATTAAGAGAAATCAAGTATTTACAGTCCAGGCTAACGCCTTAACTCTTCACTCCCCGTAAAACCCTTATGTGGTCAGGTGCTGTGGCTCATGCCTGTAATCCCAGTGCTTTGGGAGGCCAAGGCAGGAGAATCACTTGAGACCAGGAGTTTAGGAGCAGCCTGGACAACATAGCAAGACCCCATCTCTACCAAAAAAAAAAAAGATTTTAAATTAGCCAGGCGTGGTGGTATGTGCCTATAGCCCAAGCTACTTAGGAGGCTGAGGCAGGAGGATCACTTGAACCCAGAAATTTGAGGCTGCAGGTGAGCTATGATCATACCATAGCACTCCAGGCTGGACAACAGAGTAAAACCTTGTCTCTTAAAACACACAAACAAAAAAACACACCAAAATCCTTATGTATCTGGTATTATAGTTGTCTTTCTTATTTTGCATTTGACACTGAGACACAGAGAAGTTGAGGAGTTTGGGTAGGACACATAGCTAATACATGGTAGAGTCAAGCTTGAGTTCAGGTCTCCTGACCCCTATTTCCACCCCAAACTTCACAATATCATATGTCTGGGAGGCTTGGAGACTGTTGCATCCCTTTAACTCACCCTAAGGGAGGCTGTGTCACATGTGGAGCCTTCTAGAAAATGACCTCTCTTAATATCACTGTCTCAGGTGCTAATGACAGTTGAAGAGAAGTGATTATTTTTCTAACACCATTTCTTTGATTCCTAAATAGAATCTATTTCAAACAGTTTCAAAGCATGAGAGGAGAGCAAAATCTTAAGGGACAGAAGAAGCTTGTAATATGTTGTGTTAGAAATGCATATTTTATTCAGCTTTTTTCTGAGCTGGCTTCAAAAAAAAAAGAGAATCAAATAACTAAGTGCTAAATCTGTTGACTAGGCTTCACAAAAGTTTAGAACTGAAGGCTTCCTTACAGTTTGAAAATTTTGCATTTCACATTCCAAAGTTCACTCGGGAAGTGTTAAGCGCAGTGGATAATGTTTCCGCTGCATATGCCAGCAGTATTTTTGAAAGTTTATAAACTGGCCAGGAAGCATTTGCTGCTGAAATTTGGCACATGGTGCTCCTCCCCACCCAAACCATTTATTTGTTCCAAATTACCTTGCAAACTGCTTGAATGTTGAATTTTAGAGAGAATGGAGAGCCACACAAAGTATTTTTATGAATATCCATTGGCCTGTGGCCAAGTCTTCCCGTCTTTTCAAGCGAAGGTGTTTTGGTCTTCCTAAAGAGGAAAGTATGGAGAAGGCGAGTCTGAGGCTCGAGAAAATGAATTGTTGCTCAAACTAGGGTTTCCTCTTGGTCCTAAATCAACCTGTTCTTATGAAGTGCTCATGGCCTCAGGGGCGGCGTGAGAGCCTAACCCCCCAGGAGGGTGACAAGTGGAATACCTTAAGCCTGTGTATTCTCATATACATGTAGAAATAAGACGACAACATTAAAGGGTCGTTCTGCTGTCATTTTTCTGAACTTCTTCACTCAGTCGAGTAATCGTGGCATTGAGTGCTGGAAGGAATCTTGGAGCAGGGCCTGTTGAACGTGCAGGCGGTATTTCTCAGCCAGTGAGCCGAGGAACGGTGCCAGGAGAACCTCCGGGGATCACAGAATGGGGTGGGGCCTGGGAACCTTTGCGTAAGCTCTCCAAGTGATTTTACGCTGAGTAAGTAGGACAGCAGGTCCTCTAGTGACTATAGCTCCCCTATTTTTATTTGCATGTCACTTCCTCAAAAATTATTTGGATTCACCTCGGTGTCTCTCCAGAGCTACTGCTCTTACCACATTGCTTTGAAAGCCCTCTATTCTGTCATGTCCCACTGTAGTGTTGTTAACCTGTGGTGTGTCACTTTCCCAGTAGGAAGCTCCTAGGAAGCTCCTTGGTGGTCGGGACCTGTTCTCTTCATCATGTGCACAGGGCCCAGTACATGACGACATTCATTAACTATTTGCTGAATGAAAAAATAAATCAGCCGCACAGCCAAAGAAGCTGTTAGTTGATCTGTTGCAATGACAAAGCCGGCTCTAGAGCCCTCAGTCTCCTGGCCCCCTCTGCATTGTGGTTTCTGCATTGCACTGCTGCTCACAGAGACTGATTTAATTGCACAAGCTTTTGGTAGTCTAGTTTACTAGTTTGATTTTTTAACTTCTCTGAATTATATTTGTGTGATTAAACCATGATGCTATAATCTTCTGATAGGGTGGGCAGATGGCTTGAGCCCAGGAGTTTCTCTACTAAAAATACAAAAAATTAGCTGGCATGGTGATGCATGCCCTGTAGTCCCAGCAACTCGAGAGGCTGAGGTGAGAGGATCACTTGAGCCCAGGAGGTGGAGGTTACAGTGAGCTGAGATCATGCCACTGCACTCCAGCCTTGGTGACAGAGCAAGACCCTGTCTTAAAAAGAAAGAAAAACTGTACACATATAAATTGATAAAACACTCACTGACATTGCCTGCCATACTCCTTGGCATTCCAGGTTTTCTGCCATTTACTATCAAGGCCACACTTAATGAAGCGTCAAGCCTTGACAAAATGGCATTGAGAGGCATGATTCGTAACCGTTTGTATTCCCCAAACTGCTTTTTCCTTCGTGGAAAGAGTAGATCATAAGGAAACTCTCATTTGCAGGGCACCCTCAGGCAGCCAGTCCCTGTGCTAAGAGCTAACATTCTAGATCTCACTCTGTCTGCACATTGATGGGAGGCCTTCTTAGTCCTGTTTGATGTGGGAGGGAGTTGAGGTCAAAGAGCAAGTGAGAACAGAGGCCGAATTTGAACCCCAGCATTCCAGTAGGCAATGTGTCTTTATTCATCTTCTGATGCTTATAACAGAATACCTGAAACTGGGTAATTTATAAAGATAAGGAATATATTTTTTATGGTTATAGAGGCTGAAAAGTCTAAGGCCAAGAGACTGCATCTGGTGAGGGCCTTCTTGCTGGTGGGGACTCTGCAGAGCCCTGAGTGGGTGCAGGGCATGACATGGTGAGGGAGCTGAGCATGCCAGCTCAGGTCTCTCTTCCTCTTCTGATAAAGCCACCAGTCCCACTCTCGTGATAACCCATGAATCCATGGATGAATTAATCCACTCATAAGGGCAGAGGCTCTTAAAGGCCCCACCTCTCAATACTGCAACATTGGTGATTAAATTTCGATGCGAGTTTTGCAATGGACAGGCATTCAAACCATTGCATTGTGTTAACTTCAGAACTTCTCAAGTGCATACAGAGATGATATGATTATAGCTTCTGTCACTGCCACTGTGGAATGTTTTAGTGCTTTTCCTCTCTACCCAGTTCTCAGCAGGTTCAACCCTCTACTCTTGCCCCCTGGTTTGCATTTTGATACCACTTCATGGAGATTTTCTTGGCACCCTAGAGAAAGCCTCCTGGTAGGGACATACCCAGCCCTTGAGACTACATCTTTAAGAGCACTCTGTTGACATTGTCAAAGAATCAACTCCATTGTTGGCCGTTTTCCAGCTGATAATGCATCATTTTTGTTTGCTATGCGGAATTGCTTTCCAAGACCTCAGAAAAGAAACATGAAAGAAGAAAACTCTCAGTAGTCAAGGTTATATGATTGGATTCCCTCCTTACTGGGCCCAGCCTCACACAGCTTCTGTGTGGTGCTCGAGGGTTTTGAGGGTGCCATACCCCAGGCATTGGGTCAGTCCCCCTAGACACACTATCTCTGAGGAGCTAAGGCTCCAGAGCTCTCCCAGAACTGAGCAGGATCAAGTAATCAGAGAAAGGGGTGTTGCAGCCTGGGCAAGGTCAGGACAAGCACCAGGAGGGTGTGCCAGCTATGACTGTGGTACCAGATGACCCTCGGCTGTGCAAGGCTTTAGCTGCATTGCCTGGAAGGTTACCAGGCTCATGGAAGCTTATTGCTCGTAGAAGATGGTCCCTGTTGGTCCGTTACCACCTCTTTCCCCATCTTTATGTGTTTGTCTTACCTGAGGCATATTGTCCAACTTGCCTTTTCCTCTTTTAATGTTTTTCTCTTTGTCTCTCTTCTTCCTTCGTCTCTCCCACCCCTACCCCACAGACTGCAGACTGGGGTGGATACAGACTTTCTGTAGAACCAAAGAATCTTTGTTGGGTTGTGCTTTTTAAAAAATTTATTAACTAAAAATTATTAGCAAAGCTTATTAGCCAAATATAGAAAATATTCTCTCTTCTTAATTAAAAAAATTAGATGAATAGGCCATGTAATTCTTAAAATTTAAGACAAAGTGACTTTGTCTTTCATTGACTTTAATTTTTTGAAAAAGAAAAATTATGGTCACTTATACATTGGAGAAAGTTTGTCATCTTTGATGTAAATGAATGGTTTTAAATATAGGAGGAGAGAAAAGATCTTTGGCCCAGTCATAACACATATAATGCTAGTTTCCATTTTCCTCACTGAGTTTTGTGCTAAAGGATTTCTTTAGGAGTGCCCGTGTTAAGTTTTTGTAAAATCACTATATGGAGCCTTTGTTTATTTAAATCTGTAAAAGGTGATTGTTGGACATTTGCCATCTAACTCATGTTTCCATAACATGAGAGCTGGATTCTGACAGTCTTAGTACTGTTGTTAGCTTTTACTTTACAGATACCCTTATGTCCAAAGAGTAAATACATTAAAATTTTTAAAAACCACACACACATGCAGAGAATTGTTTTAATTAAGTACTGAAGACTTTTCTGAGTACTTGTTGTAGAAAATACTCTTCTTTTACTCTCTGTAGTCTCAACATACAGGGTCTCTTGGGGATAATTTCTGAAATTCTTTTTGTGAGGTCACTTTTTTTTTCCTATTTCTTTATAAATTTCTCCACAAAGACACAATTATCTTGAGTCTTCCTAATTCATCATCTGAGTATCCTCTTTTAAAGTTCAACTTAACATCAAATATTGCTCACATGTGAATAGTGATGACAATTTGAGGCCATATAAGCTTGTTTTCTTTTTGAAAAAGAAATTCTAGCTTAAAATTTTATTTTGTACTTGATATTTCAGGTCCTTATCTCATGTCCTTATTAGTAGCCCTACAGTGGTCCAAACCAAAATTGGTCACTGGCCCATCTGGAAATATGAGAAAAATTGGGCATCTTTCTCTCAGGGAAACGTACATGTACAAAACCCCGCACCCGTTTCAGGGGTTCACAGCTCCTCTGAGCTAACAGGTTAAGATTGCCCTAGGTTATTAATTTTCTCTTCATAAAGCTGAACACTGCTTCTGGGGGTGGAGTGAGGGGAAAGGTAAGGGATTGGGCAACATTCCTGCCGTTTATTCATTAAGAGAAATTTTTTTTTAAATAAATACAGTGGTCTGAGTTCCTATTTTATTTTCAAAAGCTGTAGTTTAAGCCTAGACCAAAAATGAAAACGACACCCCATGTGCGGTAGTAATAATGGGTCTAAATTTGCAATGTCGTTACTCTCAGAAAGGCTTACAAAATTTGGTAAGTGCATGTTGCACCAGGTGCCATGGCTCACACCTATAATCCCAGCAGTTTGGAAGGCCTCAGTGGGAGGATCAGTTGAGCTCAGGAGTTCACGACCAGCTTGGGTAGCATAATGGAACTCCCATCTCAACAAAAAAGTTTTTAAAAATTAGCCAGGTGTAGTAGCATACACCTGAATAGTCCCAGCTACTCAGGAGGCCCAGGCGGGAGGATTGCTTGAGCCAGGAGGTCAAGGCTACAGTGAGCCATGTTTGGGCCACTGCACTCCAGCCTGGGTGACAGAGTGAGACCTGTCTCAAAAAAAATTTTAAATAAAATAAATGCATCTTTCGACACACAAGACATTTAAACTTAGTTTTTATCTGCTTTTAGTGGTTTTTTAAAACTGTCAATGTTGGGAGTAGAAGTTATGGGTCAGTATTCACTTCTCATTTTCAAATAACTTCAGTTGAAAAGTGATTGAGCTGAAAAGTTTTGATGATTGATTTCTTTTTATTTTTTTTTTTCCTGAGACGGAGTCTCGCTCTGTCGCCCAGGCTGGAGTGCAGTGGCATATCTCAGCTCACTGCAAGCTCTTCCTCCTGGGTTCACGCCATTCTCCTGCCTCAGCCTCCCGAGTAGCTGGGACTATAGCCACCCACCACCACGCCCAGCTAATTTTTTGTATTTTTAGTAGGGACAGAGTTTCACTGTGTTAGCCAGGATGGTCTCCATCTCCTGACCTTGCAATCCGCCCGCCTCAGCCTCCCAAAGTGCTGGGATTACAGGCGTGAGCCACCGCACCCGGCTGATGATTAATTTCTTATACAAACAGATTTGCCTAACTAGTCGGTAAAGCAAATTCACAAGACTGTCCCTGAGTTTTATTAGCCTTGCTTGCTTATTTCCCCAAATCTTAGATTAAAAATATTTGATTATTCACTAGGTCTAGTAGAAAGAAATTTTCTCATTGTCTGAGGTGGATGGAGGAGTTGTTTAGATTTAAAATCAGTTATTGCAAGAGCTCTCCCAACAAGGCCAGGCTTCATGCCTTGCACTATAATTATGTTTAGAAAATCATTTCATGATCAAGGATTAATTCGTGAAGAGGCTTTTGTAGCAAAAAAAAAATAAATAAGTAGAGCTTTTATGAATTAGAGGAATTTATGTTAGATTGTTTAGAGCTGTTTTTTGTTAGGTTAAATTTCCACCAAATGTTGATGTCAGTCTGTGTTCTTCACTAACCCTCTCTCCCCATCATTCTCCTTTTTTTCTTTAAGTGAAAATATCTTGACTCCCAACTTTGGGGCCCTCAGCCATGGGCATTCCCTAGTTTCCAAACAAACACAGTACCCATCCCTCATTCCACCCCCACCTCCAGAAAACAGTTCCGTTTGGTTTATAGGGAGGAAATGGTTATTACGGAATTAGGTATGCTAGTTATTGAATACTTGGAATTATATTGTTTGCTTTTAAAATTACCTTAAGGAAATAACTTCACTGTCTGCTTCTAATAATGTTTAGTCATTTATTTGGTAAGTAATTAAAGCACTATCACTCTCCTGCCCTAGTCTTCAGGTGATAATCTAGACATAGAGGGTGTGAGCCAACAAGTTGCTGTTAGAGTTAACTTGTTCCCTAACCCATCTTGTGAATATCAATGCTAACAACAGTGTCTTGTGTTTTTTTTTCCTTTTTTTTCTTTTTATTTAAATCAATGTGCTTTTTTCCTATGTGAATAATTATATGTCTAGAAACAGCCATGGAGTGATTTTGCTGTTCTGAATGGGGGAAAGATTAATAGTGACATTTGGAAGGCAAGTATATTGTCAGATCTTAGATCATTTAATATTTTATCCTTTCTGCATGGCTGTGGCTGTATATTTTTCTTCTTCGTGAATATCATGCATTCTGCAGGGACACAGTGATCGGGCTTCTTGCTAGGGGCATTCAGCTCACACTCCTGTTGCCTTTTTTTGGTGTCTCCCATTGTGAATGCCCCAGGTTCCCCGTTGTTTTGTAAGAACAGGCGTTTGCACCAGTCAGCATTCAACAGTCCTTGCATGCCTTTCTCTGCCTAAGCTGACATACACTCTCTGCCTCTTGCTGGGAAGACTTCTCTCCCGTTTGATATTTGAGGCAATGAATGGACTCCTCCCCCATTGTACATTAACAAGGTTCTGTTTTCCTCTAGGATTTGCATGCAGCCACTGTTAACCCGGACCCCAGTTTAAAAGAGTTTGAAGGAGCAACCCTACGCTATGCATCTTTGAAACTCAGGTAGGACATTAGAAGGACTGACCTGCTGTCAGTGTATAGCTTTGTGCAGACAGTTTGCAACAGAATTCTGAGTCCACTTTTCTGTTTTTCTGTCTAGAAATGCCCCACACCCTGACGATGATGATTCTTGTAGTATCAACAGTGACCCAGAAGCCAAGGTTTGTAAGAGACTTGCTTTCAGCCACCAGGTTATATTCTTAGATCCAAATAATGACTTTAGATAATGGCCCAGTTTTTACAAACCATCAACCCAGAGCCATTTAATAAGTAATTATCCCTCAATTCTCTTTCTTTCCTAATCTCCCTGATACTTGAAGAAAATCCCTAGGGTAAGTTAGGTTTGGGGGCGTTTCTAGAACCATCAAGACTCTGCCTATATCTCACTACATCAGCTCTTTACACAATGTAATAAGTTACAATTATTGTTCAAATGGGTGGGCTTCAGAAGTCTTTAAAGATACACCAGGCTCTGTCTTGCAGAGCAATGGGAGAGGAGGCTAAACAGGTAGGGTATGAGACCCCTCCCACCTCCCTCCACCAGAGCAGCCTCATATCGTTGCCATTCCTGTCATAAACACAGATTGGAGAATTAGGTTTTATGATGGAAAACTGGGGACAGTGGGGGCAAACTTGTGTCCATTTTGTTTCTGGACTTCTGGTAGGGTGCTAACAGAGCCAGCTTTCCAGGCATGTGGCCAGTGCAGGCGCACAGGCCCCACAATGAGAAGGCCCCTGTGCGTGGGGATGAATGCTTCAAGGTTGCTGTCAAGAAATTCTTAATCTTTGAATTTGTATCTTATAAGTCAAGTCCAACGGAACATCCATGAGAGGACTGGGCTTTGGATTACACACAGTCCTGCCACCTCCCAGTGTCCATGGGCGATTCTCAGCTTCTGGCCCCCTGGCATCCCAGGCCCTGCCAGACCTCCCTATCTCGCTCCCCACATAGAGACTCCTGCTGCCCTCTACCGCGAAAGAGACATGGGTGTGAGCATGGGAGGATTGGGGTCAAGTGCACACTCCCTGGGTATCTTGGGATGGAGCATGGTGGTGACCAACCCAGTCTGGGCTGGCAACACTGCTGTGTGTTCCGCAGGCAACTCAGTGGGGGTGAGCCTTTTGCCTACCCACAGTCCAGGCACTTAGCATGTTCCAGCACTGATGTTGCCATACGTTTATGGGCCACCCATCTGTTGTGAGTTGAGATTGTGGGCCCATAGGAAGAAGGGATTCCTGGCTTGATTTCCCTGGCCCTGGTCAGTGCATGGTGCATCTGCCCAGCAGCTGATGGGAGCAGGGACCCAGAAGCTGATGGTCTGTGTGCGTGTACCAAGATATGGACAGGGCCCTGAGTGTTTGTAAGGGTTTGCACTTACTCTGCAAGTATCCCCATGCCTGAGGGATTGTGACATTAAATAGCAATTAAAAAACACACTAACGGCCAGATGCGGTGCCTCACGCCTGTAATCCCGGCACTTTGGGAGGCTGAGGCAGGCGGATCAACTGAGGTGAGGAGTTCAAGCCCAGACTGGCCAACATGGCAAAACCCCGTCTCTACTAAAAATATAAAAATTAGCCGGGCATGTTGGCATGTGCCTGTAGTCTCAGCTCCTCAGGAGGCTGAGGCAGGAGAATCGCTTGAACCCAGGAGGCAGAGGTTGCAGTGAGCCGAGATCACGCCACTGCACTCCAGCCTGGGTGACAGAGCTAGTCTCTATCTCAAAACAAAACAAAACAAAACAAAACATCTTAACAAGCCAAGAGAAAGTATACGGAAGAAAGGAAAAACCTTTGTTTTAATCGTTTCTATAGCATCTTCCCCCTGCTTTTTGAAGAGGGGCTGGGGCTTGCATTTTCATTTCGCATATTTCATTTTCATTTACAAGTTATGCACCTGAACTTCTGGTGCTAACAACCATGGAATTCCACCTTGTCTACTTCAGCACCTTCCCCTCCCGTCCCCTTCACCCTCCTGTGCCATGGAAGGAGAAGGAATCTTCCCAGATTCTTTTTTATTTGTTCTGAATCCCAAAGCAGATCTGTGTCTACAAATAACATTGCAAATAGGTTTTCTTAGCAGTTAAGAGGGGAACACCATACAGGTTCAAAACCTTGACTCCTTTGCCAGAAACTGCCATATTGCCAGTTGGTTCTGTAAGTATCTTAGGGCTCCCAGTAAAATCTCTGCTGCTTCTAGTCAAGTCAGCTTTGTTCTAAGCACAGCCAGTAAGATGATGGTCACTCTAGAGCCAATGGCTTTCCGAGCAAATCCTTGGGCTGCTCCTAACATGCGGGTCTCTAAAGATAAATTTTATAAAGGAACACGGGTTGTGAACAACTTGCTTTGCTACTTGGTGTTTTACAAGTTGTATCAGCAAAAGCTGGAAGAGGAGCAGTGAGTATCTCTGTCCACCACCAAGGGCTGGGGTAGTGAGATACATGGAGCCAGGGTGTGAAATTGACAAGGGGGAAAGCATGGAATGGAGATGGAATTGGTAATAGGAATAGGAGGACTGGTTCAATTAAACCCAAGTCAGTGGGTTGGGCTTTCTCTCTTTTCTCCTTACGGCTGTATTGCTTACTGGATTCTTTATCTGCTACCTTTTTGTTGCCAGCATGTCTATTTCAATGCCTGTTATGAGTCTGTTCATGTTAATAAGGAAGCTCAGCTTTGTCATAAGTTCCTAAAGCTGTGCTTAGTTCTAAACAACAACAAAAAATATATACATTGTATTGTTTATCTGTGTCTTACTTTGTTCCATAAAAGATGTGAGGAGACCTTTAAGAACAAACAGTTTAAAAAAAAAAAGGCACAGAAAATGTCAGAGAATAATCGGTGTATCAGTCTGGGCTGGAACAATATAGAGAGTAAGGAAAGATCAGCCTGGGGAGAACTAAAATCCCGCAGCTTTTCAGATCACAGGATTTGCACAGCTACTAACATGAATTTGCAGGTGGGGTTTTCTGTGTGTGCCTCTTGGTGATTATTTAACTTGAGGATTCCTAGCATGAGTGGAATGAATGCCTAGAAGGGCTCATCAGAATCTTAAAAGGACTTTTGCAAGCCGGTACAGTGGCTTACGCCTCTAAGCTCAGCACTAAGAGCCCAGGAGTTTGAGACCAGCTGGGCAATATAGCGAGACCTTGTTGCTACCAAAAATAAAAAGAAAATTAGCCGGTGTGTGACCCGTGCCTGTGGTCCCAGCTACCTGGGAGGCTGAAGTGGGAGGATCGCTTGAGCCTGGGAGGTAAAGCCTGCAGTGAGCCATAATTGTGGCACCGCCATCCATGACAAGTCCATGAGTTCAGAGCTGACTTTAATGAAGACACATTGGAGGAGCTTCCGTCCCCCATGGGGGTCATTCCTGCCTGTTTTGTGTTGCCTGGGGGCCAGAGCCAGCACCTCAGAGGGAGAAGTGGCAAGACCTAGGCTTTCTGGATATTCCAGCACCTTTGTAGAGTAAGTTATTCACTTTAGATGACCCTTTACATTCTTTCAGTCCACCAAGAACCAGGGAACCGAGTAGCCTCCTCCCCACCAAAAATCCTGACTTTAACAATAATATTTGATATACTATGGAATTCTAAATGTAGTCTGTGAGGAATGATTACTCAAAAAGTTTTTATAGAAAATATCTTCCTTACTCCCTACTTAAAACTTACATGCTGAAAAAAATAAAAATTATTTTTAGACTGTCAGGATGGGGACACTTCCAAATCCTCTTCAGCTACTACTCTGAATCTGGGCGTCTTAATCAGTTGTTCAGTGAAACCTCTAAATAGCAATGGCAACACAAAATCACCACACACACACGCATATGCACACACACACGTGTGCGCACACACGCGTACGCACGCGCGCACACATGCATGCACACACACACATGCATACGCACACACACGCGCACACACACACACATGCATACGCACACACACGCATGCACACACATGCATACGTGCACACACACATGCATACGCGCACACACACGCATGCGCACACACGCGCGCGCACACACACACAGTTCCCCAAAGAACCAGTCTTTTTCTAACTCTGAAAATGTTTTTTGAACCTACCAAAATTTTTATACAGTAAAGTTTTTGTACTTGATAACCACGTATGTGTGTTTGTATATAATTCTGGGTTCCCTGTTTAACTTTTTATTTTGAAATAATTAGAGATTTGTAGAAAAGTTGGAAATATTGAGTTCTCATAGACCCTCTCACCTAGCTTTCCCTAGTATTAACTTCTTCATAATCATGGTACATCGGTCAAAACTAAGACATTAATATTGATATCATTTGCTATAAACTTTATTCACATTTTCTCATTTTTTCCACTAATATCCTTTATCTGTTCCAGGACCCAGCCTAGGGTACTATGTTGCATGTAATGAGCTCTTGAAAAATTATTTCATATGCTCCTCCCTGTAGCCCTTGGCTTGGTCACTCTTGATTCTATTATAATATTTCATTTAATTAATAGCACCATAATGTGTCTAGGCACCTGCATCCATAGGAGCAGTTTTTCCCCACTACAGAGCAGAGCAATAACTTCATAAAAATAGATGACTGTTTTTTCGTTTAAATTATTGTTTTGGTGTAGGTTGCTAAAAGTGGTATTACTGGGGCAAAGGCTATCAGTTTTATTGCTTCTGTCACTTATTGCAAAATTACTTTCCAGAAAGCCTGTAGCAGCGCATAATCCCATCAGTAATATCCCTAGAGTACTCCACTTTGTCCACATCCCAGTTCACTCTCGGCTTTGTCATTTGTATTTATTCGTCTTAGTTTATTACGTGTGAGCTACTAACCCTTAATTTTAAAATTTCCCCTTATTGGCCGGGTGTGGTGGCTCACGCCTGTAATCCCGGCACTTTGGGAGGCTGAGGTGGGCAGATCACAAGGTCAGGAGATCGAGACCATCCTGGCTAACACAGTGAAAGCCCGTCTCTACTAAAAATACAAAAAATTAGCTGGGCATGGTGGTGGGCGCCTGTAGTCCCAGCCACGAGGAAGGCTGAGGCAGGAGAATGGCATGAACCCAGGAAGCGGAGCTTGCAGTGAGCTGAGATCACGCCACTGCACTCCAAGAGCCTGGGCAACAGAGCGAGACTCTGTCTCAAAAAAAAGAAAAAATTTCCCCTTATTAAATTATCATAGACACAGGACATTTCCTATGAAACTGTTTCTGTCCATTCCTGGCTATTTTTTTCTCTTATTTTTCTATGCATTTTAAAAGTAAGATTTTTATTCAGAAATAATTTTAGATTTATAGCAAAGTTGCAAAGATAGTACAGAGTTCTCATAGCCCCTTCTCCAGATCGCCATCATGTTGTATCCCTACAGAATCGTAGTACATTTGTCAAAACAAAGAAATTAACATTGATTCAAAAGTATTAATAAACACTGTATTCTGATTTTACCAGTTTTTCTTCTAATGCCCTTTTCTGTTCCAGGATCTAATCTAGGATGCCATATTCCATTTTAGTCTCTATGCCTATGGTCATTCATTCATTCGTTCATTTATTTATTTTGAGATGGAAGCTCCCTCCATCGTCCAGGCTGGAGTGCAGTGGTGTGATCTCGGCTCACTGCAACTTCCACCTTCTGGGTTCAAGCAACTCTCCTGCCCCTGCCTCCCGAGTAGCTGGGATTACAGGTGTGCACCACCACACCCAGCTAATTTTTTTTTAGTAGAGACAGGATTTCACCATGTTGGCTAGGCTGACCTCGAATTTCTGATCTCAAGTGATCCATCTGCCTGGGCCTCTCAAAGTGCTGGGATTACAGGCGTAAGCCACCACACCCGGCCACATTTTTTTAAATTATTTATTTTTGAGACGGACTCTTGCTCTTCTTGCCCAGGCTGGAGTGCAATGGTGCAATCTCAGCTCACTGCAACCTCCGCCTCCTAGTTCAAGCGATTCTCCTGCCTCAGCCTCCCAAGTAGCTGGGATTACAGGCATGCACCACCACGCCCGGCTGATGTTTTTTTTGTTTTGTTTTGTTTCTCTTTAGTAGAGACAGGATTTCATCATGTTGGTCATGCTGGTCTTGAACTCCTGACCTCGGCCTCCCAAAGTGCTGGGATTACAGGCATGAGCCACTGCGCCCAGTCCCCTATCCATTTTTAACTTCAGAACTATCTGCTTTTGTAATCTTACACATTTTCTTCAGTCAGTTCTTTTTCTATTTGATGCCACTTTTCCATGGAAAATGTTTTAAAACTTTCATGATCGCCCCTCACGCGATTTGTTAAGAAGACGACTCCTTGGCATGTTTTAGGCGGCCAGGTAGCTTGCACTTCTCAATTCCCATCACCCGCTGTGCTCATCCTAGTTTAATATCTTAGATTCAGAATTTAGCCCTTTTCCCGTGGCACATGGCTGACCAAATTATTGATTAACATTCAAAAGCCAGTTACAATTAAATTGTAGAAAACTTAATGCTTTGAAAACTATATGCTGTTTCGTCAGAGTTCTTTTCTGTCCTTTGTGTAACTCCGCTCAGACTTCTGTAAGGGAGATGTTCTGCCACCTGGTGGACAATATTGAAAATTACATCTTTAAAGAAGGGGCTGGGCGGGGTGGCTCATGCTTTAAGTAATTCCAGCACCTAGGGAGGCTGAGGCAGGCGGATCTCTTGAGCCCAGGAGTTCAAGACCAGCCTGGGCAACATGGTGAAGCCCTGTCTCTACAAAAAAATGCAAATATTAGCCTAACGTGGTGGCATGCGCCTGTAGTCCCAGCTACTCGGGAGGCTGAGGTAGGAAGATCACCTGAGCCCAAAGAGGTTGAGGCTACACTGAGCCATGATCGGCCATTGCACTTCAGCCTGGGTGACATAGTGAGACCCCGTCTCGAAGAAAAAGGGGGCAACATTTCATCTGGAATTAGAATTTCTTTTGCTTGGAAGAGTACCATTAGAGCCGATCTAATGGGCCTTTATTTTAGAGGTGGAAAAAATGCGTCATAGAGTTATTTGTGATAACAACTAGTTCTTGGTAAAGATGGCGTTTGAAGATGGGTCTTCTGAGCCTCCAGGCTCCATCCTGCTGTCTCTGTCTCAGTGTATAACAAATCATTTTCAATATATTTGTGAGGAGAGGTTTTTGGTACTGTTTTTAGAACCTTGTTCTTTGAAACACATAATTAACGAAACGGGTAAGGAAGATTGTGCTGCCCCAGATATTATATTCTCTGGGTTTCAGTGTCCTCATCTTTCAAATGAATGTGTCATCAAATTGGAAGTCATTTCAGGTTCTGAGAAAATTTCAGATTTCAAATGACATGTGGTAGCCCTCATCTGTGGCATCTGGAGATGAAATAGTCTATCTGTATTTAAGTCTAGAGAAGGAAAGAGAGAGTGCCATGAACCAGGGCTGGCTCTTCTTTCCTGAACACACTCTGCATAGGTGCCCTCCCCTCTGCCAGGCACTTAACCTGCAATTTTCCTGCAAAAACAGGCATTATAGTTATGTTTCCATATTGTAGATAAGAAACTGATGCTTACAAGACATCAATTATTTATCACACATCTAGTAACTGTGATGGAACAGGGACTCAAACACAGATGCATTTGACTCCAAAGGCCGGGGAAGTGTCACGCCCACCTGTTCCTGGTTATTGCTTCTCTCAGCTTTAAGATAATTTTGGGGCCAGGCGTGGCGGATCACCTGAGGTCAGGAGTTCAAGACCAGCCTGGCCAACATGGCGAAACTCTGTACCTACTAAAGATACAAAAATTAACTGGGCTTGGTGGCACATGCCTGTAATCCCAGCTGCTCGGGAGGCTGAGGCAGGAGAATTGCTTGATCCCGGGAGGCAGAGGTTGCAGTGAACCTAGATCGTGCCACTGCACTCCAGCCTGGGCAACAGAGCAAGACCCCATCTCAAAAAAAAAAAAAACATTTTGGCAACCTGGGTATTTGGGGTTGGAGTAGCAGGGTTGTTGGAGGTGGGAATGTGTGAGGGAACTGGAAGGTCAGTGCTTGACGACAAACTCCTTCTCACCCTCATCCAGACTTGTGGTCCAATCTTTTGTGGTGCTTTTCACATGTTACTGAACCTGTGGGCAAATTCTGATTCATTTGCTCTGGAGTGGGACACGAAATCGCATTTCTGTTAAGTTTGCAGGTGATACTGATACTGCCAGTCTACAAACAACACGGAGTAATAACACTATACAGTTGGAAACCTGATAAAAATAAGGCACCAATTTTGTGCAGCTTCTGCAGGGGAGTACACATAGTCTTTCTATGCAGTATCTTCTAGTTCTGTTATGGCCATTTGCAACCAATTTGCAGCTGCTCAGGAACTTTTTTTATTGGCACTGGATTTTGTGGAAGCTTTGTGTGCCTCCTTACTCTTCTGTTATAACTTGCCTCAGATGGAGAGGAAGAGGAAGGAGACGAAACAAACCATTGGGTAGTAGGTTTGACGGAGCTTTCTGAACTGAATGGTGAATGGACATGAGATTCTAATATTCATCTGTGAGCTTTATTTATCTGTGCCCTCCCTTGGTTCCTATTAGCATAGATTTTCATGAAGTAATTATATTAGCAGCTACTGACTAGCACTAATAGATAAGCAGGAAGTAGTAGGGAAGTACCTTTTCTCATTCAGATTTATTTCTGGTCTGTGTAGCAAATTCATTATCATTACTTAGCATTTATATGGGATTTTACAGCTGCATGTAGTTCTTATAATTGATTTTTATTCATGTGGTACAGGTTTCTTCTTTCAGAAATCCTGATCTGTGTGGGAAGTTTGGGTTTGATTTGCATTGTTGATTCATTCATTGAGTCAGAGACGTTTATTGAATGCTAAGTGTGAAAGGAGCATACATACTTAATGTATGGTGTAGTTAAGAGCATGGACTCTGGACCAAGACTGCCCGGTTTAAAGCCAGGCTCTGCTGCTTACTAGCTGGATGACCCTGGGCAAGTTACCTAACCCCTCTGTGCCTCAGTTTCCTCATCTGCAAATGAGGGTAGTGATGGAGCCTACCTCATATGGCTGTTATGAACATTGAATTGACATACTATAAACACTATAAATACACATGTAAAGGGCTTGGAACAGTCCTTAGCATATAATAAGCATTATGCACTGGCCATTATACTGTTCTTACTACAAGAAGGAATGGATATGGCCCCTGCCTTCAAGCAATGGAGAAGAAACAAGCAAATTCAATGCACTGTGCCAGGAGCTGAGCTCCTGAGTCATGAATGGGGGTTGTTCCGGGGCCATATTCCATGGCTGGGTGAAAGGAGTGGCTTGGATGGTTTCCCAGGAGACAATACCTAAGGAAATAAATATATATGAATTGTCACTGGAGTTAGTAATTCTCTCTCCCCCCACCATCATTCTTTTCAAAAAAATTGATACGTAAATTTGTGTTCATTTTCAGCAAATGCTTTTAGGAACAGATCTGTTAAGATGAGGTCCATCTGTATTTGCCCAATACTGTGGATAACATTGTTTCTGTTATCTGTTCCTGTGTACTATGTAGCAAACTGCACCAAAACTTAGTAGCTTAAAATAATCATTTATTTTGCTCAGGATTTAGTGGGTTCCAGAGTCTGGGGAGGGTTTGGCAGTGCAGTTCCTGCCTGATCCACATGGGGGCGGCTGGAGCTGGAGGATCCTCTTCGAAGATGGCTACTTCTCCAACCTGCTTCCTGGCTCAGTGCTCCTCCTCACGCCCTCCAGAGCCTCTCCATGTGGCTTGGTCTTCTCATGGGGTGGTCTCTGGGTAGGCAGTTGTAATTCTTACCTGGTGTCCAGCTTCCAAGAAGCAGGAAGGTGAAGCCACCGGGTGAGGAAAGGCTCTTCTTGGCAATGGCGCCACGTCACTTCCACTGTATTCTGTTGTTCAGAGTCGTCACAGTCCAGATTCAAGGACTGGAGAAACAGACACCACCTCTTGATGAGACAGTGGCAAGTTCACGTTAGAAGGAGCGCATAGGATGGGAGGTTTTAATGCAGCCATCTTTGGGTGGTGCAATCTGCTAAACATGTCATTCCCACGTTTCAGTCATTCAAAATTAGTGCCTTCAGTACAGGGCAGAAAATAGCAACTTGTTTGAATCTTGAAACCAAGGTCCAGAGCCAGCGTTGGATATATCAAGTCCTGGCCGAATGAGATTCAGCCTCTCATGCATGGCTTTTAGATTGGTATTCACAAAGAGAAAATAAGGATCATCTCATTCCAGCCTTAGGAAAGCAGAAGGCGCAGAGAAGCAAAGTAACCTGCCCAAGCATGCATAGCTGGTCGTGGCAGAGCAGGACCCAAAGCCAGGCTCCATGACCCTTATCCAGCCTGCTTTTCCACTGAGTGGTGCAGACACTCACTCCCATTGGCCTTGGCTGCTCATTTTGCCTTCTACCCCAGAGTACAGCTTTTGTGTTTCTAAAACTGTTTTCCTCCGTTTATTTGCCAACATGGCCAAGCGTATAATGCCGTGTTCCTGGCAGAAGCACGGCTTCCTTTCCCTTATTAACTTCTGGTCACTAAGCTTGCCTGAATGAGCGGTCGAGGAATTGGCAGCCATATGTGAGTCCCCGAGTTTTGAAGGGTGCTGTCGAAAAAAGATGCATTGTTGTCTAACTCTTGGCAGCTGCGCCCTCTGAGGGGCAGATGCCTGGAAAAACTAATGAAGGAAAGGCAGACTTCCCTCTTCCCCTGAAGGAATCAGGTAGGAAACAGGTGAGGAAATGGGCACCAGCCAGCAGCAGTGGCAACAGCCACCATCCTGATGGTGCCAGAGCAGCAGGTGTGTGAACCTGGCCTGTTGGGTTCTTGGCACAGAATTTTGGGCCATGAATAATCACAGAACTGAACAGCCTGGGGCAGGAGTGGCCATGGGACATCCATTCAGCAGGTCTGGGTGCTCCAGGAAGGACCAGCTGGTCGAGACCCGGGGGTCCTGAAGCTGGCATTCCAAGGCCATCTGGAAAAGAGCCAGCACGTCTCAGAACTCATTCTATCAGGCTTGCTGCCTAAGAGCTTAATGCCAGATACTGGTATTTAGATAGTGATGAAAACATTTCTGCTTTATTTGCAGTTTAAAAATTGATGGAGAACTGATGGTTTTTCCTACAGAACAATTAGATTAATTCAGATGCTGGCCAGGCGCAGTGACTCATGCCTATAATCCCAGCACTTTGGGAGGCCGAGGGGGGTGGATCCTTTGAGCTCAGGAGTTCAAGACCAGCCTGGCCAACATAATGAGACCCCATCTCTTAAAAATAAAAAATAAAAAATTAGCTGGGTATGGTAGAACACACCTGTAGTCCCAGCTACTTGGGAGGCTGAGATGGGAAGATCGCTTGAGCCTGGGAGGCAGAGGTTGCAGAGAGCCGAGATTGTGCCACTGCACTCCAGCCTGGACCACAGAGCCAGATCCTATCTCAAAAAATAAGTAAATAAATAATTCAGTTGCCAAGCCATTTCTAGCTAAGCCACAATACTTTGTCACTTCTAGGATTCCTATTTAAAATCTCATCCAAGTGTGAGGCCCTATAGCGAAGTCACAAAGATCAAGGTCTAAGTTCTCCCTCTGCTTCTGACTCTAGTACTTATAAGAAAATCATTTCAGTAGTCAGCCTTTCACATTTTCAGACTCTAAACTGACACCAAGAGTGGCAGCTCTCAACAGCAGTCTGCAGCAGATTCATCTGTTCACTCAGCATGTGTGTATTCAATGGCTAGTACATACATAGGATGGTAGGAGATCAGTCAGACTGGGGAAGGAAACAAAATAATGCAGCAGAGACAATGCTAATATCATTTAAGAATGACAATTACAGTGCTGCTGGAATTGAAGAAGTAGCTTGCAACTGCACTGCAAGTTGGATTTTTGTTGCTTCACGTTGAAGCAGTTCAGTTGGATGAGTTTGCTAAGCCCTAACACATAAATAATTTCACTTAGCTTTAGGAGACCCTCAGACTAAAGATCGCTTCATGAAAAGTGTACTTAGCTGTTAGATCCACACATTTGTATCCCAGATCTCTAGCCAGACATGCTTAGTTCCCCCTCTGTTGTTGGCACCGATAGGATATGTGTCCCTTTTGATCCATGATAGTCTCATTCTCTCAGCAGACATGCTGCTCAGGAAGGGGCAGACAGGTCTCCACTGGGGCCCACTTTCCTGCTCCAGCCACGTTACCAATGGTCAGATTGAACTACAAGTGACCCTTGTCTCTAGCAAAGCTGGAAAATGGACCCGCGTAAATGACACATGGAACCCAGAGCCAAAAGCTTGTGATTTCTCAAAAAGTGCTTCTCCTGAGAGCCATGATTTTTTCAGAGTTACAAGCTCAGATGAGATCGCAACCTAGAGCATATTTTTAGAAAGTACTTAGTTTTTTCTCCTCTTCACCAATGCAGTGGGCCAGTGTCACTACATAAATAAAGCAAAATCCTACATCAAGCTCATCTCTTCTCTTCAGATATTCTTATGTATCTCGCCGTGTTTTGGTTGAGAGCTAGAAACAATGGAATGAATGGGCATCCAGTGTCGACCTTCATCATTTGACAGGAGTAGAGGATGGATGGAGAAGGGAATGAACATTTCTCCAGGTCCAGCCCTGTGCTGGCCACTCTCCATGCATCTCTCTGATTCTCAGCACCACCATGCAGGGGAGGTGAAGTTATTATTCTCATTGTACAAATGAAGAAACTTGGATTCCGAGAACCTAATGTATTATGTGGGTGAACTGAAATTTGAACCCAAGGAGGCAGGCTCTAAAGCCTATGTTCTTCCCCATAATACAATAATGATTATGTTAGCCGACATTCATTGAGCGTTTAGCATGTATGGGCACAAATACACAAAGGTGCTATGAGGCCATTATGGACAAGTTCAGTTTTCTGTCTTTCAGTTTTATCCCCACTTCTGGAAATGCTGCCACAAGCCTCACAGTGCTCTGTTCTCCCACAAGCCTTGTGAGGGTCTCTTATTTTTAGTCGAGGGAGCCAAGGCACAGAGGGTCCGGTGGCTTGATCACAGTTCCACGGTTGGTAAATGGCAGAGCTGAGATTTGAACCCAGGCAGTCTGGTTCCGGAGCCCAAGCTTTTCATTGCTGGGCTATCCTTCCTCTCAGTGTAGGTCAGCCCGTCCCTGGCCTTGTTTTTCGTTTTTGAGTGGAGTTTTGCTGTTTTTGCCCAGGCTGGAGTGCAATGGCGTGATCTCAGCTCACAGGAACCTCCGCCTCTCGGGTTCAAGTGATTTTCCTGCCTCAGCCTCCTAAGTAGCTGGGATTACAGGCGCCTGCCACCACGTCCGGCTAATTTTATACTTTTAGTAGAGATGAGGTTTCACCATGTTGGCCAGGCTGGTCTTGAACCACTGCCCTCAGGTGATCCACCCACCTCGGCCTCCCAAAGTGCTGGCATTACAGGCGTGAGCCACCATGCCCAGCCCGGCTCTGCCCTTTAAAGCCTGCATTTGGTTTGGTCCCCTGATTCCCTGTGGGGTTGTTGTGGTGGGAGTTCTGTTCCATAAGCTCAGTTTCACCTAAGGACACGTACCTGTTTTAAAGATGGAGAGGTAAGAGAAAATATAGTTTTGTATGTGTGTGTGGTTTGTGTTTGGGTTTGTTACTAGTCTGTTCTTATGCTGCTAATAAAGACATACACAAGACTAGGTAATTTATAAAGATAAAGAGGTTTAATGGACTCACTGTTCCACATGGCTGGGGAGACCTCACAATGATGGCAGAAGGCGAAAGGCACATCATACATGGCAGCAGGAAAGCGAGAATGTGTGTGCAGGGGAACTTCCCTTTATTAAACCATCCGATCTGGTGAAACTTATTCACTATCATGAGAACAGCACAGGAAAGACGCCCCCGTGATTCAATTACCTCCCACCAGGTCCCTCCCATGACATGTTGGAATTATGGGAGCTATAATTCAAGATGAGATTTGGTTGGGGACACAGCCAAACCATATTAATGACATACCCAAGCAGTTGGCTCCCAGTGAATGACAAAAGAGAAAAAAAACAGCCAGAAAATCTTTGTCCCTAATGCAGGGCCGTGGTCCAAGCGGAAAGATTAAGAAGCACAAGCAGCAATACCTGGGTTCTAGCCCCCACTGTCAGCGATGAGCCGTGTGGCTAAACCTCTCTGGACTTTACTTCTCTCATCTGTAAAATGGGACGACGCTATTGCCTAGCCTGGGAACCTCACACTGTTGCTGCGAAGATGAAACAGGATGTGTTGTAGAGATGCTTTGATAACCTACAGCCCCCTCTAAACATCAGATATGATTTTTGTCTTCCAAAACTGTCTTCAAAATATTTTGATGTAATGGTTCCCAGCAGTCCTGCCAGTCAGGGTGAGTTAGCCGTTTGGGCGGCCGTGTGGACAGAGCCACCTAGAGGCAATGTGGGGCTTAGCCCAGTCCCAGGTGTGTACCAGCTCTAAGGCCACCTCCTCGTTCTCTGAGCCTGGGAATCATGATTTTAGCAGTGTTTTATAGTATGTCATAGCTTAAATTAAATAGCATAGATTTCTTTTTTTCCAGACCTTAGAAGAAATTTAAAGTGGGAAATGTCTGGCAATAAACTGGTTATTAATGAGGATACATTAAAATGTAGATAGCACCTTATAATGTGAGAAATTAGGGAAGTTTTCATGTAACTTCCAGATAGGTGACCATGAAGACATGTATAAAGAAGTTCCTATATGTTAATATGGGTGTTTGTCGCCTCATAGACAAAACAAGCCTTGAAACAATTTTTCACTGGTTGTATTTAGTAAGTGTGTGTGCGTGCACGTGTAGATTTTTTACGTAACGTAGAATGAATTACTCTCCCTTTTTCTTTACTGTGGAGCACATTTATGTAAAGCACTTGTCAGTTCAGACTTCCTTAGTGGCTCAGCCACAGTGGAAAGGACGCCTCTTGAGTTTATCTTATCAGCCTTCCTTTCCTTGTACCCCAGGTTAAAGCCAAGTCTGCTCTCAACCTCCAGAGGCCTGCTTGATAAGACTTGGGCTTTAGTCACAGGGGTTTTATACTAGCTAAAAAAAAAACCCTCACCTCAAGGCTCGATATAAATGTAAAAATGGAAGTTGCGGCCAGGCACGGTGTCTTAATGCCTGTAATCCCAGCACTCTGGGAGGCCAAGGCAGGAGCATTGCTTGAGCCCAGGAGTTTGAGACCAGCCTGAACATAGTGAGAACCTGTCTCTATTTTAAAAAAAAAGAGAGAGAGAGAGAGAGATAGAAAGAAATAAAAAGAAGAAAGAAAGCTGCCCCCAAGAAAAGAAAGAATGGGAGGGGAGGGGACAGGGGGAGGAGAAGGAGGGAGGGAGGGAGGGAAAGCTGCCCCCATTTTACAGGAAAACAGCTCCTTTGCATGCTGCTTGAGTTCCTCTGTGAGTTCCTCTGCCGCTTCTCCCTGCAGTGTTTGTGTTGATTTTGAGAGAGCGACAAGGATTGCCAAAAATGGGGATTGCCACAGAATCTGGCCTGCTGCCATTAACGGCATTAAAGCACTCTTACTGTCCAAGAGATAGGCTGTGGGTAAATAGTACAGTGCCTATAAAACATTTTCCCCCAAATCTTGTAACTTAAAAAGTTAATACTGGGTACAAAATTGACCCACATAGCTCAGAAGTTCCCCAGTGGCACTCAAGCATGTGCTGGTGTGGCATTGCCTGCAAAACACCTTCGCATTCCTATGGAGTTGTTTGTGGGCCCCTCTCTTTGAAAGATGTCTGTGGAGGTGAGCTTGGCCAGTGCTCAGTAACTGTGTACTAGCCAGAGTGGGGATGTGCTAGTTGAAGCTAGTCCCTTTCCCACTAGTTTAAGCTGTGTAGAATTATGATAGAGTGGTTTGGCCAGCACTAGGGCACATCACATTGTAAATAAGTGGAAATATTCAGAATATTGTGTTCTGTTTTATGTGCTAAAGTGTGAACTGCCATCCTCTCCTTCAAGAGCAGTGTGAGAAACAGGAAGCTCTATTGCATTGTCATGGAATAAGTGTCACAGAGATTGCGTTTTGCATGTGGAATTATAACCTAGATACAGAATAAACCTAATGACTCTCTGGTCCAGTCATCTCTGTTAAAACAAGAAGGTTCATAGGTAGAGTTAACTGATCACCCTGTTTTTAAACCTTTGACCTATGGATAAAAAGCCCACAGCATCGTTGGTAGAGGAGTCCTTGTTTTAACATCTCTTTTTCTTAAGAAGTTCACCATTACTGTTCTGCAAATGCTCCTCATCATTCCAAAGCTTCTACTTCTTTGATATCCTATGTAGAAGGGCAACTCTTGGTTGGCATTTTCCTAACTCATTCAAATACTTGAAGATAACCCATTCCCTCTCTGATAAAATTGATCTCGGCTCCCCTCTACCTTTATAATTCACAGAACTCGTGTTGCTTTAATTATTTTTGGTGTTTTTTTCTCTGGATAGTCTAAATTTTCTCATTGAATGAAAAAAACTCACTGAGAGATCTTAAGTACTGGTTATCTGCTTGGCACTTACCTAGGTATTGTGGGATATGAAAAAAATACACATGGGGACCCTGACCTCAGTGGCTTGTCAGGGAGGCCATAGCAGGTGGTGGGATGAGTACTGTGGACAGAGGGCCCCAGTGTTCACCCGTCTCTGCTACTGCCAGCCTGGGAGACCTGGGGCAAGTCACTTCCCTTTCTTTGATGGGCCTCATCCATCAAGCTGAAGACAAGAAATCTTTGAATTTAGCTCTGAAAGTCAGGTTCTGGGGCTAGCTGGGGAGCTGGAATTCACTTAGAGAATAGCAGAACGTGAAGGTGAAGAGACGAGCTACCATCTGCAGTAGGAGTTTCAGATTTGGGATCAACAAACTTCTGCAGGGCCTCAAATCACTAGACCCACCCCAGGTCCATTCAAAAGACAGTCCCAGTTGTCCCACAGGTGGCAGTAATGAGCTGCAGTCAACACAGCACAGGAGTTGCCATCCTGACTTGACCCTGAGTGAGAGCCCTGGCCACTCAAGGGAGCCTGCAGAAGTCTGCGGTGCAGCAGAGCCCAGGGACGCGGCATCATGGCCCGTCAGCTGTGTAGGCTGTATGATATGAAGTCCTCCCCGCTTCCCTCTGACCTTCCCCACCACAGACTCCTCATCCAGGGCTCCCCTCGTACACTGTAGACTTCTGCCCCGTCATCATCTCAATGCTTCACAACAGAATCGCACCTGCAGTTGCTTCTCTTGGAATTTTGGGAATCCATCGCCTCGCAACATCCTCTGGGTCCCTCCTTCCTGTTTTTGTGTGATCACCAGGGTTGGTCAGTCATGCTCGCTCTCAGAATAGTTTCTAGTTTCTGGAGTTCCTCAGTTTCCCCCTGTCTGTCTTTCCTGGCGGCCACATACACACAGGGTAAGACAGCACAGAGACACGGGTATGTTACCTACTTGGAACAACATCCAACCACGTAAGTCTACATGGGCCAAATTATTTCATTCAAAGGGAAACACATCTTCTTGCATTTTGAAAATCACAACTCAGCCAATACTGAGGAAGAGTTGCCAATCTCCATGTGCAGAACGGGTGGGAAGTAACTATCTTAGGAACATGACACATGTTTCTGGAACAGGCTTGCCCATGACAGCATCCGCTTTGTGCCTTCTTGTGAGCAGAAGCCACAAGGGGGCCCTTCATTCTGTCTGTCTGTCTGTCTTCAGATCTAGCCTAAGAGATGTCTCCTCCTCAGATACCTTCTGAGCTCTGGGGTTAGGTTTCTAGCCTTAATTCCAGTCTGTGGCTGACTGTGGTCTCCTTTTTCATAGCTCAGCTCTGTGCACATACATTCCTCCCCGTAGGAATTCAGCATATCTAATTTACAGTGAATTCTTTAGAACAACTACTTAAAATGTTTTTTCTTCTGCAATTGCCATGCCTATCTTAGCAGAGATTTTCTTCGTATTTACTTCGCCTTTGCATTACACACTGACTTCCTGTTAGTCAGGGACCATTTCCATGAGTGTTGGGCAATTACCAAAGAAACTCTTTAAAGACAGACTTCACTCACACAGGGCCCAGGACCCTGCAGTGCCAGCTCCGCTCCCTCAAGGCAAAGCTTCCTTCTTGTTAGTGACAACTCTGGCTAATGCTCTCAGGACTGGGATTTACTCATTCGTGAAATGAAGTGGCCGGGTTCCAGGATCCCCAGAGCCCTCGTGTTCTGGGTCTCCGTGCTGTGGTTAAATGCTTCTCCCCTAAGAACACAGTGCAGAATCCCAGGAGTCAGCCTGGAGAGCTCAGACCTCATAAACGCTTTCTCTGGGGTTGGGAACAGCTGTGCTTTTCACTGAGGTCTTTGTAGGTCTTTGCACGTTATGAACTCATTGAGTTCGTTTCAGATACTTTGCAAGAAGTTGCATACTTTTCATTTCTTGGTGACGGGTGCAGTAAAACCTTTCTTAGAAAACAATAGTGAAAAGTGAAATTAGCCCTGAAGTTAGTTATCACTAACTTTTACTGAGTACCAGGTATTGGTCTCAGTCCAGCTTTGCAGGTATAAATTCATTTAACACTCGCTAGGATCAGGCTCTGCGCTCTGGGGCTGAGGGTACTGTAGACCAAGTCCCTGCCTTTGTGTAATTTACCTTCCTGGGTGGGGAGAGAGAAACACACAAGTGGCATAAAAGTACATCAGGTGAATAGACTTACTGTGGAGAAGAACAGAGCAGGGAAGAGAGCGAGTACGTGCCAGGAGGGTAGCAGCTTTAAGTAGTCAGAGAGGCCTCCCAGAAGGTGACACTGAGTAGGAGACGACAGAGGGAAGCAGGCAGATTGGGAGGGTAGAGGGAGCCCATGGTGATGAGTCCCTAGTGGATGAAGGATCGGCCTGGAGGCCACTGTGCCTTTAGCCAAAGGAATAACCAGTGGGGACAAGAGTCGGATAAAGTGTTTGAGGGGTGTTTCACAGCTGGCAATGTCCTGAGTGATCTTTTAGCCCAAACCTTCTCCCTCTTCAACTGCTCCCTTCCCCCTCTCTTGTCAGATGACGAAAATGAGGTCTGAGTAAACCAGATGACATCCGGAAGGTTCTAGTCAGTAGCAGAACTAGGACAAAAACCCAGGGGACTCACAGTTTCAGGTGCCTGCAACTCACTACACCAACATCTAGAAAGCTTAAGAGCAGTTAAGTACCGCTCCCCACCCTGCTACCCTGTGCCCCTCCATTCTTGCTCTACGAAGAAGGACAAATACTGCTGATTCTCATCATTCGCAGCAATTGAGTTCTATAAAGTCACCAGCAACACTGAATTAATGAATACTGAAGCATTGCTCCTAGAGGAAATACAGGGTTAGGTTCCTGCAAGCCTCTGGTCACGACATTTTCATCACCTGATCAGTATCTAGCCTTGTTTTATGTGTTTACATTTATCTATCTATCTACCTATCTGTTTATTTATTTATTGAGATGGAGTTTCACTCTCGTTGCCCAGGCTGGAGTGCAATGGCACGATCTTGGCTCACTGCAACTCCCGCCTCCTGGGTTCAAGCAATTCTCCTGCCTCAGCCTCCCGAGTAGCTGGGATTACAGGCGTGAGCCACCATGCCCAGATAATTTTTGTATTTTTAGTACAGATGAGGTTTCACCATGTTGGCCAGGCTGGTCTCGAACTCCTGACCTCAGGTGATCCGCCCACCTCGGCCTCCCAAAGTGCTGAGATTACAGGCATGAGCCACCACACCCAGCCCCCTTATTTAGCATATGTTATTGACTCGTTGACCTTCAATTCATGGCCACTGGTACCATAACTCATGCCTGAATGACTTACCTAACATATGTATTTCTCCATAAGGCACATCATAGCTTTCTCGCACTTAAAAGCACTTTAGCACTGTTCTCAGGAGCCATGTTAAACAGCAGAATCACTGCCAAAGGGCACGAAAATGTGAAAAAAGTGGTACTAAATGGATCACAAAAAGGACCCCTCTTCGCAGTATGAGAGCTGAAACAAGAAAGGGGAATGTCACTTAGCGCGACCTCAGTAGAAACGTGCATTGGGCTACACAAATGTTTTGCTACCCTGTGCATGTCCACAAATGACCACAAAAGCACCAGGAGTATGGACTTTGGAGTTAAAAACAAACTTTAGCAAGTAGGTGAACTTGCAGATATGGAATCCGCACATGATGGGAATGGAGTGTATTTGCACTTGAGCTATTCGGAGGAAGGACTTTATTCAAGGCTCAGTGGCACTATTCTGAGTGGAGTCATCTACGAGGGCACATTTTAGGGTAGAGAGGACCAAACTAGTTCTGAATTGCCTCAGATACTGCCTAGGGAGCATGCTTATGGCAAACAGTTGTTAAAAACCATACACTTGTTTATTTATTTGAAAATCGCATTTTCCATATTGCAAATATACCTGTTACTATTTGAGACTGAACTATGTAACTTCACCATCAGCCCACAGCATCCCAGCTCTGACCTTCCAGACTGGCGGGTACAGCCTACCTCCTGACTCCAGGCTCTTTCTGCTCCTTTCTTAGGATCAGCGTCTCCCCTAGAGCTCACGTGGCCTAGAGCTCATTTCCCAGCGAAATGCAGTGTTCCACTTCATGCGCACAGTTCGGTGTGCATTCCGGTTTTCCTCTGTGCTTACTCTGCAAATAACATTTCTCAGCTTTGCAGTAGCAGAAACATAGTCTGTAGTGTAAATCAGCCATGTGGACCTCAGGACTTGCTTTCCAATCTTTTCCAAGACTCCTGCAGGGGATAACTAAAATACCACTCACACTTCCAAGGAGTAAGAACGGTTTCCCAGTAGCACAGACATCTGCTGCGTATCAGCAGGAATAGAAGTGGGATTCTGCCAGCCGAGCTTCTTGGCCTCGACTTCCATGGGCTCTTACTCAAACTCCGAGAAGGTGGGATGTGATTCTCATGTTTACTGCCACACACTCAGCTTTGCTTGGCGCTTGAGCATCTCCAGCAGCAGATTTGATGAAGTTCCCTTTTGTGTAACGTGTTCACTGTTCCACTAGGGGAATTTCCACGGTCACTCTCAGATCGTGATTCTTGGAGATACTTTTGGAATAACTGAGCTGTCCTTTTTTTTTTTTTTTTTTTTTTGAGCTGGAATCTCGCTCTGTCACCCAGGCTGGAGTGTAATAGCGCGATCTCGGCTCACTGCAACCTTCGCCTCCCAGGTTCAAGCAATTCTCCTGCCTCAGCCTCCTGAGTAGCTGAGATTACAGGCGCCTGCTACCACACCTGGCTAATTTTTGTATTTTTAGTAGAGACGGAGTTTCACCATGTTGGCCAGGCTGGTCTCGAACTCCTGACCTGGTAATCTGCCCACCTTGGCCTCCCAAAGTGCTGGGATTACAGGCGTGAGCCACCGTGCCCGGCCACTGAACTGTCTTTGTAGGCCTTAGGCTGTGGTGGGTTAGGGATTTCTAGGAAGCATTGTGATTGGGGGAGTGGCTATGGGGATTTGACAGCAGCCCTATGTCAGACTGCCAGGGGTTGGATTTAAGATGTCTCCTCCACAGGTTCCCATCCCACTCTTCCATAGACAATCTCTATTTCCTATTAAATAAGGAAGAGTATTTTGCAAAAGCATTTGGCTTTTTGAACAAACTCAATATTATTACCTTCTGTGCTTGTCCCGTATCGCCGAGTGCAGGAATAGTCCCAACTATACTCTCCAAAGCTTCTGCAGGCCTGTTCGATGTCTAGGGGGTCCAATTTAATGAGCAGGCCTTTGCAGCATCCCAGTGCTCTGAAGCTAAAAGTCTGCATAGGGGCAGAGGGAGGAGGGAGGTGATGTCATGACGACGAGTTATCTAGATCCCACTGGTACCTAGAGAAGAAATTAGCACAAAGCTCTGCATGGAGGCTCAGCTGCAGCACAGGAATCCTTGTCCCGCTGGGTGTTGATCCAGGACCAGTGGGAGGCCCACTTATGAGGACTGCAGTCACAGTAACAGCTCAGGATGCACCTGTGTTGAGGTGCCCCAGGACCCTTGGATATGGGCTCCAGTCTGCAGGTTCCACGCCCCAGCAGCTTACGGTGGCGCTCCTGATAAGCCAGACATAGATTGAGTTGGGCAGAGTAAGCCCACAGGAAGGACTGGCCCTGTGGCCTACAGTGTAAGACACCTGGAGTTGGACATGGTACCTGACCCTACGTCTCCCAACTAAATGGATATTTTATATGACTTTTATATCACTAGGCATGGCTTAGGTCAGGATTTATCAATAATTTAGAGCTAATCATAATAAAGGTTGACACATTGCGTGCTTACCAGGTACCATTGTGAGCACTTTATACACGTGATACCATTTAGTGCTCCCAATACTCCTTAGAACGTGAGTACAGTCATCCCGCAGTACATGCGGACGATGGATGCCAGGACCCCCGAGTATACCAGATCTATGCATACTCAAGTCTCACAGTTGTCCCTCAGGAGCCCACGGATTCGAGAAGTCAAGCCTCTGTATACACGAATTCTGCATCCTGCAAATACTCTATTTTCAATCTGCATTTGCTTGAAAAAAATCTGTGTGGACCTACACAGTCCAAATAATCCATGTTGTTCAAGGGTCAACCCTATGTCTGTCGTTTCCATGTTAGAAAAGCCAAGACACAGGGGAAGGTCAGCAACTTGCCATGTGTCACACAGGAATTAAATAGGGAGCTGAGATTCAAATTGCGATCTCTGGCTTCAGAGTCCAGGCTGTATACAATTTTACTATTATTCTAGTAAAAACAACTGCTTCCCATAGGCTGTGCCGGGCTGGCTGCCAGGGTTCACGGCCCCTTGAATCCTCAGCAGTGCCTGCAGAGGCAGGATTATCCCTCCAGTGATGCAGATGAGGAAACTAAGGATGATGAATGTACTGAAGGCACAACTAGGGAGTGGTGGTCCAGGACCCCCAGCCAGGTCTGGCCCAGCCTTGCCGTGATACTTCAGTCTGTCTCAAGCTCAAGTGTCTTCATCTGACAAATATTTCTTGAGCATGCCATACATCCGGGGCCACTTTTGGATGGTGGGTGTACTGAGGTCCACAGAACAGGCCTGATCTCAAGGAGCCCCCTTTAGACTGAGCATTTCTGCTAATAGAACAGCTAATGTAGAGCAGAGAATGGGGAATCAAGACTAGGGCTGGGAGCTGGGCCCAGTGGCTCACGCCTGTAATCCTAGCACTTTGGGTGGCTGGAGCAGGTGGATCTGTTGAGCCCAGGAGTTGAAGACCAGCCTGGGTAGCACAGTGAGACCCCGTATCTACAAAAAAGAGAAAATTAGCCGGGTATGGTAGTGCATAGCCTGTAGTCCCAGCTACTCAGGAGGCTGAGCCTAGAAGATTGAGGCTGCAATGAGCCATGATCTTACTGCTGCACTCCAACCTGGGCAACAGAGCAAGACCCTCTCTCTAAAAATAAAAAAACGACCAGTGCACTTTGGGAGGCCGAGGCGACAGATCACCTGAAGTCAGGAGTTCGAGGCCAGTCTGGCCAACATGGTGAAACCCCATCTCTGCTAAAAAAAAAAAAAAAAAATTAGCCAGGCATGGTGGTGGGTGCCTGCAATCCTCGCTACTAGGGAGGATGCGGCAGGAGAATTGCTTGAAACTGGGAGACAGAGGTTGCAGTGAGCTGAGATTGCACCACTGCACTCCAGCCTGGGCATAAGAGCAAAACTCCGTCTCAAAAATAAAAAAAATCATAATACAAAAATAAATGACTAGAGCTGGGATCCCTCTGTTCCTAAGTTATGCCATTTTGCTAAACTGATGTCTTCTTCTGGAAAATCAAGGTAATAATCCACCTGAGAATTAAACCTCAGATCCAATCTAGCTCTGCTGTTTGCAGTGTGACATTAGACAATTCAACTAAGCTCCCTGAACCTCAGATTCTCGTTTAGAAAATAAGAGATACAGCACCTACTTTGCAGGGTTGTTGTGAAAACATGTTGTGCTATATGCTGTAAAGCATGCAGCTTGTGGCAAATGCTATGTAAATGTCAGCGCCTACCTTCATGCTTTCCCTGCCAAGACCAGACTTGTATATAAATCACTCATCACAGTGAGCCCTCGATAGTCACTGCTAGTATCATGATGATGATTATAAGTGATTATCAGATTACATATGTCTAATGAGATATGCCTGCAAGTTCATGTTTAAGTAAACATACACATAATTTGTTCCATGACATTCTGGAAACGTTGGGCTACATCTCTCAGTTGAACCCACCTTTGCTCAAATTTTCCATTGATAAAAATAGGACTCATAATGCCAGCCTGGTTCCTGGGCAGGAAATGACTAATGCAATTAACTGTTTCTGTACTAAATCACAACCCGGAGGCGTGTCTCTGGCATGAGTGAAGAATCTGCAAGGATCCTGGCTGTTACGATGCTGATTGTGAGACTCCTCTGCCTGCATCATTGTTCGTCAGCCTGTGGTGGCCTAGGGATTGAAAATGAGTGGATTTCCTGCAGAGAGCAAACCCTCTCATTAGCCAACCTGAACATGCAGTAGACTGACACTTGCGTTTCTCTCTGTAAATTAATAAGTTGACATTCTGCTTGATGTTTTTAAATTTGTATGACTTGTTCGTGACGTGCTGATGATTGAACCCACTCAGCAGGTTAATGAGAGTCGCTGTGGGGCAGGCATTGCAAATAATTGCGATTGCATGGTGCACCGGCCTTTCTTTAGGAGCAGAAGCCCTTCTGTGTAAGGGCAAGAGCAGGGCCACTGTGCCAGGGGAGGCCCAGAGGCCTCAGCCCCACACTGGGCTCCTCTGCAGGTTGCCCCTGGACATAACAGTCCTAGACCTCTGGAGAACACTGTGGAGAGCAGTGCTGTGGCCTGGAGGGACGAGGACGCAGCTAGCAGGCAGTTAGTTGGTTGCCTGGGCATTTCCTTTCCTCCATGGGCCTCCTTGCCTCCAGTGATATGTTAGCAGGTGCTGGGTGATGGCGCCCCCTGGTGGACAGTTTGCCCAAGGGCACCCACACTACCACAGGACTTTTGGTGCCTGCAGTGGGGGCTCCGCCAGTGTGGGCTCTGAGGTAATTCTGAGAAGCCTCCGGACCAGCCCAAAGATATAAACCTAGAGCTGGTGGACTTTGAAGTACTCACTCTCTGTTGAGGGAGTATTTCCTTCTCAGGGTACTCCTAGGAGGCCTTGAATTCTTCGGGACCTCTTTAGAGTGGGGCTGGCCTCCCTGGGCTCTGGTGCCAGCCAGGTGTAGCTACTGGGTGCACCTATAAGACCGTGAGGAGGGGAGGAGGCGCGTTGTGCACACACGTGTCGGGGTGAGAGGTGTTAGGTGTGGCCTGGGGATGCCGGCCTCCCTCTCTCCGTCAGGAAAACCAGCATTGTTGCCGCACCTAGGAGGCAGCAAAGCACGGAGACAGGAATTTGTCGGTACACAAACTCGGGCCTCTCTGCCAGCTCCGCCATATGCTCATGGTTACCTGAAGTGTATACACCACTGTGTGTTTGTTGGCTGGGGCTGCCATAACAAAATACCACAGACGAGGTGGCTTCAACTACAGAAACGTTCTTTTCTTAAAGTTATGGAGGCTGGGAGCCCAAGGTCACTGTGACAGCAGGGTTGACTTCCCCTGGGGCCGCTCTCCTGGGTTTGTGCTGGCTGCCTTTTTGTTCTGTCCTTACATGGCCTCTTCTCTGTGTGGGGGCCTCCCTGCTGTCTCTTCCTCCTCTTATAAGGATACCCCCCCACACACACACACACACCACGCACACACCACATACACACACACACCACATACACACACATACACACACACCTGGGCACAGTGGCTCACACCTGTAATCCCAGCACTTTACAGGGAGGTGGAGTGCTGAGGTGAGCAGATGGCTTGAGCCCAGGAGTTCCAGACCAGCCTGGGCAACATGGTGAAACTCCATTTTTACAAAAAATCCCCACCTTTTAAAAATTAACAGGCATGGTGGTGCACACATGTAGTCCCATCTACTCAGGGGAGGCTGAGCCCAGAAGGTGAAGGCTGCAGTGAGCTAAGATCACGCCACTTCACTCCAGCCTGGGCAACAGAGCAAGACCCTGTCTAAAAAAAAAAAAAGGTCAGGCACGGTGGCTCACACCTGTAATCCCAACATTTTGGGAGGCCTAGGCGGGCAGATCACCTGAGGTCAGGAATTCGAGACCAGCCTGACCAACATGGCAAAACCCCATCTCTACTAAAAATACAAAAATCAGCCAGGCTAGGTAGCACGCACCTGTAATCTCAGCTACTTGAGAGGCTGGGACAGGATCGTTGCTTGAACTCAGGAGGCAGAGGTTGCAGTGAGCCGCTGTACTCCAGCCTGGGCGACAGAGTGAGACTGTGTCTAAAAAAAAAAAGAAAGAAAGAAAAAAAATAACAAAGCATTATCAGTCCGATTGGAGTAGAGCCCCACTCTTAAGAGCTCATTTAACTTAATTACTGCATGAAAGACCCTTTCTCCAAATACAGTCACATTGGGGGTTAGGACTTCGGCATAGGAATTGGGGAGGGGACACAATTCAGTCTTAACAACTACCCTGTACCTCAGTTTCCTCATCTGTGAAATGGCAATAATAATATCTGCCTCATGTGCTGTTATATGGATTAAGTTGATTAAATAAGATATGTAAAAGGAAGTCTCTAGCTGAGTCCCTTGCATGTATGTCTATCTGTACCTAGATCCATCTACATATACTCATATAGACATGCATACATGCATGTATATACACATATTTACATATATATGCATATATACCCGTGTGCACACATATACACGCATATGTACATGTATATACACACATTCTTAATAAGTGCACATGCGGGATACTCCTTTCTACCACCTCTGTTTTAGGAAACCTTAAATTTGCCAGGAGTCTGTTTGCTTATCTCAAAAATGGGAGAGAGGAGACCATGTGGCCTAATGGAAAAGACATCTCACTTTGGGTCGGAAGATTGAGGGTTCAAGTCCTTTCATGGTCAAAATGTTTCCAATGCATTGTGTGGACAGTTAAAAAAGATGCAGAGTCCCTCTTTCACTGGGTTCACTGGGTTGTGAAAATGGAACTAAATTAAGTTAGGTAACTTATAATAAAGCACCTGTGGTTACATCAGAACGCTTTAAATGGAAGTTTCCTTCCTGGTTGTTGAAACTCTGAAATCCCCTTAACTAAGTACTGGTGGGAATTTTTTTTGGTTTTTTTGTTTTTTTGTTTTTGAGACAGGTTTCACTCTGTCACCCAGGCTGGAGTGCAGTGGCGCACCTCAGCTCACTGTAGCCTCTGCCTCCCAGGTTCAAGCGATTTTCCTGCCTCATCCTTTCACTTCCGCCTTACCTCCTGTAGCTGGCACTACAGGCATGCGCCACCATGCCCTGCTAACTTTTAAATTTTTTGTAGAAACAGGGTCTTGCCATTTTGCCCAAGCTGGTCTCCAACTCTTGGGCTCAAGCAGGAGCCACCTCAGCCTCCCAAAGTGCTGGGATTATAGGTGTGAGCCACTGTGCCCAGCTGAGAATGCTTTTAAGTTAACAATGAATACTTAGAAACCATGCTTAGAATACATTGAAGACATTATTTCATTGCCGTGCAAAAATGTGTATCTTGTGTCTTAAAAGGAAAGCATGTTGATGTCATGACTTTAATGCTACACAAATGTATGCCTTAAATTAGAAGCCAAATCCAGGCCCCTCCAGGACAGTGGCACCCTCCCCAGCTCCAGCATGGCCTCAGACCACTGACCTTTGTCAAACTCATTCCCCCTTCCCCACTCGAGCCACATGAGGGGTCAGGAAGGTGTCTAGGCTGCTGCTCTGGACCATCGTACCCTTACCAAAGAGATCCCTTAGTGCAGAGGAGTGAGGAGCTTTGGCTTCCCCTGAATAAGCGTGAGGAAGCAAAGATTCCCCAGCAATAGCTAAAGTAGATGCCGAATCTCATCTCAGCCCCCACTGGAGTGAGACTGCCTTCGTGCATTCTCTCTAGCACATCAGTGGTTCCTATAAATCTCGACATGATTGCTTTTCTCAAGGTTGCTTTGTGGCAAATCTGCAAGTGCTTTCTCTGACAGAGAGAGGACGTTAGGAATAGACATCGCAGGCAGGAGCTGACTTGGGAATGGCCCAGGGGAGAACAAGTGAAGATGCATCTGCTTTGAAAGAATCCTTTCATTTTCTTTTAAGGACTTGAAATCAGGGAAGCTTTACATCCCGGGAACTCGCACGGCTCCGTGCTGTGTGTGAAGGATTGTGAGGCCGCTGCTCAACTGCGTTGCCTCTTTCCCCTTCCTTGCGTCAAATAATGTAGCATTCATTTTGTGTGACTGCGTGTGCACTGGGTGTTTCCCAGCTGCAGTGTTCCTGGCCCTGTGAGCAGAGACAGAGGTGACCTGGGCTGGGAACCGCCCTTCACGAAGGGACTAGCCAGTAGTGGGTGGCGGGCAGGCAAGGAGATGGATATCGTGGGCGATATTTTAATTATGGGTCAATCCTTAGTGCCTGGCACGTGGTAAGTGCTGCATGGGGTTAGCTATGATTATGACCATCCTCTTTGTAGAAGGGCCTGTCAGAAGTTAACATCAGGGGAGCTTTTCCAGTTATGTGTCTTGCTCTGAAAAATAGGAAGGGGGAAAGTTAAGTAAATGGCACTAGTGGGCCCAGGGCCTCAAAGGGCCATGCATCGTGTTTTCTGCCTGAGTGCTCACTGTGTTGTAGACAGTCCGGGAAAATGGCAGAAACAGCTAAAGCGCTCACGGGGACCAGTGTAGAAATGCTCTCTGGGTCCTCCCTGGCCACCGTGGTCTCTGCCATGCTGAATAATGAATCACACTGATTCCTTGCTTCAGCCCGATGGAGAACTGGGTCAAGCTTCACTCCAGAGAATCCCCAGACACCTCTCTGGCAGAACCCACTAACATCTTAGATTTGAAAAGCATTTCAGTATTTCCAAAAAAAAGCAATAGCAAAGCCTAGTTATATTTCAAACCGTACACATAATGACGGTGATCTCCTCTCTTCCTGCCTGTAATGACCACAAATGCCGGTTTACTAAAGACTTCTCTATTACGGAGGCAACATCCAAGAGGTATTTTGAACCTTGAAAAGCTTGCATATTTTTTTGTATGGACTCTGTGAAAGTTGTTTTAGGTCACAGTCCTTTGCTCACTGACTAACTTATTTATTTATTTATTTATTTATTTATTTATTTATTTATTTATGAGATGGAGTCTCACTCTGTCGCCCAGGCTGGAGTTGCAGTGGCGCCATCTCGGCTTACTGCAACCTCCGCCTCTCAGGTTCAAGCAATTCTCCTGCCTCAGCCTCCCAAGTAGCTTGCACTACAAGCTTATGCTACCACACCCTGCTAATTTTTGTATTTTTAGTAGAAATGGGGTTTTGCCATGTTGGCCAGGCTGGTCTCAAACTCCTGACCTCAAGTGATCTGCCTGCCTCAGCCTCCCAAAGTCCTGGGATTACAGGAGTGAACTAATGCACCCGGCCCAGCTGCCTTATTTCTCAGTGAAACCTGGGCGGTGAAAAGACCCTGGGCTGAAGGCAGAAATCAGACCCGTTGCTGTTTCTACTGGCTGCAGTAACTGTGGGAGATGACAGAGGGCTCTTCTTAACTCTTAGGGAAATATCACAAAACATGGGCTATCAAATATAACAAATGTACCCTAAGTGTACATTATTCTGTCCACCAATGTGAAATAAATAGTATGTGGGCCATATGATTATTAAAAAGGTTCTTCTTCATAGTCACATATAGCAGGAATACATGGCTTTTTTCCACCTGACCCCCAGAACACAGATAGAAAAGTTCTCCATAGAGCAGCTCTGCAGTGTAGGCAGCAGCCAGGATCACCATGTTCCTAGGATCTAGCAAGACAGGCTGGAATCCCATATCCTGCAGTGGTGTGTGTATCCTCCCCAAAACCCTGCCAGTTCCCTGTGGCTTCTATTTCTCTCATGTTGAATCCCTGTTCTCTACATTGAAACTTTTGCATGTTCCTTTTTCTCTGCCAACGTTCTCCTTTAATTCCCCTGACAACATCAGCCATCTCTGTAAGAGGCCCTTTGCTGGTGCATCAAGGATAATATCAGAGGGGCTTACACCAAAATCAGTGTCTTGCATCTTTTTTTTTTTTTTTTTTTTTTGAGATGGAGTCTCGCTCTGTTGCCCAGGCTGGAGTGCAGTGGCACGATCTCGGCTCACTGCAACTTCTGCCTCCTGGCTTCAAGCAAGTCTCCTGCCTTAGCCTCCCGAGTAGCTGGGATTACAGGCGCCTGCCACCACGCCCAGCTAATTTTTGTATTTTTTTTAGTAGAGATGGAGTTTCACCATGTTAACCAGGCTGGTCTCAAACTCCTGACCTCAGGTGATCTGCCCACCTTGGCCTCCCAAAGTGCTGGGATTTCAGGCGTGAGCCACTACACCCGGCCCATTTTTTAATTTTATTATTGCTTTTTTTAGAGATGGAGTATCGCTCTCTCACCTAAGCTGTAATAAAGTGGCTTGATCCTAGCTCACTGCAGCCTCGAACTCCTGAGCTCAAGTGATCCTCCCACCTCAGCCTCTCTAGTAGCTGGGATGACAGGTATGCACCACTGTGCCTAGCTAATTAAAAAAAATTTTTTTTACAGACCATGTCTCACTTTGTCACCCAGGCTTGTCTTGAACTCCTGGCCTCAAGTGATCCTCCTGCATCAGCCTCCCAAGTAGTTGGGATTATAGGCATGAGCACAATCCACTGTGCCTGGCCAGTTTTTTGTATTAAAAACTGGGTGTTGGGTCCAGTGGGGTGGCTCACGCCTGTAATCCCAGCACTTTGGGATGCCAAAGTGGGAGGATCACTTGGGCTCAGAAGCTTGAAACCAGCCTGGGCAACATGGCGAGATCTTTACTCTACAAAAAATAAAAAATTAGCAGAGTGTGGTGGTGGACGCCTGTAGTCCCAGCCACTTGGGAGGCTGAGGTGGAAGGATTGCTTGAGCCTGGGAGGTCAAGGCTGTAGTGAGCCATGATTGTACCACTGTACTCCAACCTCGGTGACAGAGTGAGACCCCGTCTTAGAAAAGAAAAAAAAAAACCTGGGTCAGACTTTCTCACCTTCACAAGTCATTCAGTCCTGCCTGTCGGCTCAACTGCCAGCCACCTGGAAGTTGTGCAGCCCTTTCTTGCCCCTCCCTACTTCCCTGTACCCGTTTCTTCTGTTCACCCTTAAATTCCTGATCATTTCCACTGTAGAGCCATTTAACCGTTTTCCTCATCCACTAACCAAAAGCGGACTGTGATGCTAACTAGAAAGCTTTTACTAGCCCTGATGTGTATACACACATAAAATACGTGTTGATGTCTTGACAAGTGAGCGCTCTGCTATCTAACTCTCTTAAAGTACAGTAAATCTATACTTAACATTATTAGTGAGTTCTCAGAAACTCCAACTTCAAGAGAAATTATGTATAAGGAAAGCAGATTTTTTTCTCATCAACATTATAGCAAAACAGCATTGAAAGAAGTTGAAGGAAACAACCTTATTCAAGGTAGGTCATTTTGCTTAAAGTCACAGTTTTTAAAAACCTATCAACGATGTTAAGTGAAGATTTACTGTACTTTGTATTTTTACAGCTTTTGGAAAACTGGTGAGAGCTTTGGACCATCTTTCCATCACACACACACACACACATACACACACATAATTTTGGATATATTTTCAGGGTGTTTAGAACTTCCTGAAGCCCATCCATGGATCTCCCAGGTCCGTGAACCCTTAATAAAATCCCTGAAGTGTGTCTGGGTGTGGTGGCTCACGCCTGTAATCCCAGCACTTTGGGAGGCTGAAGTGGGCAGATCACTTGAGGTCAGGAGTTGGAGACAAGCCTGGCCAACATGGTGAAACCCCATCTCTACTAAAAATACAAAAATTCGCTGGGCATGGTGATGGGCACCTATAATCCCAGCTGCTCAGGAGGCTGAGGCACAAGAATCGCTTGAACTTGGGAGGCGGAGTTTGCAGTGAGCTGAGATCGTACCACTGCACTCCAGCCTGGGAGACAGAGAGAGACTCAGTCTCAAAAACAAAACAAAACAAAAAAGCCGGGCTCATGCCTGTAATACCACAGCACTTTGAGAGGCCGAGATGGGTGGATCACCTGAGGTCAGAAGTTTGAGACCAGCCTGGCCAACATGGTGAAACCCCGTCTCTACTAAAAATACAAAAAAATAGCTGGGTGTGGTGCCGGGTGCCTGTAATCCCAGCTACTCGGGGAGGCTGAGGCAGAAGAATGGCTTGAACCTGGGAGGCAGAGGTTGCAGTGAGCCGAGATCGCGCCACTGCACTCCAGCCTGGGTGACAAGAGCAAGACTCTGTCTCCAAAAAAAAAAAAAAACCCTGAAGTCAGCTGATAAGATGGAGCCTGCCCTTCTGAAGAGGACAGAGCATCCCCCACCCCCACCAGGCTCTGCATCTCTCCCTGTCCCCCACCACCTAGGGGTATCCTTAGCATTGCTCAGTCATTAATTGTAAAAACAAAACTAGATTGGTATAGCTGGCAATGATGTGTCAGGACTGGGGAATCAGAGACCTTGAGAAAATAGTGGTCACCTTTTCTCACCTATTTCCTTTGGGCCAGGCCCTTTGCAAGATTCTTAATCTAAGCCATCCCATTTCATCTTGCCAGGACCCTATGAGGTCCATCCTGTTATCCTCACAGCAACAGATGAGGAAAATGAGGCTCACCAAGATTGAGTAACCTGGGTCACACTGCTTATAAGTGGCTGACCTGAGATTTCATCCCAGAGTTAGTGGCTTGAACACCTGGGCCCCAAGCCACTCTGCTCTGGGCCCCTTCTCCCATAGTTGTACCTTACTCTTATTGATCCATGCCCACAGAGCTGTGTGACCTTGGATGTGGCCATCAAACAAATATGCCCTTCCAGTTTTTTGAAATACTATGTAGGGCAGAGTGTTTGGTCTGTTTGGCCCATTGATAATAAGTCTCCGGTGCCTGGCATATGGTAGGTGTCATAAATATTTGTTGAATAAATGAATTAATCTGTCCTGCAAGGCTCAGCTCAATTTCATGTCTTTTAAGAAGCTGTCCATCACTAACTCTGAATTAAAAAAAAAAAAAAAAAGCCCAGATTACACCTGTAATCCCAGCACTTTGGGAGGCCGAGACGGGTGAATCACTTGAGATCAGGAGTTGGAGACCAGCCTGGCCAACATGGTGAAACCCTGTCTCTACTAAAAATACAGAAAATTAGCTGAGCGTGGTGGCGCACGCCTGTAATCGCAGCTACTTGGGAGGCGGAGGCAGGAGAATTGCTTGAACCCAGGAGGCAAAGGTTGCAGTGAGCCAAGGCGCTGCCACTGCACTCCAGCCTGGGCAACAGAGTGAGACTCCGTCTCAGAAACAAAAAAAAAAACAAAACAAAAAACTCTCCTTCCATGAGCTCCCAACCCATGCTTGTGCCTCAGTGCACCTTCATGGTCCGTGCTATAGATTGCTGCTATGTGTCTGCTGTGTCACAAGCTTCTCAAGAGCAGGAACTTATCTACTCTCAGATACTCTCAGTTAACTCAGATGTATCTACAGGGAAGAAAGGACGCTCATCTCTGTAGGTCCTCCAGGAACTAGTCACTCAGTAAATGTTATCAGTGCAAATACACAGTTGTTATTGTGCTATCGGATAATTAGGCTTGAATGGTAAGTAATTCCCATAGATGACTGTTAATTAGGATTACATTTGTAGTAATTTGTAGTGTTGGGCCACATTTTAGCTTTTTGATGTGAACTTTTTTAGTTTTTTAACATCTGTAACGTAATGTTGTTATATGTTCTGGTACCATTTACCTTTTGGTCACTATCCCTCAACAGTCACAGAGCAGTGGCTGTGCCCTGGGTGTTGGATATGCTCCTTAGTGGACATGAGCTCATTTTACCACTGTCTTCTTTGGTCCTGTACCCCGAGGCCAACTCACCTGGCTAGAGGCAAGGCCTGTATCCCACAGCTCACTGGCTCCCGGCCCCTGGTCTCACCCCTCACTGCATCCCCTGCCCCTCCTGGTCCCTGGAGGAGATCCCCCAGTTTTCTGACAGCACACTCTCATTTTGCTGCCTGCATTAAAGCCCAGAGGAAGGAAAAGGACAGAAACCTAGAAATTCAGCAAGGGAAAAGAGAAATGGAAGACTGGGGAAAACAAAAATTGAAATAATAGTATCTTCTGGAACCAGAGAGAACAAAGTACATACTTGCTGAGGGCCTACAATGTCCCAGCCACTTGCTCTTCTTCATTTCCTTATCACTGTTCAACTGAGTAACCTTAGATGCCTGGAGGCTGAGCATCCACCAATTGGAATACAGTTTGAACCGAGGACCATCTGGTCATAGATACCCAGGCTTTGCTCTGTGTTCTGCTCCACAACGCACATTTTAAGGAGAGGTCCTCTGCAAGAAGATGGCTGTATTATAAAACTCAGAGATAGAAGCTCCACACAAGATAGGTTTTACAACTAAGATAGGATGACTCGATTCCACTGTGGAAGAAGAGAAAACAAATGGGAGAGAAGGGGGCCCAGGTCAAAAGCTGTGTCCCTTCTGGGTCAGCCATGACCCAGATCCCTTAAATGCCCATAGTAACTAACAACAATAACAGAAGCAGCAGCAAACTTGAATTTAGCCCAGTTAATCCTCACAACATTTGATAGGTTGTTGTGAGACAAGTTATTTTTAGTACCCACGTTTTATAACGAGGACATTGAGACACAGACAGGTTAACTAACTCACCCAAGGTCAAAAATGGTAAGAGGCAGCCCTGGGATTTGAACCTAGATTTTACTTTCAATCTGAGGAACCACATAACTTTGGGTAAAGAAAGGAGCCATCTGTCTATAGCAGTGGTTCTCAAGGTGTGGCTCCCGGATCACAGCTTCAGTATCATCTGAGAGCTTGTTAGAAATAGAGACTCTTGGGTCCTAGCCAGACCTACTGAATCAGAAACTCTGGGGAAGGGGTCCAGTGTTCTCTGTGTGTGTGTTTCTTTTTTTTTTTTTTTTTTTGAGATGGGGTCTCACTCTGTTGACCTCAAGTGGTCCACCCACCTCAGCCTCCCAAAGTGCTGGGATTACAGGCATGAGCCACCGTGCCCGACCTGTTATGTGTTTTAAGAAAGCCCTCCAGGTCATATATTCATATGTATCATGGTCTACAGTACATCTCCACATGCTGGCTTTGGCTGAAATCTATTAAACTAGAGAAATCCTTAAAATCCACTAATAGAAAAGAGTAAAAGTTTATCAATAATAATAATAATAAAAGCCAGATGCTGTGGCAAATGCCTATAGTCCCAGCACTTTGGGAGGCCAAGATGGGTGGATCACCTGAGGTCAGGAGTTTGAGACCAGCCTGGCCAACATGGTGAAACCTCATCTTTACTAAAAAGACAAAAAATTAGCAAGGCGTGATGGCACATGCCTGTAACCCAGCTACTCAGGAGGCTGAGGCAGGAGAATCGTTTCAACCTGGGAGACAGAGGTTGCAGTGAGCTGACGCCACGCCACTGCACTCCAGTCTGCATGAAAGAGTGAAACTCCATCTCAAAAACAATAAACAAACAAAAAATAACAATGAGCATTTGCCAAGTTTTGACTATCTGCCAGGCATGATGCTAAGCATTTTACCAGCATTATCTTCTTTAGGCCTTGCACATGCTGTAAGTATAGGTAGCATTATTATTTTACAGATGAAGAGACTGAGACTTAGAGACCTGAAGTGACTTAACCTAAAGTCACCAGCCAGAAAGCAGCAAAATGATGACTTGAATCCAGACCCCTCTGATGACACGGTTCTACCCTGAACCATTACTCTTTTGCCCTTTTGGTTAAGAATTATTGAAGAATGGGCATAAGTCAAAGTGTATATGTTGATTTTTTTTATTAACATTTTTTTTTAAGTGGCAGATGACTTCATTAAATATTTTGAGTTCTTCCCATGCTCCAAGACGAGCCTTTATTCCCAGAACTGATTACGCCCAGCATCCCTTCCTGGGTTTAAGGGAAAGTGGTGGTGGTTATGAACCTTCCTGGCCACACGGGGGCATCACCAAACAGTGCAGGTTGCTCGTTGCTGCTCCATTCTTTGGGAAGAAGCCAAGCTGGCCCCTCGGGCCAAGCTGCATGTTCCCTGTATACCTGTTTCCTTTCACTTTGGCCACACAGAATGGGGTGAAACTCTTCAGATGAGAGACTAAATTCAAACAACAGCAGGGTTACACAAGAAAAATGACTTTAGATAAACTCACTATAGTAACATGTCAGGCTTTTATTCATCAATATGACAAAACAATTTTTTTTCTTTTTTATTTGAGACAGAGTTTTGCTCTTGTCGCTCAGGCTAGAGTGCAGTGGTGCGATCTCAGCTCACTGCAGCCTCCACCTCCCAGGTTCAAACGATTCTTTTGCCATGATTCTTTTGTCTCAGCCTCCCGAGTAGCTGGAATTACAGGTGTCCTCCTCCACACCTGGCTAATTTTTGTATTTTTAGTAGAAACGGGGTTTCACCATGTTGGCCAGGCTGGTCTGGAACGCCTATCCTCAAGTGATCCACCGGCCTTGGTCTCCAAAAGTGCTGGGATTACAGGCGTGAGCCACCACGTCCAGCAAAAACAGTATTCTTAATGTGCTTGGATGAGGTCGGGTGATTTGCATATTTTAGCCAAGAATGATACTCTTGGTGTTCAGTGAGCTGTTTAGATCAAAATTTTTGTCATCTTGGACTCCAAGGAGAGAAAACGGCCAGTGTTCTTTTTTACCTTCTTTGTCGTTACTGAATTCTTTTGAGCAGTCCTAGGTTGTAGGATGTTACAGTAGGCAGCTGGAGATGGTGGGAAAATGCATTTCTGACTTCTGGTTTGAAGAGAAGTGTCTCACAGTAACAGTACTGTCTTAGGGTTCACCCCGGCCAGGATCACTGAGATGCTGTCCTGATGGCAGCTTCTGTGGATCTTGAACCCCATTTCCACATGGGCATGCCACAGTACCCTGTCCAAGCCCCAGTTTCCATGCCAGAAGCCGAATTCACTAGAATTTTGACCAAGGTGATCATATAATTTATTGTCTAACCCAGGACACTTTTTGAGAGTAAAAGGGGCTGCTCTGAATATCTTGCCAGAATGACAGTGATACCCCAGAACTATTGAGGGGAAAATTGGGACATGTGGTCACCCTAAAACAAATCTTTCATTTTTCCTTCTTGATTGTTCAGTTAAGAGTTATATGACACTGTATTTATTTGCTCATTCATTCAACAGATGTTCAAGTGTTTTTTACATGCTAAGTTCACTACTTATTTTCTCCTCACGAAAACTCTCTGAAGTAATTATTATTATTACTCCCATTTTTACAAACGAACAAAATTGAGGCTTGGTAAATGACTTTTCCAAGGTCCCAGTACCAGTACATCAGAGAGCTGAGATTAGAATGCAGGTCGTTCCTACTCTTGATCCACACACACTCAGAACTGTATTAAGGGCTGGGTGCAGTGGCTCACGCCTGTAGTCCCAGCACTTTGGAGGCCAAGGCAGGCCAATCACTTGAGGTCAGGGAGTTAAAGGCCAGCCTGGCCAACATGATGAAACCCCATCTCTCCCAAAAGTACAAAAATTAGCCAGGCATGGTGGTGTGCACCTGTAATCCCAGCTACTTGGGAGGCTGAGGCAGGAGGATCACTTGAACTCAGGAGGTGGAGGTTGCAGTGAGCCAAGATCATGCTATTGCACTCCAGCCAGGGTGACAGAGCAAGAACCTGTCTCGGAAAAAAAAAAAAAAAAAAAACTGTATTGAGGTTACCGGCTGTTTATCCAGCCCTCTTTATCATCCTAACCCCATCTGACATTGTCCCCCTGTGAAAATCTCAGAGGCATATAACAAAGTAGTTAAGTGTAGGAGCCCAGAAGCCAAACTGCCCAGGTTTGAATCCTGGATCTGCCACTTACCAACTCTGTGCTGCACCCAGTTTCCTCATGTATAAAATGGGTACAGTAACTTAGTATCGACCTCAAAGGGTTGGGGTGAGGACTGACTGAGTTAATACTTTTGACGTTTGAATAGAGGTGGTAGGAGACAAGGTTGGAATGGCAGGCCAGGGGAGTCAGCTGGGACACTGTGATTTTACTGACTAGGGCCTGGGTTGGGAACCGACATGGGAGAGAGGTTAGTGGGCTGCACAGCACTTTCTGGAGAAACAGCAGGCCCTGGGCACTTAGGGGTCAGACTGGCAAAATCATGCATTTTCATAAAGCAGCACATTTGGTGGGGTGCTTCTGTGGAATATCCAACACATCCACCTGGAGAAACACACTTTGGTCTGAGACTGAGGGAGCAGAGCTGCGGAGGGGCAGGCAGGCCAGGCAAGACCTGGCCAGCCCTGAATTGGCCACAGCCAGCTCTGGCACCCGGGACCTCCTCTTCACCATTGGGCTGGTTCCCTGCAGTGTGTACATGTGCAGAACCTTTCCCCAAGACTCGGACTCCTGAGTAGCTTCTGTGGTTGTCACGGGGACTGCCTTCCTTTTTTTGGTTTCTTTGTGAAAGGCACCTTGTGCACCATCAGCAGAGTGGCCGCTGAGGTGGTCGCATAGCTTTCTCCTCTATCTAGGACCTGAGGATCAGCACAGTGTTTGCTTAAATGGACTGTTTTGTCTTTGATACTTTCGTGAGTTTTTTTTCCCCTGACAAAGTGTGATCAGCTACTCAGGAAGGGGGTGCCCGGTCTGCGCACGGTGACCGGAAGAGGGAAGGTGGCACTAGACCGAATGTGATCACTTTAGGACACTTTGCTGCATTTCTTCATTTGGTTATGAAGCTCGCATTTGGAAACTTTAAAAACTGTTCTTCGAGAGCCAGTCTGTTGGCTCCCAAGGAAGGGTGGCTCCATGTCTGCCTTTCGGGGAAGGTGGCCTCTGCAACTGCTGGACAGCTTGCATGGGATCAGGGGTGCAGAGAGGGATGAGGGACCCAGCTCAGGCACACAGCAACCCTGGTGATCACCGGCAAGGCAAACGCTGTAGCCAAGTCACCCTCACATGCGCTGTGAAGTTTTTTCTTCATATGTCTTTGGATTTTTTACTTGTTATAATATGCAGCATATAGTATTTTCTTAATTAAAGGGAAAAATTGAATTGCAGAACTTTTAAAAAAGAGAGGTAGTATGATCTCAAAGTATCTCTAAGTGATACAAGAATAAATGGTTTTAAAAGCATGAATCTGTCAATTCTGCAAGCACTTCGGCATGTAAAGATTCCCTTGTCACGCTGTAGGACTTGACACACTTATTTGTTATCATGAGTGGATACTTTTTTTCCTCATTTTTCTGCCTTTCTGGGTATTAGAGAAAACATCTTGCTTCTCTGTTATTAGAAACAAGTGCCTAACATGTATTTAATTCATTCTGTTTCCATCGTTTCTAGATGCTTACCAAATAACAGATTTCATGGGGTTACATTTCTCACTATTTAAAAAACTGCCTTGTAAGAGGTATCAGGAGCTTAGAAATTTTTGTGTCCAAATTTTTATAATATAAGCCCTATACTTATATTTCTGGTAATCTATTCCTTTTTTCTTTTTTTTTTTTTTTGAGATGAAGTCTCCCCGTGTCTCCCGGGCTGGAGTGCAATGGTGCCAACTTGGCTCACTGCAACCTCCGCATCCTGGGTTCAACGATTCTCCTGGCTCAGCCTTCTGAGTAACTGGAGTTACAGGCACCCGCCACCAAGACTGGCTGATTTTTGTATTTTTAGTAGAGATGGGGTTTCGCCATGTTGGCCAGGTTGGTCTCAGACCCCTGACCTCAGGTGATCCACCCACCTCAGCCTCCCAGATTGCTGGGATTACAGGCGTGAGCCACCGCACCTGGCCTGCTTCTAGTAATCTATTCTAAGGAAGAAATCTGAACACATGCACGTGTCAGGCAAAAAGATATTTGTCACTACATTTTTTTTAATAGCAAAAAGTAGTTACCATTTAATTTCCAGCAGTAGAGGATTTGTTAACTCAATTAGAGGATTGAACATAATGAAGCAAATAGAAGTGCATTAAGTGTAGTACCTTGTAGTTGTGGGAGGGGAGTAGTGTAAACTGGTATGATTGGCCAAACCATGGAGTGACTTCCTGTCCTCTTACTCTATCTTCCAGTGTTTTGCTGTGCGTTCTCTGGGATGGGTAGAGATGGCAGAAGAAGACCTCGCCCCCGGTAAAAGTAGTGTTGCGGTCAACAACTGCATCAGGCAACTTTCCTATTGCAAAAATGACATCCGAGACACGGTCGGGATTTGGGGAGAGGTAAGTGGCGCGGAGAATGATGTCCGGCAGGCTGTTTGCGTTCTCCTGTGTTTCAGGAAGCCCCACAGCTCGGTGACGTGGTCCTAAGGGGCTCCGAGGTGTTTTTCAGGTGTCTTTTCCCATGAATGCAGGAAGTGTAGGCATGGTGCCCCCGCGTGACTGATCCCTCAGCACTGCCAGATCCCAGTGAGGACTGGGGCCTGGAGAGAGAGCGTTTCTCAGTAGCTAAGTGACACAGATTTATGGGTGAGCATTAGGGACCCAGAACTCCCCTAAACATGCCTGCAAAATGGGATGTGCCAGTCTTTAAGAGCAGTTTTGCAGACTGGAAGAAGGACCCATATTCTCAAAGGGGAAGGTGACTTCCACACATACACACAAAAATGTTGATGCTTCTACTCTAAAAGTTGACAAATTATCCTTTTATAACATTCTTCTTTACTTACGTTCTGAGGAATCAACATTATACATGAATTATGGAATTGATGTTTATATATTTCTCCCTTTTAACAGAGTGATTACGTTTTGAAATGTTAGTTGAGATAATTTCAGAAAGGAAAGAAGTAAGTACAGATACCAAATGTGTATAAAACTCACATCAAACCGGAAAAGCTGTATTCCTGGTGTGCCCGAGACCTGTAGAAAAAGCATTTTGGGAGCATCTTGGAATAGTGTTTCCTACATGAATAGATGCTGTTCTCTCTGCTTCTAGTGAACAGAGCAGTGGTTGAAAAGTTTGCTTTTTGGTTGAGCTGACTGTAACTCCACTCACATTTTCTCCTAGCAGCACGTCTCAATGGGAGGTAGGTTTCCAAGCCTTTCCATGGTGGAGTTTATCTGCCTTAAAGTGGAGCTGAATCACTGCATTGCCAAGCTGACTTTTAGATTCCAGGCATAAGGGAGAACTGGAAGAATTTTCTTCCATCCAAGAAAAGCCATTTAGACTCTTCTATTGTTTGACCTTACTGTCCTCTCTCACTGCATTATCTCCCATCCAAATACCCAAGCATGGCTGGGCATGGTGGCTCATGCCTGTAATCCCAGCACTTTGGGAGGCTGAGGCAGATGGATGACCTGAGGTCAGGAGTTTGAGATCAGCCTGGCCAACATGCTGAAACCCCGTCTCTACTACAAATACAAAAATTAGCCGGATATGGTGGCATGCATCTATAGTCCCAGCTACTCGAGAGGCTGAGGTAGGAGAATCACCTGAACCTGGGAGGCACAGGTTGCAGTGAGCCAAGATCATGCCATTGCACTCCAGCCTGGGTAACAAAGCGAGACTCCGAGACTCCATCTCAAAAAAAAATAAAGAACAAAACCCAGGCCTGTGTTTCCACCAAATTCTCCACCTATTTTCTCTCTCCTTCAGTCAAAAATGCTGTTCCTTCTTGGCCAGGATTTACAAGGAAGGTGGTTGTGATTTATACTAACATGTGAATGATTGACCTTTAGAGGAGCCGTAGGTCTAAGGCAGCATGCTCCAGGCTGTGTGAATCTGTTTCACCACAGTAGTCGACACGAGTTGTGTTTTCTGCCAGTGCTTTCATCCGTAAATGGCTTAGCTGCTCTTGGGGGAAGATTTGAGACCAGGCTGGATCTCAGCTGTAGACACAGGCCACAGCTTCAACACTGGCTGACAGAGGCACCAAGATACCTATCTCTGCCTCCCTGAGCATTAGAGCTGTATTTCACTCTGAGAATATTTGGTGGGAAACTAAAACATTGTTCCCAAAAACTATACCAGAAAGCAGTTTATCTGTTTCACTTTGAGATTTGAAGACCTACCAAGAAGCCTCACTGTTCTGCCGAGCCAGATCTTCCATCATCAGTGCCATAGCATCTAGATGACCTTGAGGAGAGAGAGTGTTTCAGCTGTGCAACAGTTATTTAATGATGTCCTAAAATTATGCCTGGGAGATTGCAGGGGGAATCAGTAGTCTGGTGCTTCTGCCCACAGAAAGCTAACACAGGTGGGGAGATGGGACACCGGAGTGTAAGACTCCGGACAGTGCAGGAGTTGAGAAACCTGGGTGTTCCCCCATGCTGGGATCCCAGCAGCACCCACAGGTTCTGTGTCAGACCTTGAGCAAGTTACTTAAACTTTCAGTGTCAGTTTCCCCAACTGCCAACTGGTGATAGTAACAATCCAAGCCCTCAGAGGGCAATTTAGAGAGATCGTGAGCCAGTGCACCTTAAGCATGTGGCCTAATGTAGTCATTTAAATGTTAGCCATCGTTAGTGCTGAGAAATGTCACGAAGCTGTGCCTGCTGTCTGCTGGGCAGACCACACAGCTAGGAAGTGGTGTAAAAGCCGAGAAGCAGCAGGTATCATTGTGGGTCTGGAAAGGCCATCGAGGGGATGCTTGGTAGGACCTGGCCAGAAAATGGGGAGAGGGGGTTCTAAGAGTTTGATGAGCACAGAATTAGTGAAAGACTAAATTCTCCAGGGAACCCACCATTAGCCTTTTGTCATAAAGATTCAGAAGTGTAAATAATTAAATTTAAGAGCAGCCTGGAAAGCAGGATGGGAGCACATTTCAGAGGACTCAGAGAGGGAGAGAGAAATTGGGTGTATGACAGGAAGCTGGAAGACATCAATATTCTTGTCCAGAAAGGAAATTTCTTGGGCAGACAAGTTGCAGACCGCAGGGTGACTTCTTTTGGTGGCTGATACAGCGTTCCTGGATGCCACATGCAATTAGGCTTTCCGGCCTGCATGAGGAAGACAGCGTGTTTTCTCATTGTGTCCCAGGGGAAAGACATGTACCTGATCCTGGAGAACGACATGCTCAGCCTGGTGGACCCCATGGACCGCAGCGTGCTGCACTCGCAGCCCATCGTCAGCATCCGCGTGTGGGGCGTGGGCCGCGACAATGGCCGGTGAGTCCCCGGGTGGGGCAGTCCGGGTCACCTCGCCCGTGTCCCTGTTCTAGCTGAACACCAAAGCATAGTCTCGCAGCATTTCACCGAATACGAAACTCGTGTAGCCTCTGTATAGAAATGTACAAAATGAAAGCGTGTCTCTAGTTCCCTGCCTCTTAAAGCCTCCAAACTGCTTCCCTTCCTGGCTTCTGTGTCTCAAATCTTTTGTCAATTCTGACCCTGATCCTGCCTTCCAATTCTGCATGTTTCTCCTCCTGACCCTCTTCATTCAACCAAGTTTCCAACCCAGGCCATCTGAACCCCTTTTTCCCCTCCTCTCTGCAGTCTTTTTAAAATTAATTCCATTTCATTCAGTTGAGTCTCAGCCATTTCAGAGGCCCTCCTGCTGCTGTTTTCTTCATCAAGGGCCTACTTGAAGGGGGACGTTGTACAGCCTTTCATCACAAGCCTCAGGTCATTAAATCATGATATCAGGAATTTCCGGGGTTTGGGATTGGCTAAACTATTTTTAACACTGGAAAGGTCTGGTCTTATCAAAATTCCATTTGATGTATATTTTTCTGAAATCCTACTGAAAAGATGTTATTTATAAGAAATGAATCTTAGATGTGTTACAAATTTTCTGTTCTCCAGGATGATTGGAAACAAGGAGTTCCGATTTTCAAGTGCATATTTTAATAAAGTAGCAGTTATACAGACTTTATACTCAGAGACCATTGTTAAGTAATTGGTCTACATTAAATGCAGTTAATTCTTAAATTATAGTCAATCTTTGGCAATTCCCAAGGTACTAGAGCATCTCCTAGCATTTAGGGATGAGCTATACGATGATAGCTTGTTATTGCTTTGTTGAAAATGGATGAGAGCATTGCAAAAGAGGATAAAAATCCCAGACAACAGAGAGCGGCTCTCCTGAGCTTATGGTTCCATTTCTGAACATTCTGCTTTTTTATTGAGTCATTTGGTCTCTCTAATGGGGGTGTGGTCTACCTGGGCTTATGACAGCCTTTGTCAACCAACGCTGGGCATTAGTACGTTTGATTCAGTTCCAAGTCCTAAACCAGAAAGGAAGGATTATGGCCAAGTATTCATCAGTTAAAGAATAAGCATTTATGCTGGAACTAGATGTGAGAAATGGCCTGCAAAAGAGAGAGCTAAAGTGTCTTTCTTCTCACTGCCGATTGGATAAGCCTTCCTGGGAGCACAGTTGCATCTTTGAGCTTTTCTAACGGAGTAGTGAATGATGACAGCTGGGCCAGGTGCTGTGGGGGAATGGGTGGATAGATTATGTCATTCCCTTGCTTGCCAGAGCTGTAGCCCTGGAGAGATGCATGGATTAATTTTACAAGGAAGCTCTCTGGTGATGTTTGGTCGTCATTAAAAACATTTAGCTTTGGTGGAAGGCCCTGGGTATAAGATGCTTGAGCTTTTCCGGGTTCCTGTCCTCCATGTTTGTTTTTAAGGCAGGAACCAAGGTGTGGAGCTCGTTACATTACATACGTGTACAAGTGGATGAGCTTGGGTTTTCTTAAGGTCAGATTGTCAGTGGTTTGTCTTGATGAGGTTTTCAGCTCACCCTAACTCTTTAAGGCCAAATGCTACATGTCTGGAAGGAAACAAATGATTCAAACTCCAGTTGACAAAATTATTCAAGTTTTCTGAACCTCAGTTCTCTCATCTGTGAAGTGAGGATCATAATAAGGATCACAATACATACGTATATGTGCATGTGTATGTATACAGTAATCGGTTCAGTGATGGGGACATGACAGGTGCTTAATGAATGTTAGCCCTTGACTTTTAAACACATGCTAGCAGATGCAGCTAATGACATGGCTTCCTTTTAAAGACAGTGGAGGTTGGAGAGGAGTCAGACCTCAGGGACACTTGAAGTACACTTGATCATGTGATCTAGAGGATGAGAGGCTGTTCCAGACCCTAATGAGTCCAGTTGTCCCACAAAGCAGGAAGAGCTTCCCACTCCCACTCCCTGATGAAATCAGTGTGAATTAGGTTACATTGCCTTGGTTATGGCTTTGAAACGTGGGCTGTATTACTCATGTTCTTATTCTCACTCAGTGTTAGCAGATGAGTGTAATTTAGAAATACACTCAGGGGTCCACATAGCTAGCAGGACCTCAGCAAGATCATGGGACGGTTCCACATAGCCAACAGGACCTCAGCGAGATCATGGGAAGGTTCCATATAGCTAGCAGGACCTCAGCAAGATCATGGGACGGTTCCACGTAGCTAGTAGGACCTCAGCAAGATCATGGGAGGGTTCCGCATAGCTAGCAGGACCTCAGCAAGATCATTGGAGAGTTCCACATAGCTAACAGGACCTCAGCGAGATCATGGGACGGTTCCACATAGCTAACAGGACCTCAGCGAGATCATGGGACGGTTCCACATAGCTAGTAGGACCTCAGCGAGATCATGGGAGGGTTCCACATAGCTAACAGGACCTCAGCGAGGTCATGAGACGGTTCCACGTAGCTAGTAGGACCTCAGCAAGATCATTGGAGAGTTCCACATAGCTAACAGGACCTCAGCGAGATCGTGGGATGGTTCCACGTAGCTAACAGGACCTCAGCGAGATCGTGGGACGGTTCCACGTAGCTAACAGGACCTCAGCGAGATCGTGGGACGGTTCCACGTAGCTAACAGGACCTCAGCGAGATCGTGGGACGGTTCCACGTAGCTAACAGGACCTCAGCGAGATCGTGGGACGGTTCCACGTAGCTAGCAGGACCTCAGCGAGATCGTGGGACGGTTCCACGTAGCTAACAGGACCTCAGCGAGATCGTGGGACGGTTCCACGTAGCTAACAGGACCTCAGCGAGATCGTGGGACGGTTCCACGTAGCTAACAGGACCTCAGCGAGATCGTGGGACGGTTCCACGTAGCTAACAGGACCTCAGCGAGATCGTGGGACGGTTCCACGTAGCTAGCAGGACCTCAGCGAGATCATGGGACGGTTCCACGTAGCTAACAGGACCTCAGCGAGATCGTGGGGTTGTGGGTGCCTTCAGCCGGATCGGCATGGAAACAGCAAATTTTAAAAGTGTGTTTGCCAGTGAAAGGTTCGATTTCTCCCCATTGATCCCCTGAGTTTCCATTCCCCAGAAGAAGGGGCCTTTATACTCCTGCTTTTTTTACTTTCCTTTGCTTTTGATTCCTTTTTCTTTCTTTAACAGCAATTTACAAGAGCAAATTCAATTTGTAATGTTGCAAAGGAAAGGAGTTTTCACTTTGCATGAATAAAACATAAAAGTATTTCATTTTGCTCACGAAAAACGAGCCCATTTTGCATTCTCTTTTGTAACTTTCCTTGCTGAGAAAGTAGAATCTCTTCGGGGATTTCTTGATGTGGTTAAAATGAATGAGAGAAGTATGTATTATGCCAGACATGAAGGGCACAAAATCTTTCTGCAAATCCAGAGTGCTTCCCTGAGCCACGTAATTTCAGAAATTACCAAAGTATTTTGGATGTAACATTTTTTTACGGCTTTCAAGTGGTTTTGATTTGCTTGGAAGAAATTCCCGAGGGAATGAGTTTACTTTGCATGAGGAGGGGATCGGCTCTGACACCCCCACTAAGCCCCAGGGTTGAGTTGGAGAGACCTTTTATTGTGAACAGCACGAGAAGTTGAGTCACATCGGATACCGGTCTTCTGTGGGGTTTTGGTTTTCACATGACTAGGCTGAAGTCTTTGTCTTCTTGAGAGCCATGTCTATCTTTATTACGGTGTTTCGTGGGGCCCATTTGCTTTATTGCCTGGTAGAGTGAGGGCTGCCTCTTCTTTCTTGGCCATAGTTGACTTTTGTTCCCTTTGATCAGTGAGGTAAATGTCATGGCCCCTAGAGATGGAGACTGGGGAAAGGGGTTTCGTGAGCTTTGTCTTTCCAATCCAATTCAGCCCCAGGAGCCACCCAGGTTTGCCTGCTTTCCTCCTGCCCGCTATGCAAAGGAGGACGTATGCAGGTGTGTGCACTGGGCCTTAGAGGTGGCATTTCTGCCCTTGGCGACTGAGGCCAATGACCGAATGCTTTCTTTCATCTTGTCTCTGTGGGCCTGCCAGGCTACTGTCCCAAAGGTGAGTTGGGAGGGATGTCCCCACCCAGTTTCAGGGACCTATGCTAGATTCCAGCCTCAGCGTTCTTCTTATTCACTCAGACCCTGGCAAGCACCTTCCTCCTTATTTTTTTGCAGAAGTACCAAAACCAAGCAAATATAATTTCTTTTTTTTTTCCTTTTTGAGACAGAGTTTCATTCTTGTTCCCCAGGCTGGAGTGCAATGGTGCAATCTCAGTTCACTGCAGCCTTTGCCTCCTGGGTTCAAGCGATTCTCCTGCCTCGGCCTCCCAAGTAGCTGGGACTACAGGTGCCTGCCACCACGCCTGGCAAATTTTTTGTATTTTTAGTAGAGGCAGGGTTTCACCATGTTGGCCAGGCTGGTCTTGAACTCCTGACCTCAGGTGATCTACATGCCTCGGCCTCCCAAAGTGCTGGGATTACAGGTGTGGGCCACTGTGCCCAACGCAAACATAATTTCTGAACACAGGGAACTTGGAACAGGGACTCCCCTCTTGCCTTGTGGTTGGCACAGGCTTATCTTCTGGGTAGGGGCACAGAGATCCTTGTGTACTTCACCAATACGCCCTAGAGTCTGCTAATCCAGCTGTTTCCCATAAGAAATGAAAATGATTATTGTCAGAGGGTTTCAGACCCCATAAATGGCATGTTTCCAAGAGGCTTCCGTATCAGTGTACCATGAGGATTAATCAGGTAAGATGTTCATGGTTTTCCCTCGAGATAATAAAAAAGATTCTATAGTCACTTGGGAAACTGAGTTAAACTAAGTACACTGGGCCCTCTCAGAGGTTTTCCTATGCTGAGATGGACTAGGACTCTGCAAAAAAGCATTTCCCAGTCTTGTTTGGAACCTTTTCCTTGGTGGAAACACAATCACATGGTATACACTTCAGGAAATACCACTCTCGTTAGTAAATTCATTCATTTAAATTCGTGGCAACATTAAAGTGCTCTTTTTGATTATTAAGAAAAATAGGAATTACTTTTAATGAATATTATAAGTGGAGACCCCATTGGGCCTGCTCTAATGAAGATAAAATGTCTTCATAATGAATAGCAACTATGAGAAATACACTCACCCATCCAAACTCAAAGAATGGACTTAGAGGCATGAAGAACAGTGAAAGTGAGACTTTTTAATAACAGTCTTGCAAGATCGGGTATCTGGTGGGCAGGCACACCTAGGATAGTCACAACAGGTAATTTATCTCCTAGCACGCCAGTCCCTCCCCCAGTTCCTCACTGGCCGAGTACTATGGGGCTACGATCTTCCTGGATGTTGCCTGAGTTTCATTATCCCCCTTGTAAGGTTATACCCCATTCCCTTCCCCACTTAATTTTCATTTCCCAATAACAAAACTTTCTTCCCTTTAATGGGCTGACTCCTCCTCTACATTGTTAGCTTATTGTGACTTTCTAGGTGCATGAGCCATGTGGTGTGTTACATTTGCAAGCAGGCTGCCAGGACTTAGATTTATCATGCCTTGAAAATGGACCATTTAAAATGTTTTCTCACACAACCATCAATAGTCATGATGTGTGCAAGTGCTTTTTAAACAGTTCTTTCTTACTCAGTGTTTACCCTGCGATGTTGCTTATGCTTACAGATTGTGTAGCCAAACTTCTCTTCCTAGAAGGTGTTTAATACCTCTGTTTTCTGGTTTTGATGAACAGCTTTTAATAAAATATTTCTGTGTCATAGATTATTCATAAATTTCCAAATAAGGTTATCTTTGACTTGATTGTTTTATCTGATTATGATCTCAGGAACTTTTGTCTAAAGAATATAGTCCCCACTGTACCGAATTTTTTCTCATATTCTCTTCTAAGATATTCCCAGCTGTTTTTATCCACCAAGACCCCGGCTCAAGATGTTTTATTTCTTTTTATTTTTAGAGACAGGGTCTTGCTCTGTTGCCCAGGCTGGAGTGCAGTGGCATGATCATCACTCACTGCAGCCTCCAAATTCCTGGGCTCAAGCGATCCTCCTGCCTCAGCATCCTGAGTAGCTGGGACTACAGGTTTTTTTTATTTTTGTAGATACGGGTCTCACTTTGTTGCCCAGGCTGGTCTTGAACTCCTGGCTTCAAGCAGTCCTCCCACTTCGGCCTCCCAAAGTGCTGGGGTAGCAGGTGTGAGCCCCTGTGCCTGGCCAGGTTGTTTTTAAAAAGGCCTTCGTCACACGTACTTTATGTTCTCGTTTTCATGCCAGTGCTGTTCTGCTGCTTTGTTTTGACTTCTTTTGAAAACACTGCTGAATTTTGGGGAGGAGTTCAGGGATCCTGAGGAATATTGGGATTAATTATTTAGAATATGCAAAACTTTGACTCACAGGTTTTTAGATTTAAAAGGTGCTTTAGTATCAGTGTCTTTCAGTCTCTTTATTTTAAAGGTTAGGAAACTGAAGACAGAAGAGCGTGATTACCTTAGATGACCCATGTAGTTCATGGCAGAGCGAAAAACACACCCCAGGTATTTTTGCCAGCCCAAATGGGAAGCTACTCTATTAATCTTGACAAGAGATGGTGAATAGTCTAAATGTCCCAGGGTTGGCAGGGGAGGAGAGGCTGGGTCTATGTCCTAAATACTATGCTAGACAGCAGCAGGACACAGAAGGCAGTGGCATGGTCCCTATCCTTACAGTCTGGCTTCTTCATTGAGGAGATAGGACCACATGAGTGAATCGAAAGCAAAGGTGGACACACCATGTGCCTGAGGACTGTTTTTGTGGGTCCAAGAGCTGAGAATAGTTTCCACATCTTCAAAGCATTAAGAAAAAGAATGGGGGACCCAGGTATGGGAACTCAGCACAGCCCAACTCTTCACAGAAAGAACATTTGAGTAATAACATACTCAGAATGGAATGAGGCGATCTTTGTAGCTGCCTTATATAGAAAGTCGTTGCGGAAAAGGCCCATTTTTTTTGGCAGTCTCTATTTCCTTTCCTAACTGTGTCTTCTACTAGCAGCATTTGGGGGTACCTGAAAGCACTGCTCAGCCTTGCTACTGTTCCTTAGAGCTAAACTTGAGTAAGTTTTTCTTTTTTTTCAGATGGAGTTTCACTCTCGTTGCCCAGGCTGGAGTGCAGTAGCATGATCTCGGCTCACTGCAACCTCAGCCTCCCAGGTTCAAGTGATTCTCCTTCCTCAGCTTCCCAAGTAGCTGGGATAACAGGCACGTGCCACCATGCCCGGCTATTTTTTGTATTTTTAGTGGAGGTGGGGTTTCGCCATGTTGGTCAGGCTGGTCTCGAACTCCTGACCTCAGGTGATCCGCCCACCTCGGCCTCCCAAAATGCTGGGATTACTGGTGTGAGCCACCGTACCCGGCCATTTTTTTTTTTAAAGGAATGAGGTCTTGCACTGTTACCCAAGCTAGAGTACAGTGATGTGATCATAGCTCACTGCAGCCTTGAACTCCTTGGGCTCAAGTGATCCTCCCGCCTTGGCCTTCTGTGTATTATAATAGGGTATAGGCCAGGCTGCTGCCACAAGTACTCTGCAGTCCACTGGCTTCAGTGCCAGAAGTTAGTTCTCATGCCACAGCTGCAGTGGGCACCGCCACCTGGCAGAACAGCTCTGTGCCACTCAGGGGCTCAGGCTCCTTCCAGATTGTTGCTCTGCCATCCCTCAATTGTCATCCTGGCCTGACCAGGCCAAGTGACTTGTCTCCAAGTTGAAGACACCTGGAACTTGCACACCTCAGGTACAGTCACATTCCATTCACACCCCACTGGCCACACTCAGCTGCAAAGGACTCTGGGAACTAGAGTCTGTAGTTGCACAGACATTTGCCAAGTTAAAACTCAACCACCAAAGAAGAAGTTTAACAGCTAATGTTCTGACGCAGCGTGAAAACCAGTCGCCTCAGGTTTCTCACTCCCACGGCCTGTTGCTTCCTGTACTAGAGTCATTAAGCAGCTGTCCCCTCAGCTCCAAACCCACACTTCCCCACTCAGCTTTGTGATGCTGGGGCTGGGACTCTGCAAACCATGCTCCTGCTTCTCTCGTCTGCTACCTGTTAGACTGACGACTGTGCAGCACTCGAAGGCGAACTGCCAGGTGGAGGAGGAAGGAGGAACTTGCTCCCTCCTTTGCTTCCTATTTCTCTGAGCACCATCCTAGAAACACATCTTTATCCCAGTTGCATCGGTTCTGAACCCAGTTTGCAGTTTCTCCAACTTCACAGAAATGCAGAACTGGCTTCATCACATGCCTTCTTCAGAGGTTCCAGCACAATCAGCAGTCAAGCCCTCTTTTTAGGTCTCGGTCCTGGCCCTGGGGTCCCTCCTTCAAGCCTGGGGGCACCACCAGCAGCCAACAATGCCTCTTCCTCTGCAGTCAGAGGTTTTTCTCCAGGAGGTTCTTCCGTGATGCTTCTGTGTTTTAATGATTACAACCTCTCTCCTCTCTTCCCTCAGCCCTGCAGGTCAGAGCCCCCCTCTTGCAGTTGCAGCCTCCATGGGAGCTTTCTCAGGATCCCCTTTTGCCATTGTAGTTACTAGTTAAAATTCTTTGTGCTATTCTCCGTTCAAATGACTGGTGTGGTTTCTGTCTCCTGCCTGGTCCTGCCTGTCCCCTCCCTGGTTGACCTTTAAGATTGAATTAGCCCTGAATAAAAAGGACAGCCACTCACACAGTGCAGAGTCTGTGCGCCATATGGAGGGCAGTCAGGAACGCTTTTCTGAGCAAGCCAGTGTGGCTTTCTCTGTTTAACTACACCACACTGCAGGTGACACCGCAGCCCCTGTGCCAAGGAGGCTTCCCTTCTAAATTAGTAGAAACTGTCCGTGATAAAGGGCAGTGTTTTAGGTGACAGTGATTTAGAAATGGGTCTTAGCCGGGCGCGGTGGCTTACACCTGTAATCCCAGCACTTTGGGAGGCCAAGGCAGGTGGATCACTTGAGGCCAGGAGTTAGAGACCAGCCTGGCCAACATGGTGAAACCCCATCTCTACCAAAAATACAAAAATTAGCCAGGTGTGATAGTGCACACCTGGAATCTCAGCCACTTGGGAGGCTGAGGCAGGAGAATCGCCTAAACCTGGGAGGCAGAGGTTGCAGTGAGCCAAGATCACACCGCTGCACTCCAGCCTCGGTGACGGAGCGAGAGTCTCTATCCAAAAAAAAAAAGAAAAAAAAGAAAAGAAAAGAAAAAAAGAGAGAGAAAAGGAATAATGGGTCTCTCTTGTTTTTGAGCTGATCCGAAAGTTATCTCTGTTTCTTCTTGGTCATTGTTTTTTTTTCCCCTAGGAGTGATTAGGTGGGGTCTCGGTTTGGAAGAAGTAGAGTTTCCTGATGACATCTGGTAGGGGATTCTCTGAGCCAGACAGTAATGAAAGATTGATGGAATTCCAAGTCTGCCGATGAAAGTTTAATCTATGGTATGTGCTGTCTTGCCTCAGGGAGAAAAGTCTTCAGGGAGGAGCAATAATTCTCTCCCTACACTACAGTATTGTCTTGACCTCTAGAGTTAATTTCTCTTTAATGCAGCTCCATGATAAGCAAAGGCATCACGATTTACTTGACCATTTTGTTGACTTACACTGTGGTTCTATTTTCTCTCTTTAAAAGTGGCTTCCGTGCCTTCCATTAATCATGATGGGATGCTTGCGATACTTTCAGCACAGAATAACCTTTAAGGAAAGACATTGTAAGTGATTGTCCAAGAACAGTTTCCCTTAGAGGAAAGTGGGAGGGCATTTTCAGACAGATTGTTCATGGCGGTACTGTCCCTGTTCATGAATATATGAAGACGACAGTTTCTCCTGAGAAATACATCATCCATTTTGGTAACTCTGGCTCAAAGCATAGTTCAGGATTTCTTGTGAACATGTTTCAGTAACAGCCAGTGAAGTGTGGGGGCTTGAGGCTGTTGTGTCAAGACAGAGCAGAAAAGTCTGATGATGATCTCTGAACAGCGTCCTTCTGGCACTTCCCCTGAGTCCTGAGCCAGACAAAGGATGGGCCTTTCTGGATGCAGAGCGAGGGAGATCCATCATGTTTGATTCTCTGTGTACATCCTCAAAGTGCCATGATCTTCTTTGAATACTTGGAGCATCCCAGGAAGAGAAGAGTCATTTGAGTAAAGAAATAGCCTAACAACCCATGTAAACATGGGTGAGTGTTTTTGAGAACAGAGGAAGTCGTAACCATGATAACCCAGAACTTACGCAGATGTTCAGTGCATGGTTAGGTGCTTGAAGAATTACTAAAAGCCTTGTGTTGTTGCAAAGGAAGGTGCAGTTACCACTTTTCATACACGAGTTGTCACCTGGAATATTTTTACTCAAATGTCATCATCCTGATGATTTTTGGTTTCCTGGGGAGTCCAGTGACTATGAACTTAGTGCAGCACAGTTCGTCACTGGGGAAGAAGAATTTGAGAACATCAGGTGGAACTCAAGGAGTCTCATTGTGTATAATTATGTCAAGTTTTTGAGAGCTAGAGAAGGTGAAGAGAAGGAATACTGTAGTAGGAATCTCACCATTTGCAATGTAATCGTGCCTCTTCCCTTGCACTGATGCTGGGGTACTCTGTGTCCCACTCTCTCCACCCGCAGTGGAGATCATCTCTGGGGTAGCTGAAATATGGAGGTGCTTTCATGCAAGGATCACAAGTGCCATCATTCCCATTGGCACTCTTTTTATCAACATAGTAATATTTCCTCGAAATACTGTCCTGGGTCTGTTGGGTGCGGTGGCTCATGCCTATAATCCTAGCACTTTGGGAGGCTGAGGCGGGCAAATCACCTGAGGTCAGGAATTTGAGACCAGCCTGGCCAACATGGCAAAACCCTGTCTCTACTAAAAATACAAAAATCAGCTGGGTGTGTTAGCTCATGCCTGTAATTCCAGCTACTTGGGAGGCTGAGGCAGGAGAATCACTTGAACCCAGGAGGCAGCGGTTGCAGTGAGCTGAGATCGTGCCATTGCACTCCAGCCTGGGCTGCAGAGTGAGACTCCATCTCAAAAAAAAAGAAAAGAAAAGAAAAGAAAAAAATATATTGTCCTGGGTCAATCATAACATATTATTAAAAATAAGGAGAAATTTAACATGAGAGCTTAGTATTGTTCTCTTTTACTTTTAATATCTAGAAATTATCTCTAATTAGTTCATAGTGAGTCTCGACTAACGAGTTGGTGACTCTTCATAGAGTTCCCTAGAGCTATTTGATGCTGCCCTTCGAAGGCTAAAATTGTTGTTTAGAGCCCCTCAAAATGGCTTTGTATTTTTCTAACCCTCTTATGAAGTCAGAATTGGTGTTTACGTATCAGAGCTGTGAACTCAAGCCTTGGAATGGCTTGTGTTCGGAGGAGTTATTTTTTGATAGAGAAAAGTGAGAATGTAGGAGAATTACCCTGTCATGAATTTGCAGCTAGCCTTTGGGTGGACTGAAAAAGTCTTGGTCACTTGGGAGCCAAGGGTTCCTGCTGCTGTCGTACATGAGTCCACGTGAGGCTGCACCAGTTTCCCTCTGGGACCCACGTTCTAGTCTCCTCCTGCTCACTGGCCTCTCTGTGAAGATAAGAAGACAGTAGAGTTATGTTCCCTGCAGTCCCTTGAAGCAGCACACATACTTTGGGCTCAGGCACTGGGTCCCGTGTTTCTTTGTTGTAACTTCAACTGGGAATTCTGTTCTTCTTGGCTATTCCCCAAAGAGTGGCCTAGGGACGTGCTTGTTTGAAAAGGGAAGACAGGAAAGGAAATCAAAGACAAGAATTAGGAAATTGAATCCAGAGTCCTCAAGCAAGAGCCCAATTTCCAAGAGTAAAAAGGTCTTGGGAACAGAATCATGCAGGCGCGGTCATGGCAGCCAGAGGACGGAAACATCAAATCACAAGTGGGGCCAAAGAAAACGAAGGGAGCCAGAGAGTCAACTTAAAATGGAAAGAATAAACCTCTCCAAACCCAGGAAGAATGATTGAGGCTATAAATAAAGGAACACAGAGTGAGGGACAGACTCATTCTGTCTGCTCTGACACCATTCACCCATCTAGAGGAGTGTGATGGGGGAGGGGAGAGTCAGAAAAATAAAACCCAGAAAATGTTCTCATTCAGTCAGAAATTTTATACCAGAAATACTCCAAAGAGGAAGAAACATTTGAAAGTCCTGAGGCGGGACAGGATGAGGTAGGGGGCACAGGTACAGTCTCTGAGGGAGATCCGGACAGGAGGGATGGCAGGGACACAGTGGATGAAGACGGATGCTGACATGGCAAACAGACAGGTAATGTGATGGGGACGACAAAGCCAAGCAGACACAGGCGCCTTTCTCTCGCGGGCAGTGCGTTAGATAAGCTTCTGATTGCTTCTCTTTTTTTTTTTTTTTTTTGCTTTTTTGTTCTGTTTGGAATAGAGTCTCACTCTGTCATCCAGGGTGGAGTGCAGTGGCAAGATCTCGGCTCACCTCCACCTCCCAGGTTCAAGTGATTCTCATGCCTCAGCCTCCTGAGTAGCTGGAATTACAGATGTGTGCCACCACACCCAGCTAATTTTTGTATTTTTGGTAGAGACGGGGTTTCGCCACGTTGGCCAGGCTGGTCTCGAACTCCTAGCCTCAAGTGATCTGCCTTCCTCAGCCTCCCAAAGTGCTGGGATTACAGACATGAGCCACCAAGTCCAGCCTGATGGCTTCTCTAGTGCTCAGCCACCCACCCTGTCTTGCTGAGTCCGCCCCTTTAGGAAAACGTTCCAGCTGCATTTTCAAGGGCTACTTTTTCTCTGCACCAAGCACCCTGCCCACTGGAGAGCCATCTTCAGGCAGGGCTCATGAGCCTCATGCCCTGAACCCTGAGCTGCCCTGCCCGGGGTGTGGCAGGTCATGATAGAGTTAAGAGTCACTTTGCCACTGGACAATAGTTCCTGACACATGGCTCCTACCTCTCTGATCCCGAAATCCTTCTTGCCTCTTCCCTAAAGGAGAGCTCCTGAATGTGAATTTGTTGGAAACAACACCAGAAAACTGCAAGTCTCAGTCTTCAACTCAGCAGAATTAAATGTTCCTGTGTGGTCCTAAAACCAGGTCTGTCCCAGCAGGTGAACTAAACAGGGCACAGCAGGATGAGTTTGCAGGAATTTTATATATAGCACCGATGAAGGCATTAATGCCATTTTTCAAAGAGTTGACCCTTCTTTGATTACCAAATCTGTGAAATAGAGATTTAGTTCAGATTGAAAGTATCTGATCCCCTCTGACCCTGGCTGTCAGCACTACACCCCTACATGACCTACCTTTATACAAACCTGGAATGAGGATGGGAACAAGGATGAGAGGGCACATGTCATCCCTGAGTCCATAAGCAGCTTCTGAGCTCCAAAGAATTGAGTTGTCTTTTGAGAGAAGCCTCTTTCCTAACCACATGCCACAAGGTTATAGGGGGTGTGGCCCAACCTCGGCTAACCTAGGCTAGGCCACCTTTGCTCTCAGATGGGTAACAGCTGCCTGCTGGGATGCCAAGGCAAATCTGTTATACTCCACATTGGCCAAGATGGGGAGTATCATCTTGAAACATCCACACTCCTGACCCCATTTTCAAAGCTGTTCTTTGTATTCATTCTCCCGTGTTCTCCATTCATACATTCACTCATTTCAGTATGTGTTCATCCACTGGACTTACGCTGAGCCACCATGGTTAATGGCTCTGCCATCTAGTCAGCCATACAGGTCAGCAGTGTGGGAGCCCCTGACCCTGCTCCTGTGGGTCCTCCCCACCCACAGTGGTGGTCAGTCCTAAGGAGCCTACCTCCTTAATACCTAGGTCAGAGTTAAAAACAGGCAATCATATCGACAGTGTGTAATGATTCAAATATCCATCAGCAGGTAAATAGATAAACAAACCGTGGTGTATCGTACAACAGATATCCATACAGCAGTGAAAAGGAACCAGCTGTTGATACAGTCGGCCCTCTATATCTGCAGATTTTCTACATTGGCACATTCAACCAACTGCAGATGGGAAATATTTGGGAAAAAAAAATACACAAAAATAATACAAGTTTTTAAAAACAATACAGTATAACACTTATTTACATAGTTTTGCATTGTATTAGGTATTATAAGTAATCTAGAGATTATTTAAAGTGCACAGGAAGATGTGCATATGTTATATGCAAATACTGTGCCATTTTATATAAGAGGCTTGAGCATCCTTGGGGGTCCTGGAACCAATTCCCTGCAGACACCAAGGGACAATGGTATACACAGCAACATGGTGAATCTCACAATAATTGTGCTGAGTGAAAGAAGCCAGATCAGAAAAAAAGGTAGTGTGTGATTGCATTTATGTAAAATTCTATAAATGCAAGGTAAACTAATTTGTGGTGACAGAAGGCAGTTCAGTGATTACCTGGGGAAGGACAGAAGGCAGGGATTATAACGAGGCAGGAAGCATCTTTGAGAGTTACAGATAAATTAATTATGTTGATGGTGGTAGTAGTTTCACAGGTACATATATATATGTCAAAACTTATCAAATTGGATATTTTAAATATATGCAGTTTGTTGTGTATCAATTATACTCAATAAGGTTGTTTAAAATAAAAGTTTTAAAATATGCAGTGAGTGCATACCAAAGATTTATTTAACTCATGAGCCAGCTACCAACACCAGTTCAAAGGAGCCTAAGGAAGGCTGAGAATCTTCTAAACCTGATAACCAAGCCACCAGGAAGCACGTGTGCTTTCAAGAATTTGGAAAGGTTTCAAAAAACCTCAAGCCAGGAAGAATCACACACATACACAAACACACACGTCCTGCTGCCTAGACACAGCCTAATAAAACAGTTGAAACCAAAGGCATAACACAAATCATAACAGCAGCTAGAAGAAAAGAGAAAATGCTCGAATAGATGACTAAGGTGGATACAAAACTGATTAATGTCCTACTGGTAATGAAATCCTCACTTTTGGGGTTTTGTTTTTTTTTTTCTTAGCAGAAAGTTGCAAAAATTACTTGTAACATATTAATGTTCTACAAATTAACAACTACTCTCCCAGAGTCTGAGCCCTAATCACTAACCAGCAAAGTTAGATGAAAATACAATTCCCTAGAGCTGGGCTGTTCATTTCGGTGAAGGCCTTGAGCACTTGAAATCTAGCTGGTCTGAATTGAAATGTGCTGTAAAGTATAAAATACATGCCAGAATTCACAAACATTGTATTAAAAAAATGTAAAATGTCCCATAACAGTTTCATATTGATTACACATTGAAATGATAGTGTTTTGGACATACTAGCTTAAATAAAATATTAAAATTAATTTCACTTCCATTTTCCAATTGTTTAATGTGACTACTGGAAAATTTTAAATTACTTAATGTGGCTTGTATTGTATTTCTGTTGGACAGCACTGCCCTAGTGAAGTTAGTAATCCTTAGGAGGGTCTGTTAAGTATTGCTCTACTGTGACATTGAAAGACACAGTCCTCCTTTTGTCTTATTTCCAAGTGTTGGTTAATTTTTCTTAACTACTTCTTATGCCTGTTCCTCCACCCCTGATCTTTAGCTCCCATCTGTCTCTGTGTCCTTGACAATCTGCAACCCAAGTGATTTTTCTGATGGGTAAAAAGACATGACATGTTCCCTGCTGCTCAGGATGGAGCCAAACCCCACCGTGTGATATGGCCGGTCTCACCCCTGCCTGTCCCCATCCCAGGCAGCACAGCTGAGCCAAGCACTTACCCAGCTGCACCGAACTGTGCCTTCACACACTTAGCTAACAAGAATGTCACACAACAGTTCTCATTTGCACTGTGTGCCCTGCCTTTTGATTTTTTTTTTTCTTTGCTACTCTTTTAACTTTTTTTTTTTTTTTTTTTTTTTGAGACGGAGTCTCGCTGTGTCTCCCAGGCTGGAGTGCAGTGGCGTGATCTCGGCTCACTGCAAGCTCTGCCTCCCGGGTTCACGCCATTCTCCCGCCTCAGCCTCCCAAGTAGCTGAGACTACAGGCGCCCGCCACCACGCCCGGCTAGTTTTTTGTATTTTTAGTAGAGACGGGGTTTCACCATGTTAGCCAGGATAGTCTCGATCTCCTGACCTCGTGATCCACCCGCCTCAGCCTCCCAAAGTGCTGGGATTACAGGCTTGAGCCACCGCGCCCGGCCTCTTTTAACTTTTAAAATGCCGTTTGTGACCCCTGATTGGTCATAGTTTGAATAACACTGAATCTTGGTCAGGTTTTCTAAGAAGTTTTTGAGCTGAGCACTCTACCAGCTTAGTAACTGATGTTTAAAGAAGAGGAAATTCCACACTCACATCGTTTTGGGAAACACTGTAGGCAATGTCCTGCTCTCAGAGAAAGCCCCTAAAACCTCAGCTGCTGAAGGCTCTGAGCTGTCCCGCAGCCAACACTAGATAAGCAGAAGACATATTATTGGCTTCGTTATCAGTGAACCTTCAGAGGGCCAGCACTTCTGGGAACCACCAGGTCAGAAAACATGGTTCTAGGGATTCTGAATGAGAACATTGTTATCTGGGCACAGGATAAGGAAGCTAGATTTTCAGACTTTCATTTTCTTAGCCCCGCCCCTGCCTCCTGTGCCTTCCCTGAAAAGTGTTGTGTTCTTATGAACAGCACTTCCATTGCATTCAGTGCAGTAGTAAGTGATGATCCCATGATGGAAATCTCTCCTTCTTTGGTAGTATCATCACTGAAGACGTCCTTTATATTGTTAAATTGCCCTGGGATAAAAAACTGAAATGCAGATTTCTTTTAGATTTCAGTCTCTAGAAAATATTGTCTGTCAAAGGATTTGCATGTAAGAATTTGGTTAACAGGGAAAATTGTATAGTTTATCATGTTTCCCTTTTTGCTACAAAGTTTCAAGTTAAATTAAACCCTCAATTGCAGTAATTAAATCAGATAGAATCATATAACATTGCTGTTTTTGTGAATCAGAAATGGTTGAATGTGGTTCCAACTAATATTTTGCCTAATTTATAGAATTACTTTCTCTTCCTTATATTTGGCTTTAAATTTTACTTTTCTAAATTTATGATAGGCTGTGTGTGCCTTTTATTGTAAGCCACTTAATTCTTTTGGGAAGGAAATGCCATATAAATTTTGGTAAATAAACAGAGTTCAATTGTAATGCCCCATTAACCAGTGAGTGTTTAAAATACAGATTTTTTCTCTGACTTCTCTATTATTCAATAATTGGGAAATGCTATGCATTCTAAAACAGGAGTATTTTGAGGATTTTTTTCCTTCTGTAAAATCCCTAAGCAGCTAAAAGAGCACAATGTTCAAAATTTATCTCTACAGCTAATTAATATTTATTGACCTATCCAAATGACACTTGTGGCCTTCCCCATTAATCAGAGAATCGTAGTGTCATAGAACCACCTCAGCCCTAGAGGTACTTGCTTGCCAAACAAGTTTGGCAAGGAATCCCACCAGGAATCCCAGCAATTGCTAAAAGCATTATAGCTAATGGATGCTGTGAAATTTCTTAATATATTTCCCCCAACAAATTCAGTGGCATAGTGTAATTGTCTCAGCCCTTTCTTACCTAAAGGAAATGTCCTGATTCATCTCTCTACAGCTTTGAGCTTGCTTTGTCTTCACTGATGTAAGAGAAGGTGTAGAAGTTATTTATTAAGAAAAATAAAACCTGATACTATTTATTAAATTCACTAAGTCAAGGGTTAAAAATAAAGAGGGAAATTTTTTAAAATAAAAGATAAGGTTTAAATATGTCTACCCTGTACAAATTAGAGTGCTGCTTAAAAAAAAAGAGAAGATACGTATCTTAAGTGGTCAAATCTTGGGTCACTTCTAATCATAACATTGTTAATCATCCTCTTAGGCCCCAGAACTGGTAGAGCAGATTATACCACAGAAGTATGCTAACCAGGGCAGGAGGATAGAAATGGCTCTCATCATCCATATAGGGTACTATCTTTTTTTTGTTTTGTTTTGTTTTGAGATGGAGTCTTACTCTGTTGCCCAGGCTGGAGTACAGTGGCACGATCTCAGCTCACTGCAACCTCCGCCTCCTGTGTTCAAGCAGTTCTCCTGCCTCAGCCTCCTGAGTATCTGGGATTATAGGCATGCAACACCACGCTTGGCTAATTTTTTGTATTTGTAGTAGAGACAGGGATTCACCATGTTGGCCAGGCTGGTCTTGAACTCCTGACCTGAGGTGATCCACCCGCCTCAGCCTCCCAAAGTGCTGGGATTATAGGCATGAACCACTGCACCCAGCCCCATTTTTTTTAAACCTTTATCATTATAATTTAACCAGATTTCTTCCTGTGTATCTTACAGTGATCTGTAAAGTTGGCTTTCTTCATGTCCAAGGCCACATCTTCCTCATTCCTAACTTGAGATGTCAAGCCATGGAATTCCTTTTCTCCCTCTTTGTTCCTCTATTGATCCCATCTAGCTTTCTGGGGATTTACTGGACACTCGTGTATTCAGTCCCTAGCATGTGTCTGCCACTATGCTTGGCATCAAGGATGTGGCCATGAATGAGAACACCATGGTTCTTGCCCTCATGGGATGTACTAAGAGGAAGAGACAGGTAATGACATGGGCCCGTGAGTCCCATGAAGCACTTTCTAACATGACTGTCAAGCCCTATGCCAGTATTATGTGACATCCCTGTCCTTAGGACTTACTGCAGGTCCCACCTGTTCTGTTAGCATTTCTATCACCATTCGTGTCCTTCAGCACAGGCTAGGTTAGACTGTAATAACAACCAAAAATCTCAGTGGCTTGTAACAACTCTTCCTGCTAAATGTCCATGGTAGGTTGGCTGAAGACACGGCTTCCTGGGTCATTGTCCTCATTCTCTGTCTAAAGCTGATGATACAGTCACTATCTAGACTAGAGTATTGGCAACAATGGTGGCAGAAGGAAAAGATGCACTGACTCTGAACATTTCTGCTGGAAATGATGCTTAGTACTTTTGCTCACATTTCACTGGCCAAAGCAAGATGCGTAACTGCGCCTCACTTCAAGGAGTGGGGAAATATATGCCACCCCTACAAATGGGAGTGAATCTTCACAGCACACCGTGCCCTGTGCTGTCTTTCACCTCTGCAGTCATGCATGTCTTTATGGTACTAGATCTCTTCAACCTCGGGTTGTCACTAATGTCACAGATGTGTATGTCTCCCTGGTTAGACTGTGAATTCCTTGACGGCCAGTGCAATGTCTTATACTTCCTTGTGTGTGGTTCAACATGAGTGTTATACTTATATTAGATGCTTAAGAATACTTTTGATTATCTGAAGGGGAGAATAATCAGAACTGTGCACGTTTTGACACAATGGTTTACTGAAAGTCTCTGCACATTATCTCCATTAGTCCTTTCAGGACTATAGGGTGTAGCATTATGTCCCTTTTACAGATGAGGAAACTGAGACCTAGAACTTCTACACGACTTGCTCAGTTTTATACAAAAATGTGGCTGAACTGTGTCCGAAACCATGAATTCTAAATTAATGACTCAATGTTTCCTACTCCTTTTAGCTGTTAATATGGACACTGCAGTTATCTGGTGTGGAGGCCCACATGAGGGAAGGTAGAGGAAACTTCAGAAAAGGAGTTGAGGCCAGGTGCAGTGGCTCATGCCTGTAATCCCAGCACTTTGGGAGGCTGAGGCAGGCGGATCACTTGAGGCCAGGAGTTCAAGACCAGCCTGGCCAACGTGGCGAAACCCCGTCTCTATTAAAAATACAAAAAGCAGCCTGGTGTGGTGACCTGCGCCTGTAATCCCAGCTACTCAGGAGGCTGAGGCAGGAGAATCCCTTGAACCTGGGAGGCAGAGGCTGCAGTGTGCCAAGATGGCACCAATACACTCCAGCCTGGGCAACAGAGCTAGACTCTGTCTTGAAAAAAAGAAAGAAAAAGAAAAGGAGTTGAGAGTGCCTGAGCAGAATGGGGGTTTATCTCTTGGTACTTGGGGCCCAGCAAAGCTGGGATGTACTACATAGCAATAACTGCCAGCTTGTACTTAGCAGGTCAGTGTATTTGTTTGCTGTAGCTACAAATTACCACAGATTTACTGACTTAAAATAACAGAAATTTATTCTTTCACAATCTGGAGGCCCAGAAGTTCAGTATCAGTCTTCTGTTGTTTTTCTCTGTAAGAGACAGGGTTTTGCTTTGTCACCCATGCTGGAGAACAGTGGCGCAATCATAGCTCACTGCAGCCTTAACCTCCTGGGCTCAAGGGATCCTCCCTCCTCAGCCTTCTCAGTAGCTGGGACTACAGATGTGCACCACCATGTTTGGCTAATGTTTTTTATTTTTAAAAAATTTTTTGTAGAGATAGGATTTCGCCATGTTGCCCAGGCTGGTCTTAAACCCCTAGGTTCAAGCGATCCTCCCACCTTGGCTTCCCAAAGTGCTGGGATTTTAGGCTTGAGCCACCGTGCCAGGCCTCCACATCAGTTTTCCTGGGCCGAAATCAAGGTGTAGGCAGAGCTGCACTCCCTCTGGAGGCTCTAGGGAGGAATCTGTTCCGTGCCTCCTCCAGCTTGTGGTGGTTGCCAGCATTCTTTAGCTGTGGCTACATCACTGTCTCCTCTTCCAAGTATGTAATCTTGCTACCTCTCTCTTAGAAGGACACTTAAGACTGGATTTAGGACCCACTCAGGTAATCCAGGATAATATCCTCATGTCAAAATCCTTAGCTTAATCACATCTGTGAAGACCCCCTCACCGCGCACCCCTTTATTTTATTTTATTTTTTTTTTTTTTTGAGATGGAGTCTCACCCTGTTGCCCAGGCTAGAGGGCAGTAGTGCAGTCTTGGCTCACTGCAGCCTTCACCTCCTGGGTTCAAGTGGCAATCCTCCCGCCTCAGACTCCTGAGTAGCTAGGACTACAGGCAAGAGCCACCATACCCAGTTAATTTTTGTGTTTTTAGTAGAGACGGGGTTTCACCATGTTGGCCAAGCTGGTCTTGAACTCCCTACCTCAGTTTGTCTGCCCACCTGGGCCTCCCAGAGTGCCAGGATTACAGGTATGAGCCACTACCATGCCCAGCCATTAAATATATATATATGGCTGGGTGCGGTAGCTCACACCTGTAATCCCAGCACTTTGGGAGGCTGACGTGGGTAGATCACCAGAGGTGGGAAATTTGAGACCAGCCTGGCTAACATGGTGAAACCTCGGCTCTCTACTAAACATACAAAATTAGCTGGGCGTGGTGACGCGCGCCTATAACCCCAGCTACTTGGGAGGCTGAGGCAGGAGAATCACTTGAATCCAGAAAGTAGAGGTTGCAGTGAGCTGGGATCATGCCACTGCACTCCAACCTGGGTGAGAGTGAGACTTGGTCTCCAAAAAAAAACAAAAAACAAAAAAAGTATGTGTGTGTGTATATATAATCTATATAAGGTAACACTTGCAGGTTCCAGGGATTAGGACCTGATTTCTTTGGGATTTTTTTTCAGCCTTCTACAGTCAGGGCAGTGGGAGCCCCTTCTGCTACCCAGCTTTGCTCCTCCATCTTCCTCACCCAGCTGTCTTTCCTCTAGGTGGTACCAATTATATGGCATCTTAAATGAAAGGGCCTTTGGAGTCAGGCACACTGGTTGACTTCCTGATCTGCCTCTGTTAGCTGGGTGACCCTGAGCCAGTTACACACTGTGCCCCAGGGCCCTCTTTTGTAGAGATGGAAGCTTTGGAACCTTCATGCAGCTTGGTTATAAGATATTAAATGGCAGAGGGCTTGGCACGGGCCCCTGTCCCCTGGTGGGCACTCAGGAGAGAATGCTGTCCCGCCCTCTGCGCTGCCTCTCGCTCCGCCCTCCCTCATCTGCACTGGCAGCAGCGGGCACAGTGGGCTGGAGGCAGAGGATGCTGCTTGTTGAGATTCCTAGAGCACTTCCTCCTGTTTATTTTTCTCAGTGAAGTTAACAACAGACAACGTTTATTAAATAATGAATCATTCTTTCCTAGAAGGATTATTTCATTTCATGGGTGAGCAGTTTATTGCCAGAGAATGATGTCTTCCCCCAAAATGATGTATAACATGGTTTGGTACCTAAGTTTTTAGACACTTGAATGTTTTTTCTCTCTTCCACTTAAACTTGAAGGTGGCGAAATGTAGTGCATATTCATTCACACTCTGTTCATTTCAGGAGACACCCACAAGCAGGGTGGGGTGGCTGGGGCCCACTTCGACCTCATATTTTCCTGTTTCTACAGGACTATATAGAATATTTACTAAATACTAGGTATTCAGTAATAAATACCATAAGCCTTCCTAGGTAATTAGCCTGTTAAGAAAAGTAAGCAGTTGTATAATTGGCAAGGAAATTAATACAAACATCTAAACCAAGAAATATCAAGCCTTTTTTTCTTGGAATTTTTTTCATTTCACGTATATTCCTTGTCTGCCTTCAGAATCTAAAATTCTGGCCCACTTTGTTTATAGAGTAGTCCCTTTAGATATTGGCCTTATTTTTAGGCCTCTTTTTCTTTTTTTTTTTATTTTGGAGACAGAGTCTCAACCCAGGCTGGAGTACAGTGGCAAGATCACAGCTCACTGCAGCCTGGATCTCCTGGGCTTCAGTGATCTTCCCACCTCAGCCTCCAGAGTAGCTGGGATTACAGGCATGTGCCACTTCACCCAGCTAATTAAAAAAAAAATCATATTGATGGGGTCTTGCTGTGTTGCCCAGACTAGTCTCAAACTCCTGGCCTCAAGTGATCCTCCTACCTGAGCGTCCCAAAGTGCTGGGATTACAGCTGTGGGCCACTGTGCCCAGCCCATGTTAGTCCTAGGGCTAGGATTACTTGCCATTACCGCACACTGTTGATTATTATAGCTATATATGCAGCTTTAAAATTGGCTACACTGATTCCTTCTACTTTATTCTTCTGTTTATAGGCAGGTGCCTGTAATCCCAGCTACTCAGGAGTCTGAGGCAGGAGAATCACTTGAACCCGGGAGGTGAAGGTTGCAGTGAGCCGAGATCGTGCCACTGCACTCCAGCCTGGGCGACAGAGCAAGACTCTGTCTCAAAGAAAAAAAAAAAAAAAAGAAAGGTGGTGTGGGGACAAATCAAGGTAACACATGTACAAGAAATAAATATTATTGATCCTTTAGTAGTTCATAAGGTTCATAAGCATGGTGATTGGCCTTTCATGTGCATGTCTGAAATGTGCCTTCCACAAACCTTGTTACAAAGTTGGCACACAACCATTGATGTGAAAGAAAAAAGATGAAAATAAGAGGTCCTTGGTGGCAAAAATAATAAAATGGCTCTTTGGTGGTTAAAAGGACCAATTTGGTCCAATCTCAACTCTTTAAATAAAAAGGAATTTTGCTTGAGGTAAGTAATTTAGCTCCTTTGTGGAAAGTTCTTTGACTTCTAAGATGATTCAGAGTTTGGAATTACTGATTTAGTCTTCTGACTGTATCAGGAGTCTTTAAATATACATTTTCCATTCAATTAATAAGTCATGAGTCCTGTTAATTTATCATCAGTGCAATCAGAAACCATCAAAGTAGACTCTGAGTTGCCAGCCTTTACTTCTGGTTAATCCTGACACATCTCATATGTCATGGATTTCTGAAATTCTGAAACTGAGATTGCTTATGGTTCCAATTGGTCACTGGATTGTTGTGTTCCTAAAGAAAGATTATACAGCTCACTTCAATGATGCAGTTTCCCCTCTTTTCCTCAAAAAATTTTGTACATGAGTGAAGAAAGCAGAATCTGTGGTCCCGTAAAGCAGTGATGCTCAAATTCAAGTGCATGTCAGAATCCACTGTGGGTCTTTTTCAAACAAAGCTGGCTCTGCCCCAGCCTCAGTGGTTCTGATTAATTCAGTAGGTGTAGAGTGGAGCCTGAGAATTTGCATTTCTACTAAGTTCCCAAGTGACACTAATTCTATCTGTGGACCATACTTTAAAAATCAGCTGGGTGTGGTGGCTCACCCTGTAATGCCAACACTTTGGGAGACTGACATGGGAGGATTGCTTGAGGCCAGGATTTCGAGACCAGCCTGGGCAGCATAGCAAGACCCCATCTCTAAAAAAAAAAAAATAGCCAGGCACGGTGTACCTGTAGACCTAACTACTCAGAAGGCTGAAAATTTAGAGCCCCTTTCAAGACCCTAGGAGGAGGGCTAGCAGTTAGATCACATGGTTTTTGTAAAATGGTTTTGCAAAAGGAAGATATTTTTGTATTCTAAAAAAAAAAAAAAAAAAAAAGGCCCCAGAAATTGTCTAAACTTTAGGTCCTACAAAACCTAGATCAGCTCCCTGGTAATTGATAAATATAATTAACTAATATATATGAAAGGAATACAGACTGTACTCAAGAGAAGTTTTTTGTAGGCTAAGCAGTCCCTAAGTCCCAGGAATGAGGATACATGGGGACTTCATCTCAGAGAACAGGAGCCCCATATGTGAACTTTGTGTGGAACTTTAATTGAGTGAGCTTAATGGAGCATTTAGGCAGATGAAAATTCAAGTTGATCTTCACTCACCTGCTAAATGATCAGTTTGCTGTGTGTGATGTATCAATTTATTTGTGACAAGAGCAGACGATTTGGAGAATGAGACAGGTTCAGATGTTGGCTTCACCTCTTACAATTGAGTTCACTCATTCCCTCTGAGCCTATTTTGTTTACAAAAAGGGTGTTGGTAATAATAATAGCTAATTTAATAGGGCTAATGGGGTGCTATAGTGACATGATAGATATGACAAATGCTCTGAAGATAGAAAATGCTGCTCAGATGTTAGTAGCTATACAAAGCTAACAAATAGTATACTCATCGTTTATATTAATAGAATGACTAAAAGGCCATTCTGCTAGAGAAGGAGTCAGTAGACTTTTTCTGCAAAAGACCAGACAGTAAATAGGCTTTGTAGGTCATGCTGTCTCTGCCATGTTAGGCAAAAGCACCCACAGACAAGATATAAATGAATGTGCATGGCTGTGTTCCAATAAAGCTGTTATTTATAAAAACAGGTACAGAATGGTGATACACTAAAACTGATCTAAAAGGACACTGTTTGCTGGGCGTGGTGGCTCATGCCTGTAATCCCAGCACTTTGGGAGGCTGAGGCAGGCAGATCAGTTGAGGTCAGGAGTTCAAGACCAGCCTGACCAACACAGTGAAACCCCATCTCTACTAAAAATACAAAAAATTAGCCAGGCGTGGTGGCGCACACCCATAATCCCAGCTACTTGGGAGGCTGAGACAGGTGAATCGCTTGAACCATGGAGGCGGAGGTTTCAGTGAGTGGAGATCACACCACTATACTCCATCCTGGGTGACAGAGCAAGACTCTGTCTCAAAAATAAAATGAAATAATAAAAGGACACTACCCTTCAAATTAGGAACTTCCAATTGAATGTGAAGATAAAACAAATAACAGCAACCATATATGATGTTTTTATTTAAACTCAACACTGAAGGATCAAAATTATATCAGCCTCAGTTTCTGTGGCCTTCTAATGTAGCTGATATCTCTTTAGGGGATGAGGGCACATAGGTGGAATAGGAAAAGCAAACTGAGGAGGAGGAGAGAGGCAAGATTAAGAACAGTTGAGGGTGAAAATAGCCACTTGTTTGTTTTTATGCTTCTTGGCACTGGAAGTAGTGATCATTGGGTAAGCTCCTGCTTAAACCGTCCTCTGGGATTCAGCCTCAACAGTAAGCTCCTGAGCATGGAGTTTCGTGACCACCAAGAAAGTAAAGTGGTTCTATTTTGTAATCTCCTAATGAATTTTTAAAGATGACTGATGGTGTCCAGGTCTGTCAACATGGAAAACTGAGATAAACCCGTCAAGAGACAGTTGCCCATCCATCTTAAAAGGGAAGTTAATTATGAACCATGAATAGAGCCGCTATAATCATTCACATACAGGTTTTTGTGTGAATAGAAGTGTTCACTCATCTTGGGTAAATACGTAAGAGTGGGATCACGTAAATACGTGTTGTAGGGTGACAGCATGCTTAAGTTCATGAGAAACTGCCAGCCCACTTTGTGTGAAGCTGTGCCATTTTGCATTCCCAACAGCAAAGTAAGAAAGTTCCGGTTGCTCCACATCCTCACCAGCAGTTGGCATTGCTAGGATTTTTTGGTTTGTTTGTTTGAGGGTGGTGGTGGTGGTGATCTTAGCATTCTAAAATGTGTGAAGTGGTAACTCACTGTGGTTTTAATCTGCATTTTCCAAACCAATGTTGAGCATGTTTCATGTGCTTGTGAAAAACATTTGTCTTCTTTGGTGATGTATCTGTTCAAATGTTATTGCCCATTTAAAAAACTGTGTTGTTTGTTTTCTTATTACTGACTTTATTCATAGTTGCCAAAACTGGAAACAGTAAAATACCTGTCAACTGGTAGAAGGATACACAAACTCTTGTACATCCATGCAAAAGAATTCTCAGCCATAAAAAGGAATGAACTGTTGATACACTCAACAATTACGCTAAGTGAAGGAAGCAAGTTTCAGAAAGCTAGGTATTACAGGACCCCCTTTATATGACATTCTGGAAAAGGCTAAACTGCAGGGACAGAAATCAGATCATTGGTGGGCTGGCAGTGAGGGAAAATTATTATTTATTTTTAAAGAACTTCTCTTGGCTTCACTCCCTAGCCCCTACTGTCTTACTCTCCTAACCCCACCTTCCCAGCCATGGGTTTAGTATCAGTTTCAGCTTGAGTTTCTGAGGCAGAAACACAAACATGATTTTGTCGAATTATAATCATGGAACTTGCCAGACAGCCAGCTTTGTCCTTGGCCCTCCATGACTCTGTCCCTATGTGTGCAGTATCCCAGTATTGCAAGTATTCCTTGCAATTCTGCCTTCCAGGGAGAGCAAGCCAGGGGGTTGAGTGGGGAGATGGTTGAACATTTTAAGAATTGAAAGGACCAAACGTGGTGGCTCACACCTGTAATCCCAGTGCTTTGGGAGACCAAAGTGGACGGATCACTTGAGGTCAGGAGTTTGAGACCAGCCTGACCAGCATGGTGAAACCCATCCCTATTAAAAATACAAAAATTAGCTAGACATGGTGGCACATGCCTGTAATCCCAGCTACTCGGGAGGCTGAGGTAGGAGCATTGCTTGAACCCGGGAGGCAGAGGTTGCAGTGATCCAAGATTGTGCTACTGCACTGCAGCCTGGGTGACAGAGTGAGACCCTGTCTCAAAAAAAAAAAAAAAAAAAAGAGAATTGAATGTTATGCTCGTTCCCTTAGGATTCTGAACCATGGAGGATAACAATTTATGCTCACCCTCACTACCCCCTGCAGCAGTTAGGAAGAAGAGATGTGGTGGGTGGTGGGAAGATAAGTCAAATCTCTTTATAGTACAGGGAAGGCCAGGGAATGGCCCACAGTCTTTGGAGGAGTGAGAGGTTTTTCCTGCTGAATATTGCATGAAGAAAATGAGCTATGCTGCCTGTCTAGGGCTTGGGAATCTCTTCCACTTAACAAAGATTCTTGTTATACACATTTATTATAAATAGCCTTTGCATTTTATAGGGCTGAACAGGAAGACTCCAGGCCATTGAGCAGGTGAATTTCTTTTCCTTTTTTTTTTTTTTTTTTTTTTTTTTTGAGACGGAGTCTTGCTCTGTAGCCCGGGCTGGAGTGCAGTGGCCGGATCTCAGCTCACTGCAAGCTCGGCCTTCCGGGTTCACGCCATTCTCCTGCCTCAGCCTCCGGAGTAGCTGGGACTACAGGCGCCCACCACCTCGCCCGGCTAGTTTTTTGTATTTTTAGTAGAGACGGGGTTTCACGGTGTTAGCCAGGATAGTCTCGATCTCCTGACCTCGTGATCCGCCCGTCTCGGCCTCCCAAAGTGCTGGGATTACAGGCTTGAGCCACCGCGCCCGGCCTTCTTTTCCTTTTTTTCAAAATTTTTGTTAGAGTTGAGTTAAAGAGATACCGTGGCAACCTTGGAGGTCTTTTAGATAAAGGGCACATCCTTATGTGAGTGCAAGCTGAGCTTCTGCTGTGACTGATAAGTCTTGTGGGGCAGTGGGGGCTTTCTTTTACAAATACACATTATAGATTCCTCCAGGAGCAATAACCAGGTACACAGTGCTTTTTTTTTTCTTTCTTTTTATTGAGATGGAGTCTCACTCTGTCACCAGGCTGGAGTGCAGTGGCGCAATCTCAGCTTACTCCAACCTCTGCCTTCCCGGTTCAAGCAATTCTCCTGCCTCAGCCTCCTAAGTAGCTGAGATTACTCAGTGCCACCACCCCCAGCTAATTTTTGTATTTTTAATAGAGATGGGATTTTGCTGTGTTGGCCAGGATGGTCTCCATCTCTTGACCTCCTGATCCGCCTGCCTCAGCCTCCTAAAGTGCTGGGATTACAGGCGTGAGCCACTGCACCTGGCCTACAGAGTGCTTTAAAATAAGTTGGGAATATTACTGTTAGTCCACAACTCCCTGACTTTCTTTTCTTTTTTTTCTTTCTTTTTTTTTTTTGAGACGGAGTCTCGCTCTGTCACCCAGGCTGGAGTGCAGTGGCCCGATCTCGGCTCACTGCAAGCTCTGCCTCCTGGGTTCATGTCATTCTCCTGCCTCAGCCTCCCAAGTAGCTGGGACTACAGGTGCCCACCACCACGCCCAGCTAATGTTTTGTATTTTTAGTGGAGGTGGGGTTTTACCGTGTTAGCTGGGATGGTCTCGATCTCCTGACCTCGTGATCCGCCCACCTTGGCCTCCCAAAGTGCTGGGATAAACAGGCGTGAGCCACTGTGCCTGGTCTTTTTCTTTTCTTTTCTTTTCTTTTTTTTTCTTTTTTGAGACAGAGTCTCCCTCTGTCACCCAGGCTGGAGTGCAGTGGTGTGATCTTGGCTCACTGCAACCTCTGCCTCTCGGGTTCAAGTGAATTCTCATGCCTCAGCCTTCCGAGTAGCTGGGATTACTGGCGTGCACCACCATGCCCAGCTAATCTTTGCATTTTTCATAGAAACGGGGTTTCACCATGTTGCCCAGGCTGGCCTCGAACTCCTGACCTCAAATGATCTGTCCACCTCAGACTCCCAAAGTGCTGGGATTACAGGTGTGAGCCACCGCACCTGGCCTCCCTCGCTTTCACTGTCCAAGCTCATTGAAGATCTTTTTTGTTGCTCATTTGTCCCTGTGGTCATGGTTTGGATGATTCACGTCTGGATTCTTGCTACTCAAAGTGGAGCCTCTGAATAAGAACTTGGGCATCACCTGGGATGTAGTTTTTAGGATGACAGGGCCCTACCCAGACCCACTGAATCAGAACCTGCATTTAACAAGTCCTCAGACAATGCATTTGCACATTGAAGTTTGAAAGGCATTGATCTACCTCAAGGTCCTGCCAAAACATCCCGCCTGCTCTGTTGATAACCTTGTTGTGATGTTACCGTCAGAAACGTACCCGTGGTGAATGCTTCTGCTGTCCACATAGGTGTGAGTATAGATGCACGCCACTTTACCCCGAATGCACTTCATTTGTTAAGTGCTCAGTGCTGAACTGGGCACAAAAGATACAAAAACAAGTAAAGCATGGTTGCTGCCTTCAAGGAGCTCAGAGTGCAGAGCGGGACACAGGAAGAGCTGCAGCACCCCATTCTCCAGTGTCTTTATCTGTCATCTGACTTTCTCCACTGACACAAAGTACCAGTCCCCTTCTCTGGAAACAGCTTTGAATCCTCAACGTACAGCCCACCGAACACCTGCCTCCAAATCATTTCGGTCAGAAGGGACAGTACTTATGTGAAAAAAAGCAGGGAGTCTGAGACCTACTGAGTCACATCCTCTAGGTGAGACTGTGGCATTGTCTTTCTTTTTTTTTTTTTTTTTTGAGATGGAGTCTCACTCTGTTGTCCAGGCTGGAGTGCAGTGGCGTGATCTCGGCTCACTGCAACTTCTGCTGCCTGGGTTCAAGCGATTCTCCTGCCTCAGCCTCCCGAGTAGCTGGGATTGCAGGTGCCTGCCACTGTGCCTGGCTAATTTTTGTAGTTTTAGTAGAGACGGGGTTTCACCATCTTAACCAGGCTGGTCTTGGACTCCTGACCTCGTGATCCACCCGGCTCGGCCTCCCAAAGTTCTGGGATTACAGGCGTGAGCCACGGCGCCTGGCCAAAACTGTGGCACTGTTATTTTAAGTGTTAGGATGCACGTTATAGTTTGAGACCACTAACTTGGGTGCTGCTTTGATATTCTCTGATTATGCAAGTGTCATACAAATGGATGTTAAAATAGTCTCAAATATTTAAGGAATCCTTCAGGGATTCTCTTATCCTCAATTCATGAGATTTTGAAGCGGCTTCCAAGTTCAGAGCTGCTTTTATCTTTGGCTGAGGCAGTATAAGGATCTTTGTGGATGGTACTTAAGGATAGTTCAAATTCATATCTATATATTTTAGTAGCATGTTCTCTAGGAGCAAATGACAGTGCTTTGTTCTATAATGAGTTAACAGCATGAACAGTGTCATGACAATCCTGTGACTTTCTTGTTTAATGTTTGTACTTATCTAATCAAACAAATTGAAATTGGATTATGGCTGTTGCACGTTATATCAGTTATTATCCAGTTAAATGCAGGTCTGAAGGAAGTAAAATTGATTTTTCTATGCTACTTGGGGACATCATAGGTTATTGGTATGCTGGTTGAATTTTCAATTAGGTTTCTACGAGAGAAAGATGAGTGGTTAGGTTTGTTGGATTTTTTTTCTTTCTGTATTTTGTAAATAAACTGTGATATTTCATTCTAATTAGGAAGTCAGATGCCTTTTAAAAGTTGGGTGATCAGTTTCCATATTTTTATTTAAAGCATATCTGGCTTTTTAAAGTGTATCATAATTCTGATGAAGATTTTTATTTTTAGAAAGAAAAAAAAGAAAACAATAGAACATCTTCATAATAGTTACTACAGTAACAGCTACCATGTTTATCAGGGAATGAGCTGTAATATGTACCAGAATTTCACACATAATTGAACCTATCTTTCTATGAACCAGACCTGTTTTTAAGAAACTGCCTTTATTCCGTAAACACTGTTTGTGTGCCTGCTCTGTGCAAGCCCCATGCCCAGTTAGTAGGGATTCAGAGTTTATCTAACATAGATATCCTTCACAAAAACAGATGTTTTATTTTTATTCATTCATTCATTTATTTTAGAGATAGTATCTCGCTCTGTAATACAGGCTGGAGTACAGTGGCAAGATCATAGCTCTCTGCAGCCTCAAACTCCTGGCAATACTTCTGCCTCAGCCTCCCAGGCAGCTAGGACAACAGGTGCAAGCCACCACACCTGGCTAATGTTTAAAAAAAAAAATTTTTTTTTTGAGACAGAGTCTTGTTCTGTCACCCAGGCTGGAGTGCAGTGGTGTGATCTCTGCTCACTGCAACCTCTGCCTCCCAGGTTCGAGTGATTCTCCTGCCTCAGCCTCCTGAGCAACTGGGATTACAGGCACATGCCACCACGCCCAGCTAATTTTTGTATTTTTAGTAGAGACAGTGTTCCACCATGTTTGCCAGACTGGTGTCGAACTCCTGGCCTCAAGTGATCCGTCCACCTTGGCCTCCCAAAATGCTGTGATTACAGGTGTGAGCCACCTGGCCTAATGTTTAAAATTTTTTGTAGAGATGTGGGTCTCGCTATATTGCCCAGCTGGTCAGAAATATGTTTTGTTACTACTTAATGCATCGAAAGCAAAGCAGTGGGCCAGAGAACACAAAGGCAAGGATGACGAGCCCTCAGGAAGTAGGGAAAGGCCTCATGGGAGAGATGGCGTTTGTTTAATCTGGGACCTTAACTGGTAAATAGGCATTTGCAAAATGGAAATTTGTTATTTAAATCATTAAAGTATTATATGCTGATTACCTGGTCATTTAAAAAGATCTCTCAAAAAATAGTAACTCATTAAATTTAATCAATAGTGGATGTATTAAGCACTTACTGTATGTCAGGAAATGTGCTTACTGCTGAAAATACAATGGGAAACTGCCAAGTCAGAGAACAGTCACCGAGACCAGCCTCAGGTTTGATAATGTGCTGGAAGGACTCACAGAGCTCACTGAATGCTGTCATTATGCTTGTGGTTGTGGTTTGTCACAGGGAAAGAATTCTGATTAAAATCAGCCCAAGGAAGACGCACGTAGGACAGAGTCCAGGGAAGTTCTGAGCTTTCAGTTGTCCTCTCCCCACAGCGTCCTAGGCAGCATAACTTCCCTGGCATTGCCGTGTGACAGCAGCACAGAGTATTGGCAACCAGAGAAGTTCATCCAAGCCTTGGTGTCCAGGATTTTTATTGAGGCTCCAGCCCGGAGGCACAGACAACTGGTCCAGGGCTAATCTTAGTCTCGAGCTCCTCCAGAGGTGGAGCTGATACTGCATGGGCCAAACGCCCACCCCACATCACCCAGTTAGACCCTCTAGTGTGACCCAAGGCCCCTAGGCAAACAGAAACACTCCGGTCAGGCACAACATTCCAAGGTCTTCGAGTTTACCTCCCAGAAGCTGAGGGCAGAGGCTCTCTTCAGCCAAGGTTAAATTCTTCACTGTACAGAAACAAAACCAGACTCTGTAAGTTTATAAAGCTCACTGTAAAGTGAAGGAGATTAATAATAAATGGATGATTTTCCAAATATTTAATACCCAGCTGCAGCAGGGGTATGAAGGAAAAGCCTGGGATGCTGTCAGGGAGGACACTGCCTGTCAGGAACATCTTCCAAAGGAATCAACTTTTGGGCTGAGATTCCTAAAAGATGAGAGGGATTCATCAGGTGAGCAGTGCAGGGAAGAGCATTCTAGGAGGGTCACAGTCAGCGCAAAGGCTCTGAGGTGGGAAGTAGCTGGGCACGGTCCAGGAACTGGAAGAAGAAAAGGGGGCTGGAGCAGAGACCAAGAGGAGGGAATGTGGTTGCCGCATTGGAGATAGAAGCAGGGACCTGATCCCAGGCGACCAGCCTGTGAGACCCTGAAAGTGATGGAGACTTTATCTTCAGTGCAATGGGAAGCCACTGTGTGGTTTTAAGGTTTGAGCATGGATACTCATATTTGTGATTTTTGTTTTTGAAGGGACACACGTGTGGCTCCTGTGAGAATAGCTTGTTAGAGATCAGTGGAGGCAGCGAGACTGTTAAAACACAACTGCAGGCCGTGTGCGGTGGCTCACGTCTGTAATCCCAGCACTTTGGGAGGCTGAGGTGGGTGGATTACTTGAGGTGAGGAGTTCAAGACCAACCTGGCCAACATGGCACAACCCCCTCTCTGAAGCACAAGAATCACTTGAACCCAAGAGGAGGAGGTTGCATTGAGCCAAGATAGTGACCCCTGCACTAGTGAGACTCTGTCTCAGAAAAAAAAAAAAAAAATGACAGCAGCCCTCCTGATGAGAGATGATGGCTGGAACTAGGGTGGCAGCATGGAGTTGAGAGAATGGGGCAAGTTGGAGAGAGCAGGAGGAGGCAGAATTGGTAGGACTTGTCACACATGACTTCCTGCCAGCAGACCCTCAGCTGTCACACTTGCCGCACCCTGTGGACATCTGGCAGACCCATCTATTTGTTGCTTCTGCCCTCCCATAGACAGAGAACCAGACAACCAAACTCACTGGAATGATGTGTAAGGAAGGAGAGGCAGCCTTTGAAGGGGTACCAAGTACAATCCTGTTAACTTGTTTCTTATCTCTGAGCTTGCTGCTCTCTGTTCTGGCTGCTGAACCCCAAGTCTCAAACCTTCTAGCCTCACTTGCAGTTTGGGCTGTGTTCCAAACAATTGTGGTTGCCAGAGCGGTTTACTGTCAATAACTTTTCCAAATACTTGAAGCATTACTGATCATAGATTCAGAAACAGCATGAGTTAAATCACGCTCTCCCTAGAAAGACATCTGTTAACCGGAAAAGCCTAATATAAAATTTTCTGCACAGAACCTGGCACTTAGGAGGAGCTTAGTAAATGTTGAACAAATGAGAAGACACCTGATCATCGTTTAAACATGAACATTAAAGTTTTCTGTACACCTGTGGTGTGTTTTACCAAACCCAAACAAGACCTCCTACTTACATACTCCCTTGATTTTCCATGTGTATTTCCTATTTTCTGTTCCTTTCTTTGTAAAAGGAGTGTATGAGGCTTCGAATATACCCAAAAACGTGGCAAATATGCTCTGCCTATTTCGCTCTTTTTTTTTTTTTGAGACGGAGTCTCACTCTGTCACTCAGGCTGGAGTGCAGTGGCACGATCTCGGCTCACTGCAACCACCGCCTCCCAGGTTCGAGCAATTCTCCTGCCTCAGCCTCCCTATTTCACTTTGTTAATTGGCCAAATAACTTATGCTTGCCCAGAAACAATTAAAAAGAGGAAGTACTTTTAGTGCTCACAGAATACAGTCAGTAAGAGACCTTGGATTTTCCTTTCCAACTTGTATATTGACTAGTGGCTAGCCAGGACTCTTAGAGTGCTGTCACTTAGCCAGTTGGACATTTTCTGCTTCCATGTATATGGGGGGAGGGGGATGCCTGTGGGATCTTGGGTTCAAGTCAGCATTAAACAAAAGGTGTCTTAAAAGAGGTAGGGATTACAAAAGGGTGTAGGGGTGAACTGCTAAGTGCTTTGTGTAAATTGGCAGGTAATCTGTAAACACTTGCCAGCTCAGTTCAGAATTTGCTGCGTCTTGAAATCTGATTCTTCAGATTTATCAAACTACAGTTTGGTTTCTGTCTTTCTGCCCAAAGGCTTTTTGGCTGTGGGCTGCAATACCTTCCTTTCCCAACCAACGCTACCCACCCCCCATTTCCCCACTCGCCCCACAATCAGGATCGTAGAAACCTAGGCTAGTGCAGTGGCTCACCCCTGTAATCCCAGCGTTTTGGGAGGCCAAGGCAGGCGGCTAACTTGAGACCAGGAGTTTGAGACCAGTCTGGCCAACACGGTGAAACCCCGTCTCTACTAAATAAAAATAGAAAAAATTAGGCAGGCATGGTGGTGGGTGCCTGTAATCCCAGCTGCTAGGGAGGCTGAGGCAGGAGAATCGCTTAAACCCAGGAAGCGGAGGTTGCAGTGAGCCGAGATCGCGTCACTGCACTCCAGCCTGGGCGACAGAGCGAGACCCTGTCTCAAAAAGAAAATAAAAGAAACCAGAAACACAGCAGGCCTAGAGCATCAACTTTTTCTAAAGAGGTTCAGTGCCTTTGAATGAACTTTCTAAGTCCTGAGAGTCCAAAAAGGGAAACGTTCGTTCCAGGAAGGGAGTATGTGGGGTGGCGGATCCTCTTTGCCGGCCCTGAGCCAGGCCTTTAGCAGCTGGGAGCATCTGGCGGGAGCACCTCGCGGGAGCACCTCGCGGGAGCACCGAGCTGGACTGCGGCCAGGCGGGGCGGGGCCACGCCCCTCCCCAGCAGCCAATGGGCGGCGGCGTCGGTGGGCGGGCAGCGCGGGCGGGGCGGGGAGGCGCGGGCGCCGCTCGCTTCAACTTGAGCCCCGGGCAGTGCGCGCTGCTGCTTGAGCGACGGCATCCGCTGGCTGGTGCCGGCACCCTGGGGCTCGTCGTAGCACCTGGGGGGGCATCCCCGCCCGACCTCGGAAGGACCGGGAGACAAAGGTGAGGAAGTTGGCGAAGGAACGGCGCGCCTTTGTTTGCAGGTGCGTTCAGAGGGAACGGGGGTCCAGGCAGGGACGGCGAGGCGGGCGCGGGAGACCCGCGGGACAAAGGCTGCGCCCTCCCTTCTCCGAGTCAGCGCTTAGCGAGATGCCTGGTCCTGGGCGGTTGGAAGGGCTGAAGAGGGGGCCCCGCTGGTGGGAAGGAGGAGTGAGGCATGTATAAAATGGGGGGAGGCATCCTTGGACCCCCAATTCGCCAGTGCATCAGGACTGTTTGGGGTGGGCTATTATTCATTGATGTGGTCTGCACGGGGCATTTCTGCCGTGGACAGCGTTCTGCGATTGAGGCAGTGACTGCCTTCGCCTTACATGCCCCGTGGTGAGGCCACATTTCTGTCTTCCTGTCTACATTAGGACTGAAAGATATTTCAGGGTTTTGGTAATCCAATATTTGGATTAAAAGCAATATTCTTTCGTGTAGAAAAACTGCATTTCCAAATGCTTTAGAATATTGGTGTGACTTCCATGCGAGAAAATATCTCAAATTCCCCAAATGTAGAAACGCAGCCAGCTCTTGGCACTGAGAAAGAAGTAGTGTTTTTGAAAGAGAGGCGTGATGATTTAAATATTGCTTACAACACTCTATTAGCTTGTGGGGGAATCTGTGCCTTTTCTATTATCTGTTTCCCTATACCAATATTGTAACCAGGCACGTCTATGGATTCCCTAATTAATGTGTAGCTGTGAATCTTCATTACTGCCTTGGGTGGGAGAAGGCGGGAGGAGGAGGCAATCCCATTAGTCTTTTTCTTTCTTTTTATAACTCTACAGCTGCAGCCTGGCTTTGACTTGTATCGTGAATGGGGGTTCTGCCTGCTTTCCTCATGCTGTTCTCTTTTAGGTTTTCTTAGGCCATTGAGCAGTTGGCCCCTCCTCCAGCCGAGCTCTGACACAAGAGTAGTTTGTAAGATTCTCTCAAGTTCAGATCCTTGCTGCTGCCTTTTAGTTAGTTGCTTTCAGAAAGGAATTATTAAGTGTCCTGAGGCCTTTCCTAAGAGGTTAGAAGCAAAATGTGTTGTGAGGAAAACAGCCCTAAGTACGTGTTTGTAAATGTGGTCTGTAATTTTGTAAAAGTTATAAGTAAAAGAGAGTGTGAATTAAATGCTTAAGAGGGGAAAGACTTTCCGTAAAGCATCAGCCAGTATCATCAAAGAAGGTGTCATGGTGTGTAGCTCTGTAAGAACCCTACTTTCCTTTTTGTTTCCTTTTTCTTTTTCCTTTTTTTTTTTTTTTTTTTTTTTTTTGAGACAGAGTCTCTCTCTGTCGCCCAGGCTGTAGTGCAGTGGCACAATCTCGGCTCACTGCAACCTCCACCTCCCGGGTTCAATTGATTCTCCTCCCTCAGCCTCCTGAGTAGCTGGGACTACAAGTGCACACCACCACACCCGGCTAATTTCTGTTTTTTTAGTAGAGACGGGATTTCACCATGTTGGCCAGGCTGGTCTCGAACTGCTGACCTCAGGTGATCCACCTGCCTCGGTTCTCCCACAGTGCTGGGATCACAGGCGTGAGCCTATAATCCCGGCCTAATTTTATCATTCTCATTTTGCAGATGTGAGAAACCCACTTCTGTAACAGCTGCCACGATTTTTAGTTCCAGTTTTTCTGCAATGGGGATAATCTATTTAATAGGTATTTATTGGACACCTGCCATGTGCTGGGCATTGGTGCTGGTATAATATTAAGTGGTATAATAAATACAACAGGTGGCTTCTTCCTTTCTTGGAACCCACACTATGCTGGCGTGGGGCCCATTGCAGGTCCTCTGCACTGGAGCATCCCTGGGAAGCAGTGTGGATGACACCAAGGTGAGACAAGAAGATACTGCTGCTGCCCTGGAGGTCAGCTAAGCGCGTGGCAGTAGGTGCAAACAACAAGGGGCCTCAGGTCATCTGCACTCCAAGGGTGGAAGTATTAATCAGACCAGTGGGCCACTGGGCACTAAAGTCGGTCATCTTGAACTTGCTTACTTTGATCCGTGGATACCTCTCAGAGGAGCCTGCAGCTGCAAGGAGGGGCAGAGCTGAGTTCTAAAGAGTTGATTTGAACTTGGCATTGTTGATTTGAATGGGGTAATTCCAGTTTGTAACAAAAACTATCAGTCATGCAGCCTCCTTGTCTCACCTCTACAGCTTGACAACCCCTCCAGGAAATGAATTTCTTTTTTTTTTTTTTTTTTTTTGCAGATGGAGTTTCACTTTTATCGCCCAGGCTGGAGTGCAGTGGCATAATCTTGGCTTACTGCGAACTCTGCCTCCCAGGTTCAAGCGATTCTCCTGCCTCAGCCTCCCAAGTAGCTGGGATTACAAGTGCCTGCCACCACGCCTGGCTAATTTTTTTGTGTTTTTAGTAGAGACAGGGTTTCGCCATGTTGGCCAGGCTGGTCTTGAGCTCCTGGCATTAGATTATCCGTCCGTCTTGGCCTCCCAAAGTACTGGGATTACAGGCATGAGCCACCACGCCAGGCCTAGGAAAATGAATTTCATTCTGTACCACTGGCTGAGCAAAGCTTTATGTCTGGCCAGTCTCCCGAGTGTTAAGAGATGACTTAACTATGTCCCTATTTACTCTCCATATACATTTCGTGGGTTTTGGAGAGTAAACTGATGGCACATAACCTCTTATCTAGGTTTTCAGATTTTTCCACAAATCTCTAGGATCACAGAAAAACATACTAAGTAGTAGTGTAACTTGTATTTTTAAAGGGCCTATGTTGAACACAGAATATGACATATTTGAGAAGTTCTTAGACTTTTGGATTCCTTGGGCCCTAACATAATACCTAGTATAGGATGCCCTCCATAAATAACCCAGTTGTTGAATGGGCAGATGAATGAATGTAGATTAAAATACTTCATTGTCTACTTTTAGGGTTTAGTTTTGACCATCCATGTGCTTAATGTTTATAGTCTAATGGTTAATATGCTGTTCGGCAGATAAGGAACATCCGTGTGTCAGGCACCTTGTGAGGCAGCATGAAGGACTGAGACAGACAAGGTCCTGTTCGAAGAGGCAGGAGATAAGCTGGAAAAACAACTCAGGAAGCAAGATGATATAGGTTATGCCGAGTGCCTTGAAGACCATCAGCAACATGATGCAGCAGAGTAGCTCAGAGGGGAAAGGGGCCATCAGGAGGCAGCCCATCCTAGGAGGCGACATTTGAGCTGGGCTCGAAGGCTGAGAAGCCAGCCACATGGGGAGTGAATAGAAAGCACTGAGGAACGGCTGGGCGTGGTGGCTCATGCCTGTAATCCCAGCACTTTGGGAGGTCGAGGCAGGTGGATCACCTGAGGTTAGGAATTCAAAACCATCCTGACCAACATGGTGAAACCCCATCTGTACTAAAAATACAAAAAAAATTAGCCAGACATGGTGGTGCACGCCTGTAATCCCAGCTACTCGGGAGGCTGAGGTAGGGGAATCACTTGAACCCAGGAGGCAGAGGTTGCAGTGAGCCGAGATCATGCCATTGCACTCCAGCCTGGGCAACGAGCGAAACTCCATCGCAAAAAAAAAAATAAAAAGGAAAGCACTGAGTAAGTGGATCACTCAACATGCACAAGGATGAAGAGGAAGCCAGTGGTTTGTGCTGGAAGAGGTGGATGGGGACAGGATCCATTAGGGCTTCTGGGCAGTGGTTAAAGGTTTGCCATGAAGTGCGTATGAAGAGGGTTAACCAGGGGAATGCCATAATCTAGTTTATTTCCTACAGAAAGATCTCAGGGAATGAATGTTGGGAACAGGAGTGGAAACCGAGGGACCAGTTGGCCAGCCCTGGTCCAGGAGAGATCAGTGACGTGGCAGAGGGCATGAAGAGAAGCAGGCAGATGGGAGAAACGTGGAGGTTGAACTCGCCAAGTTGACTGTACAAGACGCAGGAAGGGGTGTGATCTAGGACCACACCTGATTACTTTGATGCGTTGTTTATGTCTGTGGAAAATACATGCTAATAGAAGTAATGACTGTTCGAGGACAAAGTTATTAAGCCATGGAACAACTCTCTTTACATTTATGTTGTGTGAAGACCTTGATTTGAGCTAGACATGGTGGCTCATGCCGGTAATCCCAGCACTTTAGGAGTCCGAGTGCCCCCAGAGGATCACTTGAGGCTGGGAGTTTAAGACCAGCCTGGGCAACGTGGCAAAACCTTGTCTCTACTGAAAATACAAAAATTACCTGGGCATGGTGGCGCATGCCTGTAATTCCAGCTACCAGGGAGGCTGAGGCACGAGAATCTCTTGAACCTGGGATCGCGCCATTGCACTCCAGCCTGGCCGACAGAGAAACACACTCTGTCTCAGAAAAAAAAAAAAAAAGAAGACTTTGACTTTTCTTTGGTTTTCCAGTGTAGATGAGCAGACGTATCCATCCAGTGCAATCGTGTGTATTTGGCCATTTTTCCAAGATGTTTTCACCCTTCCATACCCTTTCTGTCCTTCTCAACTGGTTATGAGACCTTTGAGCATTTTTCTATGTTCTGGCGTGAAAATAAAGAATCAGACTAAGAAGAGGAGATAGGGTTAAGCCTTAATTTATACGGAATTGTTCTACCTTTGTTCCCAATTTATAAGAATCCATTCATAATTACTTTTTTTTTTTTTTTTGAGACAGAGTTTTTTGCTCTGTCACCCAGGCTAGAGTGCAGTGGCACGATCTCAGCTCACCACAATCCCCGCCTCCCAGGTTCAAGTGATTCCCCTGCCTCAACCTCCCAAATAGGTGGGATTACAGGCACGCACCACCATGCCCCACTAATTTTTTGTATTTTTAGTAGAGACGGGGTTTCACTATGTTGGCCAGGCTGGTTTTGAACTCTTGACCTCAAGTGATCCACCCACCTCAGGGTTGGGATTACAGGCATGAGCCACTGCGCCTGGCCCCATATTTACATTTGAAGTTTCTTCACATGCAGCGTCCTCTGTAGTTCCGAGTTGATATTCTCTCATAAATATAAAATTTGTTCCATATGTATTTCAATTAAAAGAAAGTAACTTTCTTAGTAACTTTGCAGGAAATTCAGTGAGCATTTTGAGAGCTAGAGAAGCCATTTCCTTATAGATGTAAAGCAGAACTAAATACTGAGTTTCTGATAGGATTCTCTGCCCCCTTCTTCCAGCTGCAGAATTGTGAACTTGAAAGCTGATGACATGTTTGTCAGAGAACTTGAGTTTTTGAGGTAACTTTGGTTTGGTTTTGCAATATATATATATGCATAGAAAATATTCCTTCTGCAGTCAGTATTTTGAGCAGATGGGAAAGGGCAAGAGTGACTGGAGCTGCCAGCCATTTCAATCTAGACGCCTGGACTGGGTACCTTATAACATGTAAGCTTGTCTGGGGATGAATAAATTATAGCAGTTGAAATAATTATGATAGAGGACAAGCAGCAGCCGAGGGCACAGTTGACAACAGGGCCAAGTTGGCCTGATTCTGTCATATCGGAGCATGCATCTGTTTGCCAGGTTACCTGAAAATGCTGTTTTCGAGGATTCTGGTGTGTTTTGTTTTTCTTCGCCCTCCCCCTTAAAACATTGTAAGAGCTATCGCCTGCTAGTGACCTTTTGGAAATAAAATGGCTGGGGCAGACGTCCGCATGGCTGCTGCTTCACATGTTGGGCATCCGTGTAAGATTTCAGTTGAGCAAAAGGTTGTTTGGTTCTAAAGCATTTGCAAGTTGTAAACGCTCTTACTCCTGCATCCAGTGCTCTTACTCCTGCATCTTGGTGGAAGAGTTTCTAGCCAGCCCTGGAGTTTGTCACCTGTAACGAGAATTATTCTACCATCTCAGCCAGTCACAGGGTCCCTCGATTGGTTTACACTCTGCTGTTAACATTTTGAAAATGTTCATTGTTTTTTTGACAGGGAGCCTTGCATTTTCGTTTTGCACTGGGCTCCACGAAGTATGTAGCCAGTGCTGTCCATATCGTATGTTTCACCCTGGAAACAGATTGTCCTCTAGAGCAGGGGTTGGCAAATTTTTTCTGTAAAAGGCCAGATTTTTTTTTTTTAATTATTTTTTTGAGACAGGTTCTCACTCGGTCACCCAGGCTGGAGTGCAAGTGGTGTGATCACAGCTCACTGCAGCCTTGACCTCCTGGGCTCAGGCAGTCCTCCTGCCTCAGCCTCCTGAGTAGCTGAGACTCACAGGCACCACCACACCTGGCTATTTTTTAAAATAATTTTTGTAGAGATGAGGTCTCGCTATGTTGTCCATACTGGTCTCGAACTCCCAGGCACTGGCCACATACTAAATATTTGAGGCTCTTGGAGCCATGCAGTCTCTGTTACAACTACTCAGCTCTGCAGTTGTGGCGCAAAAGGAGCTGTAGCCTCTGCATACGTGAATGAGTGTGGCTGTGGTCCAATACTCTTCATTCACAAAACAGTGTGAGATTTGGAGGGGATCATAATTTGCTGATCTCTGATCTGAAGGACCTACATAGAACCCTTAATGACAATTCAAATAGGGATTTCGTCACTTGGAAGTAAGAAGGTTCAGTCATCTTTGCCCAGCTGTGTGTTGTGTTGAAAATTAGCCCCCTGGCCGGGCGCGGTGGCTCAAGCCTGTAATCCCAGCACTTTGGGAGGCCGAGACGGGCGGATCACGAGGTCCGGAGATCGAGACCATCCTGGCTAACACGGTGAAACCCCGTCTCTACTAAAAATACAAGACAATTAGCCGGGCGAGGTGGTGGGCGCCTGTAGTCCCAGCTACTCGGGAGGCTGAGGCAGGAGAATGGCGTGAACCCGGGGGATCGGAGCTTGCAGTGAGCCGAGATCGCGCCACTGCACTCCAGCCTGGGGCACAGAGCAAGACTCCGTCTCAAAAAAAAAAAAAGAAAAAAGAAAATTAGCCCCCAAAGAGACTTCCTGCAGAAGGTCAGGGTCTTTGAGCCTCTTTATTTTTTTTTAGTATGACATACTTATTTTAGTTGTCAAATATGGACAATAACAGGAAGCCAAACTCAAATAATAATAATAGGGTGTTACAAAGCCGGGCATAGTGGTACCCACCTGTAGTCCCAGCTACTCTGGAGCCTGAGGTGGGCAAATCACTTGAGCCAAGGAGTTTGTTTCCAGCCAGGACAACATCTAAGACTCCGTATCTTAACAAAAACAAAGCAGGATGTTGCAGCAGTGGCATTGTGGTTTTTGTTTTTTAAAGATTCTTCATCATATTCAATGAAAAAGGAAAAAAAAGATGCTGAAACAAAGAGACAAACTGCCTATAAAAAGTAACCTGAATAGCAGGGCACGGTGGCGCATGCCTGTAATCCCAGCACTCTGGGAGGCTGAGGCAGGCAAATCATCTGAGGTGAGGAGCTTGAGACCAGGCTGGGCAACATGGCGAAACCCCGTCTCTACTAAAAATACAAAACTTAGCTGGGTGTGGTGGCGCCAAGTTATCGCAGCTACTCGGGAGGCTGAGGCAGGAGAATTGCTTGATCCTGGGAGGCAGAGGTTGCAGTGAGTTGAGATGGTGCCACTGCACTCCAGCCTGGGCAGCAGAGCGAGACTCTGTCTCAAAAAAAAAAAAAAAAAGTAACTTTAGTAAACAGAAAGAGTACATATTCTTTCAAACTGTATCAAGAAGTTAACTCCTGCCATTATACTCTAGTACCTCTGAGGGGGTGGGAGGAATACTTTGTGGGCGCCCCAAAGGGCAGCTTTTCAGTCCATCACTGCCTCAGCACGTATAGGAATGTGTTGTCTTGGGTCTTTTCCCAAAATGATAAGCAGGGGTTTATTTCTCTTAGAGCACAAATATAAAGAAAATTATCTGGGGATAAATCTTGATAGAAATCAATATACAAGGGAAATTGATATATTGACTTCTTCAGGAGCAGAGGAGCTATTTCTTATTTAGACAAATGTTCCAAAGAAGGAATCTCGTTAGGAGCTCTGGCAACATCATTGTTGTTTCTGCTGGAGATGATCAGAGTATAGATTCGCTTTGCTTTTAAATAGAGTCATGAGAGATTAATAATCTTCTCAGAACTTGCCTCCTGCCTGTTCAGATGAAATATATGTTTTATTAACATTGTTTCAGCTGACATGAAAACAGGATGTGAACCAAAGTCATTTTAAAAGTGCTGTCTGCAATGAGCAATAGCAGGAGAAAAAGGAATCCAGCCACCTCCCTACTGTTCGTGGCATCATTCCCTTAGCTTCTTACCAACATGATCGGGAAGAAGGGAGTTCTCTCTTTCCCCTACTTAGTTATTCACATATTCAAAAATATTGATTGATTGCCTACTGTGTGCTTGACAGTGGTAAGTGAACGGGCAGAAAGGTTCTTGCTCCATGAGCTTTACTTTTTTTTTTTTTTTTTTTTTGTTTGAGACGGAGTCTCGCTTTGTCGCCCAGGCTGGAGTGCAGTGGCCGGATCTCAGCTCACTGCAAGCTCCGCCTCCCGGGTTTACGCCATTCTCCTGCCTCAGCCTCCCGAGTAGCTGGGACTACAGGCGCCCACCACCTCGCCCGGCTAGTTTTTTGTATTTTTAGTAGAGACGGGGTTTCACCATATTAGCCAGGATGGTCTCGATCTCCTGACCTCGTGATCCGCCCGTCTCGGCCTCCCAAAGTGCTGGGATTACAGGCTTGAGCCACCGCGCCCGGCCGAGCTTTACTTTTTTGGTGGAGAGAGGGACAGGGTAGTTTCAGATGGCTGTGAGTGTTGACAATGACTGGGGGATCCTCAGGGTTCTTTTGGAGGCAGTGATGATCAGGATGATGAGGGGAGGGCCTGGGGGAAAAGCAGACCAAGCGGCTGAACAGCAAGCCCAGAGGCTGTCAGGCAGGGGCAAGCTTGTATGTTTCAGAGCAAAATGGTCCCAGTGTGGCTGGAGGCAGGGAATTTGTGGGGGGAATTGTAAGCAGGGCAGTCATGGAATAAGTGGCAACTGAGCAGAGGATGATAGGAAGGTAATTTAAACCAAACACAACACTTAATTACCTTCACCAGCTCCAGCAGTGATGGAACCAAAAGTCCAATAGGGACAGAGAGAAAGGCAGAGCAGAGGCTACTTCCAGTGAGGGGAGGGTCCTGAGCAGAGCCAATTAATTGAGAGGGAGCCAGGCTCAGGTGCTAGGTGCCCCAGAGCTACACGGCAGAGAAGAGCCCAGCCAGCAGGCCTGCATTCTGTTTGCGGATCCACCACCTGCTAGCTGTGGGCTTTGGAGCAAGTCAACTTAAACTGTCTGACCCTTCGATTCCTCATTTGTAAAGTGAGAGCCACGATGCATCCCCCTGCAGGGTTGTTGTGTGGCTTGGTGACAGTGCGTACCAAGAACGGAGCCTGGAGAGACAGAAGCGAGCACAGTCAGGAGCCACTACTGTTACTTGGTTAGTGGTAATCAGCCTTCCTAGGGTTGGTGTCTGCTTTTCTTTAGATATTACTGAGTTTACATTATGCCAGAAATACTTGTATCTAGATGGAAGTTAACAAAATTCAGGGCTGGGCATGGTGGCTCATGCCTGTAATCCCAACACTGTTTGAGAAGCTGAGGTGGGTGGATTGCTTGAGCCCAAAAGTTTGAGACCAGTCTTTGCAACATAGTGAAACCTCATTTCTGCAAAAAATAAAAGATTAGCCAGGTGTGATGGCAAACACCTATAGCCCCCGCTACTTGAGAGGTTGAGGCCAGAGGATTGCTTGAGCCCTGTAGTTTGAGGATGCAGTAAGCTATGATCATGCTACTGCAGTCCTGCCTAGGCAACAGAGCGAGATCCCATCTCAAAAAAAAAAAAAAAAAAAAAAAACAACAAACAAAATTCAAATGAAGGCCATATGTATTGGCTTTCCATGTTATCTACCTTAGTACTCCTTTGAACTGCACAAAGAAAGCCCGTTGAAAATTCAGAAAGTGATTTAAGAATATGCCATATCCACAAGAGGTCCTCCGCGTGGCTGGATGCTCACCAGGTTTTTAAGTAGGAGTCTTGTCTGCACCTTGCCAGGAGTTTGTACCTTGATGGCGTTCTGGCATGGAAACCACTATGCTGTCATTTTTCCTGCTCTGAATCAGTTCTAAATCCTTATGCGTTCCTGCGCTTTGTCAGATAGGAGCCTTCTGGTGTCAGGGTGTTTTGTTTTGTCTTTTTGAGACAGTCTTGCTCTGTTGCCCAGGCAGGAGTGCAGAGGCACGATCTCAGCTCACTGTAACCTCTACCTCCCGGGTTCATGTGATTCTTACATCTCAGCCTCCTGAGTAGCTGGGATTACAGGTGTGTGCCACCATGCCCGGCTAATTTTTGTATTTGTAGTAGAAACGGGGTTTTGTTATGTTGGCAGGCTGGTCTTGAACTCCTGGCCTCAAGTGATTCACCTGCCTCAGCCTCCCAAAGTGCTGGGATTACAAGTGTGAGCCACCATGCCTGACCTAGGATTTTTTATTTTTGTTTTACCATCTTGAGTTTCAGAAAGGAAGCTAACCCATGGTTTCACAGTTCAGATAGAATTTATGTAACGTTATCCTTTCATTATACCCTAAACTTTAAAGTTGAAACTGGAACATGGCATAAATTATCTCTCACTTAACAACTAAATATAAGTTATGTGTGTATTCTTCTTTCTTGCAGATATTCAGAGATGCAAGATTTTTGCATTTGTTTTTCTTAATCTGTGATATAGCACAGATGAAAGCTGAAGCTCATTAATTCTTGCTTAAAGTCTTCAAAGATTTCCTGGTTGCTTTTAAATATCCTTTTCCCCCTCATTAGTAAGCGAACTGGTAACTCTTGTGTCTTCCCTCCAATGGCATGAGAAAGTCCTTTGTTTAGAAGAATGTGCCTTGAATTTCAATAACCATAACCACTTTAAATCCTAGCTTTACACTCTTAAGTGCTGGAATTGTAACTTTCCCATCATGGCGTTGCTGGGCAGGACAGTGAGGTGGGAGGGGAGCTTGCTTTGGAAAGGAAGGCACGCTTGGTCAGAGGCAGGTGTTCATGTCACCGGTTGATCTGGGAAGGATAGAACCTTTCCCTAAGATGAATTCTCTGAATGTCAGCCAGAAATCAGATGATAAATTTGCATAAATTCGGTGTTCATTTCAGTTCAGAGGCCTTTCACCTGTGGCATGTAGATTCTAAAGGGGCCTGGGGTTGAGTTTCAAGAATCACTGAACTGTTCCAGCTCTGCCCCCCTCCAAAATTGTGTATAAAATTGTGAGTCTGTGCACTTTTTTTGGGGGGGCGGAGTGTTTTCATCGGATGCAAAGGTGCCTTGATCCAAAACAGGTCAGGAACCTTTCCTTTCTCCTGGTGGAGCTCCCCTTCCCTCTCTCACGTAGTGGTTGGCCTGGCCTGCACTGTGAGGCCATACTCAAGCCGCCACCCTGTAGGAGCTTTCTGTGGATTAAATGATGGAATCTTTTGGCACTCTCAGGACCTGAGGGCCTCTGTGATTCCCATTTTACAGATGAAGAAACTGAAAAACAAAGAGGCTAAGGGCCCTGACCAAGGGCAGACAGCTAATCACACACACACGCGCGCGCACACACACACACACCCCTGAAGCTGGAGGGAAAAAATAAACTGTCAGACTCAGGAGCTGGTGCAAGAATTTTCATGACGTAAAGTTTTGCAGCGTGTCCTTCGTTGTCCTGTGGATAATGGTGAGATGTGTGCTCTAAAGGCTCGAGAGATGGCCAGTGATGAAAGACAAGCATCAAAAAGAAGGACGCAACACAGACTTCTGCAAAAATGGAGTGAGAAGTCTGTTGGCAAGTCCTTGCCTCGCGTGCTCAGTTTGTGAAAAGTGGACAGTCGTGCGCAGCATGAGAAGTAGGTGGCCGTGCCAGGGAACAGGAGACGGCGTCCTCTTCCAAAAAGCTGGAAGAGACATTGTTGTTCTGGTGTGCTGGGTTGTTTTTTATGTTTTGTTTTGTTTTTTTGAGGAATATTCTTTTCGTTTGGATTCCAGTTACACATGCCAAGTACTTGTGTTATTTCAGGCTTATATTAATGAAAACATTGCCAATTACTCCCGCATTTATTTTCCCAAGGAATAACCGCGGCAAGCATGCTGATCAGGCAGCCTGGGGGTGTGCGGCTCATGTGGAATTAATCTTGGGGTTTAATTCTTCCCACTGGCATCTTGTACAGCGAGAAGGGAGTAAGCTTACGCCTGGCACTACATTTAGCCTTCTCCACCCTCAGACGGGCTTGTCTTGTGCAGAAGCCCAGCTTTGAACTGATGTTTTCTTCCCAGCACATTTACAAGGTGCTGAACTGGAGTAGCTGCTGGCGCTGTCTGTGACTCTTCTGGGTTTTTGAATGACATTTCAAAGCTCACTCTGTGGTCTCTATTGGTGGCTGATTTTCACTTTGAGACTTAAATCAAGCAGTGTTTATTAACCCCAAATGAATTAACTGTGTTAAAAGTTTGCAGTATCGTTTTTTCCAAGTCCGCCTTCAGGGAAAAACACAGTAGCTACATCTGGATGGTATGTTTTTAAGTGAATCACTAGCAATGGATCTGATTTAAAATATCCAAGGCTACAATAATAATTATACACAAAAGAAACAGGTTGTATTCTCAGATTGTTAGGTTTTTAAAGTTTTTGTCACATACTACAGATAGGCTTTTTATTAAGAATAAGAAATTGAAAACATTTGGTATAATTAAAAGCAAGTCAAAGCACTAACAAATCCTTTTCTGATAAAAATCTGAGCACTAAGAAGTTCCTAGCGCATCCATTCTGAGTTTAGGAACCCAAGAATTAGGGAGGTTGTGTGACTTGCATAATGTTACCCAGCTGTGGATTCAGACTGGGACCAGCATCCAGGTCTCTGGGTCCTTTGCTGATCTTGTAAATTGCTACCCAATCATGGCTTTGATAGGTGGAACCGAGTAGCACAGAGGGAACTGAGCCAAGAGGTGACTCTCCAGCATCGTATATCAGCTGGGGTCCAGCAAACCTGAGCAGAGGGCCCCTGCCCCTCCCCCAGGTCACTGTCCTTCCATGGGAGACAGTCCATCTCAAATGCTGCCCAGTACAACCCAGCCAAAGAGATGAAGCTGTTGGATGACGCAGTGATAATAGCTGTTAACATTGCAGGTTATTGCAGCTTTGTTACATGCCCGGCACTCCCGTGCACACATCATCCCGTTTAACTTCATGCTTATAGTGCCCCTGAGCATTATGAGCATGAGCAGGTGTCCTTATCCCCTCTTCAATGATGAGGAAACAGGTTTCACAGGGCTTACCACGTAACACAGTGTGCCTGGCACACAGTGGGGCCCTGGAAATCTATGTTGAGTAAATAAAGGTAGGCAGTGTACTTGAAGGAATATAGCTACCCATCTGGATTTGAGCACAGCTATGTCTGCCTCTTCAGCCCAAAGACCCTCCTAGGAATTTTTAGCCACCTCTTTCCTTACAAAAGTTCACCAAAAGAGAGAAATATTCCCTGTTCCTCTAAAACCCTAGGTACTTGGCCAAACCCTTTGGCCCTACCTTGAATACCTGTGCGTAGGGACTGTGTTTGCCATTTAGGAGACAAACCATTAGGGGGCTCTGCAGGACTGTGTAGAAATATGGAGTACCCATCATGGGTGCATCTAAGACGAATTCGAGTCCTGCAGCTTACCGTCAAACTCTCTTCCCCATGTAGTAGCTATGTGACCTGTTTCCTCAGCTGTCAGAACAGTAATACTGACCTTGTTCAGTTACTGTTAGGGGCCAGACAGAGCTCAATAAAGGGTAACTGTTGGCTGGTGTTATTGTAATCATTAATATTGGTCTTTTTAGCTGCCCTGGGGCATGCTGACCACAATGGCTTCCCTTCAGTACTGAGGTAGATTTGCATATTTTATCACAGAAGTCAAATGTGCTTATTGTGTAATTTTCAAAGAGATAAAGTAAAATCCCCTATAATCCCCTTTCCATATTACAGTTGACAGTTCGGTGTTATATTCCAAGTTTTTCACTGTGTATATATAAAAATACACATGCAAACATTTTGTTGTTTTTATGAGACCATGCATCTACAACTTGGCTTTGTTTTTGCCCCACTTACTAGTGTGCCATGGTCATTGTTCTGCCTCAGGGTGAGCAGCTCTTCCTTTCCACTTAATGACTTTGTGGTTCACTATCTGGTGCGCTTGGCATTTCATGCCATGATTTTAGCTCCATCCCTGCAGGGTCCTGCTGGCCGCTCCATGACCCTGGCCGTAGAGTGCCCGAGAGAATGGGTTTCTGTGAACATTGGGTTTCTTCCTTTCCTCCTCATTATCTATCCAGTACTCCCTGCCTCTTCGGTCCAGTTGCTCTGTGTACGGTGCATGCAAATCGGCTGTGACAAGGCCAGAAAGGAATGGTGTGAACTCCATGGGTCAGGGGGTTAAGTGACTTCATTAGGGTCCCAGGCAGCTCTGGGCAGCTCAGGGAGGGAACTCCAAGAGTGTGGCCCCAACCAGACTTGCACTCTGCTCCTCTCTCCGTTCCATTCCTCTCTTTGCTGACACATCTCTGATCTCTCCCACGTTGAGCTGTCATCTCCTGTCTCTCCCACTTCCCACCCCTGCCCTTGACCTTCTGTGCTGCCTCCCTCCCTCCCTGTTGCCCTGTAAGGATGCAACTCAGGAAAAGTGCCTGGATTCCAGTGGTGTAGCTCTGTTAATAGAGTGTCCGGAATGTCGGTAAAACAGGTAAGGTTGTGTCCATGCCGTTGTTTCTGTATGTTTTGTATTGGGAGCAGGTGGAGCTGGAAAATGAAGACACGTCCTCTGCCAGTGTTTACTGCAAACAGTTTCCTGTATTTGACTGTGATATTTTAAGCTTGATTACCTCCCCCGGTTGATATGTTGCCTCTGTAAATTCAGCTGGCATCTCTTGGCTTCATCGTACTGTGGCTCAAAATACACACTTCTGGGCGATACAGTTGACCTAAAATAAGCACAGAAAGCCTATTAATCGCTGCAGAGTTGGGAAATGAGATGAGCTGTCAGTGCTCAGACTCACTGTTAACGGGGCTGTGTTATTTGCGGGAAGCTGTGTGAATGCTAACGTGTTGTTTCTGCTCTGTTCCCTCACGCCTTCCCGGATTCAGAGAGAGGTAACCGGCCGATTTTCACTTCTCCCCGCTTTGTGGTGTCTTAACGTGTCTGGCAAAGCTCACTTGCTTCTTCATGTCGCATTGCCATCCTCACAACCATCCTTGTCTTTGAAAGGCAGAACTTTTGTTTTGTTTGGTTTCATTTCGCCTTTTATCACCAGCATTTAAAACCGAGTCTGGAATTGTGTCGGCGTCCCTCATCCTCTACTGTGTTTGACCCTGGTTGTAGAAGGTGATGGGCTGAGTGATTAAGTCTAACACCAATGTGGTCAGTCTTACTAACGACTGAGAAAAATCTCATCAGCATGACAGGGAGTGAATGTGATGGAAATAGGGTATGTACCATATTGTAGAAGGAGGCTTTTCATGCTTCTGGAAAAATCACATGGCCAGGTGTGGTAGCTCACACCTGTAATCCCAACACTTTGGGAGGCCGAGGTGGGTGGATCACTCGAGGTCAGGAGTTCAAGACCAGCCTGGCCAACATGGTGAAATCTCATCTCTACTAAGAATACAAAAAATCAGCTAGGCATGGTGGTGGGCACCTGTGATCCCAGCTACTTGGGAGGCTGAGGCAGGAGAATCACTTGAACCTGGGAGGCGGTGGTTGCAGTGAACCAAAATGGCACCACTGCACTCCAGCCTGGGCAACAGAGAGATACCCTGTCTCAAAGAAAATAAATAAATGAAAAGAAAAGAAAAATTAATATTAGTGCTTATGTTACATATTCTCTAGAATTTGATTGGTAAGGGTTGGCACTAGGCTACTAGCCTAGCCAGAAGCACTGATTCAGTTTCAGTGTCAGTTATTAGCCAAAATATATGGTCCTCCCTCCCCACCACAAGAAGGGTAGAACCACGGAAAAGACGAAACGAAAGCCTCAGTTGTGTTTTTCCAGTGCTCTGCGTGTCCGCCTGCCCATTTGATTGATTGGGGACTTTAAACTCCACGATTCCATAACTACCACTTAATAAAAACTACACTTTTAATGGAAGAAGGGAATTTTGAGATTTTTCTCCTTGAAAGAATGATGATTGTTCCTGCTGGGCAAAGTGGAGAGACAGGAAGGTAGATCTCCTCGTTGTGTCAGAGTTGGTCTCATGTAACCTCCCTTCCTGGTTGGGAGCTGGAAGTGATGAGTCCTCAGCCGGTATTTCCTGCCACACTGGTGGTGTGACTGCCCCCTGCTGGTGACTATTTTCCTCAGTGATGTGCTGCTGTCATTGCCCAGTGGTTAAGAGGAAGAGACAGCATAGATTGGGCGGTGACACCTCCAGGGCTGGTCTTCCAGAGAGTGTGATTAAGAAAATTTGCCAACTTCACTGACTTTTTAAATCACTTTGAGGAGACCCTGGCGGGGGGAGGTGGTGGAAGATTCTGGAGGCTGAGGGCTGTGCGTGTGGATGTGAGCTCCTTCATGTAAAATAACAGCCAGTCCCATCAGAGTCAATGGTGAAGATATTTTCAGGTGTTTGCTAGTTCCTATCCTCCTTGTTTATGGGAGTGTCCTTGCTGGGAAGCAGTTGCTGTGAATATTAACAGCAGGACTCTGTTGTAGAGAGGGCTACAGATTCTAGTTTGCCCAAGCCACCTCAATGATTGCAGGTGGTAGAATTTCAGATCTCTGTTTACACACTCTGTGTCTCATGAACGTGCCTGGTGAAGAATTCCCTGCCAAGCCTGTGTGTTTACCCAGGTGATGAGTACCTGCGATGCTCCTTTCAGAGGCTAAAAATCTTAGCATCTTTTTAAGCTTGCAAAGAAGGAGAAAGTAAGTTACGGTTACCAAGCAAGAGCCTGAACTTTGTGAAATTAGTGATGTGTGCATGTGATACATGTGACATTGGGTTAAAAAGAACAGAAAACCAAAGTCTTCCGTGTGTTTGTGTTGTGGGGGGGTCATTCTGGATTGACCATCTAGAAAGATGAAGTTTCTCATGTACTTTCGCTTCCCAGTTCCTCCCACTCTCAGAACAAGATTTTCAAAGTGCAGTCAGAAAATCAAAGCATCCAGTCTTGAAAACAGGACTCATTCTTCCTCCAGACCTTGTACAGACTGTCAACCCACATTTTTGTGTAGCCCAGGAACCCTATAATTTCACTGTTCTCGTGTGGGCTTACCTTTTGAATTCTATTTTTGATCTCATGCTGGGCCCTGCACAGGTGAAACAAAGAAGAGAGAAAGCCCTTTGTCCTAAAGTGCCTGAAGTGCAATGTTTGGATCCAATCTCTTTGCTGCTGTCTTATCCTTATTTGCAGATGGCACCTGCCCTTTGCAGTAGCATCAATAGCAAGATAAGCTGGGAGGAAATGGTCATTGGGTATATGTTAGCAAGTCTTAGTATTATTCATATGAGTACAAATATTTATTAAAAACACCCCTCGTGGGGCCAGGCTTATGCCTGTAATCCCAGCACTTTGGGAGGCCGAGGCGGGCGGATCACTTCAGGTCAGGAATTTGAGACCACCCTGGCCAACATGGTGAAGCCCCGTCTCTACTAAAAATACAAAAATTAGCCAGGTGTGGTGTCAGACGCCTGTAATCCTAGCTACTCGGGAGGCTGAGGCAGGAGAATTTCTTGAACCTGGGAGGCAGAGGTTGCAGTGAGCCGAGATGGCACCACTGCACTCCAGCCTGAGCAACAGAGCAAGACTCCATCTCAAAAAAAAAAAGAAAAAAGAAAAATCCCTCATGGATAAGGTGACAGTATTTCAAAGTGGGCTTTTTGTTTGACTTCTTTTTCCTCATTTATAATATGGTACCTACAATTTATTGAATGCCTATCGTGTGCCAGCCTTCACAAATTCCCCTGAATAAAACATGCCATGTATTTGACCTGAGCAAATGTGATTGATGTGAAAGATGTTACCAAATTGTGGATACTTGGTAAGGAATCCCAGCAGCAGAGAACTGGTGAGAGATTGCGTGTAATGTGAATCTAACAGAAAAGGACAGGCAAGTTCCTGCCAGTTACATGGGCTCTTGTGCAGCTGACAAGGTCAGCTTGTTCTGTGCCACTCCAGAAGGCGAAACTGGATCCTACAAGCAGAAGTTACAGGGAGGCAAGGTTCTGTTCATCATTTAGAAAAAATATATTTTGAGCCAGGTGTGGTGGCAAGTGTCTGTAGTCCCAGCTACTTGGAAGGCTGAGACGGGAGGATCGCTTGAGTCCAGGAGGTCGAGGCTACAATGAGCTGTGATTGCACCACTGCACTCCAGCCTGGCCAACAGAGTGAGACCCTGTCTTGAAATAATAAAATGAAAAATAATATATAAAAATGTTTTAAGAAGACATATATGTATTATTCACTGGAGCTTTCCACCAACAGAACAGGCTGATTTATTAAAGAAACGAGATGTCCTATCATGGAAATACTCTAGGTAGGTACCACCCACTGGTGCTGCTGTAAAAGGGACTTTGAAAAGTTAGCCTGAGTCACAGCTAAGGGGTCTGTAGATGCCTTTTTGAAGAGAGGTAAACACATAAGCAAATTCCACTTACACTAAGAGAGTTGCAAAGGAGAGATTTAGGGAGAGAATAAGTAGTTCTGGCTATTTTTTAAAATAGTCTGCTTTTGCCAGGCATGTTGGCTCATGCCTGTAATCTCAGCACTTTGGGAGGCTGAGGTGGGCAGATCACTTGAGGCCAGGAGTTTGAGACCAGCCTGCCCAATGTGGTGAAACTCCATCTCTACTAAAAATACAAAAATTGGCTAGGCACGTGGCTCACGCCTGTAATCCCAGCACTTAAGGAGGCTGAGGCAGGCAGATCATGAGGTCAGGAGATTGAGACCATCCTGGCTAACATGGTGAAACCCCATCTCTACTAAAAATATTAAAAATTAGCTGAATGTGGTGGCACACGCCTATAGTCCCAGCTACTTGGGATTCTGAGGCAGGAAAATTGCTTGAACCTTTGAGACAGAGGTTGCAGTGAGCTGAGATTGCACCACTGCACTGCAGCCTGAGCGACAGAGTGAGACTCCATCTAAAAAAAAAAAAAAAAAAAATTAGCCATGTGTGGTGGTGCACACCTGTAATCCCAGCTACTCAAGAGGCTGAGGCATGAGAATCACTTGAACCCAGGAGGTGGAGGTTGCAGTGAACCAAGATCATGCCACTGCACTCCAGCCTGGGTAACACAGCAAGAATCTGTCTCAAAATAATAATAATAACAAGAATAATAATAATAATAAATAGAGCCCGCTTGAATAAAGAAGCATTTATTCATTCATTCCATAAAGATGGATTAAGATCCCACTGAGTGATTAGAATGCTATTTAACTGAGAATATATAAAAGCAATCTTTGGTCCTTTTTATTTTTTTAATTAAGAAATTTGAGGCTGTCAGATAAGATGCATTAACACTGTCATTTTTCTCCAGCAAAACTCTAGCCTGGTCCTCTGGGGGAGTAATTACTGAGGAGGACAGCAAAAAAGACAGTAACGAAAAGAGTTGGAAACACCAGGGCTCAGTAAGCAGGTGGCAACAGGGACTCGATTCCTGGTACTAGCTTCTGTCACCATTTAAAGAACAGACACAAGAAACTATAGCTAAAGCCTTCCACTTCCTGGCTTAGAAAAGAAAATGCAATGATTCTCATGACTGCAGGCATTAAATGGAGTGGAACTCCATGTATGGGGAGCGGACGGCTCCTGGACTAGCCTTGTAAATGGCGAAGGAATGGCACGAGTTGGAGCAGAAGGCAGAAATGGGTCTTGCTGCCAAGTGTCAGACAGATCGTGGCTGATGATTGCAGGTGGTAGAATTTCAGATAATCACAGGTTCCTGGGAATCTAGAAGCTGTTGGAAAAACTGGGAGCCATGTTCTTTCTGGCCCTCGGAGATCTTTTGGACCAGCTGTGTGGTTTTACAGACGAGATGCTGAAGCCTGGAGCCTGCGTGGCTGTGTGAGGCCCCCGGTTAATGAGTACGGCTCCCATCCCGTCTGAGATGGGACCCTCCTTGTGTTCTGGAAGCCGGGAGTGCTAACGGAAGGAGAGCCCTCAAGGGCTCCCCACCTGAAGGCACCTCAAAGGTGCCTGCAGTGGACCAGCCAGCCCCCGTGTCCCATGCAGCAATGGAGCTGGCTACGGACCCTGCCTGCTTGACTGCCTGACGCCTGATGGCCATGTGGCACCCGGCACACTCTTTCCTCCCCAGCTCACATGCTCAGGCTGAGCTGATCGCACCAGTGTAAGTTTGCACAGTTTGTCAGGAACACTCTGAGTGTGGAGGTGTGTTTACTACAAAGCAATTTCTTATCCCCCTCAAAATACAAGAATATCTAGGAAATACTATGTTGCTCTTACATATAACAGTAGTGGCTTTTAGCATCATAACACTGGGATTGGGGAAAAAACCCAGCTGTGTAAAAAACTAATTGGCGACATTCTGATCACTGTGGAAGCCAGCTGATGGGACATAGAGTTCGTTTACTATCTTCTCTATTTTCATGTGTGTTTGGAAAGTTCCAGAAGGAGAAGAGTAAAAAACAGAAAGGAGAGAGAGGGATGAACTCTGTTCTTTTAACTCCTGTACTCCTCAGGCTGTGGCCCCAAACTCCTTCTCCCAGGAAAGGGTCCAGGAGGCCAAGGTCACCGCAGACCTACCTGTGGCTGAGACCACCTGGCCTGTCTCCCACTGTTCTGGAAAACTCTCTACCCCTTTCCCTCAACCCCCATTCTTTGATGTCTTTGGGACCAGCCTCTCCTGGGCTTTTCCTGCCCTCTTCCCCAGCAATTTTTTCTCCACCTTCTCATTGGACCTCCTGCCTCAACAAGGCCTCTAAATGTCTTTCCTGGTCGCCAGGCCTTGGTTTGACATGTTTTTTGTTTGTTTGTTTTTGAGATGGAGTCTTACTCTGTTTGCCTAGGTAGGAGTGCAGTGGTGTGATCTCAGCCCACTGCAACCTCCATCTCCTGAGTTCAAGCGATTCTCACGCCTCAGCCTCCCAAGTAGCTGGGATTACAGGTGTGTGCCACCACACCCGCCTAATTTTTGGATTTTCAGTAGAGACGGTGTTTTGCCATGTTGGCTAGGCTAGTCTTGAACTCCTGACCTCAAGGGATCCACCTGCCTTGGCCTCCGAAAGTGCTGGGATTACAGGCATGAGCCACCGCGCCCAGCCAGCTTTGTCTTTTCATGCTCCACACTCTCACATGCTCCCCTGACTTTACCCAACTCCCAGATCCATGTCTCCTGCCCAGGCCGCAGGCCTCAGCGCAGGGTCCCAGCACCCCCTGCTTCGTGGGCCTTGTCACCTGGTGCTCCTCAAGCACAAGCACCCTACACGTCGTGTCCACTCTGGAGCTCATCAGCTTCCTGCACCAAACCAGCCCTCCTTTCCTCCCCCACTCCAGTGATGGGGTGCTTAGCCATCCTAGCAGGGACCTCAGAGTTATTCTTAATCCCCTCCCTCATCCACATCTCTCACACATCTGCCACTCCTGCCAGCCATCCTTCCAATACCTCTTCCATCTATCTCCTCTGCCCCGTTCTCACAGATGCTGATTTAGCCTGCACTTTGCTCATCCCCCTGTGCTGGACCACCGCAGTCTCCTTCCCTTGGCCGGCTTTGTCCCAGCAAACAAATCACATGGGGTCACCTGTAATATTGCAAGACTGGGATGGCTCAGAGTAAGGGTCAGTCCTGGCAAGACACGAGGCACTTTGCAAACTGAGTACAGACTCCTGCATAGCACCCCTGCAGCCGCACCTGGGCCTCACCACAGTGCCTGGGGCACACACATAGGACAACCGGGAGGCCTCCCAAACACTCGGGGGGCCTTCTGACCTCCCTGCCTTTGCTCATACCTGTTTCAATGTTCTTTGAACCGTCTGCTGCCTTCTTACAGTGATGATGTCCTTCTTACACTTAAAGCAGCAGTTCAAACCTCTCTACCCGTCTGTAACATTAGACAGGCTTGCAAGGCTGGAACCTCAGCTGTTTGAATTTGCCTCGCTGGTGCCTGATACATAATACCAGCTAGAAGGTACTTGTAGAAGTGAACTGATTTTTTTTTTTTTTTTTTTTTTTTTTTTTGAGACGGAGTCTTGCTCTGTCACCCAGGCTGGAGTGCAGTGGCGCAATCTCGGCTCACTGCAACCTCCACCTCCCAGGTTCAAGTGATTCTCCTGCCTCAGCCTCCCCAGTAGCTGGGACTATAGGCACCTGCCAACACACCCAGCTAAGTTTTTGTATTTGTAGTAGAGACGGGGTTTCACCGTGTCAACCAGATTAGTCTCAATTTCCTGACCTCGTGATCCGCCCACCTTGGCCTCCCAAAGTGCTGGGATCACAGGTCTGAGCCACCACGCCCAGCCTTTAATGAACTGAGTATTTTTAAAAATATCAGTCTTGAATACCACACCATAAAATCCAAATGGCAGCTGCATTCATTTCCTATTGTTGCTGTAACAAATGACCACAAACCGAGTGGCTTAAAGCCACAGCACTTGATTCTTTTCCAGTTCCGGAGGTCAGAAGTGTCAAATCCCGGTGTTGGCCGGGCTGTGTTTCTTCCAGGGGCTCTCGGGGAGAATCCATTTTCTTGCCTTTTCCAGCTTCTCGAGGCTGCCTGCATTCCTTGGCCCCTGCCTCCTGTTCTTTCCCTTAGGAAGAAAGTGCCTCCCGCCTTCCCTTGTGAATTTGCGGGCCCACCCAGGTAGTCCAGGATAACATCCCCATCTCAGGATCCTTCGTTGATCACATCCGCCAAGCCCCTGCTGACATGTAAGGGAATATAGCCACAGGTTCCTGGGATGCGGGGAGGGATCATGACTCTCCCGCACCAGCCCTTTTCAGAAGTCAGGTGCCGAAAAGGCAGGCTTTTCACACAGGCAAGTGATGCTTGGATTTCGTCTTAAATCAATGAAATTCGATCGCTTGTATATTTCATTGTCCATAGACGAAGTCGCTCCACTGGTCTGTGCTCTAGGCCTGAAAGAAAGGCCTCACTGCCTCTTACAGATCTCAGCTGTTTTAGGATGACTCGGGATATGTTACATGAGAGTGAAATGGGAAATGCACAAATCTCTTGACCTCCACAATGAGAAGACACCTCTTTTATCCTGGGAAGTGATGAAGTCTCGAGGGAGTTAGTTACTGGACTCACCCACCATCATGGACTGACAGCTTGCTGCCTCCCTAATCTATTAGCCTCTACCTAGGAGGAAACAACAAAAGATAAGGCTGTAAAAAAAAAAAAAAAAATTGTGAGAATTCCTCCCAAAAATGCCTGAGGCTGCTGAGTTTCTCCCTGGGGAAGCTGTGGGTTCCAGATGGTTGCCCTTAAGGCAGCAGTCACCTTCCTCTGTGCCAGAGGAAAATGAAGATTAATAATCATACTTTTTTAAAGTTAAGCCTAAAAAGGCTGCCTATGGAAGAACCGAGGCACAGAGGGCACAAAGCCGAAGTTCGATAGGAATAATCGATTGCTTATTGACTAGGGTCTGTTCATCCGCCCTGTCGGTAACCTTGGGATGTTGCACTCTGGGGCCTGCCAGCCACTGTGGAGAGGCTGATGGATCTTGGAAGCTTCTATCAGACAATGTCAGAGTCGGGGAGGGACTTGGAAATCATGTTTTTCAACCCCTTCACTTAAAGATGAGGTCCAATTCCATGCCCAGGGTTGTATAGCTAAGTGAAAGCAGGGCTGAGACTCGAATGTGGGTGGCCAGAATCTCATTGCCTGGCCCTTCTGGCTGCTGCTGTCACTTAGAAGACAGACACAGGCGACACCTGTAACAGTAACTACAAAAGATATAACGACCTCTTCTTCTTTGTAGCACAGAATGTAAATACCATGGGCATTCAGATACAAGCAGGGTCCTGGGGCCAGAGGACCAGGTGGACCACGGAGCTGGGCCAGACTGAGTAGACGGGCGTGCACTGGACAGTTTGGGGAGGGCCACTGGCCACCACATGAGGGGAGACAGCAGTGCAAGCAGACACGAGACCCACCTCTTCTGGAGCAGTGGGGAGTGCCGCGCAGTGGGAGGAACATGCTGGAAAGTTGGTGGGACAAATTTTGGAACTCTCAAAATCCAGCCAGAGGTTTTTGAACTTTGTGTGGTTGACCACAGGGAGTTTTGGGGAGATTTGGCAGCAGGAAGATGGAGGCTGCACGTGGAAGTTGGAAGGATTGGAGTTGTGTGCCGGGAGACGTGGTGTGTTTCTGAAGGACCCTCTAGGGAGGAGAACCAGAAGCAAGGCATCCCTTGAGTGTGATCTCCAAATGGGATGTCTTCTGTCCATTTCTTATGTGTTGCCCTGATGGTGGTTGAGGCTGGATGGGAAGGCCGCAGGACCACAGTGTGGAGAAGACTGCTCACCCCTCAAAGTGTGGGCCCCGTGCCTTGCCCCAGCCCAGTCGTGGAACCCGTTAGGCCTGAGCGTTGGGCTGACTTTCCCAGCCGGAAGGAGGGATGTGTGCCGCAGGCCGACTTTCCCAGCCGGAAGGAGGGATGTGTGCCGCAGGCCGACTTTCCCAGCCGGAAGGAGGGATGTGTGCCGCAGGCCGATTTTCCCAGCTGGAAGGAGGGATGTGTGCCGCAGGCCGACTTTCCCAGCCGGAAGGAGGGATGTGTGCCGCAGGCCCACGCTTCCGCTCAGCCCGCAAACACTTATTAGTCCCGGCGATACGCCAGGCCTGGACTAGTCGCTGGGATGAGTTAGGCACAGTCGTCTTCATGGAGCTGCAGAGTGTTGAGGAGAAGACACACTTAGACACTTGCGGTACCCCCATGTGTGTACTGTGTGTGCGAGGAACCTTACAGGCCCTCACCCATCTTCAGCTGAGTCCTGGCAAAGGGATGGAGATGACCTGAGCACAGGCAGGGAGGCAAGGAGCGGCTTAGAATGGCTGCATGGTGGGGGGGCTGGAAATGGAGGGATGGATGCCAGAAATTTCCAGGACGTGAAACAGGACGAACGTGGGGACTGGGTGTGGCACATGAGGCAGGGGGAGTCCGGTTCTAGCATGGAGGACACTGAGCTAGAACGTCAGGAAGCAGGATGAGGTTGGGAGGAGAAATGTTGAGGTCATGTGTGGACAGCCCGTGGTTAAAGCGTCATGGGGCAGCCAGGTGAGGTGCCGCTGAGCTGGAGCCTGGGCTGAGGGAGTCCCACTGCAGGGCTACCTGGGGCATGGCGAGGTGAGGTTGTGAGGCAGGGTTTTCCGGCCAGACCTTCACGATGGCCAGTTGCCTGCCATTGTAAATCCCTGTCCCTTCCCAAGGCTGCCAAGGCTATCTTGGGGAAAGTATCCATCATAGTCTATGAAAAGGCTGCCAGGTCTTACCTTAAGAGAAATAACTTGGGGCCGGGCACGGTGGCTCAAGCCTGTAATCCCAGCACTTTGGGAGGCCGAGACGGGCAGATCACTAGGTCAGGAGATCGAGACCATCCTGGCTAACACTGTGAAACCCGTCTCTGCTAAAAAAAATACAAAAAACTAGCCAGACGAGGTGGCGGGCGCCTGTAGTTCCAGCTACTCAGGAGGCTGAGGCAGGAGAATGGCGTAAACCCGGGAGGCAGAGCTTGCAGTGAGCTGAGATCTGGCCACTGCACTCCAGCCTGGGCGACAGCAAGACTCCGTCTCAAAAAAAAAAAAAAAAAAAAAAAGAGAAATAACTTAAAAATTCCTCTGTAGTTATATCTCCAGACAGTATCCTGGCTTAGCATCAGATGCAAATAAATCACTGTGATCCGTTCCGGATGGGTAAAGCTGGGCTTTTATATGTGTGTGTGTGTGTGTGTATATATAACATATATAAACATATATATCATATATAAAACCTATATATCATATATATAACGTGTGTGTATATATATGTAAAAACACTTTCATCTTTGAACCGCTGTCCTCCAATGTTAACATTAAGAAATATAGTCGTATCGCATGGTTGTTTTGAATCCAAGTGATGTCACAGTCAGTATCCTTTTTTATCAGTAGAACAAACGCGAACACTCGTCAGCGGCATGCTCACCGTGGTGTCCGAGGTGTCTGAGCAAGCAGTAAAATAATGCGCCGCCGCTGCCATCACTCTGAGATCTGGAGTCTGAGACGTGTTTAACACAATCAAAGGCCTTTGATAGGACTGCTAGTCCATGGTGTCTGTGTTCTGACTCCCTGTGATTGCCCTTCAGCTGTCTCAGTCAGCCGTGGGCTGGCCCATTGTCTGTACACGTGTATACATCAGCGCCTATTGTCTGTGCACATGTGTATACATCAGCGCTATTGTCTGTGCACATGTGTATACATCAGCGCCTATTGTTTGCACCACGGTCCATGTCATTATATCATCATGCGATTCATGCGTTCTTCAAGCCTTTGTGTTCTCTAATCATAACATGATGTTACACTAGACAGAAGGGATCTGTGAAATTCAGTGTGCACTAAGGGTTGTTAGAGATTCCAAGAGTTCAACAGACTGGGTTTTGAAGTTATTGTAGGTTTTTTTTTTCAGAGGGAGTTTCGCCCTTGTCACTCAGGCTGGAGTGCAGTGGCACAGTCTCGGCTCACCGGAACCTCTGCCTCCCGGGTTGTTCAAGCGATTCTCCTGCCTCAGCCTCCCAAATAGCTGGGATTACAGGCGCCCATCACCATGCCCAGCTAATTTTTGTTTGTTTTGTTTTGTTTTTTTGAGACAGAGTCTTGCTAAGTCGCCCAGGCTAGAGTGCAGTGGCCCGATCCCGGCTCACTGCAAGCTCTGCCTCCCGGGTTCACGCCATTCTCCTCCCTCAGCCTCCCGAGTAGCTGGGACTACAGGTGCCCGCCACCATACCTGGCTAATTTTTTTGTATTTTTACTAGAGACAGGGTTTCACTGTGTTGGCCAGGCTGGTCTCGAACTCCTGACCTCAAGTGATCCACCCGCCTCAGCCTCCCGGTGCCGGGATTACAGGCGTCAGCCACCACACACAGTCTTTTTAAAAAAATGTTTAGAGGCTAAGTCTTGCTCTGTTGACTAGTCTAGAGCACAGTGGTACGATCATAGCTCACTGCAACCTCAAACTCCTGGGCTCAAGCAATTCTCCCACTTCACCCTCCAGAATAGCTGGGACTACAGGTACATGCCACTGCACCTGGCCTTTTTTTTTTTTTTTTTTTTTTTTTTTTTTTTTTTTTGGCAGTGGTTTCACTATGTTGCCTGGTTCAAGAGCTGGTCTCAAACTTCTGGCCTCAAACAATCATCTTACCTTGGTCTCTCAAAATGTTGGGATTACAGATGTGAGCCACTGCACGTATCCCACATGGTAGGTATTTTACTCAGAAATCAATTTCTAATTGTCATAAACCTATATGTTAGGAAGTTGTTGAAATTAAATTTTCTTTTAATCATTGCATACATTGTTTACCATTGACATGCTGGCTGCTAGCTCAGGTAACTTCATAACTAAAGTATGTGTTGGTAATCAGTTTCTCTTACTAATGTCCTGATACATTTTGCTTGCACAGGGATTTTGCTTATGTAGCAAGAGATAAAGACACAAGAATTTTGAAATGTCATGTATTTCGATGTGACACACCAGCAAAAGCCATTGCCACAAGTCTCCACGAGATCTGCTCCAAGGTGAGGCGCGTCAGGGCAGTGCGGGCCGCCTCGCTCTTTTTTTCTTACTGCATGAAGGGACGTGGAAGGGCAGGGGAGGGGGCACATCGACCTGCAGTAAGCTCAGGGAGAAGTAGGCAGACTGTTCAGCCAGAGTCGTTGAAGTATTCTTGCTGCAGGCCAGGCATCACTCTGAGTAGCACTCCATCTGCACAAAATGAATAGAACCGTAGTCCCTCCCGCAGCCTGGAAACATACATATCTCAGGTAGGCACAACAATGACAGAGATACGTACACCCTGGAAAACAGGAGAAAGGGGTCAAGGTGGATTTTCCAGAGGCAGGGCCATCTGACCTGAGGTCAATGTGGGTAGAGAAAAAGGCTACAGGAAAGGAGGTGGCAAGAAACCATCTGGGGTTTCTGCAAATGCAGGGAGCTGTTAACACACACGGACTTCCTGAGGACACACAGTGTCCCGTAGAAGCTCCCTGTCCAGCTGGGAGGCAAGACTGCGGTCACTGTCTCATGCTAGTGAGGGTCCCGCTTCCTTAACCAGAGTCACAGAGCCTCAGAATGAGAACAAATAGTCTGGCGTCAGCAGTCCAGCCTCCGCCTCCCACAAGCATAACAGCCCCCTTGCAGACATCCCCCCACCCTCTGGCCTGCACACCCATAGACTCCCACAGATGGAGTCTCTTACTTTTCAGGGGGAGGTTCTATTACTGCGCAGCTCTGGCTGTTACAGATTTCTTCTTTACGTTGACCCAAAATCTTCCTCTTGGAACCTCCAGGTACTGACTGGAGATCTGCCATCTGTAGCAGCAGAGAAAGGTCCCCCATTCTCTTTGCTGGCCAGCTCTTTAGACACTTAAAACCTTGCTGTGTTTCGCCATGTGTTGTGTGTTTTAGAGGTGCTGGACAAGCATCTGTCATTGAGTCTTCTTGCCCCTGACTTCCTCCCTCTCCAGATCCCCCACCCCATCTCTGCAGCCACCTTTGGGTCGCATGGCTATTCTAGGCCCCTAACCATCGTTTTCTGGGCACACTCTTTTTGGATCCCCCAGATGAACAGAGTATTCCAAAAGTGAGCGGACAGCAGACCAGGGGCTGCTCTGTCCTTTGACCTCCATGGATACACTATTGTGGTGCTCGATGTTCTTGGCAACCACATCACCTCCTGATTTCTCTTCACATGGTGGCAGCCGAACCCCCAAGACACTGACACAAGTTTCCTTCAGCCAGGCCTGTTCCATGCCCCAGACTTGCTTAATTTCTTGAATTTAAATGCAGAATTTTGCCATCCCTTCTGTTGAATGTCACCTTTCTGATTCAGGCTGACATCATAACCGAGCGTCACTCCCACAATTCCTCCTTAGCTGGCAAGACCCAACCCAGGCCAGGGATTGGCCCACCCTGTTACCCGGCAGGAGGTGCAAGCCATGGTGCCTGAGGGAGGGACAGGGAGCTGTCCCCAGCCTCAGAATGAAAGAACGCCCCAGTCTGCTGCTCTGACTCACATGATGGGGACGTGCAGGATGGACACTGGTCTTGAGATCACCACGTTTATTCCAGCCCATGTTCACATTCTTGCATTGATGAGACTGGGGTGTTGCTGCCGTTTGCAGCATTGCAGCCTGCTCCCTGGATTTCGTTTCTCATTCATTCATGCAACACATAGAATGGAATGCCATTTATGTGCCAGGCACCATCAAAGGCACTGGGGAGAGAACAATGACCAAAACAGAAAAAAAAAAAAAAAAAAAGTCCTTGCCTTTATGGAGCTTTATTGTGGCATAAAGCCCCCAGAACATGGCCTGGCACAGAATAAGTGTGCAGGAAACACTTGATTTTATTCTTGTCAGCAGCCCTCTTGCTCGCTGCCCCGGACATGGATCTGGAGATAGGCAGAGTGGAGGTCTGTGGTGGAAATGACTTTCAATCCACTTGGAATGGAAAACTTAGTCTGGGAATGAAGATCCAAGTTACTTTTGAGGTCACTAAAGGGTGGGCTTCTTTCAGTCCCTAAACCCACAGCACCATATGTAACTGGTGGAGAACAGGAGTATAAAGTGCTTTACTCTTAAGTAAAGCAGGCATCGGTGTCCTTTACAGAAGAGAAGCAATTTAGAGCAGTTTGAGGATAACAGCAGAAATGGCAGGTGCATTAGTCTGTTTTCACACTGCCAATAAAGACATACCCAAGACTGGGTAATTTATAAAGAAAAAGAAGTTTTATGAACTTTCAGTTCCATGTGGCTGGTGAGGCCTCACGATCATGGTGGAAGGTGAAAGGCAAGTCTTACATGGCGGCAGGCAAGAGAGAATCAGAGCCAAGTGAAAGGGGAAACCCTTGATAAAAACCATCAGCTCTCGTGGGACTTACCACCACGAGAACAGTACGGGGGAGACTGCCCCTATGATTCAGTTATCTCCACCAGGTCCCTCCCATAACACATTGGAATTAAGGGAGCTACAATTCAAGATGAGATTTGGGTGAGGACACAGCCGAAGCATGTCATCAGGGAACATTTCTCAGCACTTATGCTGTCTGGGCCTTCCCTGTGCTTACACAGCCACTCATGATCCTCAGAACTACTGTCTGAGACAAATACTATGATCACCTCCATGTGCACTCGAGACACTGGAGGTCAGGTCACTTGCCCAAGGTCGAGGTCACACAGCTAGTAAGTGGCAGAAGTGCAGTTTGAACCCATGTACTCTGTCTTCAAAGGGTGGCATTTGGAAGCACCGGAAGAAGCCATTGCTGTGGCTGCCACTGGCCACTGTGGGCCGGCAGGGTCCATGCAAGACCAGGGAGACTCGTTTGAGTTGTTTCTAGTAGAGGCGGGAGCCTGGTGAATGGAAAAAGTCCATTCCAAGCAATCAGGGGACTGCTACTCTGAGGAATAGTTTTTCACCTATCATCCCCAGAGAAAATTAGCAGAATTCCTCCACAAAATATGTAGCCCAGAGATACAGGGTGGAATTTCAGGCAGTAGACTAAAGCTGATCTAACTTGGAAGTGAAATCAACCTAGACACTTTACGGGCTGGAATAGCTGAAGACATGGGGGCTTGAACCCACACTCCAAAGCTGTGCTTTTTCCCCCTTAGATTATGGCTGAACGGAAGAATGCCAAAGCCCTGGCCTGCAGCTCCTTACAGGAAAGGGCCAATGCGAACCTCGACGTCCCTTTGCAAGGTAAGTCAGCAGCACCTCCTGTCTTCATTATGGCCCTGTGCCCCGGTCCAGGACTGAAGGCTCTCACATGCTTCTCTGGCATTTCCAGTCTCCTTAAAGAGCACACTCAGCTCAGCACAGTTTGAACCCACACGCTGGGCCCCACAGAGGCACAGAGTTGATTTTGCATCACTAGGGTTAGGCACAAAGCCAGAATGAGTTTTGTTGTTACTGGACAAGATTAAAGAATATTGTCTTTAGTTTTTGCCTTTGTTTTCATTTTATTTTGTATTTTATGTTCTTCCTATTATAACTCATGTGCAACCTGGGGTAAGAACCCCAGCTAGTTTAAAAACACGTGGGTTGGGCTGGTCTGAAGGTAGTGAGTTACCTCAATTGATGGTTCAGCCAGTTACAGATCAACCTCCTTGTCCTCCTCTTTCTCCCCTTCTCACTACTATACTTGACTAATCTTAAAAACAGAAAACATGGGCCAGGCGTGGTGGCTCATGCCTGTAATCCCAGCACTTTGGGAGGCTGAGGCGGGTGGATTGCCCTAGCTTAGGAGTTAGAGACCAGCCTCTGCAACACGGTGAAACCCCGTCTGTACCAAAATGCAAAAACTTAGGCGGGTGTGGCGGCGTGCACCTGTAGTCCCAGCTACTCAGGAGGCTGAGGCAGGAGAATTGCTAGAACCCAGCAATTCTCAGGTGATGAAGGTTGAAGGTGAAGGTTGCAGTGAGCCGAGACCGCACCACTGCACTCCAGCCTGGACAGCAGAACAAGACTCTGTCTCTAAAAAAAAAAGAAAAAGAAAACATGGTCGTTGAGTACTGAGGGAACTCAGTTATTTTCCTATGTCTCTGGTTGTGCCCTTTGAGATTGCATTTTCTGTGGGCATCAACCACACCTAATTAAATAAGACACCAAAAGCTGCTACGTAATATACATCAAAGAGACGGTAGCAGCTTTAACACAGAGATGCCACCTCCTGCTTTCAAATGCATTCCTGTCTTGAAAGTTGAACAGGATTTTGACAGAGCCCCACTATGTGGAGTAATGCTGCTCTTGTAGAATAGTTGCTACATTTCCATCCAGAAACATAGGGCGTTATGGCACAGGGGGTGTCCTGAGCATTCTGATGATGCAGAGCTATGGCTCTTGTGTACATGTGTGTTGGAACCACTGAGAAAGATGTGTTGCTTTTGTTCCCTATAGTAGATTTTCCAACACCAAAGACTGAGCTGGTCCAGAAGTTCCACGTGCAGTACCTGGGCATGCTACCTGTAGACAAACCAGTCGGTATGTGAAACGTTTATTGTCTTTCCACTTTGCAAGTGTGCGGGAGCTCACAGGAGGCGTTCGCCCTCCCTCCAAGGAGGGTGAGGTCGGCTGTTTACTCTCGTGCCTCGTCTTGAATCAAGCTGTCACCCTGTCACCTGCCAGAGAACATAAACGGTCCTGATCAAAAGATCAGTAGAGGGACAGGCCCTGCTGCTTTGACCTGCCATCCCCAGCGTACAGGACTTTAGCAATACAGACATGGATTTCTTGTGTACCCAGAAGTCTAGAGCTGTGTGAGCCAGGGCTGTGGAAGAGCTCTGCTGCTGTGAAACGAGGCCTCCATCTCTGAGGCCGGGGCACCTGCTTCGTGTCTCGTCAGCTGGCGGGCCAGGAGAGAGGGCTGCGGAGGCTTCATGCTGTCAAGGAGTGACACAGTAGTGGCACACACAGCATTCAGCTCACTTGCCAGTGGCAGAATGTAGTTGCTGGGCTATACCAAGCCAAAAGGAGACTGGGAGATGGAGCCTTCACCAGGGTTAAAAAAGGCTGTGGAGAAATCGCAAGCCGCATACGCTGCGGGGGGGCTGTAAGATGGTGCAGCTGCTTTAGAAAACAGTCTGGCATTCTTCAGAAGGTGAAACATAGTTACCTTAGAACCAGCAGCTCAGTTCCTAGGCATAGACCCAAGAGAAATGAACAAAAACGTGTATGCAAATGTTCACAGCAGAATTATTGATGAGAGTCAAAAAGCAAAACCACCCAAATGTCCTGACAAGTCCACTGACAGTTAGATAAATAACAGGCGATACTTCCATACAGTGGAGTTTTATTTGGTGATACAAAGGAGTGAAGGACTGAAGTGTGCTATAGCATATATGGATGAAGCCTGAAAACATGCTATGAGAGAAGTCAGTCCCAAAAGACTGCGTACTGTGTGATTCCGTTCATACGAAACGTCCACAATAGGCAGATCTCTAGAGTCAGAAAGTAGGTAAGGGTTGCCTTGGGCTAGAGGCTGGGAGGGCGGGGGGAAATGGAGAATGACCCCTGCCAGGTACGGGGTTTCTCTTTGGGGTGATGAAATGTTCTCAAATTGATTACGGTAGGTCCAGCATGGTGGCTCACACCTGTAATCTCAGCACGTTGGGAAGCCAGGGCAGGTGGATTGCTTAAAGTTCAAGACCAGCCCAGGCAACATGGCAAAGCCTCATCTCTACAAAAAAAAAAAAAAAAAAAATTAAACAATTAGCTGGGCATGGTGGCATGTACCTGTACTCCCAGCTACTCCGGAGGCTGAGGTGGGAAGATCACCTGAGCCTGGGAGGTCAAGGCTGCAGCGAGCCGTGATCATACCACTGCACTCCAGCCTGGGTGACAGAGCGACACCCTGTCTCAAAAAAAAATTGATGATGGTGATGGTTGCACTCTGTGAATGTACTAAAATCCACTGGATTGTACACATTACATGAGTGAATTGCGTGTGAATGATACCTCCAGAAAGTTGTCACTCCCACCCCTATCCCCCAGAAAAACTGGGAGCAGCCGGCAAAAGGGCCCCTCTGAAGCGGGGGATCCACTGTAAAGGAGCCGAGAGATGGCGAGGGTGGGGAGAGGCTGAAGGGCCATGTTCTGCTTATATAGCCAGCGTGTCAGCACCAGGTGCCCGGAGCTTCTCCTGACTCTCCTTTCCTACTGAAAAGGCTGGTTTTTCTGTCTTTCTGTCTTTCTTTCTTTCCTTTCTTTTTTTTTTTTTGACAGAGTCTCACTCATTTGCCCAGGCTGGAGTGCAGTGGTGCGATCTCAGCTCACTGCAACCTCTGCCTCCTGGGTTCAAGCAATCATGTCCGGCTAATTTTTGTATTTTTAGTAGAGACAGGGTTTCACTGTGTTGGCTAGGCTGGTCTCGAACTCCTGACCTCGAATGATCCTGCCTCAGCCTCCCAAAGGGCTGAGATTACAGGCACGAGCCACTACGCCCAGCCAAAAGCTGGTATTTCATTCCTGTTGCGCAAACATGAGAATGAAGTGTCCTGGCTTTTATTAAAAAAGATCAGTCTGGGTGTAGCTATTATTGGTGATTTGGGCCCACATTTGAGTGTGGTAAGTGGCTTTAGGACACTTTAAATTATCCTTTTCTGTCCCCAGGAATGGACATTCTGAATAGTGCCATAGAAAATCTCATGACCTCATCCAACAAGGAGGATTGGCTGTCAGTGAACATGAATGTGGCCGATGCCACTGTGACTGTCATCGGTGAAAAGGTGAGAAGGAATCTTCGATGGCATTGGCATGTGTGGGTTACAGTGAGTATAAGATACAGTGGTTTTCTGTGGAACTTAGGAACATAGTCAAGGCTGGAGTTGTGCGTCCTTGATTAAGATGGCCTGCATTTGAAAGATTTGGCCCTTTGTCTGGGTCTAAATCTGTGCGTACCTCTATTTTCCTGTGGTCTGAGAAACTTCTTTTCTGGTGCTCCTGATTCTGTCTTCCTCATGTGCCCCGGAGACAAGTTGTTTGCTAGAGGTGACAGTGTGAGGCTAGCCGTCGCTCACTCTCAGGGCGCCCGTGTTGCCTGGGCTGTGTGATCTGGGGCTGGGAAGCAGAAGATGCTTCCATTCGGGAGAACCCTGTGACTCTCTCGGTAGCAGAAGGAGCTACTGGCTGTCTTGAGAGAGGCCACATTAGCCTCAGCCCAAATTATCCCAGTTTTGTGGTTGAAAAAATTGAAGCATAGAGAGGCTCAGTCATTTGCCCAGCGTCACACAGTTGGAAGCAATGGGATCAGGACTCAAATCCAGGCAGCCTGGCCCAGACTCGAGCCTACTTTTCTATTCTGCCTCTGTGAGCACCTGCCATGGAAAGACCACCAGTCATCAGCCTGCTCCACAGCCGCCCGGTTCACCCTGGAGAGAGGAGCAGGGTGCGCGTTGCCTGCCTCCAGCTGGCATGCTGAGCTCTCCTCCGCTCTTCAAGCAGGTCCCGCCCTTCCCCACCCCAGCGTCATCACAAGCACTGCACCCTCCATGCTCCACCCTCTGCCTACCTGACCCTTACCCAGATCTCCACCACAGCCTCCTTCCTCCTGAGAAAACTTCCCAACCTCTCACACTAGCGTACTTTGCTCATTAAACACTCCCAAGGCACCAGAGTGAATATTTAATAAGTCAAGATGTTAATGATCCAAAAGTCAACATTTTGGATGTGTTTATTAATTCAGAACTTGCATATGGTTCTTGCAAAGGATGTAGTGTTCATCCCTATAAGAAAGAATTCTGAACATTTCTTTAGCTGCCTCATATGGATCCCAGATGGACACCAGTTTGCCAGAAAGAAAAGAAAAAAACAATTTGACAACTTTTTGTTGATTTGGCAGCTTTTTGTTTTATATGGTTTTAGATGGAAATGTGATTCAATGTGTTGTTTAGTTTGGGTAAGAATCACTGGACGAAGAAAGACACCGTGAATCCCTTTTTTCTGGTGCTCTGGGGGTTTACTTGGGCAAATGGGTTTTGGGCCACCGGGTGTCCTGTATTGGGCTAGATGTAACAAGTGTAGACGGCATTGCTCCTCCCGACAGTGAACTCACAGCCACATGCAATAATGGAGAATGGGACGCACATCACAGCCCATGACAGCAGTGCAGTTCAGAGCAAACATGACCTCCGGAACAGGGTAGCCACACAGTGATGGCCTCTTCAGACCTTTGGCAAGGTTCCACTTTTGAGAAAAACACAAGTCCTTTCTGAATTGGCCTGGCTATACTTTCTGAATGCCAGTCCCTATGTGCTGCCACTCTAAGCCTGATCCTGGCACCTCCTGATTGGATGCCGCATAATGTCTCCTGCAGAATGAAGAGGAAGTCTTAGTGGAATGTCGTGTGCGATTCCTGTCCTTCATGGGTGTCGGGAAGGATGTCCACACATTTGCCTTCATCATGGACACGGGGAACCAGCGCTTTGAGTGCCACGTTTTCTGGTGCGAGCCTAATGCTGGTAACGTGTCTGAGGCCGTGCAGGCCGCCTGCATGGTGAGTAATCCCAGTACGGGCTGTTGAGCCCTCTCGCCTCTGCTCATCTCTAATATGCCATGCATTAGAGCAGAATCACTCACGGAAATGGAAAAAACCCTATCCCTAAAGTAATGCTTTACTTTATAACGCTGTCATTCCTAGGGCCAGAATCAGTTATGAGAAACAGATTACATCTCAAAAGGCCAGGACTCCTGGAAGAAGTGGGCCAGATAGAGGCTCCAACGAGCTTCACAACCACCAGCTTGACGACTGTCAATCCTTGATCCCACATCAATTTCATATGTGAAATGTTGGTCATGCATGAGTTGGTACTGTTTGGATTCAATTCAGCACTTTAAAAATCAATACATTGAATGACTTTTATTTCCAATGATTGGTTTCTGTACACTGTTCTTATACATTTTATTTATATCCATTAACTCAGTTAGGTAGTTGTTAGTTCTGTTTTATTTATGAGAAAATAGAAAAGTTAGAGAATGGGCCCCAGGGCTTGTCGGTGACAGAGCCGAGCCTGGATTCAGCCCCAAGTCTGCCAGGTGACAAAGCCAGGACTCTTTACACCACATGGATACTTGGAAACAAACAAGAACATCTCATTATTCCTCCATCATGTGTCCTTTGTGCCCCTCTTATGCCAGACACTGCAAATAAAAATGAGGGAACTGGGCTGGGTGCAGTGGCTCACGCCTGTAATCCCAGCACTTTGGGAGGCTGAGGCAGGCAGATCACTTGAGGTCAGAAGTTCGAGACCAACCTGACCAAATGTAGAAGCCCCGTCTCTACTAAAAATACAAAATTAGCCAGCATGGTGGTGCATCCCTGTAATCCCAGCTACTCAGGAGGCTGAGGCAGGAGAATCACTTGAACCTGGGAGACAGAGGCTGCAGTGAGCCGAGATCACGCCATTGTACTCCAGCCTAGGCAACAAGAGGGAAACCCATCTCAGAAAAAAATGAGGGTGCTGTATGAGTGTGGGCACCAGAGCCTGTGGGCAGGTGTGTTCTAGCAGCAGGTTGGGTGCTGGGCCCGAGTGGAAGGAGGTGCAGTCCGGATCATGGTGGGCTTAGGATGGTGTGTGGAGGCCTGATTTTCTTCAGCAGGGATCGCTAAACTGGGGATTGAATTGATTGTATTTAGATTTTATTATTTATTTATTTATTGAGATGAAGTTTTGCTCTTGTTGCCCAGGCTAAAGTGCAGTGGCACGATCTAAGCTCACTGCAACCTGCGCCTCCCGGGTTCAAGTGATTCTCCTGCCCCAGCCTCCCAAGTAGCTGGGAAGACACGCGCCCACCACCACACCCGACTAATTTTTTATATTTTTAGTAGAGACAGGGCTTCACCATGTTGGCCAGGCTGGTCTCAAACTCCTGACCTCAGGTGATCCACCCATCTCAGCCTCCCAAAGTGCTGGGATTACAGGTGTGAGCCACCGCACCCACCCATTAATTATTTACCGCACCCATTAATTATTACCGCACCCAGTAATTATTTAGATTAATAATTAATCTAAATTAATAAATTTAGATTTTAGAAGAGTATCCAGCAAAAAAAAGAAGACGACAAAGTAAAGGATAGGTTGGAGGAACAAGGCTGAGGTGGCGATCAGGCAGGAGGCCAGTTACCTTCTGCAGGTGGGAGAGGAGGAGTGTGCACGCCAGGAGAGCAGCGTTGGGAACAAACAGGAGCAGAGGCTTTGAGAGGCGCCGAGCTGCCTGGTTGGGGGAGAACTGCTGCATGTGAAGCCCTGTGCTTCATTTAATTCAGCCTCACACTTGCGGGCTGGAATCTGGGGTGTTCAGCATGACTGAGATACAATCCTTGCATTGTAGAGCTCAGGTTTAGTGGGCAAGACACAGAAACCCAAACTCTGTTACAGTGTAGAAAGTGCTGTAAATAAAAGTATGAGGATCTTCACTTTCAGCCTGTGCCACATGCCTGTAGTCCCAGCTTCTGAGGAGGCTGAGGTGGGAGCATGGCTCAAACCCAGGAGATCGAGGCTGCAGTGAGCTGTGATGGCACCACTGCAGTCCAGCCTGGGTGACAGAACGTGACCCTGTCTCAAAAAAATAAACAAGAAAAATAAGTATGAGACTGTGCTAGATTGAGAAGTAACTGGGAAGAAAAAGACGTGGAGGCCCTAAAAGCAGATAACTTACAAAGTTTGCCAGTGAGGGGGAGCTTGAAGGGCGGGTAGCATTGGAGGGTTTGGTCATGTGTTTATTTCAGGACAGGAGAGGCCTGCCCCTCCCCGCTTTTTTTTTTAAGAGATGGAGTCTTGCTGTATTCCCCAGATTGGTCTTGAACTCCTCCCTGGAACGACAGGGGAGCACCACCATGCCCAGGTTTTCTTTTGTGGAAAATGGTGGTAGATAAAGAACCGAGGAGGTTGGGTGCAGTAACTCACTCCTGTAATCCCAATACTTTGGGAGACTGAGGTGGGCGGATCACTTGAGGTCAGGAGGTTGAGACCAGACTGGCCAACATGGTGAAACCCGTCTCTACCAAAAAATACAAAAATTAGCCGGGTGTGGTGGCATGCACCTGTCGACTCAGTTACTCAGGGAGGCTGAGGTGGGCGGATTGCTTGAACCTGGGGGCAGAGGTTGCAGTGAGCTGAGGTTGCACTACTGCACCTCAGCCTGGGTGAAAAAGTGAGACCCTGTCTCAAAAAAAAAAAAAAAAAGCCACGTATAGGGACTTCACTTCTGAATTAGTTAGAGGCCTTTTACTTTGGGATAGTCCAGAAGATGCTGAGAACCAAGAATGGGTGGAGCTTAGGGAAGGGAAGGGAGTTCTCTAACCGCCCCCAACTCCCCCATACAGCATATTGTGAGGTTACGAATGAAGGGAAAGTTTGCACCTGTAATTCCAGCTACTCGGGAGGCTGAGGTGAGAGGACCCCTTGAGCCCACGAGTTCAGGTCCAGCCTGGGCAACATAGAACGGCCCTATGTCTAACAAAAATGTTAAAAGGATGAGGTGGGAGAGCAGATGGCAAAGGTGGGGCACAGAAAAGAGCCACTTGACCTTTATCATTTGAAACAGAGCAAGAAGGAGGGAGAAGGGAAGGCTGGCGTTAGACGCTTGTTATCTGGTGTCACACTTACACCATCCTCTGTGAGAGTGGCTAACTTCCCCCAAGAACTGTGGGGCCAGGATTCTAACTCAGACACCCTGAATATGCAGGAGCAGGGCTGGGGTTCAGGGGAGCAGGGACAGTAGAGGAGTCAGGTGAACCCGCTGACCAGGTGCAAGGAGTTGATGAGATAAAGGAGATCTGTGAAGAAAATAGAAAATGGGAGATTTCAGCCCAGTGAAAATGGATGACGACTATTTTGGTATTTTATGAAGTTGCAACAGATCATAGCAGATGGTTTTAGTCATAAAATGAATGGCTTTCAGACTTAATTATACGTTTTAAGTGATAACGACAATGAGCTTTATCTCTTGGCTACAGCTGGTTTTCTGATTCTCAGATTCATTTTCCCTCTTGGAAACAACTTTTACTCATTTGCTTCCTATTTTAATTGTATCACTGCAACGAGTGGACCCAGCTCAGCCAATCTAGTGTAAGGCATACTAGTAAAATCAAACCGTTCTTCCCTCCCGCCCGCTCTGAATCCAGTGTTTCTGGCTCAGGGGCTTTCTTCTTGGTTCAAATCTGCATGATTCTCCATGTGAAAGATCCATATGTGAATTTATACCATGTGAATATCTACTGACACTAACATTCTTTTGAATCTACTTAATTTTTAGGCATATTTTACAGCTGTGTGGTATAGGCCCAACAGAAGACATTTTGGCAAAATTTAGAATAGAACAGAGAGGGATCCTTTATGAAATCCAACACTTAGGTGCGGCTTTGATTCACGCTGCATGTGTGTGACTACGGTTTGAAATTCCAAGTCCAGAGTCCCAGGTTGCCATGTATAAATCCGTGCTGTAGATGTGTGTGGTTTGAGTTGTGATGTGGGCCTAGTAAGATATCTTACACAGAGGAGACATGTAATCAATCATCATTTTTCATATGATTAATTTGAAAGGGGTTGTTTTGTGGCCTAAAAGGTATGATAGAACACTGCACCATATCCTTCCCCCAGAGTCTTGCTTCTTACAGGGACATCAGCCTGTTCCATTACTAAAGAGCTTGTTAATATTTAAGTTGATTTTTTTTAAAAAAGCCATGGAATGACAGTCCTGCCTTGGTATATACATAGGGGATTGGTTCTAGGACCTCTGAGTATACCAGAATCCTGCATATTCAGGTCCTGCAGAACCCACGCAGAGGGAAAGTCTGCCCTGTGAATAATTGGGTTTTGCAAACCAGGAATACTATTTTCAATCTGTGTTTGGTTGAAAAAAATCCTCATATAAGTGGACCTGCACAGTTCAAACTCTGTTGTTCAAAGATCAGCTGTATTGTATTTTCATTATTTGTTTATTTTGAGACAGGGTTCTCTCCGTCGCCCAGGCTAGAGAGAAGTGGCCACACTCACAGCTCACTGCAGCTTTGACCTCCCAGGCTGAAGCAGTCCTCCCACCTCAGCCTCCCAAGTAGCTGGAACCACAGGCGTGTGCCACCACACCTGGCTAATTTTTGTATTTTCTGTAGAGACAGGGTTTCACCATGTCCCCCGGGCTGGTCTCAAACTCCTGGGCCCAAGTGATCCGCCTCCCTTGGCCTCCCCAAGTGCTGGGATTACAGGAGTGAAACACCATGACTGGCCAGGTCAACTGTATTTTTAAATGTTTGGATGACCAAAAAAAATTTTTTTGATAACTTTTAACTTTTTATCTAATCTTAAAGAATTACTTACCTTCCCATTATGCAAAACCAGGTGGACTACATTGTTATATTTCTGAAGAACAGGAATTATCCCTTGTGCCAGTGCTAATGGATTTTTAAAAATTAATCCATAAAAATTTAGACTTGTATGTAAAATGTATCCCGAAATCTTAATACCTCATCTTTTTAATTAAAACAGGAAATAGGGAAGGAAACAAATGTTTTTGAATGCCCTCTGTGTTGGTAGACCTATTTCAGGCGTTCCTCAAGCACTACCAGCATTCCTCATTTAATCATAACACCCTCTCTAAACAGTGCCTTCTTCAGCCATTTTACAGTTGAAGAAACTGAGGCTCAGAGAGATTTAACAATTTGCCTGGGGTTCACAAGTGATAGACCTTAGATTCAAACCATGTCCTTTCTACTGTGCTGTCAGTGCGCCATGAGTACCCACCTAGATCTGCATGTCTCTGATGAAAAGTGTAACACACTCTCTCCCAATGCTTTCTGGTTTCATTAGCTCATTGACTGTGAGGTGTATTCGCTGCGGACTGTCAATATAGAGGACACGTGGAGGGTGGAAATGGATGGAAGGAAAGGGTGGCAAAAGCCAAAACCCCTTTGTTGAGCCTAATATTTTAGAAGAATTTAAAGCACTCACATATAGAAAAAAATAACTCTTGGATTTATGTTTAGGAACTAGGTCATTAACCTTTGGGAGTCAATGTATGGGACTTAAAGTCATATTAAAGAAGAAGAAATAATATGTCATTAATTACCTTAAAACACGTTTTGTTTTATTTCAGTTACGATATCAGAAGTGCTTGGTAGCCAGGCCGCCTTCTCAGAAAGTTCGACCACCTCCACCGCCAGCAGACTCAGTGACCAGAAGAGTCACAACCAATGTAAAACGAGGGGTCTTATCCCTCATTGACACTTTGAAACAGAAACGCCCTGTCACCGAAACGCCATAGCTGCACATGGGAAAAGACTCGGCTATTTACCTGAAAATTGACTAGCTACACTAAAGAAAATGAACTCTGCCATCTGACCTTCCATCCAGTTGCTGATGCTTTGTCTTCAGAGAATTTACCCTTAACCAAGCAGTGTTAGACAAGCATGTTCTCTCGTCTTGCCACCATCATGTGATATGAAAAGAAGCATGAATAATTTTTTTTGCTGTAAGTTACATCATGCGCAGTGGAAGGTCTTTTTCTTATTGTAAATATTGTGAACATTACTTAACTTCACACATACAGAGAGAAGAATGTGGCCACACCCCTCCTAGTGAACTAATGCTGCGTCCTTGGAGTGAATGATGCGTGAGTTAGTTTCACTGTCTTCTTGGCTGGATCTGTCACAAGCAACATTTAAGTCCTACTGCACTTTGCCCTGTTATCCACATTGGAGTAGGCACTGCATAGCAGATACCATTGAATTGCTGTAAAAATAGGATGGCGAGTTTGTGTTTTAATTTTTCATAAAATTGAACCTGTTGGTTGACAAAATTGGCTGTTGGCATCAGTATAGAAACCAACTGGCAGCTTTCCTTGACAAGCTCTTTGACACATGGATACCATTTCATGTCTACAGCTGTTTGTGGGATGTTGGAAAAAGTGAAACTTCAAAATTGATGAAAAACTAAATTTGAGGAATTAAAATCGAACAAAACATAGCTTTTCTTTTCAGATGGTTTTCAAACTGATTATTTTTAAAAGAGATTAATAAAATCATAATGCATTTTGGGTGGGACATATTTCAAACTTCTGCCTTATATTGTACGGTGCAGCTAGAGAATTATAGTTCACTATGGCCATTCTCTACATAAACATTAAGATGAAATACTCCTCATCAGCCTTTCATCCTTAGTTTGAGAACTAGCTGATATGCAATTTGAAGTTGAGGAAATATCATTGATATTTCCATCATGCACGATTATTTTCGATTTCTACCATGTTATTTTTGCTAGTCCATGTGCTAGAGGTAAAGGTTCTGCTGGAATTCTGCATCCAGCTCAGTCCCCCTCTGATGCTTTTTGCCCAGAAAGCTGTCTGTCCATCATTTATTGTCCATGGCAACAAATTACATTAGGTTGAACCTTTCCTTGAATTTATGTATTTAATATTAGAATTTGTTGGACTCAACTAGATACATTTTTAAATTTATATTTTTTCCATTTTTACTTTGAAGATTTGAAATTTTCATATCTGAGCAAAGTCTACATAGAAATAATGGACTATTTAACAAGTTTCCCAAAAATAGCATTTTCCTGCTCCTTTTTATGTAGATGAGAAACTTAGCTGTAAAGACATACAGATTTAGACTCTTGTTGACATTGTCGTTTTAAAAGGAAGTTGCTAAGGCGATCAATCTCAATATTAGTCTTGTTTACTTTTTAATGTTAAAATTAACATTTACAACATCCAATTATAAAAGTAATGCTTTATGTTTATGCACTGCTATGTACTTGTCTAAATGATTTCCACATTCTTATCACATTTGAGCCTTACAAGGTAGAGAAGGTACTAATACACTTTAGAAGTAAAAATATTAAGTACCAGGAGGCTAAACCCACTGGCCTAAGATCTCACCAAAGTTCATGAGATAACCAGGACTAGGACCCACGGCTCCCGACGCCCATACTTGCTGTGTTATGCTGCCTCCATATCTGTCAGGAAGAGCCTTTCCAGAACGACTCGGCATATACTAAGAAGAGCAGGTATGGAAAGATCTATTGTCAGGCAATCTTAGAATTCCCTATATGAGTGGGAGAAAGATGTCCAAATTCCTTACGCAGTGGTATTAATGATGATGCCATTGCCTTCTCTAAGTCCAGGACTGTTTTCCTACAGTGTGCCTCAAACGTGTGGTAGAGGACAGGATTCTACATTCACAGCCTGTTCCATCTACGAGCTTTTCCAGATGCTACTTGTGGTAGAGACATTCCTAACTCATGGTACTTAGCCACCAGAGATCATGATGGAATGAGTGGGTGGCTTTTCTACCAGCCATTCCTTCAGAATTCATGAGGGGTGGGGGGCAGGGGGACTGGAATTGTCTTAGCACCCTAATGTTATGACAAAACTATGCTACTTTAGAAATGCAATCTACTTTTCACCAACACTACTGATCTGAAGTAACCAATGACATCATAAGAAATCACTGCATTAAGAAAATTCTTGCCGTGCCCTTTGAAAAGCTGTTCAGAAATCATTTACAGTGATCTTTCATCATGGTCTCTGTAGTGAAACGTTTTAGTGTGATAAATTTCAAAATTCTAAACAAATTACCCACTTTTATATTGGAAATCTCTACCAGAACCCCCTCTTCATCTTTTAAGGCATACATTTGCTTGTTTTCAAGATCAAGAATTCTGAGCTAGCTTTAAGTAGCAAACTGATTTATATATGCAATTATAGGATGCATTAAGATGAATGATAGCCTTTACATAACATATTGAAAACTTTACTGCAGATGTTTTGTTTTGAAAATGGCATTGTATGGTAAATGCAAATTAATTTTGTAAAATTATGTTAAACAGTATGTTCAGACACTTTCTGCCATGGCCAAAAAGTATGTATGAAAGTATGTGTGTATTTGTCTGTGAAAGGATGCCAATGTTTTACCTGATATCTTAGTGACACTTCAGTTATCTATCTATGCATTCTTTAGATCTGTGATTCGGTAAACAGGCAGCCATGTTCACGATGCCTTGTATGTCTTACCATATTTTTAATTAACCTGTTAAATACAGCTTAAAATATTTTTATTTTATTTATTCTATTTTTACTGAAATATACTGCATTATTGTGTTAATGTATTATCTTTCCTGGATATTATCTCCTAGTATATCCAGATCTAAGTAATCTCAGTGAACTATACATTGCCTAAAAAGTGGTTTTGTAATGATTTATAGTCACATTTCTATTGGGATATGTAGAAGAAAAGGCAAAATGCTTAAAAAGTTCCTTTTATTTTTTAAAAGCAGCTAGATAGACACAGACTTGCCACCTCATACATCTGCTCCTTCGCAGTGTCAAGGGGAATGACTAGCCAACACGCCTATGGCTAAAAACTTTCCTTTGCAGACTAAAGCACTGCTTGGTGCTTCGTTTTTCTACCCTTCACAACATGTGTGATTTCACCTAAGAGATATATACATGTCCACGTGCCCTTTGTTTCCACCTGGATATAAGATCACTCATAGCTAATTAGGACCATTGTTTTTTGTTCGTCTGTCTTGTTGCATGAAGGGACACTAGACCCATTTCCATTAAAATAAGTTCTTGGTGATAAACTGTGGCACTGCTACTTCTTTTTAAATCCACTTTATGATTTCAAGATGGACACTTGTAAGATGACTTCACACAAGGCCATTGCCTGGAAGCCCCAGAACTTTCATGGCCCGTTCATGTCCCAGGCATTGCAACACAAACTCAAGATTTCGCCACAACATGACAAGCACTTTCCTAACTGATATTAGCACAATTTAACTAACAAGCCCCTTCGCTCTCTAGTTGGCCAGGTTTAACCTAATACACATCTAACGTGTGCCACATGGCCAGTAGAAAGTTTAATTTCAGCTTCAGGGCAAAGATACCCACTCACACCGTGTCAGTCGTGAGCAGTAGTCCCTGGCCTCCGGAGCAGCTTGCTTCCCCTGAAAACGCTTTGTTTTCCTTTACGCCCCCTTTCCTGTTGACCACTTTTACACATTTAAATGTAATTTGTTGTGAGAATAAATTTAGCTGCATAAAACGTTTGGCTCATTTATCTGGCATCTTAGTCACATATACAAGGAATAGAAATAGAAATTTAGTGTCTCTAGTTATTTTTAAATTATTCTTACCTCACACTTCTTAGAAATCACTTTAGTAAGGGCGGGCATGGTGGCTCACGCCTGTAATCCCAGCACTTTGGGAGGCCGAGGCGGGTGGATCACGAGGTCAGGAGATCGAGACCATGCTGGCTAACACGGTGAAACCCCGTCTCTACTAAAAATACAAAAAAATTAGCTGGGCGTGGTGGCGGGCGCCTGTAGTCCCAGCTACTTGGGAGGCTGAGGCAGGAGAATGGCGTGAACCCGGGAGGCGGAGCTTGCAGTGGGCAGAGATCCGGCCACTGCACTCCAGCCTGGGCGACAGAGCGAGACTCCGTCTCAAAAAAAAAAAAAAAAAAGAAAAGAAAAGAAATCACTTTAGTAACGGAGCATTTTGCTTTGATTAGTTACTACATATTTCTGCCTGGTAAGAACTAGGAAGTAACTTTAAATTTTGAGGAATTACCCCATGCTTATTTGGTGATCAGGAAGGCCAGCTGGCCTTCTGGACACAGAAGCCTATTTAGTCACCAACTTGAGTCTTTTGTAAGCGGTCTTTCTAGGATTGTGATATTTCAGCACAAAGTTTATCACTTCCTTTAAGAACCTGACTTCAAAGAATAAAGAATAGAAGTGTACACACACTGGCCAGGCACAGTGGCTCACGCCTGTAATCCCAACACTTTGAGAGGCCAAGGTGGGTGGATCACAAGGCCAGGAGATCAAGACCATCCTGACTAACACAGTAAAACCCCGTCTCTACTGAAAAATACAAAAAAATTAGCCAGGCGAGGTGGCGGGTGCCTGTAGTCCCAGCTACTCGGGAGGCTGAGGCAGGAGAATGGCCTGAACCCAGGAGGCGGAGCTTACAGTGAGCCGAGATGGTGCCATTGCACTCCAGCCTGGGCAACAGAGTGAGACTCCGTCTCAAAAAAAAAAAAAAGAAATGTACACACACTAACTCCAAAATGAAAGGTAACTAGAAAAATCAGTTGAATCTGATTTAGCTTAACTGTTAGGCACAGGAAGGCAGATAAATAGAATTTAAAGTATGTCCCCGCTTTTTGTTCATCTTGCGCTTCCCCAGTGGTTTCTCTCTAGGCAGTAAAAAAGAATAAAATTTCATTACAGTTTCAAGCATTGTATGGTGGTAAATAATTTCAGATTAAAAATATAAATTTGCTATTGGAGTATCTGAATACCAGTAATTTCATTATTTATAATTTTGCAGCACTTTAAAGTCTAAGAATGTAAAATGCCAAGTGAAATGTGTCAGTGTAATCAATATTCTCCTTCATTAGAATTCTCTCATATTGCTTTTTTTTTTTTCCCAGACAGAGTCTCACTCTGTCGCCCAGGCTGGAGTGCAGTGGCGCAATTTCGGCTCACCGCAACCTCCACCTCCCGAGTTCAAGCAATTCTCATGCCTCAGTCTCCCAAGTAGCTGGGACTACAGGTGTGCACCATCACGCCCGGCCAATTTGTATATTTTTAGTAGAGACAAGGTTTCATCACGTTGGCCAGGCTGGTCTCGAACTCCTGACCTCAGGTGATCTGCTCACCCCAGCCTCCCAAAGTACGCGATCCATCATGTCCGGCCTCATACTGCTTTTATCCAAAGTACCTTTCCCTTTTCACTCCACCAAAGCATTTAAATAATTGATCCTGTCCTTCATAGAAGGTTGTCAAAGAAGAAAACTGCAGTGTAATTAATGAATGGTTTAATTCAGAATCTTCATATACTTCTAAAGAGAAAAATAATTTAGTGCCAAATTGCATGTTAGGAGATACTCAATGTAAGTGGCAACAAATTGTGACTTCAATCACGTGCTACTGTAGAGATGAGAAAATTATCCTAAACTATTCCATAACAATGAGCCCTAACATCACAGAAAATACACTTGAAAATAAAAACCTCAGACCTGTTACTTCTGGACGATGGAATACTTTTCAGTCTGGTATCGGGGAGGGCCAGGAAAGGATAAGGGATTCTTGTGATATATAATGGGATTCTTTGCTGAATAATTTTAAATTAAGCTGCACTGCCTTCCTTGAGGCATGGACTACTCTAACCCAGATAGAAATCTGGATGGGTAAGAGGATGAGCCACATGCTATAATTTCAGGGCAAGAAGATATTGTTTCATTTTCAAAATCAGCAAAATAAGCTGAGCATTTTATGTCTTTCTGTACTTTTCAAGAGTGATAATTAACATGGGAAGAATTCTTTGGGAATTTAAAATATAAGCCTGGTTCAAGTATAAAAAGTCTTGTTTTCTTTCTTCACTGACACTTTTTTTTTTTTTTTTAAGGCAAGGTCTCACTGTTGCCCAGACTGGCGTGCACTGGGGCAATCTTGGCTCACTGCAACCTGCGCCTCTTGGGCTCAAGCAATCCTCCTACCTCAGCCTCCTAAGTAGCTGGGACTACAGGCATGTCCCACCACATCCAGCTAATTTTTGTATTTTTTGTAGAGATGGGGTTTGGGGGATTCACCACATTGCCCAGGCTGGTCTGGAACTCGGGGGCTCAAGTAGTCTGCCCACCTCAGCCTCCCAAACTGCTGAGATTACAGATGTGAGCCACTGCACCCAGCCCACTGACAAGTTTTACTGATAAATGTAAATCTAAGCTAAAAGAAAATTTATTACCGCTATAATAAAATTTGCCATTCTCTTTTAATCCTCACTTCAAATAAGAAAGTAAAAATAGAATATCAGAGCTGAAATAGACCTAAATATTCATCTTGAAGAGGGTAATATTCTAAAAATCATGCCACCTGAATTGAGCATTTTAGGAATTTACATAACATTTCTATACAACTGAATTACAAAAATAAAACTTTAAATTCAAACTTTATGACTATGTCTATGAATGTTTTTAAACAATAAGATATGTAGTTGTATCTTATTCTATTTAATGACAATTTGTTGCCATGATGAAAAATCAATAGACCCAGAAATGATAACCATACCAATTCTTGGTAGGCAATTGATAATACATTCAAGATGAATCGACATTTCATATAATTAAGAGTGCTACAATATATTTAATTGTGCATCAGAAATGATTTACCAAAGTTTGATTCCTGCGTGTTGTTTGAAATGACTTGTAGATTTTGTTGTATCACCTGATCTTTGAAGAGAATCAGAAATGTATGGGTTACTTCAACAGTAGGTATCACTTGCATTCAACAGTTTTGCCTCTTCAGAATTATTAATATTTAGGTGGAAATTTGCTCACAGTCTTTTTTTATAAGAGTGCTTGACATATAGGAAGGGAGAGATGATTGTGTCCAGTCTATTCACGATCCTGGAAGCTCCCCCAGTGAGAGACACCTCACGTAAAAGCTTCTCTGAGCTACACACACCTGGCACTTGGGAACTTCCTGCGCTTCCTACTTAAACTCAACTTCAGTCACGTTACAAAAACTCATGTCACTCCCTGTTCAAAGAACAGCTTGATATTTAAGAAAAAAATCACCCTTGATCGTGGTTGAGAAAGTCACGACTCCAACTGCGTGGATGCTGAAGAGCAGTCAGCGGGCGGGAGAGGCCGGGATCGCTTGCCCGTTCGGCTTTCTAATGAGCTGCCTGCTGAAAGGAGGCAGTGTTTCCTTCCCTGCAGGAGAAACTGGGCAGCTTTAAGTCCAGCCTGAAAGTTCACAGGAGTGAGATCAGTTCTGACAGCTGACACTGAGTCTCTAACTGGATCCTCTCAGAGCAGCACTGATCGGTTGAAGTCTCTGAATTCTGCTTTGCTGACTCCTACATTATTGTTTCTCACTTGTCTGAATTCTCTGAAACTAATATCACACTTAGAAGATCCCTAAGTGACCAAAAGAATGAATACCTTGTGTCGAGATGTGGAACCTTCAGAGAAATACTAGACTTTGAAAAAAAAAATCAACCGCTCTTTGGCCCCTATAAAAAAAAAAGACAATCAAAGCCATCGCCGAGGAGGCCTGAGTAGGGAGGAACGTGTGTCATCTTTAGGCTTTTCCCCTTTTCTGGATAGTGAAGGTGTGGGAAGGCAGGTGGGCACAAGTGGCTTGGGGGCAACCCAATGACAGTACAAATGTTGAGTTGGCATCCGAGATCTGATCCCTTGGGGACTTGAAAATGGCATAAAGACTGGAGGCAGAACAATCTCGATGGGTTTCAGAGCAACCATTCTGTCTTCTGGCCGAGGTCTTATGAAGTGTGTCTGCCGTTCACGCGGTCTGGAGGGACAAGTGTTCTTCATAAATGTAGGCACTGCAGGATGAGGGGCCAGCTTGTGTTTTCTGGTCTGCGAGGAAGCCCCCACTTGAGCAGTATTTTTCTGGGGAAGAGATGGTTTTGTTACAGTCTCTGATAGATTAGCACTGGCTTTAGTTTCTCGATTCAGGAACTCAGCAATCTTCATTTGGATGCCATTATCAGTAGTGGCAGCTTTTGTCAATGATGTTTTTGATTTTTTCTTCTTCTTCTCCCGTTTTGATGATTTACCCAACTCAATCCCATCCAGCAGACCCTTGGCTGCAGCTCGGGCCAAAACATCTTTCACAGACACTGTCTCAGAAGGGTCCCGCTGCAATTAAAGAAGCACTTACTAAATGTGGGACTTAGCTATTATTGTGTCTCTTGCAAATATTTATCAATGTATCAGTAAAAATAAAAAGACTCTCTTTATTATACTAAAAGAAATAAATAGTTTTTAGGCCTTAGTCCCCAGTCTCATAAGCCTCAGCAAATGCCAAAAACAAAAACAAAAATGTAAACTTCCCCATTTATGAATCTGATACCTGATAGAAAAAAAGAATCACAGGGGGTTGTGTTTTTTTTGTTTGTTTTTTTGTTTTGTTTTGTTTTGTTTTGAGATGGAGTCTTGCTTTGTTGCCCAGCTCACTGCAACCTCCCAGATCTCAGCTCACTGCAACCTCCACCTCCAAGTTCAAGCAGTCCTCCTGCCTCAGCCTCCTGAGTAGCTGAGATTATAGGCATGCACCACCACGCCCAGCTAATTTTTGTATTTTTAGTAGGAGTTTCACCATGCTGGCCAGGCTGGTCTCGAACTCCTGACCTCAGGTAATCCACCCACCTCAGCCTCCCAAAGTGCTGGGATTACAGGCATGAGCCCCCACACCTGCCTGCTTATTTCTTACATATGAGGGAAGATGCACTAGATGTTGACAAAATGCTTGGGGAGGTGGGGGAGGCAGCCAGGCAGAAGAGGAACACTCTGGGGAAGTATAAAGAACAGGGCTGGCGGGTGCGGTGGCTCACACCTGTAATCCCGGCACTCTGGGAGGCCGAGGTGGGTGGATCACGAGTTCAGTCAGAAGTTAAAGATCAGCCTGGCCAACATGGTGAAACCCCATCTCTACTAAAAATACAAAAATTAGCCAAGCGTGGTGGAGGGCGCCTGTAATCCCAGCTACTTGGTTGAGGCTGAGTCAGAGAATCGCTCGAATCCAGGAGACAGAGGTTGCAGTGAGCCGAGATCACGCCACTGCACTCCAGCCTGGGCTACAGAGCAAGACTCCGTCTCAAAAAAAAAAAAAAGAACAGGGCTTACTTGCCACACAGCGGTCATTCTTGCTGCTGCCCTTTAGCTGTTTATGAAATGCAAACACATCTTTACAGAATGTGCACAGTTTCTGGCTTACTCTTATGAGGCTTTGTAGTTTATTAATTCCAAAGTATGACATGGATTAGGATTTTCTTTTTCCTTACCTCCCTTGTTAAAATAGAAAGAAAACAACCATTGGTAATTTCAGATGGTTCCATTCTAAAAAATTTATCAGTAGACAATTGAATTTCCTTTAAGGAGCACAGTGGAAGAACAGGAGGACTAAGCCTGCAGCAGACGGGAACAAGCATTCAGCAGTTAGAATAGCTTCTTTGCCAAGAGAGGAAGAAAGTAAATTGCAGCTACATTTTTTTCTAGTATACTTTAATAATCATTTAAACAGAAATTCCAATCAAGAACACAATTCTGAAGCAGCCTTTCCCTAAATACTATTATAAGTTAAAAACTCTAATATTTTATATTAGTTCATAATTTATTATAAATCCCAGATTCTCCATCTTTAACCAACTATGCCAAGAATAACAAATTTTTAACAAACTAAAAACTGACCTTCCCAAAGTCATTAATATGTTAGTAAGAGGTTTCCATTATCAAAGCAGGTAAACATGTACATTAATCACAAAGTTATCCAAAATTGCCTATATTTCTACCATTTTCAAAATACAAAGGAGAAAACATTTTCTTTTGGTTATGTTTTGCACAATTACAATATAAAAATATAGCCTATCACTTTAATTACATTCTTCTTCCCACTTTTTGAGGATTAATAGATGAGTTATATAGTGTTCAAGAAAGTATATAACAAAGACTGTGTAAGAAAAATCTCAAATCATGAATAGATTTAAAATGAAATTTTTGGTTTTTATGTTTAATATTGAATTTATCATTTCTTAGTAAGTGGTTCATTCATGAATAATAAATGATTCTATTTCCAGGCTTATATCATTAAAATATATTTAGTAATAAGTCAAAGCAATTAAACACTATTCTATATGAATTAAACTATCAGGAAATCTTTTATTAATCATTGTGTCCTGGCCGGGTGCCGTGGCTCATGCCCGTAATCCCAGCACTTTGGGAGACTGAGGCAGGCAAATCACTTGAGGCCAGGAATTCGAAACCAGCCTGGCCAACATGGTGAAACCCCGTCTCTACTAAAAATGCACAAATTCGGCCAGGTGTGGTGGGTCACACCTGTAATCCCAGCACTTTGGGATGCTGAGGCAGGTGGATGGGTCACCTGAGGTCAGGAGTTCGAGACAAGCCTGGCCAACATGGTGAAACCCTGTCTCTGCTAAAAATGCAAAAATTAGCCGGGTGTGGTGGCAGACGCCTGTAATCCCAGCTACTCAGGAGGCTGAGACAAGAGAATTGCTTGAACCTGGGAGGTTCAAGCCACGATTGCACCATTGCACTCCGGCCTGGGCGACAAGAGCGAAATTCTGGCTCAAAAACACAAAAATTAGCCAGGCGTGGTGGCAGGAGCCTTTAATCTCAGCTACTTGGGAGTCTGAGGCAGGAGAATCATTTGAACCCAGGAGGTGGTGGTTGCAGTTAGCTGAGATCACACCACTGTACTCCAGCCTGGGTGACAGAGAAAGACTCCATCTCAAAATAATAATAATAATAATAGTGTCCATGTGACACAGCTACAAGCCAAAGAAGACCAAGGACAGCCAGCAACCACCACAAGCTGGGAGAGCGCAGGGGACAGGCCTCTCCAGCACAGGCCCCAGGAGGAATCCACCCGGCTAGCACCTTGCCAATGCCTTGGTTTAGGACTCCCAGCCTCCAGAACTATGAGAGAATAAATGCTTGTTGTTATAAGCCACCAAGTTTGGAGGATTTCTTTCAGCAGCCCAGGAAACTAACACACATGACAAACGGGATTTTGCAGATGTAGGACAGGTCCCACGTTAGTTACCCTGAAGATAGGGATATTATCTGGGTGGATCTGACCTAATCACATGACCTTTGAAATCAGGGTCTAGAGGTCAGACATGGAAGAAGTCAGAGATTCAAAACACAAGATGCTATGACGGCTACTGCAGGTGCACAGATGGGGGAGCCTTTGGACAAGGAATGAAAGTGGCCTCTAGGAGTGGAGAGCAGTCAAGTGACAGCAGCAAGGAGACGAGGACCTCAGTCCTGCAAACACAAGCATGGATGTGGAAGTACACTGTTCCCAGAGCCTCCAGAGAATTCAGCCTAGCTCATATCCTGAGCAGAAAACCTGGCTGTGCCATACCAGACATATCTGACTTATGTGAGCTAATTAATAGATGTTTTTAGCCACTAAGTTTGAGGTAATTTCTTAAATAGAAAACGAACACACAGTGGTTCACACTAGGCGAGGAAGCAATGCCAGGCTGCAGATGGCAAGCAGTGGAAGAAGGAACAAGAGGATGGAGAAGTGAGCTCGCTACCATGGATAATACTATTAAGGCTGGAAAACCAGCCAGAAGGCTATATTGAGAGGAGGATCCCAAAAGTACACCCACTATCAAGCAACAAGGAATGGCCTGGTGAGAGGGGCACCACAGCACTGAGAGGTTTGGTAGTGGCTTTCCTCTGCAAGCCAGGGCTGACAGTAGGGGATGCAGTGACATAACTGGCTCACTGACAACAATGAAAATAATAGGATCCTGAAACAATAGAGACCAGGTGAGCAAATTAACCATCAGAAGCCAGGCATATGCAGATACTGATGATCATAATGAGTACTAAGACCAGAGAAGCATGTACTCTGGTGCGTGCACACTAAGACCTCTCATGCACTGCTCACATTCCTGCCCTCCACTCTTACTAGGTAACAGAAAATCAAAACACAGAACACAACCTAGACCCCAGGCTCAAAGACTGTTCACTATTAGAAAAGACTAATTCACCACCATGTTAAAATGTCAGATGAGAAATAACATCTGATCATATCATTAAATGCTGCAAAGGCTTTTCATAAAACTAGGCATCCATTAGTGATTTCTTTTTTTCTTTTTTTGAGACGGAGTCTCACTCTGTCGCCCAGGCTGGAGTGCAATGGCATGATCTCGGCTTACTGCAACCTCCACCTCCCGGGTTCAAGCGATTCTCCTGCCTCAGCCTCCCCAGTAGCTGGGATTACAGGCGCCTGACACCACGCCCAGATAATTTTTGTATTTTCAGTAGAGACGGGGTTTCACCATGTTGGCCAGGTTGGTCTTGAACTCCTGACCTCAGGTGATCCGCCCACCTCGGCCTCCCAAAGTGCTGGGATTACAGGCATGAGCCACAGCACCCGGCCCCATTAGTGATTTTGAAAACCTGTTATTGTGCTATTGGCTTAAGTATAGACATATAAATCAATGGATAGAATGAGAATAGAATGAGAGTCCAGAAATAAGCCCACACATCTATGATTAGTGAGTTTTCTATTTTCTTTCTTTTTGTATTAGACCGGCTCTTGCTCTGTCTCCCAGTCACAGCCTTGACTTCCTGAGTAGCTGGGACTACAGGTAGGCACCACCACACCTGGCTGATTTTTTGTGGAGATGGGGTCTCTCTATGTTGCCCAGGCTGGGATTAACTGATTTTCAACAAGGGTGCCAAGACCATTCAATAGGAGAGAATAGTCTTTTCCACAAATGTTGCTGGGAGAACTGGATGGCCACATGCAAAGAAGGAATTTGGACTCCTAACTCATATCATATACAAAAATTAGTTAGTGGCGATTGTTGTACAACTTCATGAATGTATTAATATTTTAAGGCACTGAACTGTACACTCTAAAATGGTGAATTGCATAGTATGTGAATTACATCTCAAAAAGCTTATTAAAATAGGAATAGTTACCTATACTTAATGTATATCTATAACATAATATAAACACACACATCCATGTAGTTGGTATTCAGCTGGTACTTGCTGGTGTGGCTGTATCAGCAGTAAAAATACCAAAATTTCTGGGCTTATTCCTATTTGCTGCCCCAGCTCTCCAAGTGCCCCTCTAGACCATCACATAATAAAAAGGGACAAAGAGGTTACACCTAGCTCACCAAGGGACCTCCAAAACCCTACTTCATCCCTTTAATGGGATATTTTAGGACTTAGAAGTGGCAAGATATAGGAAGGAAATTGTTAACCACTTAATTATGCATCTTTGGATTGTGGGTGGAGTTTCCGTAACAAAAAAATAATAAAATTTGAGAAGAAACCCACTTAAAACTATAGTAGTTATAGCACTGTCATATTAGTATAGAAATAGCCAAAGGTCAGTGGAATAGAATTACAGGTCCACACAGAAGTATACATGGGCTTAAAGCATATTTTTAAAAGATGGCATTTTAAATCAATGGGGAACGGGGGCCAAGGAAATATTATTTGGGGAAAAAGTAAACCTTGATCCATACTTGAGTCTTTTACCAAAATAAAGAGCAGAAAACTCAATTATTTAAATATAAAAAAGATGAAATTATAAAAGTAATATAAGAAAACTGATAAAAGCATTCATAAGCTAGGAATCCACATAACACAAAATGTAGAAACCATAAGGTAAACATTGATACAAATGTCTACACAGAAATTGCTGTAAAGCAACTACTTTTTCTTTTCTTTTTTTTAAATTTGATTTATTTATTTATTTATTTTTGAGACAGAGTCTCACTATGGCATCCAGGCTGGAGTGCAATGATGTGATCTCGGCTCACCACAGCCTTGACCTCTTGAGTTCAAGCAATCTTCCCACCTCAGCCTCCCTAATAACTGGGACTACAGGATTGCACCACCACACCTGGCTAATTTTTGTATTTTTTTTTTTTTTTGTAGAGATGGGGTTTCACCACATTGCCCAGGCTGGTCTCGAAAACCTGAGCTCAAATGACCACCCACCTCAGCCTCCCAAAGTGCTGGTATTACAGGCGTGAGCCACCATGCTCAACCTATAAAGCAATTTTTTAATTCGTTTTTATTTAAAAATAAAAAGATAATCCGAAAAATATCTGTAATTCATATGAAAACAGCAACTCTTCCTAATATATAATAAGACATGTGAAAAGAAGAAAAAGAATAATCCAGTTGAAAACAGTGGGAAAGTACATGAACATGCAATTTATAAATAAACAGTAACAACTATAACAATTTAAAATTATTGAACATTTATTATATGCCAGATACTGCTCATGTGTTAATTTAATATATTCAATCTCCACAAGGATCTAATGATGTAGATAATATCATTAACTATATTTCACAGCCACCTTTTACAGCCACCTCACCATTCACAATACCCTTCTCCCACTTAACAAAAAAGGTATATTGTCCTGGGATATTAACATCTCCAGGATGCTAACAACGGGACAACTCAAGAAGGTGGCCCCCTTCTCCCATGGCAATGCAAGAGTTTAGGTAAGAAATCTTTAAGAGGGTATCAAACTCAGCAAACCTTCCTTCCTTCCTCCCTCCCTCCCTCCCTTCCTTCCTCCCTCCCTTTCTCCCTTCCTCTCCTCCCACACTCACTTCCTCCCTCCCTCCCTTTCCCTTCCTTATTTCTATATATCTATCTTAGAATTCAAATTTAGAAGAAAATCACAAGAGAATATTAATGTTTATTTGAATTAAAGAATAAAGTCAGACTTTCTGACAAGGTAAATTTGGTTTTGACAATGAGAACTAGTTATGTAAAACAGGTAACAAATTTAGCATTTTCCCATAAATCAAATAAGATAAATAAATCTGCAGGTCCAAACATTTAACAGAAATATATTTAAAACACATATGTAACATAATGTTCCAGAAGTAATATATTTTGCAGCTATTTAAACTTATGATGAAAATGTTAGATATTAACTCTAAAATAAAGAACAAGATATATAGTTATTCAAAAATGTTTAGGGGCCAGGTGCAGTGGCTCACACCTGTAATCCCAGCACTTTGGGAGGCTGAGGCAGGTGGGTCACTTGAGGTCAGGAGTTCAAGACCAGCCTGGCCAACATGGTGAAACTTTGTCTCTATTAAAAATATAAAACTTAGCCAGGGGTAGCGCTGCATGCCTGTAATCCCAGCTACTTGGGAGGCTGAGGCAAGAGAATTGCTTAAACCCAGGAGGTGGAGGTTGCAGTGAGCTGAGATTGCACCTGGGCAACAGAGCAAGACTCTGACTAAAAAAAAAAAAAAAAGGTTTAAGGATAATTTGAGCAAAAATGTTTGACAACCACTGCTCTAGAATCCTTACTTTTAACCACTCCACAGTACAATGACCAATCAGTAAACAGGAAGCATGCTCAACCTCAGTAATAGAGAGATGAAAATATAATCAGTAATGAGATCTCATGTTTTCACCCCACAGGTGAGTAAAGATTTTAAGTCTGATGAAGCTCAGCATTTGTGAAGCTGTGGGGAAACAAGCTTATAAGAGTGAATGTTTTGATAGTAATTTGACAATACCAATTAAAACAAAATAAGCACATTCTGTGGTGGTGGAAAAATCTAGAAGGCTATAAATCAAATTGTTAAGAACAATTATATATAAGAGGATGCCATTTGGAAAAAGGCTTCCTTTTTAAGTTAGTACTTCTATAATGTGAAATTTTTACAATAGGGAACCAAAAAAATTACATATTTGCAAATTTTATCATGACAGCCGAAGTCCAAAATGAGCTGAATATTTCTGGGATATTAAAAAGAAATATAAGCAATAGGTAGGTGATGAGATTAAATGACATGTAATATTGCTTTCAACTCTAAATTCTACCACTTTGGGGTACTAAGAAGTGATTCTTAGAGGATTCTTAGAGGCTGTCTGGTATAATTCCCTAGGTAATGCATAATTTCTTTTTTTTTTTTTTTTTTTGAGACAGAGTCTCGTTCTGTTGCCCAGGCTGGAGTGCAGTGGCACAATCTGAGCTCACTGCAAGCTCCGCCTCCTGGGTTCACACCATTCTCCTGCCTCAGCCTCCCGAGTAGCTGGGACTACAGGTGCCTGCCACCACGCCCGGCTAATTTTTTTTTTTTTTTTTTTTTTTTGTATTTTTAGTAGAAACGGGGTTTCACTGTGTTAGCCAGGATGGTCTCAATCTCCTGACCTTGTGATCCACCCGCCTTGGCCTCCCAAAGTGAGCATAATTTCTTTTGACAGCATCCCCAACAAGTAGTTATAAACATCTTCAATATATACTCTCCAATTTGAGCTCAAATCTCAAACCAATCTTTTATGCTATAGATTAATCATTAATCACGGCTTGCCTGAAATAAAATCAATATTCCTCCATGTTTGCCATATCACATTCTTTTTTTTTTTTTTTTAAACAGACAGGGTTTCACCATGTTGCCCAGGCTGCTCTTGAACACCTGAGGTAAAGGTATGTGCCCGCCTCGGCCTCCCAAAGTGCTGAGATTACATGTGTGAGCCACCGCACCAGGCCAGTTATATCATATTCTTAAAAATATTATTCCTAGCAAATCAAGAGGCACACATTCCACATTCACCAATTTGGTTGCATACCTTCAATAATACCCTTTGCCACTGGATGATGATTTAGCTAATGCTACGTTGAGGAGCTCTCCGAACGCGAGGTTGGCTCTTAGCTACTGAAAGGAGCTACTAATTAAGGAAAGTCAGCAAGAAAGAAAATAGAGGTGTGATTAATATGCCCACTTGTGAAATGGGCAAAGGAAAAATATCAAGTTAAAAGGAGGGAGCAGACAATATGCATATTAAGAATTAGAGGAGCCGGGCGTGGTGGCTCACACCTATAATCCCAGCACTTTGGGAGGCCAAGGCAGGTGGATTACCTGAGGTCAGGAGTTTGAGAGCAGCCTGGCCAACATGGTAAAATCCCCATCTCTACTAAAAATACAAAAATTAGTCGGGCGTGGTGGCATGTGCCTGTAATCCCAGCTACTTGGGAGGCTGAGGCAGGAGAATTGCTTGAACCTGGGAGGCGGAAGTTGCAGTGAGCCTGAGGTCAGGAGTTTGAGAGCAGCCTGGCCAACATGGTAAAATCCCCGTCTCTACTAAAAATACAAAAATTAGGCGTGGTGGCACGTGCCTGTAATCCCAGCTACTTGGGAGGCTGAGGCAGGAGAATTGCTTGAACCTGGGAGGCGGAGGTTGCAGTGAGCCAAGATGGTGCCACTGCACTCCAGCCTGGATGACAGAGCAAGATTCCATCTCAAAAAAAAAAAAAGAAAGAAAAAGAAAAAGGCCCTATGGAATCTATGTTAAATTTGTAAGAAGTTAGGTAATTGTATCATACTAAAGTATAATTTTAAAAAGAAAAAGTAGAATGTCTTTATACAACTTAGAATATAATATTTTTCATTTTAAAAAATATTTGTTTGAGTTGTTTAGAAGAATCCTTCCTTTTCTTACCTATAAAGTTGTACTTTATTCCCAAGGTCTTGAAATTCCAGTGCTTTCTTAACAACAGCTTCATTTTCTTCTGGACAAACTGAACATGTGCAGTAAACAACTGCTTGAGCTTTAGTAACTATATTAGAAGAAGATGCAATGACTGTAACAATGCTATTAACAATCCTATACAAATGTGCTATGTTTCCAAACATCTATTTGATACTAATACCACATTGTTCTGATAAGAATAATTTCCCCAGGTGCTTGAATGGTTTCCCTTCAAAGCAAAAGCTTGTCTTAGTAATTTAGTCTGTGGCCAGTAAGTAAAGTCATTCTAACTGGATTGTATGGAAATTGAAAATTCAACAAAAAATGAGGCCAACTTAGTTATAAACACAAAGAAATAAACACTGCAAGTTACCATGAACTTGATACTTCCGCCCATTCTTCTACAATCAATATCGCCTAAATAGTTTAAAGGATTCTAGAAACAGACAGACTTAGAGGTGAATCCCAATTCTGTCACTTACTGCTCTATGAACCTGGACAAATTACTTAAAGTCTTACATTTTTCATCCATAAAATGAGGTAATACTACCACCTGCAATTCACTCATTGATTCATACTTATTGAGTACCTACCACCTGCCAGACAGGCACTGTTATAGGCTTTGGGATACAACAACACAAACAAAAATCCATGCCCCTGTAGAGTTAACTTTCTAGTAGAGGAGAAAGACAGTAAGACAGAGATAAATAGGAAAACTATATAGTACTCTTAGGTGATCAATGCTATGGAGAAAAGCAGAGCAGGGGTGAGGGATAGAGAGTTCCAGGAGAAATAGTGTGAAATAGGGCAGGGAGAGAAAGCATTGTTGAGATGGCAAACTGTGGGTAGACTACAAGGAGATAAGGAACCAGTCACAGAGCTATTTAGAGAAAAGCATTCTAAGGTAAAGGAACAGCCAGTGTAAAGGCCTGAAGTCAACATGGTGCTGGTATGTTCCAGGAAAGTGAAGGGACCAGTTTGATCAGAGCAGAGGGAATGAAGAGAGAGTAGTGAGCCAAAGTCAGAAAGCATAGTCTGAGCCCCAGATAGTACAGGGACTTGTGGGCAACCAGAAGGGCTTAGGTTTTTACTCAGGTTATGATGGGTTTTAACAAGATCACTCCAATTGCTATGTTAAGAATAGAGTGTAGAGGGCAGGGGCAGAGGCTGGTAGAGAAATTAGGAGGTCATTACAGTTGATGGTGGTTTGGACATCGTGGTAGTGGTGGAGGTAGCTGGATATATTCTGGGTATAAGTTGAATGTACCTCATACACTGACAGACTGGCTGTGGTATGAAAGAGAAATCATGGATAATGCTAACGTTTTTAGCCTAAGCGAGTGGAAGGCTACAACTATCATTAACTGAAATGGCAGTACTGTGGGAGGAGCAGGTGTGGCGGGAGGAAGATCAGGGCTTCCATCTTGGACATACCAGCTTTGAGATGACTATGATTCCCTAAGTGGAGATGTCAAGAGGGCAGCTGGAAATACAAGCTAAGAGTTTCGAGAGGAAGTTTAGACGAAATATAGATTTGGGAGTCACATAGAGGTGTTTAAAACCATGAGACTGGATACAATCACCAAAAGAGTAAATATAGTCAGAGAAAAAAGATCCAAGGCATGGACTGTGGCACATTTCCATGTTAAACAAGGTGTTGAGACAGAGAGAACCCAGTAAGGGAGACGGAGAAGGGGGAGCCAGAGAGAAGGCCTGGAAGGTGGTGCCCTGTAAGACAAGTGATGGAAGTGTGTGAAGGGAGAGAAAGCGACCACTTCTGTCAACTGCCACAGACAGATCAAGGTAGATGAGGGCTGGGAACTGATGCAACAGCATGGGATCACTGGTGATCCTCACAGGACCATTTCAGTTTAGTGGCAGGAGTGAATGTGTGATGGTAATAGCTCAAAAAAGGAGAGAAAAGATTGAGGAAACATTGTTCCCAGGGGAAAGGCAAGATACAGGAATGTTTTACGTAGGCGGAGGACATTCAAATAAGTTAAAATATAGGGAATTTTTCTCAATGAAGGACTATAAATTCTAGAGAGCACAGAGTGAGATGTGGACAAAGGAATATGAAGAGAGTTATGGAGACCAGAGTATAGGAGATGAGGAATGACCTGGAGTCAGGGCCTCTTGAGTTAATTGTCATTAATAGGTATAAAGGATATAAGAAGACATGTTTCTTATAATTTGATTTATTCGTTTTTGTTTTTGTTTTTTTTAGAGACGGAGTCTTGCTCTGTTGCCCTGGAGTGCAGTGAGGTGATCATGGCTCACTGCAGCCTCCAAGCCCTGGGCTCAATCGATCCTCCCACTTCAGCCTCCCGAGTAGCCTGCATGCCCCCATGCCTAGATAACTTTTTAAATTTTTTGTAGAGGCAGGGTCTCACTATGTTGTCCAGGTTGGTCTCAAACTCCTGGCCTCAAGTGATCCTACCATGTTGGCCTCCCAAAGCACTGGGATTTCAGACATGAGCCACTACACCCAGCCCATTTATTTATTTATTTATTTATTTATTTATTTATTTATTTGGAGACAGAGTCTCACTCTGTCACCCAGGCTGGAGTGCAGTGGCGCAATCTCAGCTCACTATAACAAGTGATTCTCGTATCTCAGCCTCCCAAGTAGCTGGGACTACAGGCATGCGCCAACAAGCCCGGCTAATTTTTGTATTTTTAGTAGAGATGGGGTTTTACCATGTTGTCCAGGCTAGCCTCAAGTGATCCGCCAGGCTTGGCCTCCCAAAGTACTGGGATTACAGGCATTAGCCACCACTCCTGGCCCACACTTATGATTTTAGAGAGTAGTGGCAAGGCTGTGAGTCTTAGAGGGCAAGGGAATTAGGGGTGCCCGGGCCCCATTGTTGCTCTCGTCAAAGACAGCATGCAAGCTAAGGAAGAAAGTTTGGTAATTATTAAATAAAATAGTACATATAAAGTAAGTAGCAGGTGCCTGGCACATAATAAGTAAGCAATAAGTGCTCAAATATTTAAAAATCATTTTCACAACTAATGAGGACTCAGCACAGTTAGTTTTGGTTTTTTTAAATACTTGTTTTTACTCTAATTCCATGACAGATTACATAATTATCGTTTATGTGGTTGATTTCAAATGGGGCTTTTAGTGAGTTCTATCAAAATTTGGAGTCAAACCCCTGATTACATACTTAACTACCTAAGATAGCATTCTCTTAAGGGAAAATTAAATACAACTTGTTTTGACTTACAGTATGTCTTCTAGTAATATAAACTGTCATAATCTCAAGAGTTGCCAAATTTTATGTTTATTTGGCATCATAAAAGAGCTTATGTCATTAAAATCCCTTTGCTTTTCAGATTCTTTCTGAAGCTTTTTTAAGCTTTAACTATCTAATTAAAATTTAATTAAAAAGGATCAGCTTATTATTTACCAAATTCCTGATCTTCCAATCAACTTATTTCCCATATCATATTCATATCATGTTCAAATGAATATTTATTAGCAATATAAACTAAAAGAAAAGGCCTCCTCTGTGCTTTCTATTTACTTATTTATTTTTTGCTTTCACTCCTGGCAAGCTGTGACCTCTGTGACTTCTATAGGCCTTATTTCTACCTCATGTATGTTTATGTATTTATTTACTGAATGATCTATACCCATACATCTATACCCATAATATAGATGGGTCTATGCACACATCCATTTATCTTTAAGCCTTTGCAGGTCAGGATTTGCTAACACTGATACACCTTACATACAGCTTAATGCCTGACCCAAAGTGGGCACTTTATAAATATATATGGAATTAACAAAAGCTTATTAATTTCTCAGAGACATCTAGATTTCTGTGTGCATATGTGGAAAAGCAGTGGTACTCAAAATCTAAATAAAGTTATTAAAGCAATGATATAAATCACTCAAAGTGCTGCCTTGTTACTCAAACTTCAAATCAAGAGGTCTAGGCTTTCTCTGCGATTTCACCTCTCTGTTCTCTACTTAGCACTAAGAGAAATAAGAGTTTGGCTAAAATTTGGACTGTAGAAGAGTTGTTAGGGGTAGGCGCAATGACAACAGAAAAATTATATCAAGTAAGAAATCCAAGAGAAGAAACAGGAAAGCTGAAACTACAATTATAAATATACATAATTATTTCACTTCGGCATTACAAAATTAGTAAATTATGCTTGCTAACCTGTTTAAAATTACAGTAAAGCATGTATTCTAGAAACTGAGATTAAATTGGTAAAGATAAATATTTTGTTATTTGAAGGCAGTAAGATTCTGGAAAATGTGCTCATGGCTCACACTTCATTGCTTGATTATAATAGATCATGAAAGACTAATATTTCTAAAATGTACACTGTATTTTAACAAGATGGTGCCTGTGACAAACTTACATTTCATTGCATGTGTTAGCTGTTCGTACTGCTGTTGAGCAAGAATGTGAAGTTTGTCCACTGATATGCCTCCTTGAGAGTGATCTTTAAGGAATTCTGTATCTGAATTTTAAAAAGAAATGCTTTTAAATATAGCACCATTAAAAACTTTTTACATATTGTTAGCATCACATAATTTTTCAATCATTTTGCCTACCAATAAAAGTGTTTCATGGAAGATATCTATTACAACTAAATAGACATTGAAATGTTGACTTAAAAATTAGAACAATAAAGTTAATTCTGTTTCATTTTAATATTGCTTTTCAAAAATATTGAAAATATTTAATATTGTTTTTCTGCAAGTTGCTATGAGATAGTCATCCAAGTAGTCATATAAGTCATTTAGACACAGAGAAAATGCAGTCAGTTCTCGAGACTAACACTGGAAAGAGAAATAAGATTTATTTTCCAAAATAAAAGCAAATGGGCTATAGTCAGATCTGAGAACATACAAGGATATAGTTTAAAATACTAACTTTCCAAAAGAAACCTTGGAAGAAAAAATTCAGAAAAGCAAATGTTATGTCTTCATAACAGATTAAGAAATAATGTCTTACATTTTTTAATTTTTAAAAAATAATTTAAATATATGTATTGATATTAATGAAGACATACTGAATGCAATGCTACTACTTTATGTAGATTATTTTAATGACCACTTGAAGAATTACTATCCCTTTTAACATTAAGATAATTGTTTAAACATACATTAAACAACTTGTCTAAGGTTATATAGCTACTAAGTGGACAGCCAGGATTCTAACTCAGAAATCTAACCAGAGGGCCCAAATTTCTAAACTCTGTATTATACTACCTCTCTAGAACTCGCTAGAGTATGACAGCCAATTATTTATACCATGCATGTGGCTGTTGCCCATACCAATAACATCACTAAAGGTTAATTAAACTCCATTTCTTCCCAATTTTTTAGTTTTACATTTCATGAGGGGTTTTTTGTTTTTTGTTATCGTTGTTGTTGCTATTTTTTTGAGACAGGATCTCACTCTGTCATCCAGGCTGGAGTGCACTGGCACAGTCTCGGTTCACTGCAACCTCTGCCTCAAGCAATTCTCATGCCTCAGCCTCCTGAATAGCTGGGACTACAGGTGCACACCATGATGCCCAGCTAATTTTTGTATTTTTAGTAGAGACAGGGTTTCATCATGTTGGTCAGGTTGGTCTCGAACTCCTGGCCTCAACTGATCTATCCACCTCAGCCTCCCAAAGTGGTGGGATTACAGGTGTGAGCCACTGTGCCTGGCCTACATTTCACATTTTTTTTTCTCTATTCTAAAACTCTCCATTACTTGTTAAAGGACTATTACAAATTATTATACTCTAAAGCCATATCATCTACTTCTTTAATTCTATCTTAAAATAATTTCAAGTCTTTTTAGCAAGGACCAACTTCATATATTCCTCATATATTCCTCAATGGTTCTAATATTTTTCAATGTTAATGTTTTTAAAACTAATTCCTTGTATCTAAGTTTAATAAAATAATCTTTTGGATTCACCTCCACTGTTTCTGACTAATGTTCCACGTTCCCACCACAGCCACTAGGTCAGCAACTCCTTATTTGCTCTGGCTTTTAGCTCCTCAGAGTACAGGTTCCTTCAAAAGCCCACTTGCTTCAGGATGTGACCACTTCTTAGCTTATCCTATCATCTCCTCATCAAGGCTTTCAAAACATTACCAGTACCTAGGAAATGTTTTCCTTTCCCCCCTTTCCTTATTTGTAATTTCCTTCAGGCTTTTCTCCCCTAGCCTTTATTTTTAATCTGTGGTTTATTTTTTTCTGGATTTCCACCTCAAAATGGCCCAGGATAAGGCCAGAGTCTCACAGTTCTGAGCTCTAGTTCTCCTGACTGCTATGCCTATTATAGCTGCTATTTATTCCCCCTTTTTTCCTTCCCCCTTTTCTTTTAGTGTCTACTAATTGTTCTTTGATTATTTCTTAAAGTTCATCTAGAAATTTTCTCAGCCTACCTACCATTCTACCATCTGAATTGGTTATTCTTCTGTTTAAGTCTCTCTGGAAAGAAATTTTCTATAGCAAGTCAAAATTCCATGTGGTACAGTGTAAACCCAGTTAAAGACAGTGTCTTTTAGTGGAAAGAAAATGTGCTAACAGACCTGAATTTCAATCCCAGCTTCCCTACTTACTAGCTCCATGATCATAAGCAACTTGTTTAATTTTTCTGAGTCTTGGTTTTTTTCCTCTACAATTATAAGAACACTATCCTCAAAAAGTTATTGTGAATACTAAGTGACAGTATGTGAACACTACCTAGAATATTGCCTGGGACATTGTTGTGTTTAATAAATATTAGCTCCTTTCCCTCCATTTCTTTTCCTCCTCTTTCTGTCCTTGCTAGAAATAGAAAACAGTTACTATATTCTGTACGTTGATGGAATGTCTTCTGTTTCTAATATTCTAACTAACCTTATCTACGCCTTTCAATATAAGCAAGGGATAAGAATAAGTTTCATTTAATTTGGAGCAATATAATGTGATTAAGAGAGTCATTAAAAGTGTCAGTCTCAGAGTCAGACTGGTTATATTTGAATCCAAGCTCTGCCACTTACTAGCCCCATTATCCTAGGAGACTTCATTAACTTCTCTGAGCCTGGGATGCCTCATTTGTAAAATAGAAGTTAAGAAGTTACTACTTCACAGAATTCTTGTGAAGACTTACTGAAATAATCCAAGAAAAGTGCCACACCCAGGGCCTTACATCTAAGTTCTCAGTAAATGTTAATGCTAAATAATAATTATTTTAAATGTATTTAAAAGCCAATAAAATTAAATGTAAATGCTCCTATAATTAGTCTGAGATATTCATTTCATAAAGCATACATCCTAGAGATTAAGACACCTTTGAGTTTGAAATAATCTGTTTATGATTTAATTAGGATCATGTTTAGAACATAGGGGCTCTAGAGTCAAACAAATCTAAATTTGAATCCTAGCTCTTCTCTAGTTCCTTGACCTGAGAAAAATGAATCAATCTTTGAGTCTCAGTATTTTCATCTATAGAGTGCTGGTAAATTTTAACACTCACATCAAGAGCTCTGGTATATTCAGAATAACATACTGGCCAGGATCTTTTCTGATTGCCTACATTATTCCAATTATTAAATATTTTTAATATCACCCTGGTCTATTAGATTGGTATAAGGATTAAATGAGATAACAGAGGTAAAGGACTTTACACATATTAAGTACTTTATATATGGTTGCTATTATTTATCAGATGTATTTGATATGCTATTTTAATGATTTTAAATAATTTTATATTTTAAACTGTCAACTAATTTCAATAATTTAGAAATTAAAACAAGTACCTTCATGTTCATTTAAAATAAATTCTACTGGATTACTAACACCCAGTCCTGAACAACGAGGTAGCAGCAAAATCACTTTAACTTTCTGTAACCTGTGATCCTTTGATTCAATGTTAATAAATGTCTCACGAAGTATTTCAATATCTGGGGGAAAAACACAGAAAAATTAATGTAAAATATTAATGAAAAATCTTAATGTAGTATGCGACTATATCTATTTATTGTACATTTTTAAATCCTCAACCTCACAAAAATTCATTTTGATGTAGTTAGAAAATAGAGCTATTCTTCTCTGATACCTACCCAAAGTTAATACAGGAATCCTATTAATAGAATACTTTCTCCTTCACCTGAAATGATGTTGAAATTTAAAATTAAATTTCTCATTCTGAACTGCAGGATATACAGTAGGGGAGAAATGGACTTCAGAGGCAGAAAAATTCAGGTTGACTCCCAGCTTCACTCTTTACTAGCTGTGCATTTTAATATCCCTGAGCCTCCATTTCCTTCTTCATAAAATGAGATGGCTACCTCATATAACTGTGGTGAAGACTAAGATAAAGTAGTTAAGCTTAGCATGGTGTCTATTACATAGCAAGGGCTCAATATTGGTTATTTTCCTCTCCCATTCTTTATCCCCTTTTATGTTCTACTCTCCAGGAAAAAAAAAAAAAAAAAAAAGGTAGGGGAGGGTTATCAGAAGCACTTATAAGTTGCCAGTCCAAGGTACAGAATCCATACAAACTGGTGTAAAACATCAATCAGAACTTTAGGGATCCTGTGACTTAGCCTAAGAGTCTGCCTTCCCTTGCATTATAGTCATCTGTGCCCCTATTTTACAGCCAACCCTCCACTTTTGCAGTGCCTATCACACCCCTCACCTGCTGAAGAATCACTCTTGATATGTCCCCACCTGCTGCCTTTCTCTTGCCTCATCAATTTTTCCCTCTTCCTATTCTCCGTGTCTTTTAAAATTGTTTTTTCTTTCAATAGAGTCGTCCTTTTCTTCTTGCCCCCTGCCACTATTTTAAACATTTTATTAGAAAACTTCAAACATCTGCAATTTGGCATAATAATATAATAAATTCTCAAGTGCCCATCACAGAGTTTCAACAGTGAACCATTCATGGTTAATCTTGTTTCATCTGTACAATGCAGCCCCTCCCACCCAGCCCCCTATTATTTTGAATCTATAAATAGTTCCACATATATCTCTAAGAGGATAAAATCTTCTTTTAAAATGTAACCGCACCAAAAAAGTTAAAAATAATTCCTTATTATCATCAAATATCTAATCTGGCTCGCATTTCCCAATAGTTTCACACATGTCAAAAGTTTTTTGTTTGAATCAGGATCTAAATAAGGTACATACATGGCAATTGATCAGTCTTACTTTAAATTTCTTTTCAGCTACAGGTTCTCCCTCCATTTTTTCTTAACATTTATTTCTTACTGAAACTTCATTATTTGCCCTGCCAGGGTTTCCCACTGTCTGGATTTTGCTAACTGTTTTCCTAGAATGCAGCTTAACATGTTCCTATTTTCTGTACTTCCTGTAAATTAGTAAGTGAATCCTTAGAAGACCAATATTTTTTCCTTTGGGGGACGGAGAGAAAGGGGCAAAACTACTTATAGATGGCATGATATTCCTCCACTCAGTTGCCTTTGTGGTACCACCAAAGGGGTTGCAAAACACTCACATTCTAATTCTAAAACGCCTTTTTCCTTTATTAGCTGGAATACTTCTAAAAGGAGAAATTTCCTCTCTTCTACTGCTTGGCTCCCCAGTAGTTCCTATTCTCTCTTGTTAAGTAGGTAAAAACTGCTCAACTATTTGAAAACTCTAATGTGTACAGATGTAAGAACTGAAGAGAGCAGCCACTATTCCCACCCTCAGCCCCAAGACTGAGAGAAAAGTGAACAAGGAACTTAGAAACTCAGCGGAGCACCTCCCTGCCCCCAACCCTACACTCAACACAGACCAGGCTGAGATTCGGGTCTCTGAGAAGAGGGCATGATACCAAAGGAAGATGCTGTCGTAAACACTGCCAGGATTCTACACAGCCACCACAGGGATAAACAAGCATTGGAAGAAGAAAAGTCCTTTCTTCTTCCTCTTTCAGTCTTACAAAGTCTCTCCGGCACCCTCTAATGACAGAGGCAGTTGGCAATGGAGAAAGGGAGAATCAGAGCACAGTCCCAGCATCGCAAGACAGGACAAAGTGTGGGTTTAGAGCTGAGAGGCAATAATAAGAACTGGCCCAGTTTCTGAACCTGCTTTCTCTTGATTCTTCTTCTAATTCTCTGTGGCTCCTCTGCTGGTTCCCTCTTATTCAGCTTCCTAACCTCTAGGTATTGGAGTGTCCAGAAATCAGCTTTTAGATTTCTTTACTACCTAAACTCACTTCTTTAGTGATCGTGACATTCAATATTATGTAAATGCTTACAAATCCCAAATGTGTGTCTCTAACACAGACTTCTCCCCTGAACTCCAAAAGAGTGTACCCAAATACCTGCCTGACATTTTCACTTAATGTCTAACAGGCATCTTAAACCTAATATAACTAAAACCTAACTGTACCACAGTCTTTCCCATCTCAGGAAAGGGCAACCTCGGCCGGGCACGATGGCTCACACCTGTAATCCTAGCACTTTGGGAGGCCGAAGCGGGCGGATCACGAGATCTTGAGTTCGAGACCAGCCTGACCAACATGGTGAAACCCCGTCTCTACTAAAAATACAAAAATTAGCCGGGTGTGACGGCATGCCTCTGTAATCCCAGCTACTCAGGAGGGTGAGGCAGGAGAATTGCTTGAACCTGGGAGGCGCAGGTTGCAGTAAGCCGAGATCGCGCCACTGCACTCCAGTCTGGGCGACAGAGCGAGACACCGTCTCAAAAAAATAAATAAAAGGAAAGGGCAAGCTCATCAAGATTATAAAATGAACTGGGAAGTAGTTTCTCCTTCCATTCTCTGAAAGAGTATTATTTCTTCCTTAAATTATTTGCAGAATTCTGTGACAATACCATATAGGAATAAAATTTTAAAAAACTTTTTGTCTTGTGGGAAGATTTTCAGTTATGAATTCAATAGATATTAATAGCCATTAATCTTAAGATCTTAATAGCCAGATCCAAGAGTATCCAGATTTTCCAAAACTATTTCTCACTTTTGGCAAGTTGTCTATCCAGGAATCCATATCAGTTAAATGTTCAAGTTTATTGGCATAAAATTGCTCATAGTATCTTTTTATTGTATTTTTAAATGTATCTAGGATCTGCAGTGATATTATTGATAACTGAATTGTTTTATGTTCTTTTTCTTGATGAATCAATTCTATTTTCTTTTAAAAAGTCACTTTTTGGTTTTGTTGAGAGATGCTGTTTGTTTTCTATAACATTAATTTCTGCCATCTTTATTATAGTCTTCCATCAGGTTTATTTGATGCTGTTTTTCTAACTTTCTTATCATGCATGTAAGCATCATCAATCTTTACTATTTCTTCTCTAATGGTAGTATTTTAGGCTACAACATTCCCCCTTAGTTGCATTCTACATGTTAACATGTATTTTTACAATCATTAAGTTCAAAATATTCCCTAATTCCCACTGTGATTTCTTTTATGACTGATAAATTATTTTGAAGTATGTCATTTTAATTCCAAAGTGTGGCGGGGTGTGGTGGCTCATGCCTGTAATCCCAGCAGTTTGGGAGGCTGAGGTGGGTGGATCACCTGAGGTCAGGAGTTCGAAATAAGCCTGGCCAACATGGTGAAACCCCATCTCTACTAAAAATACAAAAAATTAGCTGAGCGTGGTGGCACGCACCTGTAATCCCAGTTACTCGGGAGGCTGAGGCAGAAGAATCACTTGAACCTGGGAGGCGGAGGTTGCAGTTAGCCAAGATCCCGCCATTGCACTCCAGCCTGGGCAACAAGAGTGAAACTCCATCTCAAAATAAAAGAATCCAAAATGTCATGGGATTTCCTTCTTTTTCTTTTTTTTTTTTTAATCGATTTCTGGCTTGATTCCACTGTGGCTGAAAAACATATTATGGGCTAGGTGTGGTGGCTCATGCCTGTGATCCCAGCACTTTGGGAAGCTGAGGCAGGAGGAACGCTTGAGGCCGGTAGTTTGAGACCAGCCTGGGCAACATAATGAGACCTTGTCCCTACCCAGAGAGAAAAAAAAACAAAAAAAAAACGCTGAGAGTGGTGGCATGTGCCTACAATAGCAGCTACTTGGGATGCTGAAGTGGGAGGACTGCTTGCACCTAGGAGATCAAGCTGCAGTGAGGCAGGATCACACCACTGCACTACAGCCTGGGTGACGGTGAGAACCAGTCTCTAAAACAACAACAACTTTGTATGATTTCAGTCCTTTGAAAGTCACTGAAACTTGCTTCCTGGCCCAGTATGTAGTAATTTTTGCTATTTATGTGTGCTGTGCAGTTGCTAGGTACAGAGTTCTACATATGTTAGTTTGGTTAACTTGCTGATCATGTTGTTTCCATCTTCTATATAGTTCCTTATCTTACTAATTTGTTTTCAATTTGAGAGAGGTCTGTTAAAATCTCCCACTAAGATAAATTGATAAATTGTCTAGTTTTTGGTTCTGATTGATTTTCTTAAGGTTTAAGTATACAATTCAGGGGTTCTTCTGAGTATATTCACCAAGCTGTGTAACCGTCACTATTATCAAATTCCACAACACTTTCTTCACTCCCAAAAGAAACCCTATACTCATTGGTAGTCATTCTCCATTCACCGTTTCTCCCATCCCATCACATTTGCTCATCTATTCTATGTTTCCATGGATTTGCCTATTTGGGATATTGTCCTCTTCCCCTCATTTATGTAATCACAAATGAGGACTTTTTTGTTTGGCTTTCTTACTTAGCATCATGTTTTAAGATTCATCCATCTTGCCCCATTAGGATTTCATTCTTTTTTATGGCCAAATACTCTTCCATTGTATGGATACACCACATTTTTAAATCCACTCATCATTTGATGGACATTTGGGGCTATTTCCACCTTTTAGCTATTATGAATAACACTGCTATGAACTTTCATGTACAAGCTTTTGTGTCAATATATGTTTTCAGTTCTCTTGAGTATGGACCTAAAGGTGGAATTCTTAAGTCATATAGTAACTCTATGTTTAACTTACTGGAAAACTGCCAAACTGTTTTCCAAAGTAGCTGCACCATTTTATGTTCCCATCAGCAAGTTTTCCATATTGTTGCTTACACGTTGTTTTCCTTTTTTTTTTTTTTTTTTTTTAACTATAGCCATACTAGTGGGTTTGAAGTGGTATTTCATTATGGTTTTGATTTGCAGTTCCCTAATGATTAATGACTTTGAGCATCTTTTCACATGAGCTTACTGGTCATTTGTAGATCTTCACTGGAGAAATATCTATTCAGATCTTTTACCCTTTCTAAGTTGGGCTACTTGTCTTTTTATTGTTGAGTTGTTTATATATTCTGGATACAAGTCCCTTTGCAGACAGATGATTTGCAAATAACTTCTCCCATTCTGTGAGTTATCTCTTTTTTTTTTTTTTAATGGATTCTTGCTTTGTTGCCTAGGCTGGAGTGCAGTGGCGCAATCTTGGCTCACTGCAACCTCCACCTCCTGGGTCCAAGTTATTCTCCTGTCTCAGTCTCCTGAGGAGCTGGGATTATAAGTGTGCACCACCATCCTGGCTAATTTTTGTAATTTTAGTGGAGACAGGGTTTCGTCATGTTGGCCAGGCTGGTCTTGAACTCCTGACCTCAGGTGATCCACCTGCCTCAGCCTCCCAAAGTGCTGAGATTACTTGCCTCAGCCTCCCAAAGTGCTGAGATTACAGGCATGAGCCACCGTGCCCAGTCAGTCTTTTCAGTTTTTTGATAGTGACTTTGAAGCACGAAAGTTCTTAATTTTAATGAAGTCCAATTTATCTGTTTTTTTCTTCTTGTTGTTTGTGCTTTTGGTGTCATATCTAAACAACCACTGCTAATTCCAAACTCATGAAAACTTACCTGTGTTTCCTTATAAGAGTTTTAGCTCTAACACTTATATTTTTGATCCATTTTGGATTAATTTTTATATATGATTTGAGATATGCATCCAATTTTATTCTTTTCTAAGTGCCTATCCAGTTGTCCCAGCACCACTTGTTGAAAAGACTATTCATTTCCCATTGCATGGTCTTGGCAACCTTGTTGCAAGTCAACTGACCATAAATGTAAGGGTTTATTTCTGAACTTTCAATTTTGTTCCACTGATCCATGCATTTATCGTTATATTAGCATCACACTTCTTGATTACTGTAGCTGTGTAGTAAGCTTTTAAATCAGGAAATGTGAGTTCTATAAACTTTGTTCTTTTTCACAACTCATTTAGCTATTCTGGGTTCCTTAAATTTCCATGTGAATTTTAGGAACAGTGTGTCAATTTCTGCAAAAAGCTCAGCTGAGCTTTTTATAAGAACTGCGATGAATCTGTAGATCAATTTAGGGAGCACTGCCACATCAAGTGTTCCGATCCTTAAACATGGAATATTTTCCATTTGTTTATGTCTTCCTTAATTATTTTTTATTTTTTTAGCGACAGGGTCTCACTCTGTTGCCCAGGCTGGAGTGCAGTGGCATGAACCAGCTCACTGCAACTTTGAACTCCTGGGCTAAAGTGATCCTTCCACCTCAGCCTCCCAAGTAGCTTGGACTACAGGCATGTGCCACCATGGCTGGTTAATTTTTAAATTTTTGGTAGAGATGGGATCTTGCTACGTTGCCAGATTGGTCTCAAACTCCCAGCCTCAAGTGAGCCTCCGACCTTAGCCCCTCCCAAAGTGATGAGATTACAGATGTGAGCCACTGCACCCGGCCCTAATTTCTCCTTTTTTTTTTTTTTTTTTTTTTTTTTGAGACAGGGTGGAGTGCAGCGGTGCAATCTCAGCTCACTGCAACCTCTACTTCCCAAGTTCAAGAGATTCTCCAGCCTCAGCCTCCCTCGTAGCTGGGACTACAGGCATGAGCCACCACACCTGGCTAATTTCTTTTTCTATTTTTTATAGAGACGGGGTTTTGCCATATTGCCCAGGCTGGTCTCGAACTCTTGAGCTCAAAGTGATCTACCCACCTTGGCCTCCCGCACAAGCCACAGCATCTAGTCTCCTAATTTGTTTAAATTATATTTTGTAGTTTTCATAGTACAAGTCTTGAACTTCTTGTATTAAATTTATTGCTAAGAATTTTATTCTTTTTGATGTTATAAAAAGGATTGTTTTCTTTCTTTAATTTTTTATATTATTCATTGTTGGTGGATAGAAATACAATAGATTTTTATATATTCATTTTGTATCCTGCAACCTTACTATATACTAATTTGTTAGTTCTAATAGTGTATTCATTGATTCCTTTGGACTTTTCGTATACAGAGAGTGTTCACTTGTTCTGGACAATTTTACTCTCTATATATTTTAGGACTATGTTATTCATACATATAGCTTTAGTACTGTCATATTTTCCTGATGAATTAAACCTTTCATAATTATAAATATCTCTCTTCATTGTTAGCAGTGTTTCTTGACTTGAATCTATTTGTCTGCAGCTGTTTTTATTAGCATATGCACTGCATATCTTTTTCTGTTCTTTGAAGTTTTTTGTATCATTTAAGAGCATTTCTGATAATCAGCACTTAGTTGATCTTTTAAAATCCAAGACTGACCAGACACAGTAACTTATGCCTGTAATCCAAACACCTTGGGATGCCAAGACAGGAGGATTGCTTGAGCCCAGGAGTTCACAACCAGTCTGGGCAACATAGCAAGATGTCATCTCTACAAAAAAGATAAAAAAATTAGCAAGGCATGGTGGCACATGTCTGTAGTCCCAGCTACTTGGGAGGCTGAGCAGGAGTATCGATGGAGCCCAGGAGTTGAATTTATATTGAGCTGAGATTGCCCCACTGCACTCCAGCCTGGGTGACAGAGTGAGACCCTGTCTCTATAAAACAAAAAGAAAAACAAAACAAACAAACAAGAAAACAAAAATCCAATATTGACTTTCAAGTATTCAGTCCATGTATTTTAAGTGTGTTTAATGTATAATATTTTAGGCCAGGCATGGTAGCTCACGCCTGTAATCCCAGCAATTTGGGAGACCAAGGCAGGTGGATCACTTTGAACTCAGGAGTTCGAGACCAGTCTGGCCAACACAGCAAAGCCTTGTCTTTACTAAAAATACAAAAAAATTATCTGGGTGAGGTGGTGCATGCTACTCAGGAGACTGAAACACAATAATTGCTTGAAGCCAGGCGGCAGAGGTTGCAGTGAGCCAAGATAGCACCACTGCAGTCTAGCCTGGGCGACAGAGGGAGACTGTGTCTTAAAATAAATAAATATATATACACACACACACACACACACACACACACACACGTGTGTGTATTTCTATGTTTACATAATATTTTAATGTCATATGCATATAATGTACGTTAGCTTAAATATATATTATTTGGTTTAATCTACCATCGTATTTGCTATTTATCTTGCTTTTTTTATGTCCCTTTCTCTCCTTTTTTTTTTTTTTTTTTTTGAGACAGGGGCGCTTGCTCTGTCACTCAGGTTAGAGTGCAGTGGCACAATCATGGCTCACTGCAGTCTTGATCTCCTGAGCTCAAGCAATCCTCTAACCTCAGCCTCCCAAGTAGCTGGGACCACAGGTGTATGCTACCACACCCGGGTAATTTTTTGTATTTTTGATAGAAATAGGGTTTCACCATGTTACCCAGGTTGGTCTCAAACTCCTGGGCTCATGCAATCCACAAGCCTCAGCCTCCCAAAGTGCTGGAATGGAACCACAGGAATGAGCCATTGTGCCTGGTCTTCTCTCCTTTATTTATTTATTTATTTATTTATTTATTTATTTATTTATGAGACAGAGTCTCACTCTGTGGCCTAGGCTGGAGTGCAGTGGCATGATCTCAGCTCACTGCAACCTCTGCATCTGGGGTTCAAGTGGTTCTCATGCTTTAGCCTACCAAGCAGCTGGGACTACAAGCCTGTACCACTGCATCCGGCTAAGTTTTGTATGTTTAGTAGAGACAGGGTTTCACCATGCCGGTCAGGCTGGTCTTGAACTCCTGGCCACAGGTGATCCACCCGCCTTGTCTCCTGAAGTGCTGGGATTACAGGCGTGAGCAACCACACCCGGCCTCTCCTTTTTAATCTTTTTTTAGATTCATATTCCAATTCTATATTCTATTCCTCTCCCCCTTAACTATTCATTATACATTATTTTATTATGTGTTTACTTATTATCCCAGAAATTATAGCACACATCATTGACTTAATATACTACTTTACCACTTCCTAGAAAAGCAAAAACCATAGGACACATTAATTCTATTCTCTTTCCTCTAAAATTATATGCCATGGTTGTAATTTATTTTAATTGCATTTAACATTAAATATCTTTAGTCCCACAGACATTAATTTGCAACTCCATTAGACATTAGATTATAATCATTTAGATTTACCTAAGTAGTTAACTTTTTTTTTTTTTTTTGAGATGGAGTCTCGCTCTGTCGCCCAGACTGGAGTACAGTGGCACGATCCCGGCTCACTGCACGCTCCGCCTCCTGGGTTCATGCCATTCTCCTGCCTCAGCCTCCCGAGTAGCTGGGACCACAGGCGCCCGCCACCACGCCCGGCTAATTTTTTGTATTTTTAGTAGAGATGGGGTTTCACTGTGTTAGCCAGGATGGTCTCGATCTCCTGACCTCGTGATCCACCTGCCTCAGCCTCCCAAAGTGCTGGGATTACAGGTGTGAGCCACCGCGCCCGGCCGCATCTCCACTTTTTTTAGAGACAGGGTCTTTTTTTTTTTTTTTTTGAGATGGTCTCGCTCTGTCGCCCAGACTGGAGTGCAGTGGCGTAATCTGGGCTCACTCCAAGTTCCGTCTCCTGGGTTCATGCCGTTCTCTAGCCTCAGCATCCCAAGTAGCTGGGACTACAGGCGCCCGCCACCACACCCGGCTAATTTTTTGCATTTTTTAGTAGAGACGGGGTTTCACCATGTTAGCCAGGATGGTTTCAATCTCCCGACCTCATGATCTGCCCACCTCGGCCTCCCAAAGTGCTGGGATTACAGGCGTGAGCCACCATGCCCAGCTGAGATAGGGTCTTGCTCTGTTGCCCAGGTTGGAATGCAGTGGCACAATCATAGCTTACTGTAACCTCAAACTCCTGGGCTGAAGTGGGAGGACCACTTGAGCTCAAGTGGTCCTGAGTAGCTACATCCAGCTATTTTTTTATATTTTTAGTAGAGACAGTGTCTCACTGTGTTACCCAGGCTGGTCTCAAACTCCTGGCCTCCTAACTTGGCCTCCCAAAGCACTGGAATTACCAGCATGAGCCACTGTGCCCAGCCTCCAATTTCCTATGTAACATTTCTTCTATCCAAACAATGCATCTTTAGTATTCCCTTTACTGTGTCTACTAGTGACAAACTCTCAGATTTTGTCTGAGAATATCTTTATTTTATTTTATTTCAAAGAGTATTTTCGGTGGATATAAAAATCTAGCTTGGTAGTTTCTTTCAGCATTATGAAGACATTGTTTAATGGTTCTGGTTTTAATTGTTTCAATTGAAAAGTTAGTTTTTAGTTTCATTGCTATTCCATTGATGGTATATGTATTTTCTCCCTGGCTACTCACCAATGCCTTTCTCTTTGGTTTTCAGCAGGTATGCTATGGTATGCCTAATATGATGCCTTAGTCTGTTTGGGCTGCTACAACAAATGCCATAGAATGAGTAGCTTATAAACAAAATAATTTTATTTCTCACAAGTCTGGAGACTAGGAAGTTGAAGATCAAGGCACCAGCAGATTCAGTGTCTGGTGTGGGCCTGCTTACTTACAGATGGTGCCTTCCTGCTGTATCATCAGGTGGTGAAAGGGGGCTACCTAGCTCCCTGGGGTCCCCTTCATGAGGGCACTAATCCCATTCATGAGGGCTCTGCCCTCACAACTTCCTAAAGGCCCCACCTCCTGATACCATCACTTTGGGGGTTAGGATTTTAACATACAAATTTTGGGGGGATACAAATAGTCAGGCCATAGGATATGTTTTCCATGTATTCTGATTAGACTTTTACAGGGCTTCTTGAATCTGTGGCTTAATGTCTTTCATCCATTTTCAAGAATTCTCAGCCTGAAATTCAAATATTGTTTCTTTCCAATTCCTTTTCTCCTCTCCATCTGCAATTCCAAGCAAACACACATGAGATAACTGAATCACTGAGTCTCATGTGTGTCTTATGACCTCTTTCATATCCTTTGTCTCCCCATGCTTAAGTCTGGATATTTTCTTCAGGCCTTTCAGTTCACTTATTGTATCTTCAGTTCTGTGTAATTTACTGTTAAATCCATATCACATTTATTTCTTAATTTCACACATTGTATTTTTCAGTTCTAGAACTTTCTTTTAGCTTTTTTGATTATAGTTTCCAGTTCTTTGCTAAAATTCTAAAACTTGACATTTAGTCCCTCCAGCTTATTAATCATAGTTATTTTAAAGTGTACATTTTGAGCCAGGTGCAGTGGCACCTGCCTGTAATTTCAGCTACTTGAGAGGCTGAGGCAGGAGGATTGCTTGATCCCAGGAGTATGAGATCAGCCTAGGCAACATAACAAGATCCTGTCTCAAAAAAAAAAAAAAACTAAAGTCCACATCTGATAAATCCAGTATCTCCAGATATGCTGTGGGTCTGCTTCTACTGCAGTGCTTTCTCTTTCAGTCATATCTTTTCTTGTTCTGTCAGTGTTTTATAAAATTAAGTGGTAGATATTGCATCAGAAAAAATTCAGAAGATACGGGCCGTGTGCGGTGGCTCACGCCTGTAATCCTAGCACTTTGGGAGGCCAAGATGGGTGGATCACCTGAGGTAAGGAGTTCGAAACCAGCCTGGCCAACATGATGAAATGCCATCTCTACTAAAAGTACAAAAATTAGCCGGGCATGTTGGCAGGTGCCTGTAATCCCAGCTACACAGGAGGCTGAGGCAGGAGAATCGCTTGAACCTGGGAGTAAGAGGTTGCAGCAAGCCAAGATGGTGCCAACTGCACTCCCACCTGGGCAACAAGAGGGAGACTCTGTCTCAGAAAAATAAAAAAATAAAAAATAATAAATGAAAAAAATTAGAAGATAATTAGAAACGTAGGATAGTGTTGTTTTCCTCCAGAGGGAATTTACTTTTGCTTCTGGCAGGCAGCTAAGACTGGGCACTAGCAATCCCAGATCACCTTAATCTAATTGGGAATTAAGATGACTGGAATGTGGGTTCTAATTCTTTGGAGGACTGATCACTATCCAAGATGGACTTTGGGGCTCCAAGTGAAATCCTGAGTGTTTACCAGGCTACCTCTCCTGGTCAAATCCTGAATTCTACTTTTTGTCTCCCTATCCCTGTGAATCTGTTAAAAGTTTTGCTTAGTTTTTCAGCCTCGCTGAACCTACAATAAAATGAAGTCTTTAGTTAGCATGATCCAATGGAAACATTTTTAAAAAACAAGAAGCCTAAAAGACCTCCTAGGCTAGGCCTGGTGGCTCATGCCTGTAATCCCAGGACTTTGGGAGGCCCAGGCAGGCAAATCACTTGAACCCAGGAGTTTGAGACTAGCTTGAGCAACATTGCAAAACCTTGGCTCTACAAAAATTAGAAACATTACCCAGGCATAGTGGCATGAGCCTATAGTCACAACTACTTGAGATGCTGAGGTGGGAGGATCTCTTGAGCCCAGGAGGTAGAGGCTGCAGTGAACTGTGATCATACCAGTGTACTCCAGCCTGGGCAACAAAGTGAGACTTTATCTCAAAAAAAAAAAAAAGACTTAGCTTCTAGTCCTAGATACTATCTTTGTCACTTAAGCACTTATGTAAGTATTTATTAAACGATAATCATTCTTATTTATTAAATGATAAAATTTCTACTTTAACTAAATGTTTGAGCCTCAAATTATGTGAGCTAAATGTCAAACACTATTACAAAGTACCAAGATATTAATTTAACCTACAGTTGTTTAACCAAATTAAGTAACAAGGACAATCTGATAAGATATAGATTAGTTAGGATTTTAAGATATTAGTTCACATATAGAGCTTTTGCGTTACAAAAAACTAATAAATTAAAACTTTTTAACGTTTCTAAAATCTTGTAGAACAATAATCACCAAATGAAGAAATATTTTTACATACTTTTACATCCCATTTTTGTGAAAAGGGTCTTCAAGTCAGGATCCTTAGCTTGTGATTGTACTCCACACACAAATACTTTTGAGGTATTATTATTTGTTAAAATTGACATATGGGCAACTGTGTACCATGACCCTGTATTGACCATTAAGATATCATCATCCATATTTAATAAAGCCTTTACAGAATGGACAGCAAGACTTCGAGATTTGTCCTATAAGATAATAGTATGATTAGAATTTCAAAGGGTATCACTAGAAATATAAGCTGACTTCTATTTGCTTTATATAAAAGAAAGTAGTACCTCATAGTAATATTAGATACCTAATCCATTTTAGTTTTAATATCTTAATATATGTTTAAGTAAAGAGTTAGCAAAGACAACTGATGTTTAAAACAAAGAGCTTAACTTTCTTTAGCCTAAATTATGACTGTTATTATCTAATTTTTGTATAAAGCAATGACAGAATCTCTCAAATATGGTCAACATATTAATGATGTCCTATCTTAGCTCCAATTCTTACCTTCACAAAAACCCACTCATCTACTACTTCCATTTTCTCTTCCCCATTACCTTGTCACCTAAATTGCCACTAGCTCACAGGATAACACTAAGATGTTTGAAAAGCTTATCAAAGGGGGCTTGACAGGTTGGGCTTCTGCAGTTGATCTCAGTGCTTGATATGGTAAGAGATTCTGCCCAAGAATATGAATGTGGAAAAGGGATAAACCTTAGAAGATCAAGGTACATCTGAGGCAATAATTGGAATCTAAGGATGTAAAAATGAATTTAAACTACTTTTTTATACCTTTTATTTTCGTTCTGTTGAAACCACATTATACCTCACATTCTCTTCCTGTACTGATAGGCTTTATACACCTCTTACAAATCAAAGCTGTAAGACTATATTAAAGAAATTATGAAAAACCATTACAATTGTTTTTTCATATGCAAGATGGCACTAGTATCTTCCCCAGAAAGGGAAGGAAGAAAAGGTCTCATTGTTCTTTCTCTTGAATTCTCCTTTAGGGGAGAAAAGTAGAACCTTACAGCTGCCAGCAATGCAAATCTTCCCATTTATGGAATCTGGGAGAAGGATATGTTCTTTGTAAATTCACATGAGACAAAGATGCCAATGAGATGCACTGATTGTAGAGGTATTAATTTTATTCAAGGTGACAATTAGGCCTTATAAACCTCCCTGATAATCTACAAAAATATAAACAGTATTAGGTTTTCTTTTTAAGTGGAGAAGTTCTTTGGCTAGGTTGGATTGTTGAGAATCACAATGAAAGTAAATATTAGTTTACCTGAAAAATAAGTTTGTAATCTTTGAAAAGATCTATATTTATAAGATCATTTTTAAGATGAGATGGAAAAATTAAGACATCATAGCAATGCTGATCCACAGCAAAGACTTTATCATCAATATGCAATACAGACTTGACTTTATTATAGCCTCTTCTCTTCAAATTATTATAAACTTCTTCAGGGCTGTAAATATACAACGGTAGCTTGTAATTACAAATATAATACATTAAAAGTGTACTTAACACTAACACTTTTTTCCTGTAACAAAGAAAAATATCACTTAATACATTACATCTAATGGAACTAACAATGTTAACTAACAATAAACTAAAAGATAATTATAGGCAGAGAAGTTAACATATTTATGTAATTACCTTTGGTAATTTGGTCATAAGCTCTGGAACTTAACTCTGATTGCCTAATCGCTCCCCTTGATGTGCCACCCCCACCTCTTAAAAAGGTAATGCTTCTCATCACATTATTTTAAAAGGATGGAGACTTGAAATATAAAGAATTTGATTTAAACACTTACCTGATTTTACAAGTATTTATCCAAGCATAAAGTGGTAAAGTGGAGGCCCTTAGTTCCTGTTTCCTAACTGTTTCTGGAAGGATGTGGTAAATTGAAAGGGCATCATGCTTGATTCGACATCTTGCCAATGCCGCAGCCAATTTTATCTTAAAACTAGAGACAGAAAATCCATCCTTAATCTATTGCATTTGAGACAAGACTATCGATTTTCCACTGGAAACTCTAAAAAATTACATTTAGAATTTTAACAAATAATAATTCCATTTCAAATTTTTGAAGTCTAAAATAAAAATGTGTCATATTTGTAAATAGAAATCCAAGGCTGGGCACGGTGGCTCATGCTTCTAATCCCAGCACTTTGGGAGGCCGAGGCAGGTGGATCACCAGACGTCAGGAGTTTGAGACCAGCCTGACCAACATGGGGAAACCCCATCTCTACTAAAAATACCAAATTAGCTGGGCGTGGTGGCGGGCGCCCGCAATCCCAGCTACTCAGGAGGCTGAGGCAGGAGAATCACTTGAACCCAGGAGGCGGAGATTGCAGTGAGCCGAGATTGTGCCATTCCACTCCAGCCTGGGCAACAAGAGCGAAACTCTGTCTCAAAAAAAAAAAAAAAAAAAGAAATCCAATAATCCTGATTTATTTCTTTCTGTTTTTGCTCCCCCTGTATAGTTGTATAGCAACTTCTTAATCATTATATTAATTGCTGGTTGAAAAACAAACTTGTTTTTTTTTTTGAGATAAGAGTCTCCGTCTGTCGCCCAGGATGGAGTGCAGTGGCATGATCTTGGCTTACTGCAACCTCCGTCCCATGGGTTCAAGCAATTCTCCTACGTCAGCCTCCCAAGTAGCTGGGACTACAGGTGCACACTACCACACCAAGCCAATTTTTGTATTTTTAGTACAGGTGGGGTTTCGTCATGTTGGCCAAGCTGTTCTCAAACTCTTGACCTCAAGTGATCTGCCCGCCTCAGCCTCCCGAAGTGCTGGGATTACAGGCATGAGCCACTGCGCCCAGCCGAAAGACAAACTTTATTTATTGAGAAGGGTCTAGGATTTAGAGTCAGACAAACTTGAAGTTAAATCCAGGTTTTATCACTTACTAGCTGTGTAACCTCAGGAATGTTACTTAATCTCCTTTTTCAGCCTAGTTTTCTCATCTGTTAAAGGTGGTCAACTTACCTTGTTATTAATGTAGTGATTATCAATCATGTGTGCAAAATTCTTAGCACAGTGCCTGGTGTATAGAAGGCACTCATTATAGGCTAGTTATTAGTAGCACAGATGGCAACAGTATAGTCTTGATAAGATTAAAGAACTTTCATGAGTCTGTATTAAGTCCTTCCCAGTTCTGAATGTCCCATGCTTCAAAGTTCCAAATCACAAAAGAAAAACAAGAACTGGTTAGCATCACCATGATGGCTCAGTGATTTTTCTTGATCTCATAGCCCAAAACTTTAATGAATGAGAACACAGGACTTATTCCTGACCCATATTCATAGCGTTTACACAGTAGGAATCTAACTGAAATCAACCTCAATTATAACCTTGAGTGAGAAATAAGAAGAGATGTCACAAAAGAGTCAAATATGATCTGAGTTGTGGTTGGTGGGTGGCACAGAAAGGGAGGACACTTTCAGGGAATTACTGTCAGGCCCACCTAAATTGTTTCAAAGAAACCATTGTCCTGCTGGGAGCCAGGACAAGAGCGGGTAGTAAATGAGCATCTCTGTTATTTTTTTAGCACCAACTGTGAAATCACTACGTCTTTTCTTTATGCCTGCAATGTCCTTATTCTACATGTCTTATCTACTCAATAGAATGAGAACATCTCACCCAAAAAAATTGTTTATGTGGGAATATTATGTGTATGTATATGAGAGAGAGAAAATAAGGGTACTTGGGAAGGAAAGGGAAGGGTGGTCAAACATTAAGCTTTTTAGGACTACAATAAAATTAGATTTGTCTAGTTCTGTGTCCAAATGTCACAGAACTATGGCAGTGGATACTAAAAAAATGACATAGTACATTAATACACCTAAAAAAAAATTAATGTAAAAGGGGTGAGTTACTGTTCTATATTATACATTGTGAGATATTCTGAGTACAGACTATTTTTTATTAACAGTACTTGCAAATACCTACTTAGTTCAAATTTATCATAATAAATGCTCTTTATTGAATTATTCAATCATTAAAGACTAAAAATTTGAAGCCAAAAATATATATTTGCTGTGTATATGGGAGGAGTGTAAGGAGAAATAAATCTCCAAATAAATTTTCCAGATAGTAAACATTTTGGACCATGATTTTTAACAAAATTTAATCCCACAAAAATTAAAGTATACATGCAGTTATACAGATTTTTATATAAATATACTATATTAGACTTAGGGCAAATATCAAATCCATATGTTCTTAAAATAACCAGACCTATACTTCTGTAGATGAAGTATCCTATCTTGTGGTTACTAAAAAAAGCTTCTTCCATAGCTTTAAATAAGGAGGACTGCAATGATGAAAATGGTAGCAAAGTAGCCTTCCCCAATATTCCTGATCCAGAAGTCCTTTTTCTACTACAATTTGTATGTTATCACAGAGAGCTGCCTGATTATCTTTTTTACCATCATCCCAGTTACACACACAGTCAGAGCTTCCTTTATAATACTAAATTATAATTATGTGATTCCTAAGCTTAAATTTTAGATGAAATCCATCAGCCACAGGACAGAATCTAAACTGCTTATGAGGATATTCTAGGATCTTAAAAGTTTAACCTGAACCAACTCTTCCTGCCTCAGTTCCCATCACTCCCATCCATAAATCTATCTTCAGTCATGTGCTGAACTATTTGCCACTCCTATGGTACGCCATGTCACATGTCCTTTCTCTCTCTTCCATATTCTCTCTCTCTCAATTATCTGAATTCAAGTAATTTGATTGCAGAGTTCAAGTCCAACTGGCGTGCATGAGAGAGAAGAGAGAGAAAGACAGAGAGATTTTTTGGATATAGGAAGAGAGAGTCAAGCCAGTTTTTCCAGTGTTTGGTACTATATGATGTAACTTCCGTGTTAGGGAGTTGTTGGCAGCCAAGCTTCTTATCCTGGAAATATAGAATGATTAGAGAATGAGGCACAGAGAAGCAAAGACTAGAGTCCTGATGAATTTGGAGTCACAGGCTCTAGTTAGTAGAAGCATAGCTACATCACCGCCCTTCCTGCAACCTCATGTTCAATCATTCCAAAAATTATCTTAAAGTCCCTCTTTTGCAGAATCTGTCAGTTGCAAAAAATAATCTTAACTAATATGCCATTTTTCCTCAGTTTATTATTTTTTATTTTTTTGAGATGGAGTCTTGCTCTGTCACCAGGCTGGAGTGCAGTGGTACGATCTTGGCTTACTGCAACCTCTGCCTCCAGGGTTCAAGCGATTCTCCTGCCTCAGCCTCCTGAGTAGCTGGGACTACAGGCACACGCCACCATGCCTGGCTAATTTTTGTATTTTTAGTAGAGACAGGGTTTCACTATGTTGGCCAGGATGGTCTCTATCTCTTGACCTCATGATCCACCCACATCAGCCTCCCAAAGTGCTGGGATTACAGGTGTGAGCCACCACGCCTGACCTTGATTGTATTTTCTTAATGCCAAAAGATAATCTTCAACGAACTGCTTGAATTTCCCAGAAAAATATAAAATCAGACATCTGCTTCAGACTCTTTACTAGGTAAGTGAAACAGGTGAAGAGTTTCTGAAGAAGGAGTGGAGAGAATGAGAGATAAAACCCATGAACAAGTATTTAAAGGGCATTTTGGCAATTAGAAATTCTGGAGCATTATGGGGAATGAGAGAAACTGGAGAAGACAACAAAAAGAATTTATCTGAGCAAATGTGCCTTATCCCAAAAATGCATGGCTGGTTTAACATTCATAAATCAGTCAATGTAAATCACCTGGCCACTTAATACAATAAAGAAGAAAAAACAATCACTTCAATCTTCTAAAACTGGTCTCTGGTTTCTTAACTCAGCAAGACTGCTATTTTCTACTTCCTACATTGCAGTTTGAGAATTTTTCCAGGCATAAAGCCAGGACTATTCTAGGGCTCACCTCATTTGTTTTGTTCTTTCAGGGATCAAGTTTCTGTGGGGCTGTTTGTCTAATGACCAAAACCTTTACGTCCTATAATATATTTTGGCCAGTTTTCTAGTTGTTTACAGTAGAAGGGGAAGTCTGATCCAAGATATTCTATCATGACTACACAATTACATTTTGAAAATACCACTCTACCTGCCATGTGGAACTGATTGCAGGAAAGTGAGAGTTATAGGCCAGGGAAATGTGTCTAAGGAAGCTATCATGGTAGTCCAAGTGATAGATTATGGTGGCATAGGTTTGGATGGTAGTAGTGGAAATGGAAAGAAGTGCACAGGCTCAGTGTATGCTTTTGAATTGGAGTTACAGGACTTGATGCATTAGACACAGATTGAGTGCAGGGGAAGGGAGGAAAGAAGAATCAAGGATGGTATCTAGGTAGATGGTGATGCCTTAGCTGTGAAGTGGAAGACATCAGGATAAATGGTTTTGGGGTGGTTTGGAAGGAGAACTAAGTCTTTCCCCTCCTTTCTCTGGTTTTTCACTGCTTATTTTCCAATTGCTGCTTCACAACAGTCCAGCAAATAATTTAACAGAAATAGATTATTGGACTGGTGGAAAGGCATGGGGAGTGAGAAACAAGGGGTTGTGGCTCTCTTTTTTTAACCTAGTCACACAGTATTAAAAGGACAGTTGCATATTATACAAAGAATGGATTCTTAAAGATCTTTCATATGTAAAAAAAAAAAAAAAAGATAATAGGTATCATCTTGGATTACATGTCTAAACCCATGAATAAGTGAAGAAAAAGATACATGTTGGTGCATAGAGGTATAAGAGTGAAAAAACAAAAGGATTCCCAGGAGGAACAACAACAAAGGTCAAATCACTTATACAAGGAGGAAATCATTCTCATTTAGCTTCTTGCTAATTACTTCTTCTTCTAGAACCTCTTAGAGTTAGTTTTATCGGGCCAGGCATGGTGGTTCACACTTGTAATCCCAGCACTTTGGGAGGCCGAGGCGGGAGAATCACCTGGGGTCAGGAGTTTGAGACCAGCCTGGCCAACATACTGAAACCCTGTCTCTACAAAAACACAGGCATGATGGCGTGTGCCTGTAATCCCAGCTACTCAGGAGGCTGAGGCAGGAGAATTGCTTGAGCCAGGGAAGTGGAAGTTGCAGTGAGATGAGATTGCGCCATTGCACTCCAGCCTGGGCAACAGAGCAAGACTCTATCTCAAAAAAAAAAAAAAGAATTAGTCTTTATCCTCTAAGTAGATATATGCTAAGGTATACTTTGAGCTTGCAGTGACTGAACTTCCCTGGGAACTACAGTCTCAAGCCCTAGAAGATGGATAGAGTTGGCTTCCAGCTGTCTTTCTGTGGTTTAGAATACCACTTCATTGGCTACAGGGAATTGGCCCGGGAGAGACCGTACCTGACCTGCACTGAGGCAATTGAATTTCCTCTCACAGGAATTTAGAAATAGGAGGTAAGATAATAAGTTAGTCTAAGTGAAGAAACTAGTGTACAACTGTAACATAAGCTTGGGTACTGGGGTACAACAGTAGGGCCTTTTCCATGCCCTACTAGAAAAGCCCCGTAGGCAGATGTGCAGGGGGAAAAAATGAAGCAGATACTACAAGAGAAGCAGAGATAAAAAGATAAAGAGATAAAGCAAATTAAAGTCCTAACATCTTTCCAGTTCCTGATTTCATTCTTTTCCTGAGTCCTTGAGTTGTATGAGATATCCCAGCATCTGTATTTTCCATTTTTGCTCAAGGTAACTGAAGATGGCTTCAATTACTTGAAAGCTAAGAAGACTCTTGAGTAAAATACTGTGGCATCTTTGTACATGTATTTTCTCAGAAATGTGCTACTATTCTTCTCCACAATTCAATCACTAAACATAGGCATTTCTCCTACAGTATATTATGAATTGAGTATAACGTGAATTGAGTACAATATGACTGATTAGGAATAAGATTCCTAAATTAATTCCTAGCAATAAGATTTGCAATGCATAAAATTCTATTGGTTTGGGTAAGGGAAAAAACAATTGTACTGACAACAATGTAACCAGAATATGTGTTAAGGCAGGTGGTAGCATGATGTGAATTATGGGAATGGGGAAGATCTGGAGAATCAGAAATCCTTAGACATTAATATCTTCTGGTTCCTCTGACCTCTTAAACCAGGTCCTTTGCTTGTCCTACTCCTACTTTCCTTGCCAGCATCCTCAGCTAAAGTCTACTTCTGATGAAACCAGTGTAATCTTTCTTACTTGGTTAGAGCCCTGTGGGTTTCTTGGTTGATTCAGCATAACCCCAGCTCTCATCTGTCTCTCTGAGACTAAGTTCAGACATGAAAGTCCCCTAAATCCTGCCTATGTCAAACAGAAACTAGGAGAAGCACAGGGAAACCGAAACTCAGAGCCTGTCCCATAGCATATTGCTGCACCAAGTTTCCTCTGAATGCCCATCCTGGGAGTCAGGCTGCCCAATACTGGTACTACCAATAAGGCGGTTTCCCCCAAACCCAAAGTAAACAGGCACAAGATCCTTACTTATTTAACACAGAGAGTACATACATCTGATTGCTTTTGCTCTTCTCCATCCCGTGATTTCTCATGGCTATGACACTGACATGAGATATGACTATGTTCTAAACTTTCAGAGTACCTCAGCCAAGCCTCACTATGCTAAGTGGAAGGAATGTTAGCATATAAATGGTTGAAGTTTGGACTCTGGAGTCACTCCTGAGTGTGAATTCTGGCTACTCCCCTTTCCAGCTCTGTGGCATTAAACAGTCCCTTTAACTCAGCAGTCTTGAACCTTTTTGGTACCAGGGAACAGTTTTGTGGAAGACAATTTTTCCATGAACTAGGGGAAGGTGGAGGGAATGGTTTCAGGATGAAACTGTTCCACCTCAGGTCATCAAGCATTAGATGATCTCATAAGGATCATCTAATTAGATGAATCCTTAGATTCTCATATGGAGCATGCAACCTAGATCCCTGTGCAGTTCACAATCAGGTTCACGCTCCTATGAGAATCTAATGCTGCTGCTAATCTGACAGAAGGTAGAGCTCAGGTGGTCATGCTCATTCACTTGCCGCTCACCTCGTGCTGTGCTGCCCAGTTCCTAACAGGCCACAGACAGGTACTGGTCTGCAGCCCTGGGGTTGGGGACCCCTGCTTTAACTTGTCTGTTCCTCATTTTTCCCATGTGTAAAATTACAGGTTGGTAACAGTAACCACTGCATAAAGTTGTTACGTAAAGAGCTTCTGAGAACAGTGCCTGATACATATTAAGTGCTCAATAAATGTAAGCTATTCTTATCATTACTCTATTACCTGAGTCTTCTGGTCTCAGCCTTCAATAATTTAAATAAAACTGCTTAAATTTCCTGTAAAATCAGACATACTGACAATTGTTGACAGTGACAATCAGATTATTCACTAAGCCAAAATCTTCTTACAAGATTGTTGCTGTTGCTATATTGTACTTTCTATTAAAGTTCAACAACATAGTACTAAAAGCTGTAATCAACAGTGTCTTAGTTCATTTTGCACTGCTATAACAAAATACCTGAGACCAGCTAATTTATAAAGAACAGAAGTTTATTTTCTCATAGTTCTGGAGGCTAAGAAGTCCAAAATCAAGGTGCTGGCATTTGGTGAGGGCCTTCTTGCTGCATCATCAAATGGTGGAACACAGAAGGGCAAAAGCACAAGAGAGCAAGCTCACCTCACAAGCCCTTTTGATAATAGCATTAATCTATTCATGAGGCTGAAACCTTCATGACCTAAACACTTCTCATTAGGCCCCAACTCCCAACATTGTCATACTGAGGATTAAGTTTCCAATACATGAATTCTGGGGGACACATTCAAACCATAGCAAACAGTAACACTTAACATTTACTGACCAATTTACTTTATGTCTGGCTCTAACTAAGCATTTTCATGCATTAATTAAATTCATTATCCCATCTACGCTTTGAGGTAGAAACTTCTTATTCTCATGGTAGACTTCTGCTGATATTTAGGATAAAAAGAAAACAAATTTAAGATGTTAGTTTCTGTAATCCCAGCACTTTGGGAGGCCGAGACGGGCAGATCACGAGGTCAGGAGATCGAGACCATCCTGGCTAACACAGCGAAACCCCGTCTCTACTAAAAAATACAAAAAACTAGCCGGGCGAGGTGGCGGGCGCCTGTAGTCCCAACTACTTGGGAGGCTGAGGCAGGAGAATGGCGTGAACCCGGGAGGCGGAGCTTGCAGTGAGCTGAGATCCGGCCACTGCACTCCAGCCCGGGCAGCAGAGACTCCGTCTCAAAAAAAAAAAAAAAAAAAAAAAAAGATGTTAGTTTGTTCTTAAGTAGAATTTTTTTTCTTTACTTTGGAAAAATAGTTGATTCTTGTCTACTGTTGGAATTTTCTCATTTGACTCATGTTAGAGGTTTTCTTTTTTTTTTTTACAAAGCTATAAATAAAGTGAACTAAGCAATTAGTAGCTGTTTCAAATACAGTTGAATTTATGTGCTAAAAATTATTGGGAATTTTTAATGATTTCTCACATGCTTACACACTGGATCTTGTAATTCAAGCTTTGAAAAACAAATTCATTTTAAACAAAATACTTAACCTGTTCAAGACTGTAAAGGAATTCAAAAAATTTATGAATTTTTATATTTTTCTCTATAAAATTTAACTCTTCTCTACACATTATACTGTATGTAATTTTACCAATAAAAATGCTAATGTAGGTTTCATATAAAACATTCTTTTCACTTTTACGATTACCTGTTAAGAAGGTTCTCTACTTCTTGAACTTCTGATATGGACTCTTCATTATCAGAAAGGACACGAGTTTGAAATTTTCTATCTTGGAAATCATATAGCATCACAATAATAAGACTGCTCAAATGATCTGGCTATCAAGGGAAAACATATATAAAGAAAAGTATACAAAAAATATCTAACCAGCAATATTTTCCATTCCATTATTTTTCATAACAGAGCAGGAATATGACTATTTTTACATAGTCTGATTGGATTTGGAGACAGGGAAGGTCTTCAAGATAGAAAAAAATCCAGAAAAAAAACACCTTTCAAAAGAGACAGTTTTTGGTATGTTCACCAAAATGAATGATATTAAAAGTCGAAAAGAATCTATATTTAAGAGGCTTCAGTATTCAGCAAACTATTTCAATCTAAAGGCTTTAAAACACTTTCTTTTAAAAAAAAAAATCATGAAACGATGTAATTCTAAAACTTATCTACTTACTATTGTGGTACTTGGGAAGATACAGCTGTCTATCAATATAGTTTCCAAAATATCTTGATCTGCAAGACAAGGGAAAGGCCTATCACCGAAAATACAAAGTGGAAAATGAAAACTCTGGAATCAAAATATACTATAATAATGCCATAAAATACATTTACTTTCATATCTAAAATATACCTCAATTCTGGATAATGACTTAAATTACAATGACATGATAAATTTTTATAATCTTTATGAATGCTGGACCCTTATGACCTAGGGTCCGCAAGGAATCATGGTCAAAGAAGCATTATCTGAATAGTCAAAGGATTCCAACCTTTAATGTATGGCCTTTGAAAAACATTAAAGAGGATCTAATTAATAACGTTGAGCAACAGTTTTCTTATTCTTTTTATTATTGCTGGATTCGATTTGCTAATTTTTTTGGTTTTGTTTTGTTTAAGACAGTCTTGCTCTGTCATCTAGGCTGGAGTACAATGGTGCGATCTCAGCTCACTGCAACGTCCGCCTCCCAGGTTCAAGCAATCCTGCCTCAGCCTCCAGAGTAGCTGGGACTACAGGTATGCATCACCACACCTGGCTAATTTTTGTGTTTTTTGTAGAGATGGCATTTCACCCTGTTAGCCAGGCTTGTCTCGAACTCCTGACCTCAGGTGATCCGCCCGCCTAAGCCTCCCAAAGTGCTGGGATTACAAGCATAAGCCACCATACCCGGCTGCTAATGTTTTATTTAAAATTTTTGTTGTATGTTTATGTTCATCAGGGATGTTGGTCTATAATTTTCTTCTCTTGTAATAGCCTTGTCAGTGTTGGTATCAGAGTTTTGCAGCCTATGAGTGGAAACTGTTCTCTCTTCCTCTAATCTCTCAGAGTTTGTGTTAGATTGGTATTATTTCTTAACTATTCAGTCAAACTCAATAGTGAAGACATTGATGTGATGACATTTAATCTAAGACCCAAATGACAAGGAGTTAGCCATGTGAATATCTAGGAAGGGACAGCATTCCAGGCAGAGGTTATGATAATTGCAAAGGCGGTTAAGAGGAAACAAATGGACATATTTAAAAACTTCCACAGGGAACACAAGTGTTCTTTTTGTTACAACTATTTAAACTATATATACATCATATAACAAAGGTTTTATTTTATTTATTTATTTATCAGACGGAGTCTCTATCACACCAGTTGGAGTGCAGTGATGCAATCTCGGTTCACTGCAACCTCCGCCTCCTGGGTTCAAACGATTCTCCTGTCTCAGCCTACCAAGCAGCTGGGATTACAGGTCTGCATCACAGCATCACAGCTAATTTTTCTATTTTTAGTAGAGACAGGGTTTCACCATGTTGGCCAGGCTGGTGTCGAACTCCTGACCTCAGGTGATCTGCCCATCTCGGCCTCCCAAAGTGCTGGGATTAGAGGCGTGAGCCACCATTCCTGGCATATAACAAATGCTTTAATCAGTTGAACAGACAGGTAGGCCTGCCTAGCTTCAATTTATTCAACATTTATGGAAAACCTACTATAACCAAGGTATAAATTGAATTTATACCTTGAATTTGAATTCATGAATTTTCTTTTTTTTTTTTTGAGACAGAGTCTTGCTGTGTCACCCAGGCTGGAGGGCAATAGTGCTATCACAGCTCACTGCAACCTCCACCTCCTGGGCTCAAGCAACCCTCCTGCCTCAGTCTCCCAAGTTGCTGGGACTACAGGTGTGTGGCACCACACCTGGCTAATTTTCGTATTTTTTACTTTTTTCTTGTTTTTATTTTTATTTTCTGTTTTTTTTTTTTTAATTATTCTTGTATTTTTTGTAGAGATGGGTTTTTGCCATGTTGGCTAAGTTGGTCTTGAACTCCTGGCCTCAAGTGATCTGCACACTTTGGCTTCCCAGGCATGAGCCACCATGCCTGACCTAAATTTCATTTTTCATTTGGGAGATAGGAAAACTAAAAAGAAGTGACTAATTTGGGAGCACAGACTCCAATTTTCCCACAGAAATCCTCTGGGAATCATTATCCACATTCTAGCCACAATTATGTACTTGTACTTCACAAGGTAATTATCCCTTAAAAGGAAATGAAGTTTACAGTTTCACATCCTTAGTTCTTTCAAACCAATTCCCATCTACTCCATACTTTTTGTACAGTATTAGAAGAAAGAAGGACTTCTAACTTGGCAAATCTCTTTGAGCAATGGAGATGCTGGACTCCTAAGAAACAGAAGAAGCTGGCGGGGTGTGGTGGCTCACGCCTGTAATCCCAGCACTTTGGGAGGCTGAGGCAGGTGGATCACCTGAGGTCAGGAGTTCAAGGCCAATCTGGCTAACATGGTGAAACCCAGTTTCTACTAAAAATACAAAAAATTATCCGGGCATGGTGGCGCACCTATAATTCCACCTACTCGGGAGGCTGAGGCAAGAGAATCTCTTGAACCTGGGAGGCAGAGGTTGCAGTGAGCCTAGATCATGACATTGCACTCCGGCTTGGGCAACAAGAGCGAAACTCTGTCTCAAAAAAAAAAAGAAAAAAAAAAGGCAGGATGAACGAAAAACGAAAAGAGAACAGAACATCCTTTTCCCAATATTGCAGTTTTTCCCTCTAGGGCTCTTGTTAAAACCAGTATCACCTTTGGGATGCCTTTGATATTGTGCAGAATGCATTACTTTTGTGTATATATATAATTTTACCTTCTCACATAGTAATATCAACATGAATAACTGTATACTTTATACAGATGCTCCTTGCCTTATGATGGGGTTATATCCTGATAAACCCATCATAAGTTAAAAATATTGTATATCAAAAATGCATAGAATACATCTATCCTACCAAACATCATAGCTCAGCTTAGGCTATCTTAAACACATTCAGAACACTTACATAGGCCTGTAGTTGGGCAAAATTATCCAACACAAAGCCTATTTTATACTAAAGTGCTGACCATCTCGTGTAACTTATTTATTTGTTTATTTATTTATTGAGACAGAGTCTCGCTCTGTCACCCAGGCTAGAGTACAGTGGTGCGATCTTGGCTCACCACAACCTCTGCCTCCCGGGTTCAAGCGATTCTCCTGCCTCAGTCTCCTGAGTCGCTGGGACTACAGGCACCCATCATCATGCCTGGCTAATTTTTGTATTTTTAGTAGAAACGGGGTTTCACCATATTGGCCAGGCTAGTCTCAAACTCCTGACCTTGTGTTCCGCCCATCTCGGCCTCCCAAAGTGCTCGGATTACATGGGTGAGGCACTGCGCCCAGACCTTTTTTGTTTATTTTTATGTAACTTATTAAATACTGAAAGTAAAACACAGAATGGTTGTATGAGTACTCAAAGTATGGTTTCTACTGAAAGCATATAGCTTTTACATCATGTTAAGTGGAAAAATTATAAGGACCCCCATCATAAATTGGGGACTGTGTATATGTTTTCTATGTGCTTGACAATGTTCTAAGTGCATTTCATATATTAATTCATTTAATCTCCATAACAACCATATGAATTAGGTTATTTCATAGGAAATGGGGCACAGCACAGTTAAGTAATATGTTCATAGTCACACAGCAAGTAGCAGATCAAGGAGTCAAACCCAGGCAGTCTGGCACCAAAGTACATGCACTTCACCAAATATTATGCTGCCTTCCTCTAATTATTATTATGACAAACCAGAGTAACCAAATACACCACACTGATAATGCCTAATTTAGGTTATCAGGACTTCCTTGAAAGTTGCAAGTGTGAGTATTCTAGAATTCAGCCCGATAACTCCAATTATCTCTCCCTCTCCCCACTAATCAAAGCTTCTCTTCAGTCTGCTTCAGAGATCTCTTAACCACCATTTTACATGTTTCCATGTGGAGGGCCTTACCCTAGAGAAACACCTTAACTCTCTCTCTCCCCTTTCTTACTACTCCTCATGAAAGAAAAATTGGGTTTATTAGACAGGTGAAATTGGGAGAAGGAACCGGGGCATCGCTCTCCCTCTTCCCACTTAGCAGGCCTGGGTGGCCAAACTCTGGACATTCTAAAGAAAGGGTTGGCCTTTGACCGGTTCCTAGGAGATAACCTCTAAGTTCTTAGAATATCTTGTCTGATAAAGGTATCTTTTTTTTTCTTTTTTTTTTCCTGGGGTCCTAGACCACACAGTATCAGCTTGGCCTCTGAAGAAGCTAGAGATTGAATAACTAAGGTCAGCCACATGACTGCAGCTTGTCTACGAGACTGACCCCCAATAAAAATGCTAAACAAACAGCAAGGCTCAGGTGAGCTTCCCTACTTGGCAATGCTTCATTCATGTTGCCAATTATCACTGGTGGGAGAATTAAGCACTCTCCATAGACCACTCTGGGAAAGAAAAATAGGAAGCTTGCGTCTAGCCTCTCCTGGATTCTGCCCTATGTACCTTTACTTGTTGCTGATTTTAATCTGTCCTTTCACTGTGATAAACTATAACCACAAGTATAACAGCTTTGCTGAGTTCTGTCAGTCCTTGTAGCAAATGATTGAATCTGGAGGTGGTCTTAGGAACCCCTGACTACAATTACTAATTCCCAGAAGCTATAACCAAACCACATGTTAAGCATTTACTAAGTTTTTCACTGACAGATTATAAGATTCTGAAATCGCCAGGTTAATGCTACAATCTGTTCCTGGACTCGAAGTTCAACAACAATACAAACCTAGAGAAGGTGGAGAAAGAAGCCAGGAAAAAGATCAGCAATTTCAGGGATATCTCTTTCTCCAAGTTTGTTTGTTTGTTTGTTCATTTCTTTAAAGAAAAAATTTGCCAGGTTTTTATTTTTTTAAAAATTTTTTGGCTGGGCACAGTGGCTCACGCCTGTAATCCCAGCACTTTGGGAGGCCGAGGAAGGCGGATCACGAGGTCAGGAGATCAAGACCATCCTGGGTAACACGGTGAAACCCCATCTGTACTAAAAATACAAAAAATTAGCTGGGCGTGCTGGCGGGCACCTGTAGTCCCAGCTACTAGGGAGGCTGAGGCAGGAGAATCACTTGAACCAAGGAGGAAGAGGTTACAGTGAGCCAAGATCGTGCCACTGCACTCCAGCCTGGGAGACAGAGCAAGGCTCCATCTCAAAAAAAAAAAAAAATTATTGTTCCTTGAAACACACCGAGATTCTTTCAAAAAATAAATTGGCGGCCAGGCATGGTGGCTCACGCCTGTAATCCCAGCACTTTGTAAGGCTGAGGCAGGTGGATCACAAGGTCCGGAGATTGAGACCATCCTGGCTAACATGGTGAAAGCCCGTCTCTACTTAAAATACAAAAAACTTAGCAGGGCGTGGTGGCGGGCGTCTGTAGTCCCAGCTACTCAGGAGGCTGAGGCAGGAGAATGGCATGAACCCAGGAGGCGGAGCATGTAGTGAGCTGAGATCGCGCCACTGCACTCCAGCCTGGGTAACAGAGCGAGACTCCATCTTAAATAAATAAATAAATAAATAAATAAATAAATAGGCTACTGGTACTGTACTGCTTTGACAAAACTCTAAACAGGAATAGGCTACTTTTCATTAGTAATTCTACTTTCGTTAGCAGAAAATTGGGCTTATTTGGTAAAGCAGAAATAATGGCACTCTTCATTTCAAAAAACATTTTACAGAGCCCTTTAAATCTTTAAAAGGTTAATCAGATAAATACACTTCCTGCCTTGAAAGACCTTATATACCATGAAGGACATCAACAAAGGAACAAGCAAAAAAACTGAAAAGCATAAGACACAACCAAAGGAATACAGTTAACGTTTGTATAATTAAGAGATTTTCTGTTATTGTTTTTCTTCTCCTACTTCCTTAAATATTATGGTAATGTGATTTAATTACCTGTTCACAAATTCACAAACAAAAGGGACCATTACTCAAGCTCTCTTTAATTTTCACAATAACCTTTGCAGTTTTACAGCTCCTACAAAATCTTAGGGAAGAAATTCTGAGTTTTCTTATCTGAACCATTATTCCTTGAACTTATACTGCATAAGCCAGATGTAAGTCACATGTGAAAATATCACATGTGAAAGTATTGACAGAACACTGGTAATACAGAAGATAAAAGTGAAATGTATAAAAGCTTCCAATATTTTAAAAGTAAAATAGCAGATGGCCTGTTGCGGTGGCTCACATTTGTAATCCCAGCAATTTGGGAGGACAAGGTGGGCAGATTACCTGAGGTCAGGAGTTCAAGACCAGCCTGGCCAACATGGTGAAACCCCCATTTGCACTAAAAATACAAAAATTAGCTGGGCATGGTGGCAGGCACCTGTAATCCCAGCTACTTGGAAGGCCAAGGCAGGGAATCACTTGAACCCAGAAGGCTGAGGTTGCAGTGAACCGAGATTGTACGATTGACTGCACTCCAGCCTGGGTGACAGAGCAAGACTCTGTCTCAAAAAAAAAAGGAAAATAGCAGGCTCCTAATTATCTTGGAAAAACCACTACATAAAATTCTGATTTTATTCTATTTGCACATTCAAGAATTACTGATAATTTAAAGCAAGACCATTGTATTAGTCCGTTTTTATGCTGCTGATAAAGATATACCCAAGACTGGGGAATTTACAAAAGACAGAGGTTTAATGGACTTACGGTTCCACATGGCTGGGGAGGCCTCACAGTCATGGCAGAAGGTGAAAGGCACATCTCATATGGTGGCAGACAAGGGAAGAGAGCTTGTAGAGGGATACTACCCCTTATAGAACCATCAGATCTCATGACACTTACTCACTATCATGAGAACAGTACAAGAAAGACCTGTCCCCATGATTCAATTACCTCCCACCAGGTCCCTCCCACAATACATGGGAATTTAAGATGAGATTTGGGTGGGGACACAGCCAAAACATATCAACCGTATGATTATAAGAAAAAATATATTTAACAAATAAACAATACCATTTTACCTTATAATTTGAACTTATAAAAATGAACGTTTCAAGAAAAGAAGTTTTGTAAAGGTCTATAACAATTTATTTGAATGGGATTTCTGTGTCATTAAGAAAGATCACAGGCCAGGTGCAGTGGCTCACGCCTGTAATCCCAGCACTTTGGGAGGCCGAGGCGGGCGGATCACGAGATCAGGAGATCGAGACCATCCTGGCTAACCCGGTGAAACCCTGTCTCTACCAAAAACACAAAAAATTAGCCGGGCGTTGTGGCAGGCACCTGTAGTCCCAGCTACTCGGCAGGAGAATGGAGTGAACCCGGGAGGCGGAGGTTGCAGTGAGTTGAGATCGCACCACTGCACTCCAGCCTGGGCAACAGATATAGGGTCTGTCTCAAAAAAAAAACAAAGAAAGAAAGAAAGATCACAGCACTTTGGGAGGCCAAGGCAGGTGGATCACGAGGTCAGGAGTTCAAGACCAGGCTGGCCAAGATGGTGAAGCCCCATCTCTACTAAAAATACAAAAATTAGGCTGGGTGCGATGGCTCACACCTGTAATCCCAGCACTTTGGGAGGCCAAGACAGACTGATCACGAGGTCAGGAGATCGAGACCATCCTGGCTAACGCGGTGAAACCCCGTCTCTACTAAAAATACAAAAATTAGCCAGGCGCGGTGGCAGGCGCCTGTAGTCCCAGTTACACGGGAGGCTGAGGCAGGAGAATGGTGTGAACCCGGGAGGCGGAGCTTGCAGTGAGTGGAGATCGCGGCCACTGCACTCCAGCCTGGGCTACAGACCGAGACTCCACCGCAACAAAAATAAAAAATAAATTTAAAAATTAGCCAAGCGTGGTGGTGGGTGCCACTTGGGAGCTACTTGGGAGACTGGGGCAGAGAAGTGCTTGAACCTGGGTGGTGGAGGTTGCAGTGAGCCTAGATCGTGCCACTGCACTCCAGCCTGGGTGACAGAGTGAGACTCCATCCCAAAAAAAAAAAAAAGAAAGAAAGATAAAACAATCACAATATCTTTCATAAAATAGAAAATAGAATGGAGAGGACGAAAACAATCTATCACACATATCAGTTTAATACAATCATTTAGTTAATGCATTAATTTTATATAGAATTATAATTCAGGCTTTTCTTATTGAGTACTAAAGGTAATACTCAATATTCTATTAGGAGAACAAATTGCCTAGAATTCTAGAATTAACATTAAATGCCAATTAATCAACACAGCTGCCTAGTCTGCATTTCATTGTTGCTAGAAAAAAAGTGTAAAAATGTTCATTTGATTCATTGCATGAAATGCAACACCTTGGTTGGGGAAGAGGGGAAGAAGACGGATGAAACAAAATCTCAAAGATTAAACTGGAGGAGGAAGAATGGTTAAGACAGACTTAAAAGGAAAAGAAAAATTACTGAACAGGAGAAAACAAAGAAACGAAAAATAAAGAGAAATTGTTTCACATCATACAAATTTTTCTCCATGACAAATTGCTGACTTCAGAGTTAAACTACATTATCTCTGCAGACAACCAAAAATATATATTCCTATCTAAATAATCAGTGAGACATTTTAATTCAACTGAGCATTTTTTTTTTTATTTTTAAAAATAGAGATGGGGGCAGGGCACGGTGGCTCACGCCTGTAATCCCAGCACTTTGGGAGGCCCAAGTGGGCGGGTCACGAGGTCAGGAGATGGAGACCATCCCGGCTAACACGGTGAAACCCCGTCTCTACTAAAAGTACAAAAAATTAGCTGGGCATGGTGGCGGGCACCTGTAGTCCCAGCTACTCGGGAGGCTGAGGCAGGAGAATGGCATGAACCCAGGAGGCAGAGCTTGCAGTGAGCCAAGATTGCGCCACTACACTCCAGCCTGGGCGACAAAGCCAGACTCCGTCTCAAAAAAAAAAAAAAAAAAAAGAAATAAAATTAGAGATGGGGGTCTCGCTATGTTGTCCAGGTTTGTCTTGAACTCCTGAACTCCAAGCAATCCTCCCACCTCCGCCTCCCAAAGTACTGGAATTACAAGTGTAAGCCACTGCGTGTGGCTGAACTGAGTAATTAACTGCCTCCTATGAACAAGGATGTACAAGGCTCATTAAGTACTAAGAAAATCATGCAAAAGAGTGTTGCCCTTTTTGAGGTGTCTCTTTAGGAAGGCTTCTGCTCTGCTCATCATTTTGGCCATGCTGCTAATATTCTAAACATATCTGGAACTTCTTTTTGGAACTACATTCAGTCAGTTTACAAACCAACATAAAGTTTTTAGTCACAGCTAGTACTAAAACAAACAACTTCAGGCCTTTTGACTGCTGTCCTCATAGTAACAATATTTGGTCATGTCCTAGTGTCAATTCCACATTTAGACTGATTTTTTTTTTTTTTTTGGACAGGGTCTTGCTCTGTCACCAGGTAGAGTGCAATGACACCATCTTGGCTCACTGCAACCTCTGCCTCCTAGGCTCCAGCGATCCTCCCACCTCAACATCCCAAGTATCTGGGACTACAGACATGAACAAGGATGTACAAGGTTCATTAAGTACTAAGTACGAAGCCACCACACTGGGCTAATTTTTAAATTTTTTATAGAGAGGAGATCTCACTATGTGCCCAGGCTGGTCTTGAACGCCTGAGCTCAATCAATCTTCTCACTTTGGCCTCTAAAAGTGCCGGGATTACAGGCCTGAGCAACCACCCCTGGCCTCAGATTGATAACTAACTATCCTTGAGGGAATCTGTAACACTTGAGTCTCAAACCCTGAAGGCAAATTAGAAAGGGGAGTTCTACTAAAGTTTGGCTCCTCCCATTAAAGCTATTAGCTATGAATGGGATAGTCTTAATTGGGGTTGGTATAATTTTAACATTCATTTTTTAAATTTTGCACCTTTTCTTTTTATTCTGTCTCTGTTCCTCTCCCCATCCTCCTTTACTGGTTTGATATTTGTGAAAGCTCATAAACTAAAATACCAAAAAAGATAAATACAGGGAATGGAAAGAAATACACAGGGAGGCCGGGCGTGGTGGCTCATTGCCTGTAATCCCAGCACTTTGGGAGGCTGAAGCGGGAGGATCCCTTGAGGTTCAGAGTTTGAGACCAGCCCAGACAATAAAGCGAGACCCCCAACTCTACGGAGGAAAACAAAAAAAATACAGGGAGAGGGAAATTATCATTGGAAGAAATTGTTTCCCTGTTCAATTTAATGACCGCGCACTACACCGCTCTAAGGACAAAGCACAGTGCACGGGGAAATCTGCAGTCCTGGGCTGGAAGAACTTGTTTCATTGGAACCCTAATTCCTTGACACTTGCAGTTAACCAAAGAGATGCACATGCCTAAACCAAAACCTGGTGTGAATAAGGGGCAGGGAGGAGGAGGGCTGCATTCCCCAAATTCTCTCGCTATTGTTTTCTTTTAGTGTTGGTCCTCCAGACTGGCACAACTCACATTTCAGGGCACTGAAAGCAAGCTCATAAGACAAACGCTGAAAGGACTGATCCTCAGACTCGGAGAAGGACCGCAGGGGTTCATTCCCATACTTGATTAAGACTTTCTGTGCCGACTTTTCGATTCGAATACCCTGAAAAATGTTCGCTGCCATGACATAAACGGAGTCCGGATAGCCCGTTTTTTCGGGTGCACCAGCTGAGCTTTTCCCATCGGACAGAGCCAGGGAAGTGAGTTGGGAGATGATCTCGGCATCTTCTTCGTTCGAAAACTCCAGTTCGCCCGTGGAGTTCAGCATGTCTGCCCCTCGCCTGTCGTGAGTCCCTCGCCCTGGGGTTAGAATTCCGACGTTCCAGGAAACGGCTTTCCACGCATCTGCAGCATGGCCTCTGTGAAGAGAGAAGGTGATCGCAGTAAATCACTCTGCAGCACCCTTCCGGGGTGGCCCCCTTCGTTGTGGCCTTAAAGACTAAGAGGGGACATTTCCTGGCCCATCTGAGTGTCCCAGACTTCGAGTCGGAGAAGCAGCTCACGAAATTTCCACACGCTCAATTTAAAAAAAAAAAAAAAAAGGCGGCGAGGAGAGGTGCGGCGGCGGCGGCGGCGGCGGCTGCGGGAGAAGCGCCCCGAGGAGACCGGCGGCTTCCTCCAGAGCCCCGTTCGCGTCCCCACAGCCCAGTCACCGGCTCCCGCGACTCCTCCCCTTACCCGAGGGCAGATGGTTCCCGGGGCTTCGGGGACGAAGACGCGGAGGCCAGCGTCGGTCACAGGCCCTCGGGAGCCCCGGGACTGTGGGGCGACGGCTGCTGCCCGCGAAGGCCGTTTGGTTCAAATGCAGCCACTCCCACTGGCCGGATTCGGGGCAGGGGGGTCGCGGCCTCTGACGCCCGGTTCGCTCCGGTGTCGTGAAGTGGTCTCGCCTGGCCTCGCGCGTGAGGCCTTCGCGGACGTGGCGGCGGAGAGGGGTGAGCGCGGGGCCCGGGGTCTGGCGGGCTCAGGCCGAGGAAGGCTCAGCCTCCGGAGTCTCTGGCAGTCGACCTGTCCTGGACCCGGTCTTCATGGCAACTGCGAGCGGAGGTGGGGCAGGGGGCGCGGCGCGCGGGCTGTTCCCGCGGGATTTGGCGGGTGCCGCCTGTCGCCGGGAGAGTAGCTCTTCCCCCTGCGCGCGGGGATACCTGTTTCAGCGCCCCCAGCCAGAGGCCTCTTGCACAGTTCCTGGAGCTCACTGGGCCTGAATGCGTGACCTTGGCTTTGTTTATAAACATTTGGGGGTATTTTTGAGGTAGTCTGACGTAGTACCGTGGTTTTCAACTCACAAGTCCCTGAAGTCCCTGTTAAAAATACACATTCTTTGAAACATTTTTTAATATAGTAATAATTTTTTTTTGAGACATGGTCTCGCTCTGTCGCCCAGGCTGGAGTGCAGTGGCGCAATTTCGGCCCAACTGCAGCCTCCGCCTCCCCGATTCAAGTACTTCTCATGCCTCAGCCTCCCCAAACAGCTGGGATTACAGGTGCCCGCCATGACACCCCGCTAATTTTTGTATTTTTCGTAGAGATGGCGTTTCACCATGTTCGTCAGGTTGCTCTCGAACTCCTGACCTCAAGTGATCCGCCTGCCTCGGCCTCCCAACGTGCTGGGATTACATGCGTGAGCCACCGCGCCCAGTCTGTAATAATTTTTTTAAGTAACAGACGGGGTTCCCATTATGCTGCCCAGGGTGGTCTCGAACTCCTGGGCTCAAGCAGTCCTCCCGCCTTGGCCTCCCAAAGTGCTTGGATTTCAGAAGTGAACCACCGCCTCCAGCTGAAAAAAATCCTTGGAACCCATCCCAGAGATTTGAGTCTGTAAGACCCAGTAATTTGCATTTTCGTCAGGTAACTCTGGCGATTCTAATGCAACAGCCCAAAGACCACAGTCTGAAAAACTCTGGTATAGTTGAAAGACAAGTGGTCCTGATTCCACCTCTGCCTTTCCTCCTTAGATATTTGCCCTTCCCTCCTTAGTCTAAGGCCATGTCCATTTCCAGCCAGTGGTTAGTGGGATAAAGGAGAAAGAGAGGGCAGTCCTTATTTTTCAATGACCTGAAAGGTGCACATATCACTTTGGCTCACATTTTATTGGTCAGAACTCAGTCATATACCCAGCAACCAAGAGGCTGGTAAATATGTCCAGCTAAAAATAAGGGAACTATTACTGTAGAAGGACAGAATGGATAATGGGGAAAAAATTAGCAGTACAGAACTCTAACCCCGACCTCCTCTCTCAGAAATCCACCCACTTTCATTATCACCAGAATACGTTAAACGTTCCATAACATTTTATGTATACATGCATTCATTCATTCGTTTAACAAGTATATATTAAATTCTTGCTGTGTCCCTGGCATTGTGTTCAGCCCTACAAGTAAAAGAATGATGTATAGAAATGATCAGAGACCTAGCCGGGCGTGGTGGCTTACGCCTGTAATGCCAGCACTTTGGGAGGCCGAGGCGGGCGGATCACGAGGTCAGGAGATCAAGACCATCCTGGCTAACATGGTGAAACCCCGTCTCTACTAAAAATACAAAAAATTAGCCGGGCGTTGTGGCGGGCGCCTGTAGTCCCAGCTACTCGGGAGGCTGAGGCCACAGAATGGTGTGAACCCGGGAGGCAGAACTTGCAGTGAGTGGAGATTGCGCCACTGCACTCCAGCCTGGGTGACAGAATAAGACTCCGTCTCAAAAAAAAAAAAAAAAAAAAAAAAAAAAATCAGAGACCTTGGTCTCAAGAAATTAAAGATGGATATACTTGTATTTTGGTACCTTTTCATTTTTATTATAAATATTTGTGTACATACCTGTATTACCCCTCTTCTGCCATATTTCTATCCACACAACACACACACTCTAAAATAGAAACCCCGTCTCTAGCTTTATCTTTTCATTTTTATTATATGTCTTTTTTATTCCCAGATGCTAGCAAAATATCACTCTCTTTCACATACATTCACAGATTACAAATATGGAAGGTGTCTTAGAGGTCATGATATATTTTATCATGCATCACCCAGTACACAGTACACTATGCAGAAAATGTGAGGCAATAGCTAGCTATAAACTTTGAAATATTGTCATTCAAAATATAATTTGAGGAGTTTCTTTTATTTAATAATAGTTTAATGTAAGTAACACTTCACTATATTGAAAACAAGGTTTAACGAGTCTCTATCCCCAAGATAGAGCTTAGGCAAAGAATTGTTGGGTTAGCAAATTCTTGGTTACTATTTACTTTAATCATGTGTATAATTCTGCCTCCTTACTTCTCACTCCTGGTTTATAGCCTCATTGTGGACTTAATGTATTTGAGGGGCGGGTCAGAGGAGAGCATATTAAATTTCAGTGAACACTGTAAAAAAGTAACCATAGAGACAGGCATATGAATTCAACTGTTGCGAAAGCAGGATAGTAAAAAAAAAAAATGTAGTTTTTGTGTAAGTTACACTCTGTAATATGACCAGAGCATTACATCAGAGATGAGGAGAAAATCAAAAGTTACCTGAGGCTTTCTGCCAAAGGAAATTAATGATTTTTCTTTCCCCAGGTGGTAGAGTATTTAAGATATTTGTAAATTAACATTCTTGCATTTGACTCAGAGTACTAGTATGTTAGGCATGTGAATATTCAAAATACATCTGCTCACTTGCATCAATTTGATCTAGACAATATAAAATGATACCCAGTTCCACTGAAGCCTGTTACAGAAATATAAAAAGCATAAGAAACATAAAGAATCTTAACTTGTGTTCTTAAACACCAGGACTCCACTTCCAGTTATTGCTTCTTAGAAACAGTATGGTAAATTTTCTTTGCAACACCTTTTGCAGGTTCCCCTGTCACCTAGGCTGGAGTGCAGTGGTGTGATCATAACGCACTGCAGCCTGGAACTCCTGATGGCTCAAGCAATCCTCCCGCCTCAGCCTCCTGAGTACCTGGGACAACAGGCATGCCATCACACCCAGCTAATTGTTTTGTACTTTTGTAGAGGTGGTGTCTCACCATGTTACCCAGGCTGGTGTCCCCTGAGCTCAAGGAATCCTCCCACCTTGGCCTCCCAAAGTGTTGGGATTATAGGCATGAGTGACCATGTTCAGCCTTTAATTATTTTTGTTTTATAAAGTGTTTTATTGTAGACCTAAGCTATATCCAGTTGAAACTCTGGGGACTAGGACAAGCCATCAGGAGTGCTATTTGAGGATCATTAGGGCCTTGTGGGTTAGGTACATTTGGGGGCTGAATTATTCCATCCCCAGAGGATGAAAGGGAATAGATGCTCAAGAAAGCATCACTTGAGGTAGATGAACTTCGTTCTGTGATACTGGGTGAAAGTTGGTATGGAGGAACACTTTACATATGCTAGAGAGTAGCATTACTCAAGTGTCCTCTTGACACTTAGCCAAAAGATTAGCCAAAGAGTCATAACCACTTGCAGAGGAGGAAAAAAAAAAAAACTCCCTTAATTTGAAGCAGAAGATTCAAAAATGATTCCTGAAGGGTGGGGCAAGTGCAGAAGAATGAAACTCCACATCATAGCAGTTCAGAGGCAGCACCATTAGAAAGAACTCTCTTGAGATTTAGAAGCCAAAAATGACAAGAGCAAATGAGGAGGAGTTTGAGTGACCTAGGATACAAGGGGAAAGAAGATTCAGGGCCAGGTGTGGTGGCTCATGCCTGTAATCCCATCACTTTGGGAGGCCGAGGCGGGCGGATCACCCAAGGTCAGGAGTTTGAGACCATCCTGACCAACATGGAGAAACCCCGTCTCTACTAAAAATACAAAATTAGCCGGGCATGGTGGTGCATGCCTGTAATCCCAGCTACTCAGGAGGCTGAGGCAGGAGAATTGCTTGAACCTGGGAGGTAGGGGTTGCGGTGAGCCAAGATCGCGCCATTGCCCTCCAGCCTGGGCAACAAGAGCGAAACTCCATCTCAAAAAACAAAACAAAACAAAAAGATTCAGAAGAGTTGTCATTCCAGGTCTTAATTACAATAGACAACCATTTGTAACAGATTCCAGCAACACAGTGTTTCCTGGAGTTAGTCACTCAAGCACTGCCTTCATGATTTTTTTTTTTTTTGCCATGTATACATATACAACCATTTATAGTATTTACTCAATATTTTACTCTAAATCAGATTCACTTTCTTACTTAAATTGAAAACTAAAAATGGAAAGTCAGCATTATTTGCCATAAATGAAAGCAACCACCACAAAAGCAGAACAATATTATTAAATGCTAGCTAGAAAAGGTTGTGACAAGTCTCCAGGCTTGAGATTGGTGGTTCTTTATTAAAAAGGGAATGGACAGTGTCCGAGAGGTGTTAAACAGTGGTACAAAAATGAGACTTTGTCCTTGTCAGAAGGGTTGAAAAAGCATTGTATAAAGCAGCTTTCTCACGGTGTGATTAAATGTTATTCAATGCCAAATCTGCATACTACTCAAATCATCTCCCATACTGTCAGTGGTGCTGACCTCACACTTTGGGCCAAACACTGCATTGAGAAACTTGAATTCCACCAGGTGTGGTGGCTCACATCTGTAATCCCAGCACTTTGGGAGGCCGAGGCAGGCAGATCACTTGAGGTCAGGAGTTCAAGACCAGCCTGGCCAACATGGTGAAACACCTGTCTCTACAAAAAATCCAAAAATTAGCTGGGCATGGTGGCATGTGCCTGTAATCCCAGCTACAGGGAGACTGAGGAAGGACAATCACTTGAATCCAAGAGGCAGAGGTTGCAGCGAGCCAAGATTGTGCCACTGTACTCCAGCCTGGGCAACAGAGCAAGACTCTGTCTCAAAAAATAAAAAGAAACTTGAATTAAAGAGAGGAACAGGCTAGGCACAGTGGCTCACTCCTGTGATCCCAGTGCTTTGAAAGGCCAAGTTTAGTGGGTCACTTATGGGCCAGGAGTTCTAGACCAGCCTGGGCAACTTAGCAAGTCTCCATCTCTACAAAAACTAAAGAAATTACCTGGCATGGTGGCACATGCCTGTAGTCCTAGCTCCTTGGAAGGCTGAGGTGGGAGGATGGCTTGAACCCAGGAGTTTGAGGTCACAGTGAGTTAGGATTGTGCCACTGCACTCCAGCCTGGGCAACAGAGGGAGACTATCTCTTAGAAAAAATACATATTTTTTTTAAATATATTTTTAAAGAGAGTTAGAGGAATGGTGCTTCCTCTGCAGCAAAGAGAGGAAATACAAGAAAATCAGAACTGGCAAAAAAAAAAAAAAAATTTGGAAAGTCTCATGTCACATATGAATTCAGCCCATTTATATGACACTGTCATAGTGGGAATTTTGAAACTAGAGAGACTCAGAGGACCTGGTGTCTAGTTTTAATATTATCACCAATTAGTTGTAAACACCAGGCAAGTCTCTTCACTCTTGGTAGCTATTTCCTGATATGTTCAAGTCTATGATTTATTTACTAAGAAAATAGTGGGTGGAGAAGGATTTGAAGAGACTGAGAAGGATTGGCAGTCAACAGGAAAAAGTGATAGGAAGTCAAAAACAAAAATAAATGTTTTAGGTTGCTGAGCAACAATGAGGCCCTAGCTGGCATAGGCACAGTGTCACTAAAACACTCTGGAGGCATACATGGCTTGATGTGGTACAAAAAGATCTGTCCACACTTAGGACTTAATTAAGGAAGCAAGAAAGAATAAAAGTAAGAAATCAGTTTACCAAACATCGTTAAAAGTATGTGAACACATGAATTAATAAACTCATGCTTGATGCCAGGCTTAATACTAGTCTGGCAGAGATGGTGCCAATTAAAATGTTATTGTCGGTTAAAGTATACAAAGTGCTTATTGTATGTCATTGTTCTTGTTTTCTATTTTGATGAGAGTTTCCTGATTTTTACAATGCTATAGAGCAAACAGAACTGTAACTTGTATTTCATAATGTTTGTAGCTGATTTTGTGTACTTCAAGGAGTTTTAAAAAAAAAACTTTTCTCCTGAAATGTTGTGGGGTAGCTTGTGCACCTCGTGCATACTCCTTCCTTATGACTTAACCAGCATGGATTATTATTATATCCTTTTCAGAAAATGGAGATAAACAGGTCGGGCGTGGTAGCTCACTCCTATAATCCCAGCGCTTTGCGGGTGTGGTCACGCACGCCTGTAGTCCCAACTACTCTGGAGGCTGAGGCACGAGAATTGCTTGAACCCAGGAGGCAGAAGTTATCATGAGCCGAGATCACACCACTACACTCCAGCCTGGGCCACAGGGTGAGACCCCACCTCCAAAAAAAAAAAAAAAAGAGGGGAGAAGAAAGTGGCTGGTGAGGATTAAACAGGTTTTTTTTGTTTTGTTTTTTGTTTTTGAGACGGAGTCTCGCTGTGTCGCCCAGGCTGGAGTGCAGTGGCGCAATCTCCGCTCACTGCAAGCTCCGCCTCCTGGGTTCACGCCATTCTCCTGCCTCAGCCTCCCAAATAGCTGGGACTACAGGCGCCCACCACCACGCCCGGCTAGTTTTTTGTATTTTTAGTAGAGACGGGGTTTCACCGTGTTAGCCAGGATGGTCTTGATCTCCTGACCTCGTGATCTCCCCACCTCGCTTCCCAAAGCGCTGGGATTACAGGCGTGAGCCACCGCGCCCGGCCTAAACAGGTATTTTTTAATGGCAGAAGGAATAGCAGAAGGTCAGTGAGATGAAGGTTCCTGAATTATGGTTCCTGGTCTTGGATTTTCATTCAATCTTTTACTCCCTTATTACCATCCTTCACCTTCCGATACCTTACCATTGCTTACGCTGTTCTTCCTTGTGACCAAATCTGAACAAAAAGAGGCTGAAGGTAACTGGTAAAGAAAGAGGACTAGTCCGGGGGATGGAATCCGAAATGGAAGCGCAGAGCGCCGGGGCAGAGGAGGGCTTTACCCAGGTCACCGGTAAGGGTGGCCGGCGGGCGAAGAAACGACAGGCTGAACAGCTGTCCGCAGCGGGAGAGGGCGGGGATGCGGGCCGGATGGACACAGAGGAGGCCAGGCCGGCGAAGAGGCCCGTCTTCCCACCCCTCTGTGGGGACGGGCTCCTGAGTGGAAAAGAAGAAACAAGGAAAATTCCAGTCCCAGCTAACAGATACACACCATTGAAAGAAAACTGGATGAAGATATTTACTCCTATTGTGGAACATTTGGGACTTCAGATACGCTTTAACTTGAAATCAAGGAATGTAGAAATCAGGACTTGTAAAGAAACCAAGGATGTTAGTGCTCTGACAAAAGCAGCTGATTTTGTGAAAGCTTTTATTCTAGGCTTTCAGGTGGAGGATGCACTTGCCCTCATCAGGTTGGATGACCTCTTCCTAGAGTCTTTTGAAATTACAGATGTTAAACCCCTAAAGGGAGACCATCTATCCAGGGCAATAGGAAGAATCGCTGGCAAAGGAGGAAAAACCAAATTCACCATAGAGAATGTGACACGGACGCGGATAGTTTTTGCTGATGTGAAAGTTCACATCCTTGGCTCCTTCCAAAACATCAAGATGGCAAGAACTGCCATTTGCAACCTAATCTTGGGAAATCTTCCTTCCAAGGTTTATGGCAATATTCGAGCTGTGGCTAGCAGATCAGCAGATCGATTCTGATTTCAAGTCAGAGACTTTTTATCTTACCTTTGGACTCTGGAGAAAAATACTTTATGAGGGGTCGGTCACAAAAAACCATCTGAAGAATTTCAGTCATTTGAAGCCTCCGTCCCTTCTTCCATTCTCAGCCAGAAGCATAAACAGAAAAGAAAGATTTAAGAGTATTCACACTCAACAGGTTTTAGAATAATTTAAATATCAAAAATTGATTCTATTATACTTACACTTTAGGTATAATTTATCATTTATCTGAAATTACATGTAGCAGATTACATAGTCTGTAATCCTCAGAGGGAAACTTCTTTAAACAAGAAGTTAAAACAGCTCTATATGAATAAGTTTAAACAGCTCTATATGAATTTATACTTTTATATTTATAAATTTATAACTTCATAAAAATTTATAAACATTTATTCTTTATAATTATAATTTAATAGATTATCTCAGAAAAACCTCTCTGAATGATAACCCTTCCTTACTACTGGGTGATGTGTAAATATTTGTTGGGGGACAGGGTCTCACTTTGTCACCCAGGCTGGAGTGCAGTGGTGTGATCTCAGCTTACTGCAGCCTCTACTTCCTGGGTTCAAGTGATCCTCCTGCCTCAGCCTCCCTAGTAGGTGGGACTACAGGTGTCCACCACCATGCTTGGCTAATATTTTGTATTTTTTGTAGAGATGGGGTTTCACCATGTTGACCAGGCTAGTCTAGAACTCCTGACCTCAAATGATCCATCCACCTCGGCCTCCCAAAGTGCTGGGATTACAGGCATAAGCCACTGTGCCTGGCCTTGATGTGTGAGTATTTGAGAGGTCATAAGCAGTGGTTTTGGCTATACTGTACTACACCATATACATCAGTAAGAGCTCATCTTGGAACCTGTTTTGCAGTTTTAAAAATTAAAGACCTACATCACAGGGTTGATGTGAAGAAAGTTTTATTTTTCAAATGAGTATTTAATGAAAGTATATATAACCAGTGTTGGGTGTACAGATGCTTCTCAACTTACGATGGGTTTATGTCCAGATAAGCCCATTGTGAGTTGAAAATACCAAACGTCGAACATCACAGCTTAGCCTACCTTAAAAGTGCTCCGAACACTACATTAGCCTACACTTGGGCAAAATCGTCTAATACAGAGCCTATTTTATAGTAAAGTATGTTGAATGTCTCACATAATTTTTGAAGATTACATTGAAAGTGACAAACAGAATGGCTGGGTACTTGAACTACAGCTTCTACTGAATGAATAATTCTAAAGTTGAAAAATAGAACCATCATAAGTCTGTTTCCTCTAGTAAAGGTGAGATAAATGTTTTTTCCCACCCAAAAAACTATACTGTATAAATTCAGATTAGCTAGTTTCTGTGTGTTTAAATAGTATGATTATACATTATAAACTGGAAGGAACTTTATTAAACGTGACTTTGATACTTCAAAAAAAAAAAAAGAAAGAAAACTAGTGATGAAATTCAATGGCTTGAAGAGTCAAAGTGTTTTCTGGAAAAGGGGATATTAATGTTGTCGTCAGCTATCTTCCTAAGCCATTCCTGGGGCCATACTAAGCCACTTCTGGGTAGTGATTTTGTAAATATATTACTCAATATAAAAGGTAATTTTTTCCTTTATTTTTTCTAAAACTACCCCTAAAGGCCTTATGACATGTTTGTTCTCTGGACTCAGTGGTCAGGATTGATGAATTTCATTTCTATCAAGGTTAAGGACATTAAAATCCAAGGACAAAAATATTTCTAGTCACTGAAAAACTCCGCAAGATGAATTTTTTTCTCCCTGTTTTATTTCATTCATACCTTTCATTCATTCATTCATACCTTTCATTCATTACATTATAATAAGAGATGACATAAATGAGGCAAGCAGCCTCAAGAAATTAAAATTTGTGAAGTTTTAATACCTATATTGTAAATTTTATACTGAAGCTGTATTTATAAGTTTTTGACAAAGGTCCATATAGTTAAACTTCTTTGGATATCTGTTTAATGTGTTTTCATTCTAATCTTTATTTTCTTCCTTCTGCTTTTCTCTAATTTCATTTGCTCATCTTTTTCTAGGTTCTTAAAGTGAAAAGTTAGGTTATTGATTTGATACCTTCTTTATTAATAGGCATTTACAACTGTAAATTCCTTCTGAGTACTGTTTCTATTGCATCCCATAAGTTTAGTATGTTCTGTTTTCATTTTTATTCATCTCAAAGTATATTCTTGTTTCACTTGTGATTTCTTTTTTGACCCATTGGCTGTTTAGAGGAATATTATCTAATTTCCACATATCTCTTAATTTCTCAAATTTCATTGTATCGTTGATTTCTAACTTCATTCTGTTGTGTGTGAACGGTGAACATACTTTGCATGACTTTCATCCTTTTACATTTACTGAAGTTTGTTTTATGTCCCAGAACATGGTCTATCCTGGAAAACATTCTGTGTATGGAATATGCAACAGAAGTATGCATATTCTGCTGTTGTGGGTGAAGTGTCCTATAGATGTCTGTTGGGTCTAGTTAGTTTATAGTGTTAATCAAGGCTTCTCTTTCCTTTCTGATCTCTGTCAAGTTGTTCTATTTATTATTGAAAGTGAGGCATTGAAATCTCCAACTATTATGTTGAATTATCTATTTCTCTAATTCTGTCAGTCTTTGTTTTATATATTTGGAACTCTTTGGCAGGTGTATTATGTTTATAATTGCTATGTCTTCCTGACAGATCAAACCCTTTTATCATTACCAAAAAAAAAATTTTTTTTTGAGATGGAGTTTCGTTCTCGTTGTCCAGGCTGGAGTGCAATGGCATGGTCTCAGCTCACTGCAACCTCCACTTCCCTGGTTCCAGTGATTCTCCTGCCTCAGCCTCCCAAGTAGCTGGAATTACAGGCGCCCACCACTATGCCCAGTTAATTTTTGTATTTTTAGTAGAGATGGGGTTTTACCATGTTGGTCAGGCTGGTCTCGGACTCCTGACCTCAGGTGACCCACCTGCCTCGGCCTCCCAAAGTGCTGGGATTACAGGCATGAGCCACGGAGCCTGACCAGATATTAATATTAACTAAAAATATTCTAAGACAATAAGGGCATGCAGTTACATCATCATTAGGGCTCTGTTTAAATGATAAGAAAGGGCCGGGCAGCCGGGCGCGATGGTTCACGCCTGTAATCCCAACACTTTGGGAGGCCGAGGCAGGCGTATCACCTGAGGTCAGGAGTTCAAGACCAGCCTGACCAACATGGAGAAACCCTGTCTCTACCAAAAATACAAAATTAGCTGGGTGTGGTGGCACATGCCTGTAATCCCAGCTACTTGGGAGGCTGAGGCAGGAGAATCACTTGAACCCGGGAGGCGGAGGTTGCAGTGAACTAAGATCACGCCATTGCACTCCAGCCTGGGCAACAAGAGCGAAACTCCATCTCAAAAGAAGGGAAGGGAAGGGAAGGGAGAAGGAAAGGGAGAAGGAAAAGGAGAGGGAAAGGAAGGAAGGAAAAGAAGGAAGAGAAGGAAGGAAGGAAAGGAAGGAAGGAAAGAAAGGAAAGAAAAGGCCGGGCTCATGCCTATAATCCCAGCACTTTGGGAAACGGGGCTATACTTTCCTGTTTCATTGCATGTTTCATACCTTTTTTTTTTTCAGTGACATTTTAGATAATATAATGTGGCAACTCTAGAAATCAGATGTTCCCTGCCTGACCAGGTTTTGTTATTGTGCCTCTTGCTTGTAATTGCTGTTGTTGCTGTTATTGTTTAGTGACTTTTGTGAATTAATTCTATAAATTCTGTATTCCTTGGAGTGTGTGGTCATTGACATCTCTTCTCACTTGGCCTAGTAGTCAGCATATGATTGGTTAGAAATTTTCCTATATGCCTAGAATCAATCTATCTAACTATCTATTGATCGATTGATCTATTGATCTGTAGATATATGTGTGTATATATATATCTAAAAATACACATATACACACACAGATAGATGGATAGATATATACGTAGATATGTATGTTAGACATATTTTTAAATAAGTATTAAAATAACTATTTGTATTGTATGTATCAAATTTTCACTAAAGGAAGTCTTAGTTCTACCAGAAATATCTTATTTTCAGGCCAGGCATGTTGGCTCCCACCTGTAATTCCAGCACTTTTGGAGAACTCACGAGTTTGAGACCAACATGGTCAACATGGCAAAAACCCAACTCTGCTAAAAATACCAAAAAAATTAGCCGAGTGTGGTGGTGCGTGCCTGTAGTCCCAGCTACTCAGGAGGCTGAGGTGGGAGGATGGTTGAGCCTAGGAGGTGGAGATTGCAGTGAACAGAGATTGCACCATTGCACCGTAGCCTGGGTAACAGAGCCAGACCCTGTCTCAAAAAAAGAAAAAAAAAAGAAATCTTATTTTCAAAGACTAAGATAAAATTTATTATTAATTACTAACTACATTTCTGTTCATGTGTAAATGAAGAACTATAATGAATGGTTTTGCTTAATCCTCTTTTTTCTACTTTGTTTTGCCAATAATTTTTTCTCAATAAATTTATTAGCCCAACTCATCTTGAAATGAATATTTTCAGAGGAAGAAATTCTAATGTGGTGAAACCCAAATATAAATTGCAATATTTACTTACCAAAAAAGGATAAATATATTTAATTTTCTGAAGTAGGAGAAGAGATTGTTAAAAGGAGTTTTGAAAAAAATTAAGAGTATATGTTTGAACTTCATGCTGAAGTAAAATTCCTGTGAAAGTTTCAAGGAAACTGAAGGGTTAAACACTATACAATGCTAAGTGGTTCTGTTCTTACCCTAGGGCTATCTTTATATATTCATGATAAAATTAAGTTTGGTCATTTTCTAGTTAATTTGATCAGTATCTATTGTTGGTTCGAATAATCTAAGGCTTAAAATTAATTTTTTCATTGTCGTTGGATTATCTAGATCAACTATTTTGCATTGCTGAACTTAACTAGATAAATGCCAAATCTGTAATTCACATTCTATTAACTCCACTACAAGTTATTTATTGTAAGTGTTCCAAAGCTCTGTAAGAATGGATCAGATCGGCCGGGCGCGGTGGCTCAAGCCTGTAATCCCAGCACTTTGGGAGGCCTAGACGGGCGGATCACGAGGTCAGGAAATCGAGACCATCCTGACTAACACGGTGAAACCCCGTCTCTACTAAAAAATACAAAAAACTAGCCGGGCGAGGTGGCGGGCGCCTGTAGTCCCAGCTACTTGGGAGGCTGAGGCAGGAGAATGGTGTAAACCCGGAAGGCAGAGCTTGCAGTGAGCTGAGACCTGGCCACTGCACTCCAGCCTGGGCGACAGAGCGAGACTCCGTCTCGGGGAAAAAAAAAAAAAAAAAAGAAGAAGAAGAAAAAAAGAATGGATCAGATCTCTGTTAAGTAAACATACTTTATCTCTATATAATATAATGCCTATTAAATATTGTTCCCATAAATTCAGATGATATCATGATTAGCTCTTTAAAAATATGACACTGATCTCAATGCAAGAAAAAAGTTCATAAGATACTATAATATTCTAAAAGGTTATAAAGCATATATTAAATATAAAATATAAGCATTTTTCATCTATGTTTTAAAGTCACTTTAAAATTTTGAATCCTTTTTAAAAATTATTATAATGTTGGGTGAAGTGGCACACCTATAGTCCCAGCTACTTGGGAGGCTGAGGTGGGAGGATTGCTTAAGCTGAGGAGTTCAAGGCTAACCTGGGCAATATAGTGAGATCCCATCTCTATATATAAATAAATCAATAAATCTTTATTAAGAAAAGAATATTAAACCAGGCTTTTCAGTGACTCATTTAAGATTTCTTAATTTTTTAAGACCCAGCAGGATTTTGCCCTTGTTCATGTGAAAAAGAGTTAGAGAAATACTCTTTTTATTATTAAAAGTTTTTTTAGAGATTTAAAAATATTATTTAAATTTTTATTATGAAGTCTTTTATCAAATGAAGTGAAGATTTACTGAACGTCTACTATCACTAAGACAAAAATAAGACACAGTTCCTAGTCTTGTGGAGACTTACAGTTGCAACAGGTGGGCAGAAGATTATAGTGCAGTATAGTGAGACTGGCATCTAAAGGCCCAGTGGAGCACACAGGAGCTCTACCCTAGATTTGGGAGAAGGGAGTCAGAAAAGGTCTATTTAGAAAAGGTCACCTGATAGGCCAGGTGTGGTGGCTCACGCCTGAAATCCCAGCACTTCGGGAGGTCAAGGCATGTGGATCACCTGAGGCCAGGAGTTTGAGACCAGCCTGGCCAGCAAGACGAAACCCCATCTTTACTAAAAATACAAAAATTAGCTGGGCGTGGTGGCACGTGCCTGTAATCCCAGCTACTCAAGAGGCTGAGGCAGGAGAATCACTTGAACCTGGGAGGTGGCGGTTGCAGTGAGCCAAGATGGTCCCCCTGCACCACTCCAGCCTGGGCGATAGAGTGAGACTCTGTCTCCAAAAAGAAAAAAAGAAGGAAAAGAAAAAAGAAAAAGAAAAGAAAAGATCACCTGACAGAACCTATAGCCTTCAGTAGCAGTTTGCATCCAACCCGTGGCAACTCACCAGTAGAGTGAGCTGGAGAAACATATTTCTGATGTCATTTTTCCCCACTCTCCCCATCTGCTGAAATGTCTACAATTGGCTGATTCCAACCCACAGTCTGAGAGCAAGCGAGCCCTTTGTTGCATTCCATTCAGGGCACCCTTCTGGGGCACAGAGCATTGGAGGATGGAGACCATTTCTAGCATGACATATACACTCTTATTGTGAATGCCACATTAAAATAGTGCCCTTCATGTTGTATGAGAACATTTTAGCCTAATTCTTTTGCAATGCAGGAAAGCCATTATTATAGAATAATCATGGTTTCTCAGCACATTCTTTGAAGGATTCTGTTAAACCAGTGGGAAACTAAGAATGAATAGTATACGACAGCAGTTTTAAAAAATCCAAAATTTAGTTGTACTTTATGTATTAATAGAAATGTGGGAAATGTAACTTAATTATTATATGTTTCTTGACAATGGTTCTTATCTTTTTCACCGGAGTCTAAACTCTATTGTTTTCGGAGGTATTCTGGCATTCACAAAGGGTTGATAAAATTGTGGCAGATCTAAAAATTCCACTGAATCAATTATTTCATTGGGAGCGCTGGGTGTGTGCTTTGGAGTCAAAACAAAGCTCATGCCTCAATGCTAAAATATTCTAGCAAATCAGACTGCATGAAAGAGGCAAAGGTATAGTTTTTATAAAGATCCCTAACCTGATGCTTGGCATACATAATCTAATGGGCATGGAATTCCTTTGCGAAATGTCAGACTCACCTTATACTGAAATTATACATGTTGCCTTGGTATTTAAATGCTTGAGCAAATATAAAAGAAAAAAATATGGAAAATTAAATTGTGATTTCCTTTTCATTTTAACATTAAAGTTAAGGATCATGAAGAATCGTGTGAAATGATGGTACGAGATATTTAATATTTTTATATAACTACTAAAAATTATCACTGCCCCATCCCACCACCCCTGGCAAAAAATGAATCCAATCAGACCAGGCCAATCAAATAAACACTCAAAACAAAAGCCCTGAAACAATAATGATTTCTCACTATGTTTGGATGCGCTATTTCATTCTAAACTAGATTTGGGGAGCCATCTGCTGGCAAATTGGTAAGTTGTTTATGTTTTTTTTTATTGCATGTACAGTTAGGGTTGCCAGATAATTTATAGGATACCCAGTTAAATCTGAATTTTAGATAAACAACAAATAATTTTTTAGCATGAGCATGTCAACACAGTTCAGTATTTACTCCATATGCCAATGCTACCCTGTTTTATTTTTTTATTTTATTTTTTTTTGAGATAAGGTCTGGTTCTGTCTCCCAGGCTGGAGTGCAGTGGCATGATCTCAGCTCACTGCAACCTCTGCCTACCAGGCTCAAGTGATCCTTCCAACTCAGCCTCCCAAGTAACTGGGACTACAGGCATACGCCACCATGCCCAACTAATTTTTGTTTTTTGTTTTTTTTTGGTAGAGATGGGGTTTTGCTATGTTGTCCAGGTTGGCCTTGAACTCAGATCAAGCGATCTGCCCACTTCGGTCTCCCAAAGTGCTGGAATTGCAGGCGTGAGCCATAGAACCTGGTTCCTACCTTGTTTTAAATGTAGAATTATATGTTTTCAAGTGACTCAAAAAAGGTTTTCTTGAAAAATCTGGATAGCATGATTATTTAGGATTGCTCAACTCATATGGTTCTATTCACACTGCTCCAGCTTGAACTGCTTGCCTTTCCCATTGAACCCTACATATGACTGCTTGTCTATTCTCTTTTTCTTCTTTGTCTATTCTTAATTGAGCTCCGCTTCCTAGCCTGTGTATTTCTTTGTTGCTGCTACAGTCTTATGTTTAAGCAATCTAGGTCAATTACAACAGATAAATGAAAAACCAGATGATAATTGTGTTCTGGTAGTAACTTAGTTGTAGAATCTACTTGTTTAAAAAAAATAATAAAAGGGAGACACATGCATGTTTTATTTTTGACCTAAAAATGTCAATTTATTATCAAGCTATCTTGCTCTGACTGAAAAATTTAATAAATAATAAAAATTGACCGGGCATGGTGGCTCACACCTGTAATGCCAGCACTTTGGAAGGCTGAGGTGGGTGGATCACTTGAGGTCAGGAGTTCGAGACCAGCCTGACCAACACAGTGAAACCCCATCTCCACTAAAAATACAAAAATTAGCCGGGTGTGGTGGGGGGCGCCTGTCATCCCAGCTACTCAGGAGGCTGAGGCACAAGAATTACTTGAACCTGGGAGGCAGGGGTTGCAGTGAGCCACGATGGCACCACTGCTCTCCAGCCTGGGTGACAGAGTGAGATTCTGTCTCAAAATAAATAAATAAATAAATTTTAAAATTAAAAAAATTAATTTTGTGTTTGAATTAGTAATATATTCACATGCTCCTAAGTTTTTTTTTTTAATACCCAAGGATATTCAGTGAAAAGTCTCCCATTCCTAACCTTCAGATACCTAAAAGTTCCTTGACGCAGAGGCACCCATCGTACTTGAGATGTATGTACTCAGCCATCTTGGAGAAGGACATTATTGTAAAGTGGAAGGATGCAGGAGGGTTGTCTCTCAGAAAAGAAAAAGTAAGACAGATGACAATAAGAGACCTTTCTTTCCTCATAGCTATGGTTTTTAATGTAATGGCTTAATTTTATTTTGCCTATGGAGTACAATTTTTTTAAGTATTCTCTTAAATTTCGGTTGTGTCTGAACGATCTCCTACAGTTGTAAAATTCAATTATTTAAAAAGCGTATCATAAAATCTCACAAGATGGAGATGTTGCTCCTTGAAAGTGGCAGTTAGTGTGGGTGAGGAAAATCATCTTTTTGTCTCTTCTTGGACATCTTTTTTCTTCTCTATCTTGCTGTCTGTCTTCAGTCATTCAAGGTAGTGAGAAACTTACTTTCTTTTTTTTTTTTTTTTTGAGTCGGAGTCTGGCTCTGTCGCGCAGGCTGGAGTGCAGTGGCCGGATCTCAGCTCACTGCAAGCCCCGCCTCCCGGGTTCACGCCATTCTCCTGCCTCAGCCTCCCGAGTAGCTGGGACTACAGGCGCCCGCCACCTCGCCCAGCTAGTTTTTTGTTTTTTATTTTTATTTTTTGTTTGTTTGTTTGTTTGTTTTGAGACGAAGTCTCGCGCTGTCGCCCAGGCTGGAGTGCAGTGGCCGATCTCAGCTCACTGCAAGCTCCGCCTCCCGGGTTTAGGCCATTCTCCTGCCTCAGCCTCCCGAGTAGCTGGGACTACAGGCGCCCGCCACCTCGCCCAGCTAGTTTTTTGTATTTTTAGTAGAGACAGGGTTTCACCGTGTTAGCCAGGATGGTCTCGATCTCCTGACCTCGTGATCCGCCCGTCTCGGCCTCCCAAAGTGCTGGGATTACAGGCTTGGGCCACCGCGCCCAGACTTGAGAAACTTTCAAAGCTTAGTGTTCAAATCCCAACTTTGTCTCTTTCTGCCTGTAATTCTGAATTAAATTAACCTTTAGGTGCCTTATCGTCATCTAAAAATTCAGGCTTATGCTCACATTATGAGGATGAAATTAAATAATGTACTTGAGATGGCAGTGCCCTCCAGCCAGAGCCCACCAGGAGCACAGCAGTAGTGGAACGAATTGGGTTTATTACTCATTGCAACAAGGGAGAACACACACCATGGGGATCTGTGGGGCTTCTCAGTAAGAGGGTGTCAGAAGACCTGTATTATTGGATTTGGGCTGCGGTTGGGTGATCTGTGGAAGGATCCAAGGAAGTAGGGGTTCACTGTGGATTGAACGCTGTCAGAATGCAGGGAAAGTCTATGACTGGGCATCTCAATGTTTATAGGGACAGTAGACTAGAGCAAGGCTAAAATTCTAAAGATGAAGAATCACTAGAGATTCATATTAGCTGTAAGAAGAGCTATTGGTATTTTAGGGGTTGCACAGTGACCTCATTTTTGTCTGTGCTTAGACAAAATTATGAAGTGGTCTTGTTTTGTTGCACTTCCTCATTTGTCTGAGTGACTCGACTGGTGTCAGTGTTCTGTGAAACTGTTTACACGCAACAGGAGAATAACTTGGCCTATCTGTGAGCTCCCGGCCAGCTTCTGCTCCCACTCAGGCCTACCTATAAGTTTTAGGCCAGTTCCTAGATGTTAGGGGCTGCTTTTTTTTTTTTTTTTTTTCTCAGAAAGCATCTGGCTCTTACTAGATGCTCAATAAAACTTAATTACATCTGGATTTTATTTAAATTATTTAATGACATATTTTTCTCCCCTGTTATTGGATAATGAGCTTCTTAGGGCAGAGGACATAGTTCACTCAACTTTTTCTCTGTCCAACATGAAATAGGTACTTAATACTATTGAAACAAGAAACGCCTTCCATGGCCTGTCTGTGAATGCTTTTCTTTTCTCTCCTTCTATGTCCATACTATCCTCTTCTCTCCCTTGATCACCTGTAGCGAACAAATACATATAAGGTTTATAAAGCAGTGATTTCTATGGCACAATCACAGAATCATATTCCTTTAAAGCAGTCACCCAGGGCCGGGCGCGGTGGCTCAAGCCTGTAATCCCAGCACTTTGGGAGGCCGAGACGGGCGGATCACGAGGTCAGGAGATCGAGACCATCCTGGCGAACACGGTGAAACCCCGTCTCTACTAAAAAAATACAAAAAACTAGCCGGGCTAGGCTGCGGGCGCCTGTAGTCCTAGCTACTCGGGAGGCTGAGGCAGGAGAATGGCGTAAACCCGGGGGGCGGAGCTTGCAGTGAGCTGAGATCCGGCCACTGCACTCTAGCCCGGGCGACAGAGCCAAAGCAGTCACCCAGGACAGAAATTTTACTCTTTATTCTCTCAGAGTTAAGGGGGCCTAAGCACAAGGACATAATAGCTCTTCTTTAAAACCTTCATTATTTAAAATTCTCTTGCACCCAGAAATTCCTAGGAGTCTCTCATCTTCCTCACCACAACTTCACGCAGCCTCCTGAACACACCTCGTGGCCCCTCAGTTTGCTCTGCTCTGCTCTGCACAGCAGCACACAACACTGCACTCTCTAGGACCTGCCCTGGGGCCCCCAGGAGAGGGAAGGTTTTCTTCCCCACCTCAAATGCTCTTCTTAGGCTCTGGTGAACTTTTTCTGGTTCTATTTCTTTCTTTCCTTCCTTCCTTCCTTCCTTCCTTCCTTCCTTCCTTCCTTCCTTCCTTCCTTCCTTCCTTCCTTCCTTCCTTCCTTCTTTCCCTCCCTCCCTCCCTCCCTCTCTCCCTCCTTCCTTCCTTCCTTCCTTCCTTCCTTCCTTCCTTCCTTCCTTCCTTCCCTCCCTCCCTCCTTCCTTCCCTCCTTCCTTTCCTCCTTCCTTCCTTCTCGTTTGTTCGTTTCTTCGTTTTTCTTTTTTTTGAGATGGAGTCTGGCTTGTTGCCCAGGCTGGAGGGCAGTGGCATGATCTAGGCTCACTACAGCCTCCACCTCCTGAGTTCAAGTGGTTCTCCTGCTTCAGTCTCCTGAGTAGAAAGATCGCCACTGCACCCAGCCTTTCTGTTTCTATTTTATTCTCAAAGACTTGGGATGGTTGTAGGTGGATTTGTATCTTCCTGTAATGGTGGGCTAGGTTTTTCAGATCAATTATCCCATAGAAAACAATTTTTCAAATTATAGAAAACTATGAAAAAAGCAACTGTTACAAACTTTGGGCCAGGCATGGTGGCTCACGCCTGTAATCCCAGCACTTTGGGAGGCTGAGGCAAGTGGATCACTTGAGGTCAGGAGTTTGAGACCAGCCTGGTCAACATGGTGAAACCCCATCTCTAATAAAAAATACAAAAATTAGCCAGGTGTGGTGGCACACACCTGTAATCCCAGCTACTCAGGAGGCTGAGCCAAGAGAAGCTCTTAAACCCGGGAGGTGGAGGTTGCAGTGAGCTGAGATCATGGCACTGTACTCCAGCCTGGGCAATAGAGTGAGATTCCAAAAACAGAGAGAGAGAGAGAGAGAGAGAGAGAGAGAGAAAGAAAGGAGAAACTTTGTAAAGCTGACAACATGGTGAGGAATTGAAAGGCAAAACTGAAGCTAAACCAGGAAAACCAGAAAGGTGATGAGGGCAGAGAATCTGCTTTTGCCCTGAGGGGATTTGTGGGTCCCAGCAAATGGGAACCTTCATTGAGATGAACTTGTTATGAGGTGAGAAAGGAGGTAAGGAGGTGAGAAATGAAAGCACCAGGTCTATAGAAGATGCAAAGTCTAATCAGACTTTCACAATCATAAGCTGGGAGCCCACACGGCTGCAACCTTAGGGCTGGGCTGAACCCTACGTAAATGAGACCTCATGTAGATTTTCTTTGTGGGTTTGGGAATCTCAGGTCTTGGACCAGTTGGTCTTATGTTGGTTGTGCCCCCAAGGGGCATGGTAAAAACAAACGCAAATCTTCTTTGAGGAAGACGTTTTTCATCTAGGCCTCAGATTATTCATACAAATAATACTTCAGATACAGGCTGGGTGCAGTGGCTCATGCCTGTAAACCCAGCACTTTGGGAGGCCGAGACGAGTGGTTCACCTGAGGTCAGGAGTTGGAGAGCAGCCTGGTCAACATGGCAAAACCCCAGCTCTACTAAAAATACGAAAAAAAAAAAAAAATTAGCTGGGGTGGTGGCATGTGCCTGTAATCCCAGTAACTCGGAAGGCTGAGACAGGAGAATCACTTGAACCCGGGAGACAGAGGTTGCAGTGAACCGAGATCGCACCACTGCACTCCAGCCTGGGCGACAGAGGGAGACTCCATTTCAAAAAAAAAAAAAAAAAAAATTCAGGTATAGTGGGCTGCTCAGCACAATAATGAACATGATAATCAACACAATAAAGAAACACAACAATGGAAAACCTTAACCATTTAAATAAAAAACAAAATAAGACCTGGTTAAATGACAGCATGTGTGAATAAGCTTTAGAGCTGCACCTTGGCTATGAAAGAGGTGCATTAATAGAAGTAGATTGTTTGAATAATTTCTTTCCACAAATGAGGCAAGATTCCTCAGAGTGTTCTAACCCATTTCTGTGAATTGTGAGGCTTTCTACTGTGGCTGGTAGGAATAGGGACTCTCTGGCCTTTTGTGAGCTCCAACAACCGTTTCCTCATCTGTTTAATCCTTTCATGTGGTTCTTCCCCTGACCTTGGATAATTTCCTCACACATATGCGTTAATTAATACTCAACTGGATATTAAAGGGGACCCTTGGCACATCTCTAGAATTGTCTCTTTGCGCATCTTTCTGATCCTGTACTTGGCTCTCCTGGACTTGCAACTGAATGTCCTCGACTCAGAGACACTGCTGGTCTCCACTTGGGCTCCCAGTGTGTTAGGGCCTGAAAATATTCTCTACACATTTAAGTGGAGATAATTGTAGTTACACCTCATTTGTTTCCATCTTTCAGGGATCACTGTCCTCAGTTGCCTAGTGTAAATATCTTGAATGCTGTTGGTTCTTATATTTTGTCCAGCCTTTTGGTTATTGCAGGTGGGAGGGTAAATCAGGTCCCTGTTACTCCATCTTGACTGGCAGCACAAGTTGTCTTTAAAAAAAATTTTTTTTCTCAAAAAAGTTTTTTAAAAAATAGAGAAAAGCAAAAAACAAAACCACCTATAAAAATCATTAGATTATAGTGACTTAAACACAAAGAGACAAACAACAAATACCTAACATTACGATAACATGAGAAACAGATTTTGACTCAATGGAAAGAATGGCTTTCTATAATCAAAGTTACGCAAAGATGGAATAGTTTTCTTTGAAAAGTGGTGAGTTTCTATATTGCAGCAAATGCTAACAGAGGTTATCAGCATTGTTGAAATACAGGACATATGCAAGTAGGAGTCTGCAAACTACAGCCACGGGCCACACCTGGCCCAACACCTGTTTTTGTAAATTAAGTTTTATTGCCACACAATCATACAATTTTTTTTTTAATATTGTGCTACAGTGGCATAATGGAGCAGAGACTGTGCCACTCAAAGCCTAAGATATTTACTATGGGACCCTTTTCAGAAAAAGTTTGCCAAACCCTGGATTCAAGCATCTGATATGGTTCATGTGAGAAAATGATTAATTTGACCCCTTCCAAACCTGAAAGTCTGTGGACCTGGTGAAGCGGGGAATACATTTTTTGTCTGGCTGGGTGCAGTGGCTCACTCCTGTCATCCCAGCACTTTGGGAGGCTGTGGTGGGCAGATCACTTGAGGTCAGGAGTTCGAGACCAGCCTGGCCAACATGGCAAAACCCCGTCTCTACTAAAAATACAAAAATTAGCCAGGTGTGGTGGCACATGCCTGTAATCCCAGCTACTTGTGAGGCTGAGGCAGGAGAACCACTTGAACACAGGAGACAGAGGTTGCGGTGAGCCGAGATCACACCACTGCACTCCAGCCTGGGCAACAAGAGCGAAACTCTGTCTTAAAAAAAAAAAAAGTTTATTATCTAATGCGAATGCTGTATCTTCCTTTATCATATATCTATGTTGATTTTACCATTATATTTTCCTCCCCACTTCAATTCTTTGGATAAAGTCAATTGTCCACAAATATTACTGTTCTTGTCCTTTAATTGCATACCTTCTATACTACCACCATAAACACTCTGTGCAGCAGTAGCTGTTTATTCTTCCCCTTTTTCTTCTACTACCACTTTTTTCCTTTCTTTTCATCTTCTTTCTTCCTCTTGTTTCTCCTTTTCTCTTTCTTAACCTCTTCTTTCTCTCCCTTCTCTTTCCCTTCCTTCTTCTTTTGCCACCTCTCCCTTTTTTTTTTTTTTTTCTTTTTCGAGACAGAGTCCCACTCTGTCACCCAGGCTACAGTGCAGTGATACAATCTCAGCTCACTGTAACCTCTGTCACTCAGGCTCAAGCAATATTTCCACCTCAGCCTCCCAAGTAGCTGTACCCACAGGTGTGCCCCACCACACCCTGCTAATTTTTTGTATTTTTTAATAGAGACAGGGTCTCACCATGTTGGCCAGGCTGGTCTCGAACTCCTGACGTCAAGTGATCTGCCTTGGCCTCCCAAAGTGCTGAGATTACAGGCGTGAGCCACTGTGCCTGGCCCCTCTTCTTCTTTTTTATTCAATAATTATTTATAGAGAACTATGCCAGACTGTATTCTAGATACTGGGTATATAGCGGGCAACAAGACAATCTGCTGTCCCAAAGCTTACATTGGAACCCCAATTTGGAAAGCATAGCCATAGCATGTTCCCAGGCCACAAACAAGTCAGCATCATTGAAAGGGGCTTCAGAGACTCCAAAGCAAGGTACATGCACCAACCTTCATGATGCAAGAAAATCCACAGTGATCATCCTGAGCAGAGCTGACATGCTTTCACAGCCTTGTCAACCTGCTGTCAAACATAAGTGGAAAAATCTCCTGATTGAAAAAACACTTATAATAGTCACCTAGGATGACAGTGAGAAAAGATTGGGAGCCACTGTCCTCAAAGAACAATCACAGTGCCACATACGGTTTTGTATATGTGCTAAATCAAAATGGTTTTGCCTCTAAGTTGCCGAAAGAGATCTTCTTTTGAGGATGAAAGGTACAATCACTGAAAGAGCATACGATGACATGAAGTAACTTATATATCAGAAAGTCACCAATGCCCCAGAGTTAATCTTCCTAATTTTATTGAAAATGTAAAAATAGCTTCTGCTTCAATCTCCATGCAAAATCTTTCCACTTTAGTTTCTGTTAATTAAATTTAAAACTTTTTGTTGTTGTTGTTGTTTTGTTTTTGAGATGGAGTCTTGCTCTGTCACCCAGGCTAGAGTGCAGTGGCACCATCTTGGCTCACGGCAACCTCTGCCACCCGGGTTCAAGCGATTCTTGTGCTTCAGCCTCCCGAGTAGCTGGGACTAGAGGTGTGCACCACCATGCTGGCTAATTTTTGTATTTTTAGTAGAGATGGGGTTTTGCCATGTTGCCCAGGCTGGTCTCAAACTCCTGGCCTCAAGTGATCCTCCCACCTTGGCTTCCCAAAGTGCAGAGATTACAGGTGTGAGCCACCACACCCAACCCTAAATTATTATTATTATTATTATTTTTGAGATGGAGTCTTGCTCTGTCGCCCAGGTGCCCAGGCTGGAGTGCAATGGCATGATCTCGGCTCACTGCAGCCTCCACCTCCTGGGTTCAAGCGATTCTTCTGCTTCAACCTCCTGAGTAGCTGGGATTACAGGCGCATGCCACATGCCTGGCTCATTTTTGTATTTTTAGTAGAGACGGGTTTTCACCATGTTGGTCAGGCTGCTCTCAAACTCCTGACCTCATGATCTGCCCTCCCAAAGTGCTACGATTACAGGCATGAGCCATCATGCTTGGCCCCTAAGTTAATTTTTTAACAAAAAATCTTCAGAAGAATCTACGTTTTTATCACGGTCCATTTTTTTTTTCTCAGAATCTTGGCTTTAATATGGGACTAATATATATTATAATACTGAGAAATAAGCAATGCTAATTATAGAGGAGTGTATACTTATGAAGCATTTTACCCAACAATTTAACAGTGTCTTCACCTGTAAAATGAACTTGGTTCTTTGGACTTTAAACTCTAGTTTACAGAAAACTTCTAAAACAAAATTGCTGCAAAGTTCTCCAATTGTTTCAGACACAGGGAGCCACTGTTTTGGCAAACCAGACTGATCTTGTTTCTTTGTTCTCTTCTTGAATCCTGCTGCCTGTTCCATTTCTCTGGTTATGTAGTTTATACCTTTGTTTAGATGCTTTCAAACTGAAATGTGCGTTCATGAAAGGTATTCAGTAGATCTGATGAAGAGGTACCTTGACATTACTTTGCTTCAAATAAACTTTCAAAGATCTACTACTGAAAAGGATATATCTCTGATATTCCTCATTGCTTCTTTCTGATTCATTTGAACAGAACAACTTAAAACTGGCTATGTTTTGGAAAAAATATAATATTGTATCATAGCTTTATCAAAATTCCTCTTACCTGCTCAAAATGCTACAGAATGAATACATGCAGATTAAGATTAAGCAAATGCTATGAAAAAGTTACTGAGTTTAATGTAATATCCAAAGGAAGTTTGTTATTATATTTATATTATGATGAATTTTTTGCTTTGTTAACTGTATTTTTTGTGATTTCTTATTTAATGAGATTGATGACTTGAAAACTGTAATTTTCTACTACTTAGACCACTTCTGTGTAAACAATGGTAGATAACATATATGATTACAAATACAAACTTTAAAATGCTAGTGTGTGTGTTTTAAACACATATACAAAAATTAACTCAAAATGAATCACAGACTGAAATGTAAGACCTAAAACTACTGAACTCTTAGAATAAAACAGAACTCTTAGGCCGGGCGCGGTGGCTCAAGCCTGTAATCCCAGCACTTTGGGAGGCCGAGACGGGTGGATCACGATGTCAGGAGATCGAGACCATCCTGGCTAACACGGTGAAACCCCGTCTCTACTAAAAAATACAAAAAACTAGCCGGGCGAGGTGGCGGGCGCCTGTAGTCCCAGCTACTCGGGAGGCTGAGGCAGGAGAATGGCGTGAACCCGGGAGGCGGAGCTTGCAGTGAGCTGAGATCCGGCCACTGCACTGCAGCCTGGGTGACAGAGCGAGACTCCGTCTCAAAAAAAAAAAAAATAAAATAAATAAAAAAATAAAAAATAAATAAATAAATAAAACAGAACTCTTTGTGACCTTGTATTAGGCAATAGTTTCTTAGCTATGACACCAAAAGCAAAAACAACAAAAGAAAAAAGATAAATTGAATGTCATAAAAATTTAAATATACGTCATCAAAAGTAAAAACTTTAGTGGCACAAAAACCACTATTGAGAAGATGAAAAGGTATCCCACAGAATGGGAGAAACTCTTTTCAAATCATTTATTTGATAAAGGGCTTGTATCCAGAATTTATTTTTTAAAAACCTCTTACAACTCAAACTAAAAAGACAAATTACCCAATTAAAATATAAGCAAAAGATCCAAGTAGACATTTTTCCAAAGAAGAAATTCATGTGCCCATAAGCACATAAAAAAGATGTTCAGTATCATTAGTCTTTAGAAAAATCCAAAAAAAAAAAAAAAAAAGAAAAATTCAAGTCAAAATTGCAGTGAGATACCACTTCACACCCACTGGGATAACATATTTTTGAAAGAAGGAAATTAAGTGTTGGTGAGGACATGGAGAAATTGGAACCCATATACATTGCTGGTGGGAATGTAAAAATGATAAAGTTCCTTTGGAAAACAGTTTGGCAGTTCCTCAAAAAGTTAAACATAGACTTACTATTTTATTCAGTATTTATATTCCTAGGACAAATGGGAAACGGTTTTCAAACAAAAACTTGTACACAAATGTTCCTAGCAGCACAATTCACGATGGTCAGAGGTAGAAACAACTCACATGTCTGTCATCTAATGATTAGATAAACAAAATGTAGTTTAAGAAAGAATGAAGTACTGATACACGATACAACATGGATGAACCTTGAAAACATTATGCTAAGTTAAAGAAATCAGACACAAAATGCCATCTACTGTATGCTTTCATTTATGTGAAATGTCCCAAATAGGCAAATCCATGGAGACAGAAAGTAGACAGTGTTGCAAGGGGATGGTAGGAAGGAGGAATGAAAAGTGACTCCTACTGGATACAGGATTTCTTTTGGGGGTGATGAAAAAAATGTTCTGGAATTAGATAGTGGTGATGGTTGCATGACTTTGTGAATATACTAAAAACCACTGAGTCGTATACTTTAAAATGTTGAATTTTATGGCATATGGAGTTATAACTCAATAAAAAATTGTATGAGTAAAAAGTGCGAATGTACGGTTGAAATCAAATCCTTATAGACTACCCAATAAAATTAACATCATCTAATTTATAAACATGCAGGTGACATCAGAGCAATCCTTTATAATGCTATTATATAGTATATATTTACCTGGCTTAAAATTTAAGCATAAAATTATAAATTGTTTACTGTCCTCATGTGAACCTGGGGAAAAAAATAAAGTTGCAATTTATGAATAATGGAATGAAAGAAACTGCTGGTGGTTCCAACAAAATTGATCCAATTGAAAATAATTTTCGGCTGGGTGCAGTAATTGCTCACGCCTGTAATCCCAGCACTTTGGAAGGCCGAGGTGGGCGGATCACCTGAGGTCGGGAGTTTGAGACCAGCCTGACCAACATGGAGAAACATGTATTTTGTCTCTACTAAAAATACAAAATTAGCTGGGTGTGGTGGCGCATGTCTGTAATCCCAGCTACTCAGGAGGCTGAGGCAGGAGAATCGCTTGAGCCCAGGAGGTGGAGGTTGTGGTGAGCCGAGATCGCACCATTGCACTCTAGCCTGGGCAACGAGAGTGAAACTCCATCTCAAAATAATAATAATAATAATAATTTTCATAACTGATGAACGCATATTTATTAAGCCTTTACCATTTGTAAGACAATATGATGAACATTTTGATAGGTTATCTACCATAAGGCCAGCATGATGCAAGACTCCATGAAGCTTACATAAGAAATGAATGAGAATCCTTGCTTGAAATCTGGTTAAGGAAATAGACTAACACAGCTAAAGCAGTTAGCGAGCAAATGTGTTATGTATTTTAGGACTGAATGGTATTACAGACTTGTCAAATTACAATGCTCAGTGTTCCTTGGTACTCTTCTACCCCAAATTTCTCTTTTTGCAAGTTCTGCCTTCAGGAAGAAAATGTGACAAAACTCCACAAAGAGGCAAACGTATCAACCCATCCAAAAGATATTTAGTGAGTACCTACTATGTGCCAGGCATCTGAATCTCAATAATTTATTATGAAAATGAAAATCATGCACAATTTAGTCATGAAATTTATTAAATTCAACAATAAAATTTGTGGTTAGGAAATGTGTTTTCTCAAGAGGCCCATGTTTAAACACAACTATTTTTCTATTATCAAAGAGATATTCAAATTGAATGCTGTAAACTTTTTTTTTTTTTTTGAGATGCTCTGTCCCCAGGCTGGAGTACAATGACGCGATCTCGGCTCACTGCAATCTCCACCTCCCGGGTTCAAGTGATTCTCTTGCCTCAGCCTCCCGAGTAGCTAGGACTACAGGCACCCGCCACTATGCCTAGCTAATTTTTGTATTTTGTATTTAATTGTACAATTTTTGTATTTTGTATTTAATTTTTAGTAGAGATGGGAGTTTTGTCTTGTTGGCCAGGCTGGTCTTGCACTCCCGACCTCAGGTGATCTGCCCACCTCGGCCTCCCAAAGTGCTGGAATTACAGGCATGAGCCACTGTGCCCGGCTGCTGTAAACATTTAAAACAGAATTTAATGTGGCCAGGCACAGTGCCTGTAATCCCAGCACTTTGGGAGGCTGAAGTGGGTGGATCACTTGAGGTCAGGAGTTTGAGACCAGCCTGGCCAACATGGCAAAACCCCATCTCTACTAAAAATACAAAAATTAGGCTAGTGGTGGTGCATGCCTGTAGTCCCAGCTACTTGGGAGGCTGAGGCAGGAGAATCGCTTGAACTTGGCAGGCAGAGGTTGCAGTGAGCCAAGATCGCGCCACTGCACTCCAGCCTGGGCGACAGAGTAAGACTCCATCTCAAAAAAAATAAAAGTAAAAACAGAAACAGAATTTAATGCTACTTTTCAGAGTAGACAATATGTGATTAAGCTACCATTTAATGTGACCATTAATTTTTTTCCCGGAAAGAACATAATGGATTCTGGGTTCTGTAGTCAGAGACCAACCTAGGTTCTGATCTTTAGTTACTGGCCGTGTAACATTGGACAAGTCATTTAATCTCTCAGTCTCAGTTTCCTCATAGGCAAAACGGAGATAACAATATTTCCTATCTTGCTGAGTTGCCCTGGGTTTTAATTAAGGCAATGTAGATAAAAGTTTTAGCATTGTGCCTAGTACCTCATAGACTTCAATTAATGTTAAATATGATATTTGGGGAAAAGATTATTTGATCAGCTATTTTCTCCAATTACAATTCATAAAGCAGCCTTGGAGATGGAGGATATATCTTTACCTTAAAATAATGTCAATTTGTTTAACTATTACTTTTCATTACATATTTCTGAAAACAAAAACTAAAAATGTAAAAAAGTCTTAACTAAAAGATTTTGAATAGAGGCAATAAAATAGTTCATGTAAGACAGGTTTTATTTATTTATTCTTTTTTTTTTTTCTAAGAAGGGATTTCACCCTTGTCACCAGGCTGGAGGGCAATGGAGTGATCTCGGCCCACTGCAGCCTCCGCCTCCCAGGTTCAAGTGATTCTCCTGCCTTAGCCTCCCAAGTAGCAGGGATTATAGGTGCCCGCCACCACACCCAGCTAATTTTTGTATTTTTAGTAGAGATGAGGTTTCACCATGTTGGCCAGGCTGGTCTTAAACTCCTGACCTCAGGTGATCCACCCACTTCAGCCTCCCTAAGTGCTGGAATTAGAAGCATGAACCACCATGCCTGGCCTATTTATTTATTTATTTATTTAAAAAAATTTTTTTAAAGTAAGACAGGTTTTAAAATGTTGACTTGTCCTGGCACAGTGGCTTACATCTGTAATCCCAGCACTTTGGGAGGCCGAGGTGGGAGGATCACTTGAACTCAGGAGTTCAAGACCAGCCTGGGCAATATGGTGAAACCCCATCTCTACAAATACAGAAACATTAGCTGGGTCCGGTGGTGCATGCCTGTGGTCCCAGCTACTCAGGAGGCTGAAGCGGAAGGCTGGCTTGAGTCCTAAAAGTGGAGATTGCAGTGAGCCAAGACTGTGCCACTGCACTCCAGACTGAGTGACAGAGTGAGACCCTTGTCTCAAAAGTGGACTTGCCAGAATCCAAGTTCCTTGAAATCAGAGTGGAAGAAACTCATATTTTCAGAATAGGGAAGAGTGTAGGCTGGAAGGCAGGGACTTGAGGAACTGGTCACAGCAGTCATGGAAGGTTCCTCTGAGCATACTGAGAGGTTCTGCTTCCTGCCACAGAAACTGACATTCCTGTAAGTGGAAATTCTATGAACTGACCAGAAAAATAAATGAGAAGCTGAATAAGGCGAAGTTTTATATGACAGTCAGCGATTAAAACTGGAGGTCAGGCTGGGTTCGGCAGCTCACGCCTGTAATCCCAGCACTTTGGGAGGCCGAGGTGGGTGGATCATCTGAGGTCAGGAGTTTGAGAACAGCCTGACCAAAAAGGAAAAACCCTGTCTCTACTAAAAATACAAATTAGCCAAGCATGGTGGTGTGCACCTGTAATCCCAGCTACTCTGGAGGCTGAGGCAGGAGAATCACTTGAACCCGGGAGGCAGAGGTTGTGGTGAGCCGAGGTTGCACCATTGCACTCCAGCCTGGGCAAAACTCCGTCTCAAAAACAAACAAACAAACAAACAAACAAAAGCCAGCAGGTCATCTTATGGCCTGGGCCCTTGAATGAGTAGACATCCTTTCAAAGTTAAGGAAATAAGGCACAAAAAAGTTTAATAATTGGCTTGGCACTTAGTTACTAACTCAATATTCTTATTTTAAAAGTTAGTAGTAGGTCTGGGCTCAGTATTTCCCACTGGCAACTTGCTGAGGGAGGTTGAATTCCATAGAGACAGAAAGTAAATTGGTGATTGATTGCCAGGGGCTGGAAAGGGTAGGATGAGGATGGAGTTCTTGATTTAAATCAATGGTGATACAGGGATGAAGAGAATAGACAGAGTCCCAGTCCTTATGGAGGTTAGTGTCTATCAGGGAGACAGACAAGTTAAACAAACATTGCAGGAGGTGGAGGGGGCTGGGTCAGCGTCACTTATGCAGGAAGTAATTTCTAAGAAGCAGTAAGTTACGGTAAGAGAGATTATGAATATAATTTGCTTCCAGCTCTATTCACCAGGAAGTAAATTATGGTGTTCTTGGCAAAGTAAACAGTATAGTTAAAGGCTCTCAGATGAAACAGCACATGGCATGCTTAGGGAACTGAAAAAGGTTAGATCAGTGGAAATGGGGTGGGGAGCAGGAAGAGGCAGATGAAGGTCAGATCACTCGTGACAAAACAAAGGGGAACCATGTTAAGGAGGCAAATGACATGATCAGATTTGCATTTTTGAGACATCACTGCAGAATGTAGGATGGATTGGGGTAAGGCATGGCTGGAGGTGGAAAGACTGGTTAGGAGACTAGGAAGGATAACCTTGGTGAGAGGTAGTGTGCCTCAACCAGGGCGATAACCCTGAGGATGATGAGAGGTAGACAGGAGTAAGAGATGTGAAGTTGAATCAGCAGGATTTAGTGATTAATTGGAATGAGATATCAGAGAAAAGGAATCAAGGTTCTGGCATGGGCAACTTGGGGTCCTTCACTGTTCCAGGGGCACAGAAAGGGAGGCAATCTGGGGAGATTTCAGTTTAGAAATGTTAGACTTGTGGTATTTCCAAAGATACTCAAATGAATATGTCTACTAGGTTCAGTGAGTGAAGACTTGGCCTGGAACCTTCGCTAGTCATCCACCTGGAGATGGTAATTGTAGCCATGGGAGAAGAGCAGATCCAGGAAAAGTAGAAAGGAATGAAAAGAGAAGGGATCTCTTCTCTTTTGGTAGAACCATGGGGAAACACTAACAAGTCAGAAAAAGACAGAAGGGAGGAGCCAGAAAAGGAAACGGAGGTGAAACCAAGAGGAATGAGGAGAATCATAGGATCATCATGCCACAGAGGCCAAGGAAAGGAAGAAGTGGTCAAATGCGTCAGCTGCTAAAGAGAGGTCAGTAGAACAAGGACTGAAATTTGCTATTGAATTTAGTAACAAGGAAGTTGTTAGTAACTTAGGAGATTTCAGTGGAAACCCAAATTTCAGTAAGTAGATGAGTAAGGCAGTGGAAACCATTCTTTTATGAAGTAGATCTGTGACATAGCCAGAGGGAAATGTGGAGTCATATAGAGTTGGTTCTTAAAACAAACAAACAGAAAAGGTGGGACAGGGTTAACTAAGTTTAAATGAGAAAAAGAAGCCAGTCAGTAAAAAAGGGGGAGGTTGAGAGCCGGGCATGGTGACTCACACCTGTAATCCCAGCACTTTGGGAGGCCAAGGTGAGCAGATCACTTGAGGTCAGGAGTTCAAGACCAGCTTGGCTAACATGGTGAAAACCCGTCTCTACTAAAAATACAAAAATTAGCCGGGCGTGGTGGCAGGCACCTGTAACCCCAGCTACCTGGGAGGCTGAGGCACAAGAATCACTTGAACCTGGAAGGCGAACTTTACAGTAAGCTGAGACTGTGCCACTGCACTCCAGCCTGGGCGACAGAGCCAGACTCTGTGTAAAGAAAAAAAAAAAAAAATTGGTTGGGGGGAAGTAGAAGATTCAAGAGAGAAGGATTTTATTGATAGAACAAGATACCATAGAAGGCAGATCACTTGCCTTAGATAGGAGAAGAATAGGAGAGACCTCTCTCCTATTGTAACAGATGGGGGAAGGAGGAGAGGATGCCTTGGATCCATATAAGTTTCTGAGTTTCATGCAGTGGGTGCTGGAACGAGCTCCTGCAAGCTCACAGGAGCCAATTGTTAAATTTTCCGCAATTTTGTTGATTGGTTAACATCACATTAACAGCTGGAATTCAGCCACAGTGGGGATATCTACATCATGGAAATTAGTAAATACTATACATCAGGACTTCCCCATACCCTGACATCTGGAGAGCCAGTTATAAGGCATTTACTCATACCACTGGTTAGGGTAGGAAAGTGAAGGAGTTCCTCTCTCCTGTGAAGCATGTGCAGAGGAGAGAGAGCCACCTAGGAAAATACTAAATGACTACCATGCTGTTTTGAGGAACCAGTTAAGGATGGAGACTGTTAGTTTACAGTGCAATCGATGTATACATTTGTAAGATTTCTTCTTGCAAAGTCAGCAGCCTTGGGATCTCAGCAGAGAAATGGATAGGTGGTTTGATCTGGAGTCAGTCTTTTACCTGGCAACTGTACTGGAAGAATGAAACGTAGCAAGGATGACAGAGTTTTTGCAAGAGAGTAGCTGCAGTAATGGACCATGGAACTTAAACTGTAAAGGGAAGGAGATAAAGGTGAGAGAAGGTGATATGTAAGAAGGCAGGGGAGTCACGTTTTCTTGGTATCACATGCTTTGAGTCCCCTTACTATCCTGGCCTCATTTTTGCAACTTGGCCCTCTCATTTGGCAACATCCCTTTTTGAATGTGGCATCCAGCTGCAAGCCCCTCAGTCTTGCACAATGTTCCAGCTTGGCCTGACCATCAAACACCATATCGTTCTTATTTTAGATGTCATGCCTGAAAGATGTCGACACCCAGCCTCATTGAGATAACTTAGAATAATTGTTAGCCACCCAAGATCAATGAGCGGAAACAAGGATAGGCAGACTTTTAAAATTTATAGGGAATGATCTGATATTCAAAAATATTTTCCCCTGCATTAGCTAACTGAATATCCAATGGATAATCAGATCTAACAGAATATCCAATGAAAAATCATGGATATACTGTAATGTAAGCAATCACTCTGGATCATCAATACCAAACATAATTGCCATGAGGACATTCTTTTTTTATGAATTATTAGAAAAGCATAAAGTACGAACTAAATAGGGAACTTCAGAGAGTTAATGTAAAACCTCAAAATGGCTTTCAAAGAAGCTTATTTTCTCAGAGTAGTTTAACCAATGGGAGGAAAATCATTTCTGGATTATACAGAATTTGTTCATAAGGTTTGATCAGAAGGTGACCTAGTGATGGGGCTATATTAATAATGAGAGAACTGCATGAAAGAACAAATCTGCTGTTACGAGACTCCAGGGCACAGGAACTATTGCTCTAATTTCAAGTGACAATGAGTTTTTATAACTGATAGCTACTTATGTCTCCCAAAACACTCCAATGCACGTACCTGTCAGAAATTTGTGTATTTAATAGACTACATTCCCCATGTCACCTTTCCATCAGATTTAAATGAATTGGGTATAGTGTCATATTTTAATTTCTCAATAAATATAATATATATGACAGGAATTTTCTTCCTGAATTAAAAATGTCATTTCAGTGAGACAACCAAATTGATGGTACTCTGAATTTGCAATTCGTCATGATTACTGCCAGATTCAACAAATATAATTCACTTTCTCCTACTACTCTGTGATTAGCTAGAGGTCATGGCTTTGACAAATCTAGACTCCCTGGTGCTTTGGGTATATATCTTGCCCACCTAACTTCTGTTATTTCTTATGAGGTATGTGAAGGTGAATAGCATGCAGTTTTTACACTAGGGAGGGCATTTTTCTTCAGCAAAATAATTATCTCATTGCATTTCCCACTTGAATAGCTGATACCCCCCTGCCCCTCAAAAACATAGAAAACAAAAGCTATCCATTTTAGTCCCTTCACACTAGATTTTTTTTTCCTTACCATTTCCCCCGTTTTTTCCATTCTTGGGGTATTTGGATATGAGGGAAGATGAAGAGGTAACAGAGTGAGAAGCATTCAGACATTTTTCTTGTGTCACTCTTCACATTGGCCAGCAAGGGGAGTTGTAGGAACAATTACAGTAGTTTGAGCTGACACACTTGTGAGCATACCTCTCACGATTGGTTAGGAGTCACTATGTCTTTTGCCCTGGACTCCCTGGGTAACACAGGTAGTATTTTGTATACCAGTCTAGTTTTCCTTTCATCTCGTAGTTTGCTGACCAAAAATTAATTGTCAACTTCAAAATAAAACACCTACTGAAATGGCGAGACATTGGAAATGAAGTGAGCCTTCTATGCCCAGGTGGCATAAAAATCTAATTGTAGCTTCAAGCAGCCCAAGACCCCTTAATGCGGATAAGAGAGCATTCAACTGACTTCAATAAAAAGGGACTTAAATGGAAGGGAGGTGGCCTTGAGGAGAGCTGGCCTTGACTGCTGGGACTGAGGAGGCCATTGTTCTACATTCTCCTGGGGCTTAGGGAGATTGACAAGGCACCTGCTGCTTTCCAGAGATGAACGTTTAGGTCAGCCCTGAAAACACCCAGGCCTGAGACACTCCCCTGGCCTCTTGGCCCCCTGCCATCCAGGTGCAGGAGATTCAAAGGTACAAAGCAAAGGCATGGGCAGAGCCCTTTGGAGAGATCTGGGGAGACTGTTTCTGCTCCATGAACAATCCAAGACAGCTCTCTCCCCTTTAAATCATCTTTCATGCTTCTTAGCTCCAAGGCTTTCTATGTTCTTCCATGGATTCCTCTACTGTATCTATGCCATAGGAACATTTGATTACTAACCACTTTCACAGATCATGGTGCACTTCACTGAGTTTGGGACCAGGATCCATGAATACGTACCCTATTTATTGCCTTAATGCTGCTTTCCCAAGTCCCATCCTGGCTACTGAATATATTTTGCTGTTGATTGCAAAATAGACCAAAAATCAGTAATCACTAGTTTTCTGAATGTGAAGTTCAGGTTTTTATTTCTATGTTTCTTTCATAAGTACTGAATAAATTTTGTCCTGTGCTTTGTTCACCAACAGGCTGTGTTATATAAAGCAGAGAATCTGGGAGAATCTGGGCTTGACAGTAGGAGATTTTTTTTTTTTTTTTTTTTTTGAGACGGAGTCTCGCTCTGTCACCCAGGCTGGAGTGCAGTGGCCGGATCTCCGCTCACTGCAAGCTCCGCCTCCCAGGTTCACGCCATTCTCCTGCCTCAGCCTCCCGAGTAGCTGGGACTACAGGAGCCTGCCACCTTGCCTGGCTAGTTTTTTGTTTTGTTTTTTTTTTTTTTTTTTTTTTTTTTTTTTTAGTAGAGACGGGGTTTCACCGTGTTAGCCAGGATGGTCTCGATCTCGTGACCTCGTGATCCGCCCATCTTGGCCTCCCAAAGTGCTGGGATTACAGGCTTGAGCCACTGCGCCCGGCCTTTTTTTTTTTTTTTTTTTTTTTTAACTTTATGGTACTACAGGCATATACCACCATGCCTGGCCAATTTTTAAAATTTTTTGTAGAGATCGGGTCTTACCATGTTGCCCAAGTGGTCTCAAACTGCTAGACTCAAGCAATCCTCCCACTGTAGCCTCGCAAAGCACTGGGATTACAGGTTTGAGCCACTGTGCCTGGCCTAGATTTTAGTTCCGGTTCTGCTACTTAATAGCTGTATGATGTTAGACAACTCATATAATTTTTCTAGGCTTGACTATTTTCTCATCTTCAAAAATAGGGAGGGTGGACAAGATTCCAGACTTGAGAGTCAAGCAGACCAGAGTTTTAATCCTATTTCAGGTATTAGCTGGATGACTTTAAGCAAGTGACAATTAGTGAGTGCTGCTCACTTGATCTTGGGCTTCTTATGAGAATTTGGTAAGAAATAGGCTGAAATTATAGAGGACTTTGCAAAGTGCTTAGATTTTGTTTTATAGTACTATAGTAACATTCAGCAAACAATGTGATTATCGGCATTGTAATAAACACAGTCATGGGCCAATTTCCTTTGTTTTTTCATAGTGTAACACCTACTAGAAATTCTTTAAAGGTTAAACTTCATATTCAGCACACCATGTCCTCTCTACAAACCCTCTCTTCCTAATGTGTGTATATTTTTTTTTTTTTAAATGAGATGGAGTTTCACTTTTATTGCCCAGGGTGAAGTGCAATGGCGCTATCTTGGCTCACTGCAACCTCTGCCTCCTGGGTTCAAGCGATTCTCCTGTCTCAGCCTCCTGAGTAGCTGGTATTACAGGCATGTACCACCATGCCCAACTAATTTTGTATTTTTAGTAGAGACGGGGTTTCTCCGTGTTGGTGAGGCTGGTCTTGAATTCCCAACCTCAGGTGATCCACCCACCTCGGCCTCCCAAAGTGCTGGGATTACAGGTGTGAGCCACCGCGCCCGGCCCTAATGTGCATATACCTTTTTACAGATTACAAGGTGCTTGCACAGACATTTCCTCACTTTAGGCTCCAACCAAACCATGAAATAGGTAAGTTTGGACTTATTGGTTGCTTTATATAGGAGATTTTTTAAATGAGACCAAAAGGCAATAGGTCCTCTGGCTATTGAAGTGTTCAGAGGAGAGCAGAGGAGGTGTCCCAGATGTTTCATGAGGAAGAGGAGGACAGTAGAAAAGGAGAATGAGTACAAATGTCATATAAAAATCTTAACTGTGAGATAGAGGAGAGTTGGGGGGCGGTAGAGCTGGGTTAGAGCATTGTGGTGGGGAAAACACTGCGTCTCAGCGATTGACTTATTTACAAATAATGCTAGAGATACATACAAATCTCCTCAACTTCTAATGGGGTTACATCCCAATAAACTCACTTTAAGTTGAAAATATCCTAAGTTGAAATGTATTTAATACACCTGACTACCAAACATCATAGCTTAGCCTAGCCTACCTTAAATATGCTCAGAACACTTACATTAGCCTGCAGTGGGGCAAAATCATGTAACACAAAGCCTATTTTATAATAAAATGTTGAATATTTCATGGAATTTATTGAATACTGTACTGAAAGTGAAAATAGAACGGTTGTATGGGTTCTTTTTTTTTTTTTTTTTTTGAGATGGAATCTCACTCTGTCGCCCAGGCTGCAGTGCAGTGGTGCAATCTCGGCTCACTGCAAACTCCGCCTCCCGGGTTCAAGTCATTCTCCTGCCTCAGCCTCCTGAGTAGCTGGGATTACAGGTGACCGCCACCACACCCACCTAATTTTTTTATTTTTAGTAGAGACGGGGTTTCACTGTGTTAACCACGATGGTCTCGATCTCCTGACCTTGTGATCTGCCCGCCTTGGCCTCCCAAAGTGCTGGTATTACAGGCGTGAGCCACCACACGTGGCCCGTATGGGTTCTTGAATTACAATTTCTACTGAATTTGTATGGCTTTCATCCCATGGTAAAGTCAAAAAATTGTAAATCAAACCATCTTCAATTTGGAACTGGAGAAAGGGGAGTAACCATGAATGGAATGAAAAATTGCAGGTGGCCAGGCACGGTGGCTCACGCCTGTAATCCCAGAACTTTGGGAGGCCGAGGCAGGTGGCTCACTTGAGGTCAGGAGTTCAAGACCAGCCTGGCCAACATGGTGAAACCCCATCTCTACTAAAAACAGAAAAATTAGCTGGGCATGGTGACAGGCACCTGTAATCCCAGCTACTTGGGAGGCTGAGGCAGGAGAGTCACTTGAACCCAGGAGGTGGAAGTTGCAGCAAGCCGAGATTGAGCCACTGCACTCCAGCCTGGGAGACAGAGTGAAGGACAAACAAACAAACAGGCCAGGTGTGGTGGCTCATGCCTGTAATCCCAGCACTTTGGGAGGCCGAGGCAGGTGGATTATGAGGTCAAGAGATCGAGACCATCCTGGTCAACATGGTGAAACCCCATCTGTATTACAAATACAGAAATTAGCCAGGCGTGGTGGCGGGCACCTGTAGTCCCAGCTACTCGGGAGGCTGAGGCAGGAGAATTGCTTGAACCCGAGAGGCAGAGGTTGCAGTGAGCCAAGATCACGCCATTGCACTCCAGCCTGGGCAACAGAGTGAGACACTGTCTCAAAAACAAACAAACGAACAAACAAAACGAAATTAAATTAAGACTGAAAGCACATAGGCTGGGCGCAGTGGCTCACGCCTGTAATCCCAGCACTTTGGGAGGCTGAGGCGGGCGGATCACCTGAGGTCGGGAGTTCGAGACCAGCCTGACCAACATGGAAAAACCCCGTCTCTACTAAAAATACAAAATTAGCTGGGCCTGGTGGCACATGCCTGTAATCCCAGCTACTAGGGAGGCTGAGGCAGGAGAATTGCTTGAACCTGGGAGGCGGAGGTTGCAGTGAGCCGAGATCGTGCCATTGCATTCCAGCCTGGGCAACAAGAGTGAAACTCTGCCTCAAAAAAAAAAAAAAAAGACTGAAAGCACAAAACAAGATAAAGAATATTATGTAAGGATGCAAAATTATGTAAATAAATTTATGACATTTAAATTATACATTTTTATTTTTTTTGAGACAAGAGTCTAGCTCTGTCTCCCAGGCTGGAGTGCAGTGGTATGATCTTGGCTCACCACAACCTCTGTCTCCCAGGTTCGAGCAATTCTCCTGCCTCAGCCTGCTGAGTAGCTGGGAGTACCGGTGTGCACCACCCGATCAGGCTAATTTTTGTATTTTTAGTAGAAGCGGGTTTTTGTCATGTTGGCCAGGCAGGACTCGAACTCCTGACAAAGTGATCCTCTGAGTGATCCGCCCATCTGGGCCTCACAAAATGCTGGGATTACAGGTGTGAGCCACCATGCCCGGCCACTAAAATTTTATTTATAAAAATAATGATAAGAAAAGTTGATCATGGGCCAGTTGTTGTGGCCACGCTACTAATCCCAGCACTTTGAGAGGACAAGGCGGGCAGATTACCTGAGGCCAAGAGTTTGAGACCAGCCTGGCCAAAATGGTGAAACCCCATCTCTACTAAAAATACAAAAATTAGCCGGGCATGGTGGTGGGCACCTGTAATCCCAGTGATTCAGGAGGTTGAGGCAGAAGGATCACTTGGACCTTGGGAGGTCCAGGCTGCAGTGAGCTGTGATCATGCCACTACACTCCAGCCTGGGAGACAGAGTGAGACTCTGTCTCAAAAATAAATAAACAAATAAAAAATTAAAAAGTTTATCATGGACTTAACCATCATTGGAGAATTAAAAAAAAATTAAAAGAATGAGCAATCCATTTTAAGAAATTAGAAGTGAGAAAAAGAAAAATAACCAAACAAACAAGGAAGAGGAAATTAATAATGGTGAAAGCAGAAACCAATTAAATTTTAAAAACCAAAATGATAGAGAGGACAAATAAATGTAAAATCTGTTTTTTGAAAACATCAACGAAATAGGTACCCCTCCCCTCCTCCCTCCTCATGCTCACTGAAAGGAGTAGCAAGAGGCAAAATGAGGAAGGAGAAAGAAGTCATATTCACAGACATAGGAAAGATGAAAGGAGTTGTTAGAGGTCACTTCATGCAGTTCTATGGCAGCAGTTTGAAAACAGAGGAAATGGATGAGTTCCTGGTTAAAAAAAAAAAGAAAAAAAAAAGTGAGTGAGTAAAACTGACACCAAAAGAAGAAAAAAATGTGAATAGGTCAATTACTAGAGAAGAGGCTGAGAAGGTGATTGGAAATCTATCAAAAAGGCCACCAAAACCATATGGCTTTCCAGCTGAGTCTATCTGACTTTAAAAGAAGAGATAATTACAATATTTACCATTCCAGAAGAAACTCTTCTAATTCGTTTTATGAAACAGTAAACTTGAATACCAAAACCTGAAAAATATAAGACCTGCCACAGTTTGAATGTGTCCCCTCCAAAATTAAGGTGTTGCCAACATGATAGTATTAATGACTGGGTCATGCGGGTTCCTCCCTCATTAATAGGACTAAGGTCCTTATACTAGGGACTTCACTCTAGAGGAGCTAGACTGCTCCTCAACTCCTCTGCCATGTGAAGACACAGCTCCCTCCCAGGATGCAGCCTCGCCATGCACCTGAGCCTACCAGTGCCTTAATTTTGGACTTCCTAACTTCCAGAACTGTGAGAAATAAATTTCTGTTCTTTGTAAATTACCTAATCTCCAACATATTGTTATAGCAGCACCAAATTAAGACAACAACATAAAACTATAAAGATCTCACTTATGAGTATAGATATAAAAATTTGAAATAAAATATTAGCAAAGTCTAACTATGTAGCAAAAGCATAATATGCTATGAACAAACAGGATTTATTTCAGAAATACAAGAATGGCTTATTATCAAATAACCTACTACTTAATCTATTGTATCAATAATCAAAAAGAGAAAAATATAAGCATATAAATAAATGCTAAAAAATTATTTTATAGAATTCAGTGGCCATTCCTGATCAGGAATAAGAATAAAAGGAAAACTATAGATGGCCCCTGACTTACGATGGCTTGACTTATGATTTTTGACTTTGTAATACTCACACAGTTATTCTATTTTTCCCTTTCAATACAGTATTCAATAAATTACATGAGATATTTAGCACTTTATTATAAAACAGGCATTGTGTTACATGACTTTGTCCAAGTTTAGGCTAATATGTGTTCTGACATGTTTTTATTTTTTATTTTTTGCATTCCCTGCCTCCCTCCAACTCTGCATGTTTGAAGTGAGCTAGGTGGCTGGGTATAGTGGCTCACGCCTGTAATTTTAGCACTTTGGGAGACTGAGGTGGGTAGATCACTTGAGGTCAGGAGTTCAAGACAAGCCTGGCCAACTTGGTGAAATACAAAAATTGGCCCATCATGGTGGCATGTGCTTGTAGTCCCAGCTACTCAGGAGGATGAGGCAGGAGAATTGCTTGAACCCACTAGGCAGAGGTTACAGGGAGAAGAGATCACACCATTGCACTTCAGCCTGGGTGACAAGAGCAAAGCTCCATCTCAAAAAATAAAAGTAAAAATTAAAAAAAAATAAAGCTATAATGTTTGGTAGGTTAGCTGTATTAAATCCATTGTTGACTTACTCTGACTTGGGGTTGTTTATCAGAACATAACCCTTCATAAGTTGAGACGCATCTTTACTTAAATATGCTTCAGAATGGCAAAACTCAGCAAACAAATATGCAATGGCAAAACACAAATACCATTTTGATTAAAAAATGAGATACCTACCATCACTAAATATTATTTACATTGCCTTGTAGTTTTTTTCAAACAAAGAATATAACTGTCATCTATGTAGGAGAAACTGAAACAGGAGCTTCACTTTATACCAACACAAAATAAATTCCAGGAAGATTAAAAACTTATATGTAAAAACAACGTAGTGAAGATATCACACACAGAAATCTAGGTTATTATATGTTCAATCTAAAAGCAGAGATGATATTCCTCATCTTATCCTTTAGATTTTAGATTGGCTAAAAAACTGAAACTCTAATAAAAAATGCAGACATATTTGACTATATACAAATGACAGCCTTTGTATGCAGAAAATATAAACAAAATAATAAACAATGGACTTGGAAACATGGACTTTGGCTTTTTCTGTGAACATCATTTACACAATCAGAAAAAAAAAGATAATTTTTCACTGTAGAAAATGAATCTGATGGCCGGGCGCGGTGGCTCAAGCCTGTAGTCCCAGCACTTTGGGAGGCCGAGACGGGCAGATCACGAGGTCAGGAGATCGAGACCATCCTGGCTAACACGGTGAAACCCCGTCTCTACTAAGAAATACAAAAAACTAGCTGGGCGAGGTGGCGGGCGCCTGTAGTCCCAGCTACTCGGGAGGCTGAGGCCGGAGAATGGCGTGAACCCGGGAGGCGGAGCTTGCAGTGAGCTGAGATCCGGCCACTGCACTCCAGCCTGGGCTACAGAGCAAGACTCCGTCTCAAAAAAAAAAAAAAAAAAAAGGCCGGGCGCGGTGGCTCAAGCCTGTAATCCCAGCACTTTGGGAGGCCGAGACGGGTGGATCACGAGGTCAGGAGATCGAGACCATCCTGGCGAACACCGTGAAACCCCGTCTCTACTAAAAAATACAAAAAACTAGCCGGGCGAGGTGGCGGGCGCCTGTAGTCCCAGCTACTCGGGAGGCTGAGGCAGGAGAATGGCGTAAACCCGGGAGGCGGAGCTTGCAGTGAGCTGAGATCCGGCCACTGCACTCCAGCCCGGGCTACACAGCGAGACTCCGCCTCAAAAAAAAAAAAAAAAAAAAAAAAACAAAAAAAAAAAGAAAATGAATCTGATTAGATCTAGAGACTCTCTGAGAAAAAAAGTATGTACACATATAATTTAGTATACAGTATCAGTGTCTTCATGACTGCTTGAATCCCATCCATTGGTACTAGTGGAGTTCCTGCACCCTAAATTAAGAATGCCTCAACAACAATAACAAGGCTGGGCACAGGGGCTCACGCCTGTAATCCCAGCACTTTGGGAGGCTGAGGTGGGCAGATCAACTGAGTTCAGGAATTTGAGACTAGCCTGAGCAACATGGTGAAACCCTGTCTGTACTAAAACTACAAAAATTACCCAGATGTGGTGGCACGTGCCTGTAATCCCAGCTACTCAGGAGGCTGACACAGGAGAATCACTTGAACCCGGGAGGCAGAGATTGCAGTGAGCTGAGATCCTGCCACTGCACTCCAACCTGGGCGACAGAGCGAGAGTCTGTCTCAAAAAAAAAAAAAAAAAAAAAAAAAAGGCTGGACGGGGGGAGGGGCCGGGTGCCATGGCTCAAGTCTGTAATCCCAGCACTTTGGGAAGCCGAGGTGGGTGGATCACTACATCAGGAGTTCGAGGTCAGCCTGGCCAATATGGTGAAACCCCATCTCTACTAAAAATACAAAAATTAGCCAGGTGTGGTGGCACACGCCTGTAGTCTCAGCTACTCTGGAGGCAGAGATAGAAGAATCGCTTGAACCTGGAAGGCAGAGGTTGCAGTGAGCTGAGATTGTGCCACTGCACTTCAGCCTGGGTGACAGAATGAGACTCCGTCTCAAAAAAAAAAAAAAAAGAAAAATACCTTGCTGGACACGGTGGCTCATGCCTATAATCCCAGCACTTTGGGAGGCCGAAGTGGGCAGATCACCTGAGGTCAGGAGTTTGAGACCAGTCTGGCCAACATGGTGAAACCCATTTCTACTAAAAACAAAACAAAAAAACAAATGACCTGATTAAAATTGGGCAAAGAACTTGAATCAAAAATGCTCCAAAGAAGAGAGAATGGCCAACATGCATATGAAAAGATGCTCAACATCGCTAATCATTAAGGAAATGCAAACTGCAATAACAATGAGATATCACCTCATACCCATTAGGATAGTTACTATTTCAAAAAAAAAAAAAAGCACACACACACACAGAAAATATGTAACAAGTATTGATAAGGATGTGGAGAAATTGGAACTCTTGTATGCTGTTGGTGGTAATGTAAAATGGTATTGCTGCTATGGAGAGAAGCATGCTGGTTCCTCAAAATATTAAAAATAGAATTACCATATGATGCAGCAGTTTCACTTTTGTACATATACCAAAAGAATTAAAAAGATAAATCCTAAAGAGATTTTTAGTGCACCTGTGTTACTCATAGTAGAAAGAGGTGGAAGCAACTCCAGTGTCTCTCGAGGGATGAATGGATACACAACATGTGGTACTATACATACAATAGCACATACCCTTTGAAAATAATGAAATTCTGACACATACTACATGGAAGAACCTTGAAGACTTTATGCTAACTGAAATAAACGAGTCAGAAAAATACAAATGCTGTATAAATTCATTTATATGAGGTGTCTACCGTAGTTAAACTTACAGAAAAGAATGTAGAATGCTGAATGCTGAGGTCTGGGGTTAGGGGAAAATGGAGAGGAGTTGCTTAATAGGTATAGAGTTTTGGTGTTGCAAGATGAAAAGGTTCTGGAGATGGGTTGCACAACAATGTGAATATACTTAGCACTACTGAACCGTACACTTAAAATCATTAAGATGGTAAATTTTGTTATATGTATTTTACCACAATTCCAGAAAAAATTCCTGCCTTACACATTTTCTACTTACTCCTAATTTCGACTACTCTCAGTTTATGCAAATGACCCCCAGATCTATAATTTTAGTACAGGCTTCTCCATCTTGATGTGATGATTGACATCTCTGCTGCCTGCTGGGCTGCTCTTACTGGATCATGTTCCACTGGCTTTTCAAACTTAGCATCTCCCAAACTGATTTCCCCACAAACCTCCTACTCCTCCTGTTTCCTATCCTGTGTCTATTAGCGAATGAATGAATAAATGAATGGATGGGTGAATTGATAAATGTACCCTGGATCTTTTTCATAGGGACCTAATAATCTGTCTGATTTCAAGATAATGAGTCATTTGAATCGTGTTATATTTTCCAACATATATAATTGTGTTATATATTTCCAATTATTGAGGTATAATTCATCTACCATACAATTCATTCATTTACAGTGTACAATTAATGGCTTTTAGTATATTCAGTTGCACAACCTTTGCCACAATCCATTTTAGAATATTTTCATCACCCCTCACCACTAAAACCCTGTACTTTTTAGCCATCACCCCCTCAATTTCCCCATCTCCCCTAGCCCTAAGCAATCTCTAATCTACTATTTGTTTCTGTAGATTTGCCTATTCCAGACATTTCATATCAAAGGATCATATAATATGTCGTGTCTCTTGTGACAGTTTTCTTTTCTTTTTTTTTGAGACGGAGTCTCACTGTCACCCAGGCTGGAGTGCAGCTGCGCTATCTTGGTTCACTGCAACCTCCGCCTGCTAGGTTCAAGCGATTCTCTTGCCTCAGCCTCCCGCATAGCTGGGATTACAGGCACGCACCTAATACCCGGCTAATTTTTGTATTTTTGATAGAGACAGGGTTTCGCCATGTTGGCCAGGCTGGTCTCAAACTCCTGACCTCAGGTGATTCGCCCACCTCGACCTCCCAAAGCGCTGGGATTACAGGCATGAGCCAGCACACCCAGCCAACTGTTTTCACTGAGCGTAATATTCCTAACATTCATCCATGTTGTAGCATATGACAGTAATTCTTTTTTTTTTTTTTTGAGACGGAGTCTCGCTCTGTCACCCAGGCTGGAGTGCTGTGGCCGGATCTCAGCTCACTGCAAGCTCCGCCTCCCGGGTTCACGCCATTCTCCTGCCTCAGCCTCCCGAGTAGTTGGGACTACAGGCGCCTGCCACCGCGCCCGGCTAGTTTTTTGTATTTTTTAGTAGAGACGGGGTTTCACCGTTTTAGCCAGGATGGTCTCGATCTCCTGACCTCGTGATCCGCCCGTCTCGGCCTCCCAAAGTGCTGGGATTACAGGATTGAGCCACCGCGCCCGGCCTTTTTTTTTTTTTTGACAGAGTCTCGCTCTGTCGCCCAGACTGGAGTGCAGTGGCACGATCTCTGCTCACTGCAAGCTCCGCTGAGTGAATGGTTCAGGCCATTCTCCTGCCTCAGCCTCCCGAGTAGCTGGGACTACAGGCGTCCACCACCACGCCCCGCTAATTTTTTGCATTTTTAGTAGAGACGGGGTTTCACAATGTTAGCCAGGATGGTATTGATCTCCTGACTTTGTGATCTGCCCGCCTTGGCCTCCCAAAGTGCTGGGATTACAGGAGTGAGCCACCGTGCCTGACTGTCAGTACTTCTTTACTTTTTCTGGCTGAATAATATTGCATTGTACGATACACCACATTTTGTTTGTCCATTCATTAGTTGATGGAACATTTGGGTTGTTTCTCCTTTCTGGCTATTAGGAATAATGCTGCTATGAACAGTCACGTATAAGTTTTTATGTGGAGATATGTTTTCATTTCTCTGGGGGCATATACCTAAAAGTGAATGAATTGCTGGGTGAAATGTGAATTCTCACTTTTAACTTTTTGAGGAACTGCCAGACTGTTTTCGACATTGGCTGCCCCATCTTACAGTCCCACCAGCAATATATGCGGGTTCCGATTTTTCTACATCCTTCTCAACACTTGTTATTTTCCTTTTAAAAAAGGTATTCTAGCCATCCTAGAGGGTGTGAAATGGTATCTTGTGGTTTTGATTTGCATTTCTCATGACTAATGATGTTGAGCATCTTTTCATGTGCTTATCGACCATTTGTATATAATTTTTACAGACGCATCTATTTACCTTGTTTGCCTTTTTTTTCCTTTTTTTTAAGAGACAAGATCTCACTATATTGCCTGAGCTGGTCTTGAACTCCTAAGCTCAAACTGTCCTCTGGCATTAGTCTCCCAAAGTGCTAGGATTACAGGTGTGAGCCATCACGTCCGCCCTCTTTTGCCTGTTTTTAAATTGAGTTATTTGTCTTCTTTTTATTGTTGGGTTGTAAGAGTTCTGGGGATTTTGTTTGTTTTTACAAATTCTAGATGCAGTTTCCTTATTGGGTATGATTTGCAAATGTTTTCTCTCAGTCTGTGTGCCTTTTCAGTCTCTTGATAGTGAGTGTCCTTTGCATCACAAAAGGTTTTATTTTGATGAAGTCCCATTTATCTATTTTTTCTTTTGTTTCTTGTGCTTTTGGAGATTTTTTGTTTTTGTTTTGGTTCTGTTTCGGTAGAGATGGGGGTCTCACCATGTTGCCCAGGCTGGTCTCAAACTCCTGGGCTCAAGCATTTCTCCTACCTCAGCCTCCCAAAGTGCTTTGGGAATATCTATGAAACCATCACCTATCTAATTCAATGTCTTAAATATTTACTGTTGTATTTTCTTCTAAGAGTTTTATAGTTTTAGCATTTACATTTAGGTGTTTGAAACATTTTGCTTTAATTATCGTATGAAGTTCAGGGCAGAGGTTCAACTTCATTCTTTTGCAAGTGGATACCCAGATGACCCAGCAACATTTGTTTAAAAAGTCTATCCTTTCCCATTGGATGATCTTGACACCCTTGTCAAACATCAATTGACCAGATATATGGGTTTATTTCTGGACTCTAAATTCTATTCGACTGATCTCTATGTCTCTCTTGGGCCAGTACCCACACTGTCTTGAATATTGCTGCTTTTGTAGTAAGTTTCAAAATTGGGAAATGTGAGTCCTTCAACTTTTTTCTTCTTTTTCAGGATTGTTTTGGCTATTCTAGGTCCCTCAAGTTTACACATGAATTTTAAGATCAACTTGCCAATTTCCACAAAGAAATAGATATATTATAGGATGGTGTTGAATCTGTAAATCAGTTTGGAGAGTATTACCATCTTAAAAATATTAAGTCTTCTAGTCATGAACATGGGATTTCTTTACCATTAATTAGATCTTCTTTAACTTTTTTCAAAATTGTTTTGTGGCTTTCAGAGTACAAGTTTTGCCCTTCTTTTGTTGAATGTATTCTTGTTCTATTATTTTTGATGCTGTTATACATGGAATAATTTCTCCTTTTTTTTTTTTTTTTTTTGAGACAGGGTCTCACTCCAGTCACCGAGGGTGGAGTGCAATGGTGTGATCATGGCCATTTGCAGCCTCGACTTCCAAAGCTCAGATGATCCTCCCACACCAGCCTCCTGAGTAGCTGGGACTACAGGTGGGCATCACCACACTTGGCTAATTTTTTGTCTTTTTATTAGAGACAGGTTTTTGCCATATTGCCCAGGCTGGTCTCGAACTTCTGGGCCCAAGTGATCTGCCTGCCTTGGCCTCCCAAAAGTGCTGGGATTACAGGTGTGAGCCACTGCACCCAGTCATAAATGGAATAATTTCTTAATTTCATTTTAGATTATACTCTGCTAGTATACAGAAATGCAATAGATTTTTTCATATCAATCTTGTATTCTGCAAACCTTGAACTCATCTACTACATTGTGTTTTTACTTACGTTTGAACCAGAAAATACTGCATTCCTCAAAGAGTTCATAATTGTGAAATGCTACCATTTTGGAAGTAAAGGGCACAGAAAAATAAATTTTCAATTTATATGTCATATTATTTATGAGTGTGCCTTTCAAACCAAATTTTTTATATCTGCTATCTTTTTTTCAGAGAAAGTCATTGGTTTCTCAAGTGATTGAAAGCAACAGAGTTTAGACAGTCATGCTAAAAAAGTAAATACAACTTGTAAATTCATTTTTTCACTATTTTAAACAAAATGAACAGTTTTGCACTTACCTGCCAAATTTACTTATGAAATCAGCAATTTATCAATGGTTTGGTTTATCAGGATTCTTGTATATATCTGATAAGTTACTTGCTTATGATTTTAGACAGCTGTAGTAGCTAGAATTCAGATTGCTCCAGTTTAAATGTCAAGATTTATATCAAGCACAACTTTTTGCTTTTTGTAGCTTTTTTTAACTTTTCAAATTAAACAAGTTATTATTTTATTTTTTTTCCTTTCTTTTTTCTTTTTTCTTTTTTTTTTTTTTGAGACGAAGTCTCGCTCTCTCACCAGGCTGGAGTGCAGTGGATCTTTGCTCACTGCAACCTCCACCTGCTGAGTTCAAGTGATTCTCCTGCCTCAGTCTCCCGAGCAGCTGGGACTACAGGCGCACGCCACCACGCCCAGCTAATTTTTGTATTTTTAGTAGAGAAGGGGTTTCACCATGTTGACCAGGCTGGTCTTGATCTCTTAACCTCATGGTCGTCCTGCCTCGGCCTCCCAAAGTGCTGGGATTAGGCATGAGCCACCGCGCCCGGCCTAACAAAGATATAATTTTCAAAGAATAAGACCTGAGTTTAGATCAGTATCTTTAAAAAAAATAAAGCTTTGTTCACATGGGGGTAATTATTATGAAAGTATTTTTTGATATGAGCTAACTTTGAATTTGCATTTTGCTTTAGAATAAAGCATAGTATTCTCTTTAACTACCTAAGCAGTTATGTCCTTAGACATAAACGATTAGAATTATTTACACACAATTTGCAGCACTGTATACACACACTCACGTATAAAGGTCACTCTGCTAGCAGCACTAAATATACCAATCATTTGTAAAAGTAGTTACACATTATACTTTCATCTTGCCATGTACAGGAAATTCTCATTTCTCTTGATCATATATTTTAGTGTCTCTTTTTAAATAGGAATACGAATGAAATTATTTTTCCTCATCCATTAATTGAAGTTCTTGAACTTATTTTGACAAAAGAATCACTGCCTAAGTTCAGGCTTGAAAGTCTCCTTTTGCTGGCTGGGTTCGGTGGCTTGTAATCCCAGCACTTTGGGAGGCCGAGGCGGGCAGATCACCTGAGGCCAGGAGTTTGAGACCAGCCTGACCAACATGGTGAAACCCTGTCTCTACTAAAAATACAAAAAATTAACTGGGCATGGTTGCTGGTGCCTGTAATCCCAGCTACTCGGGAGGGAGGCTGAAGCAGGAGAATTGCTTGAACCTGGGAGGTGGAGGTTACAGTGAGCCAAGATTGTGCCACTGCATTGCAGTCTGGGCAACAGAGCAAGACTCCATCTCAAAAACGAAAGACTCTCTCTTTGCTAACCTTTGTGGTAATACCGTCATGGTTTGAGGATAGTTAACCATAACTTAACTGGTATTATTATTGTTGATAATGCTGTGATCGTTTCTGTCAATAACATTTGTCTTTACCACTCGTTTCATTTCTGCTAATAGGGACATTTTTAAAAATGAGTTGAAGATGACTCCAATGTTGTAATCCTCAGGACTTTTAGTTTGGCCCAATCTTAATCATCCCTAAACTAGGCTTTTCTAGAACACCATTTATTGACCTCTAATTGTAGGTTTATAAAAGAGTATTTAGCTGGGGCACAAAAGGTTCTTTACTGAGGCAATTTTTCCACATTTAAGGAGGCAAAAGCAGAATCATTGGTGGGGCGTAAATCAGTAAAATAAATGATTTATGTCCCCTAAATTTTCTAGAAGATTTTGCAGTAAATTATCTAAATAACTGCCTTTTGGGTCATGTTGCTTTTGGAAAGGCATCTACTCTGAGGTTGCTTCCTGTGCTCAGAATCACCAGCCATACCCTGCAAACCTACAGTAACAAGCAGCTGGGAGACAGACTGGGCAGGACTAATCCTTCACTGGGTAATATGACTGGGATTTTTGGCCAGGCGCGGTGGCTCACGCCTGTAATCCCAGCATTTTGGGAGGCTGAGGCGGGCGGATCACGAGGTCAGGAGATCCAGACTGTCCTGGCTAACATGGTGAAACCCCATCTCTACTAAAAATACAAAAAATTAGCCGGGCGTGGTTGCAGGCGTCTGTAGTCCCAGCTACTCAGGAGGCTGAGGCTGAGGCTGAACCCGGGAGGCGGAGTTCGAAGTGAGCCAAGATTGCGCCACTGCACTCTTGCCTGGGCAACAGAGCGAGACTCCGTCTTCAAAAAAATAAAACTGGGATTTGCAAATGAAATGAATTGAGAGGAAGTGGCATCCCCGGCCTGAAAATTTCCTCATTCAGGTGGTGGCAGGGTATTTCATTCTATTTATCAATTGGGTTTTTTTGTTTGTTTTCAAACCTCTCAGGGATTGTTAGTCCAGAGTCCATGGATAGAATTCAGGCTGATCTTGGATAAAAAACTTAAATTTTTGGTTTCACCAATATCTAAATAAAATTTAGCATGTTCTTCAATAACGAATGTAGGCAAAAAACCACAGTAGGATTAGCAATACTTGTGATTTTTTACTAAAAGAAATTGCTGGTCATGGTGGCTCATGCCTGTAATTCGTACACTTTGGGAGGCTAAGGCAGGTGGATTGCTTGAGTTCAGGATTTCGAGACCAGTCTGGACAACATGGTGAAACTCTGTCTCTACAAAACAACAACAACAACAAAACTTAGCCAGGCATGGTGGCATGTGCCTATAGTCCCAGCAACTTGGGAGGCTGAGGTGGGAGGATTGCTTGAGCAGTGGAGGATGAGACTGCAGTGAGCTGTGATTGCATCACTACATTCCAGCCCGGGCAACAGAACAAGATTCTGTCAAAAAAAAAAAAAAAAAAAATGCAGGTATTTTCTTATCACATTACAGTTGTTGCAGATATTTTGGAAATATCATTTAAACTACTTTAAATATATGGGAGTTATTAGAACCCAGATTTTGTTAATGAATGTTTTAACAAGGAAGCACATACTTTATAGTTTTAAAATGGATAACTGTATTCCAATACAGTCAAAAATAATAATTTGTTTTTAAGTCATATATATGATTTAAATATAGGGTTAAGATTAGGGTTAAATGTGGTGGGGCACGGTGGCCCACGCCTGTAATCCCAGCACTCTGGGAGGCCAAGGCAGGTGGATCACCTGAGGTCAGGAGTTTGAAACGAGCCTGGCCAACGTGGTGAAACTCTGTCTCTACTAAAAATACAAAAAAATTTTAGCTGGCCGTGGTGGTGCATGCCTGTGATCCCAGCTACTTGAGAGGCTGAGGCAGGAGAATCACTTGAACCTGGGAGGCAGAGGTTGCGGTGAGCCAAAATCGTGCCACTGCACTCCAGCCTGGGCGACAGAGCAACATTAGGGTTAAATGAATAAAATCATTCATTTAAAAAAATTACTCTTACAGTGAATAAGACATGCGTGGTATGAAAAAGATAAAGAGCCAGCTGGGTGTGGTAGCTCATGCCTGTAATCCCAGCACTTTGGGAGGCCGAGGCAGGTGGATCACTGGAGGTCAGGAGTTCGAGACTAGCCTGAACAATACGGTGAAACCCCGTCTCTACTGAAAATACAAAAATTAGCTGGGCATGATGGCGTGTTCCTGTAATCCCAGCTACTTAGAAGGCTGAGGCAGAAGAATCTCTTGAACCTGGGAGGCGGAGGCTGCAGTAAACCGAGATCGCGCCACTGCACTCCAGCCTGGGCAACAAGAGTGAAACTCCATCTCAAAAAATAAATACATAAATAATAAAGAGCCTAGGTATAATAGGTCTAGGTGTAGTAGGACTTGACATGTGCTCTGGGCAAGGGGCTGCCTGTGTGTGCTCATTGACTTTGCCCCGCTCCTTTTATTCCCTGTGCTTGAAGAGAACTACGCCAGTTTCAGTATCTACCAGAACGGCAGGTCCTGGTTAGCTGTAGTCCAAAAGCCGATTTTTTTTCTTTTTTTGGGGGGAGGGGCGGGGACAGGGTCTCTGTTGCCCAGGCTGCAGTGCAGTGGCACAATCTCGTTTCACTGCAACCTCTGCTTCCCGGGTTCAAGTGATTCTCGTGCCTCAGCCTCCCAAGTAGCTGGGACTACAGGCGTGTACCACCACGCCTGGCTGATTTTTTGTATTTTTTGTAGAGACAGAGTTTCGCCATGTTGGCCAGGCTGGTCTTGTACTCCTGACCTCAAGTGATCTGCCGGCCTCTGCCTACCAAAGTGCTGGGATTACAGGCGTGAGCTACTGCACCCAGCCCAGAAGCCGATCTTAACAGAAGAATTTCTCCTGTTGATCTAAAGTTAACTTGTGAACTTACATGAAAATGCAGCTTCTCAGAATCTGCCAAAACTAGATGAGAATGATAAGCTTGGCCCTTAGCCAGCCCTGAGTCATGTGGATTTCAGTTTTCACCCTTGAACCAAAAGTTGGGGTTATGAGACCAGCCAGAATATGCTGAATGGGGTCTCCCCCCATCACCACTGCCACCTACCACGTTCATCCCTTAATTTGCCACTAGATGCTCTGAGGAAAGGTTCAAAATAGGGGCAATTTAAATATTTTTTATCAATTGAAGTATAATCCAAACCATGAGTGAGAAGTGGAAAAAAATATACAGGTGAAGGCATGAGTTTACCAGCAATGTCATTTCAGTGGTTGGGCCAGGAGATGGGGATTGGGGCAATGGAAAGACAAACTGATAATTTATTTAAGGAAAAGTCAGCCATCTAACCCAGGGGCTCAATGAAATCATCACATTTCAATTTTAGCTGTTTGTGGCACATGTAAAGCGATCTTGCAGGTGAAAAGTTCAGCTTGCCATGCATTTATTACCTCCAGGTCCATCTGGTATTTCTAGTTTTGTATGTTTGTAGAATAAAAGTGAAAAGGAAAAAAAAAGTGTCCTTGTTTTTGCTCATGTTGAACAGAAATACTGTGTGTGACAAACACAGAGTTTGCTTACAAGTTGGAGCTGCCTTTTGATTAATGGTTTATTTAAATTTTTAGTATAAGAGATAATGGGTAAAGGAAGATTCTTAAAAATGGAAGCCCTGGGTTCTAGCTGTGATACTTCCCCAGCTTACACCAATTATGTTCTTTTTCAAGTTTCTGTATCTTGCCCTGATCTGATTTTTTTTTTTTTTAAACTTGTTTGACATAGAAATTGTGGGAAGAAGTGAAAGAGGTGAATGAGAGAAAAAAACATGTGTGACGTGCTTTAAGTTTACTGGAAAATTCATCACACGTATTATTGTGAATTTTTTTTTTACAGTTTGTGCCAGTGATAGTTTGCCTTGCAAATAGTAAGTGAATGTTTATCGATTTGCATTTGCATGACAGCATTGTTCTTTATGTTAAAGCACTTTTTAATAATCAATTAACTGTTACTAGTTTTCTGAATGTTCATTTTGTTGATTGTCATATAAAGAATATGATGGTAGTAGAATGTAGCTGAAATTTGCGAATGTGGAGAACTTTATATTGTTCATCCCTCTGAAAAGGCATATAAGATAATTTGTTTACTACAATATACTCAGGGCTTGGAATAGTGGCTGGTACATGGTGAAACCTCAATAAATACTGAATGATATAAGAGAGGAGCCAATGAGCAAATCTTCAAAGGAATAGCATATTGATTATATATAAATGGCACATAAATTATACATTCATGGAGAAGATTTAAGCAAATCTTTCTAAGTCCTCTAACTCCAGGTTGGGACAACAAATATTGTAATTTAAATTTAACTGGCTGGGTGCGGTGGCTCACACCTGTAATCCCAGCACTCTGGGAGGCCGAGGCAGGTGGATCACGAGGTCAGGAGTTTGAGACCAGCCTGACCAACAGGGTGAAACGCTGCCTCTACTAAAAATACAAAAATTAGCCAGGCATGGTGGTGCATGCCTGTAATACCAGCTACTCAGGAGGCTGAGGCAGAAGAATTGCTTGAACCCGGGAGGCAGAGATTGCAGTGAGCCAAGATCATGCCACTGCACTCCAGTCTTGGCAACAGAGCAAGACTCCATCTCAAAAAAAAAAAAAAAAATTAACCTATTGCTCTCCTGTCCTCTTCCACTTTAGCTTAATATTTGCAGAGTTTGTAGTTAAGAATACTATAACATTTTGTGGCAGAGGAAAGGAAACATTCCTAATAGAAACGCATAGAAACAGTGTATTGTATTTTTGCCGTTATGTTATAGATAAGGCATATGGGGGAATGATGGCAGGCCTTTTGACTTTGCTTTCATTAAGGATTCATAGCCTGGACTCATGGCCTTAAGATGTCCTTTCTCCACAGATAATTAAATTATCTTCTTGTGGCTTTCATGATTTCCATTTCCTTTTTTCTTGTTTTAATAGAGACAGGGTCTCACTATGTTGCCCAAGTTGGTCTCGAACTCCTGGACTTAAGCAGTCCTCCTGCCTCAGTTTCCCAAAGTTCTGGGATTATAGGTATGAACCACTGCACCTGGCCAATTTTCATTTCTGGTTTTTTTTTTTTTTTTTTTTTTTTTTTTTTGAGATGGAGTCTTGCTCTGTCACCCAGGCTGGAGTGCAGTGGCTCACTGCAACCTCTGCCTCCTGGGTTCAAGCAGTTCTCCTGCCTCAACCTCTGGAGTAGCTGGGATTACAGGCGTGTGCCACCATGCCGGGAAAATTTTTGTATTTTTAGCAGAGATGGGGTTTCACCATGTTGGCCAGGCTGGTCTCAAACTCCTGACCTCAGATGATCCACCCACCTTGGCCTCCCAAAGTCACAGGCATGAGCCACTGCACCTGGACTTATTTCTTTATAATAGAACGCAACCCATTAAGCTGAGCAAGCAGAAAAAAAATGGAGCATGGTCTTATTCTTTCATATTCTTAGGCAAGCTCCTACATTTCTCCAGGTTTTGATTTCATGCTCTATAATCAGTGTTAGCAAACTAAGAACTGAACATCAAATCCAGCCTACCACCTGTTTTTATATGGCCCATGGGCTAAGGATAGTTTTTATATCTACAAATTGAAAAAAAAATCAAGAGAAGACTAATATCCTGTGGCATGCAAAGCTATATAAAATTCAAATTTCAGAATCCATAAATAAGGTTCTATTGGAACACAGTCAAGCTAATTTGTTTATGTATTTTCTGTAGCTGCTTTCACACTACAATGGCAGAACTGAGTACTATGTAAGTTTTTAAATAAATGAAAGCAATTTAAATATTTTTCATCAATTGAAGTATAATCTTTAAAATGAATTTGGTGAAACCTCCTCACTTGAGGTCAGGAGTTCGAGACCAGCCTGGCCAACGTGGTGAAACCCTGTCTCTACTAAAAATACAAAAAATTAGCTGGGTGTGGTAGCCAGTGCCTGTAATCCCAGCTACTTGGGAAGCTGAAGCATGAGAATTGCTTGAACTCGGGAGGCGGAGGTTGCAGTGGGCTGAGATCATACCACTGCACTCCAGCCTGGGGGACAGAGTGAGACTCTATCTAAAAAAAAAAAAAAAAAAAAAACTGCTTCCTTCAAATACAAGTTCAGGTTTTTAAATGGATGTTTTAACATTATCTTTTCAATCAGAATTTCAACCACAAAAATCAGAGAAAGATGAGTCAGAGTCAATTCTACCCAACAGGGAGTCAGAATGGAATTCTTGAGCAGATTAGACCCAGGTTTCAATTTCTACCACTGATTACCCAAGAAATACAGCACTTAACTTCTTCGAGCCTCAGTTTTCTCATCTGTAAAATGGCAGTAAACATAGTTATCTCTAGGGCCAAACTAGTACATGAGAGCATCCCAGGTATTAATTTTGTGTCTTTATTTCAAAGGAATATTCCTTAAATATTTATTTACAGTTAGTGGGAGTGAAGAGAAACTGTTTTCCTGTTGACAAAAATAAATTGCTTGTCAATTTTTTTTGTTTGTTTTTATTATTATTATACTTTAAGTTCTAGGGTACATGTGCATAACATGCAGGTTTTTTACATATGTATACTTGTGCCATGTTGCTGTGCTGCACCCATCAACTTGTCAGCACCCATCAACTCGTCATTTACATCAGGTATAACTCCCAATGCAATCTCTCCCCCCTCCCCCCTTCCCCCCTCCCCATGATAGGCCCCGGTGTGTGATGTTCCCCTTCCCGTGTCCAAGTGATCTCATTGTTCAGTTCCCACCTATGAGTGAGAACATGCGGTGTTTGCTTTTCTGTTCTTGTGATAGTTTGCTAAAAATGATGGTTTCCAGCTGCATCCATGTCCCTACAAAGGACACAAACTCATCCTTTTTTATGGCTGCATAGTATTCCATGGTATATATGTGCCACATTTTCTTAATCCAGTCTGTCACTGATGGACATTTGGGTTGATTCCAAGTCTTTGCTATTGTGAATAGTGCTGCAATAAACATACATGTGCATGTGTCTTTATAGCAGCATGATTTATAATCCTTTGGGTATATACCCAGTAATGGGATGGCTGGGTCATATGGTACATCTAGTTCTAGATCCTTGAGGAATCACCATACTGTTTTCCATAATGGTTGAACTAGTTTACAATCCCACCAACAGTGTAAAAGTGTTCCTATTTCTCCACATCCTCTCCAGCACCTGTTGTTTCCTGACTTTTTAATGATCGCCATTCTAACTGGTGTGAGATGGTATCTCATTGTGGTTTTGATTTGCATTTCTCTGATGGCCAGTGATGATGAGCATTTTTTCATGCGTCTGTTGGCTGTATGAATGTCTTCTTTTGAGAAATGTCTGTTCATATCCTTTGCCCACTTTTTGATGGGGTTGTTTGTTTTTTTCTTGTAAATTTGTTTGAGTTCTTTGTAGGTTCTGGATATTAGCCCTTTGTCAGATGAGTAGATTGCAAAAATTTTCTCCCATTCTGTAGGTTGCCTGTTCACTCTGATGGTAGTTTCTTTTGCTGTGCAGAAGCTCTTTAGTTTAATGAGATCCCATTTGTCAATTTTGGCTTTTGCTGCCGTTGCTTTTGGTGTTTTAGACATGAAGTCTTTGCCCATGCCTATGTCCTGAATGGTACTACCTAGGTTTTCCTCTAGGGTTCTTATGGTATTAGGTCTAACATTTAAGTCTCTAATCCATCTTGAATTAATTTTCGTATAAGGAGTAAGGAAAGGATCCAGTTTCAGCTTTCTATTTATGGCTAGCAAATTTTCCCAGCACTATTTATTAAATAGGGAATCCTTTCCCCATTTCTTGTTTGCTTGTCATTTTTTTTTTTTTTTTTTTTTTTTGAGACAGAGTCTCGCTCTGTCGCCCAGGCTGGAGTGTAGTGGCCAGATCTCAGCTCACTGCAAGCTCCGCCTCCCGGGTTTACGCCATTCTCCTGCCTCAGCCTCCCGAGTAGCTGGGACTACAGGTGCCCGCCACCTCACCCGGCTAGTTTTTTGTATTTTTTAGTAGAGACGGGGTTTCACCGTGTTACCCAGGATGGTCTCGATCTCCTGACCTCGTGATCCGCCCGTCTCGGCCTCCCAAAGTGCTGGGATTACAGGCTTGAGCCACCGCGCCCGGCCATTGCTTGTCATTTTTTAATGTTCAAAATATTTCTTTTTTTTTTTTGAGACAGAGTTTTGCTCTTTTTGCCCAGGCTGGAGTGCAATGGCATGATCTTGGCTCACTGCAACCTCCGCCTCCCTGGTTCAAGCGATTCTCCTGCCTCAGCCTCCCAAGTAGCTGGGATTACAGGCATGCGCCACCACCCCAGCTAATTTTGTATTTTTAGTTGAGACGGGGTTTCTCCATGTTGGTCAGGCTGGTCTTGAACCCCCGACCTCAGGTGATCCACCTGTCTTGGCCTCCCAAAGTGCTGGGATTACAGGCGTGAACCACCGCACCTGGCTGTTCAAAATATTTCTTACATGAAGTTGTTTGGAATTGCCTTTTATTTTGCAGTTTTTTGCATCACTTGCAACTGTCAGTTACTCTTAGCCACCAAAGATTAGGCCAACATATATAGATATATTTATTAAGTCTAATTCAAAATACATTTGAGAGTCTGGGTGTGGTGGCTCACACCTGTAATCCCAGAACTTTGGGAGACTGAGGCGAGCGGATCACCTGAAGTCAGGAGTTCAAGAGTAGCCTGGTTAACATGGTGACACCCCTTCTCTACTAAAAATACAAAAATTAACTGGGTGTAGTGGTGCAGGCCTATAGTCCCAGCTACTCAGGAGGCTGAGGCAGGAGAATTGCTTGAACCCAGGGGGCGGAGGTTGTAGTAAGCTGAGATGGCACCACTGCATTCCAGCCTGGGTGACAGAGTGAGACTCTAGCTCAAAAACAAAACAAAAACAAAAACGAACCCCTTCCATCTTATTCTTGTATCTGTGTGTGTGTCTGTATGCTCACATATGCATGTTTGTGTGTATACTTTCCTGAAGCAGACCTTTTGTTAAGGGATAGATTAAAGCTGTTATAATTTAAATGGCAAACAGTAAAGTTCTCCTCAGTAAAGAACACTAGGCCCATGCATTGTTTTGCTTTAGATTTGAATCTCCCCTGGCTGCCTTTGGCCTCAGGGTTAGTGCCCTGTGGTCATTGAATTTGTAAGCCCTCCAGATTCTGAAAAGACATAGATGCCACACTGACAATAATTATTTTTTACTTGCATTCAAGGTCTCTGTACGATCTGATGGAATTTAGATCAATTTGCATTTTTTAAACTGTTTAGACATATATAGGCTTTTTTTTTTGTCTGCCCCATAGACAGAGCAGGGCCATCCCATAGGCAGAGTAGCCCAGTTTACATTTTGCCTGTTGAGTAGGGAGTGGGGATGAAGTCTGAGTTAATGGTCATCAGATTTCTGATTTATTACAGTGATCTTATAGAAGGGTCTCCTTGAGCTGACTCATGGTTGAATCCTATGAGGACTAAATAAGATAATATGTACATAAGGCCAGACGTGGTGGCTCACCCCTGTAATCCCAGCACTTTGGGAGGCCAAGGAGAGCAGATCACTTGAGGTCAGGAGTTCAACACCAGCCTGGCCAACATGGTGAAACCCCGTCTCTACTAAAAAGACAAAAATTAGCTGGGTGTAGTGGCATACGCCTGTATTCTCAGGTTCTCAGGAAACTGAGGTGGGAGAACTTCTTGAACCCGGGAGGTGGAGGTTGCAGTGAGCTGAGATGGTACCACTGCACTCCCGCCTGGGCAGCAGAGACCCTGTCTCAAAAAAAAAAAAAAAAAAGTACATATATAAGATACTCTCTTACTACTTTACTGCTTGACACAAAGTAGGCACTGAAAGAAAGGTGATTGACAGAGTCATTGTCACCTTGTTGCAGATATCTCCTCAGAGACAAAAGATACATCAAAGTAGGAGGGAGATGTGAAAGGTAGGCTGTCCAACAGAACTCTGCCGTGACAAAAATGTTCTATATTTGTGGTAGCCACTATCCACACAAGAACTGAGGGATGCATTTTTTTAAAATCTGATTTTAATTAATTTAAAATTTAAAGCCACATATGTGCCTGGGCCACCATACCATATTGAACAGCACAACTCCCGAATTTTAAAAGATATCAACAAAGTGTTAGACAAATTAATATAGCTCTGGTAACAGAGAGAACTAGTCTTTCCGATTTTTTTTTTTTTTTTTTTTGTTTTTTTTTTGAGACAGAGCCTTGCTGTGTAGCCCAGGTTACAGTGCCTTGGTGCTATCTCAGTTCACTACAACCTCGGCCTTCTGGGTTCAAGCAATTCTCCTGCCTCAGGCTCCGAGTAGCTGGGATTACAGACGCCCGCCATCATGCCTGACTCATTTTTTGTATTTTTAGTGGAGATGGGGTTTCACCATGTTGGCCAGGCTGGTCTCAAACTCCTGACCTCAGGTGATTCACCTGCTTCGGCCTCCCAAAGGGCTGGCATTATAGGGCGGGCGGGGGTGCGGGGGGTGCGGGGGGAGGGGCGCGGGGGTTGCCGGGGGTGCGGGGCGCGGGATGGGCGGGGTGGCGGCGGTTCGGGCATGGTGGGCTGCAGGTCCTGAGCCCTGCCCCGCGGGGAGGCAGCTGAGGCCCAGTGAGAACTCGAGTGCAGCACCGGCGGGATGGCACTACTGGGGGACCTGGGGCACCCTCTGCAGCCGCTGGCCCGGGTGCTAGGCCCCTCACTGCCCAGGGCCGGCAGCGACGTCCGGCCGCTCCGAGTGTGGGCCTGCAGAGCCCGCGCCCACGCCTGCCGGAACTCGCGCTGGCCCACTAACTCCTCGAGCAGCCGGGGTTCCCACCCGCGCTTCTCTCTCCACACCTCCCCGCAAGCAGAGGGAGCCAGCTCCGGCCTCGGCCAGCCCGGAGAGGGGCTCCCACAGTGCAGTGGCGGGCTGAAGGGCTCCTCAAGCGCCACCAGAGTAGATGCTGAGGTCGAGGAGGCGCCGAGAGTGAGGGCTGCTAGCACATTGTCACCTCTCCCTACCATATAGTAAACACTCATACCAGCTGTTAAGATAATGGCTCATTGCCTGGCGCGGTGGCTCAAGCCTGTAATCCCAGCACTTTGGGAGGCCGAGACGGGCGGATCACGAGGTCAGGAGATCGAGACCATCCTCACTAACACGGTGAAACCCCCTCTCTACTAAAAAATACAAAAAACTAGCCGGGCGAGGTGGTGGGCGCCTGTAGTCCCAGCTATTTGGGAGGCTGAGGCAGGTTAATGGCGTGAACCCGAGAGGCGGAGCTTGCAGTGAGTCGAGATCCGGCCACTGCACTCCAGCCTGGGCGACAGAGTGAGACTCCGTCTCAAAAAAAAAAAAAAAAAAAAAAGATAATGGGATCTTTAATCTACTAAAGGTAGATTCTCTATATGCCTAATTTTAAAAGGGGGAGGAATATTCTCTGATTTTAAATATAGAAAATGGACCAATGGCTGGGTGACTCATACCTGTAATCCCAACACTTTGGGAGGTTGAGGTGGGCGGGCGAATCACTTGAGGCCAGGAGTTCAAGACCAGGCTGGCCGACATGGCGAAACCCTGTCTCTACAGAAATACAAACATTGGCCAAATATGGTGGCATGTGCCTGTAGTCACATCTACTCGAGAGGCTGAGGTGGAAGAATCGCTTGAACCCAGGAGGTGGTGGAGGTTGCAGTGAGCTGAGATGGTGCCACTGCACTGCAGCCTGGGTGGCATGCCACCGTGGGCAACAAAGTGAGATTCTGGTTTGTTTTGTTTAGTTTTTTTGTTTGTTTGTTTTTTTTAAAAGAAGTCAGGGGTTGGAAAGGGATGATGACAGAATCAGACTTTGCATTTTAAAGAATCTGATGATTGGAAAGAAAACAAATGGAAGGAAATCTGTCTAGGGAGAAACATAAAAACCCACCTACAAAAATAAGAGGGCAACTGAGTAATATACAAGGCCTTCCAAGAATGAAGAGATTTCCATCATGTTCCATGGCATAGCCCCAAGATGTTTTCCAAAGCAGCTGGGAGGATTTTTTAAAAGTCAGATCCTATCGTTGCCTTGCTCCATGCCCTCCAGTGGGCCTCTATCTCCTCTGAGCCTAACGCTGTCCTGCAGGTCGGGGACCCACTATCTCTCTGACCTCATCTACACTTTCCCCCCTCCTGCTGCTCCAACCCTACTGGCCTCCTAGCTCTTCCTTTAACATGCCAAGTACTCCCTACAGCGGAGTCTTTTCACCTGATGTTCCCTCTCCTTAGAATTCTCTTCCCATCAGATATTTTAATGGCTCCTTCCCTCATTTCCTTCAAGTCTCAGTTCAGATGTCAGTGTCAGTGGTCAGCACGTTATCAGCCTAACCGGCATATATAAGATCACCTCTAGCCCGAAACAACCCCTTTTCCTGTCACCAGGCTTTCCTGTTCTCCAGAGCACTTATCATCAGCTGACACGCTACTGGCATACCTCACTTTAGTGCACTTAGCAGATATTGCACTTTTCACAAAGTGAAGTTTTGTGGCAACTCTGTTTCAAGCAAGTCTGTTGGTGCCATTTTTCCAACAGCGTGTGCTTACTTCGGGTCTCTGTGTCACATTTTGGTAATTCTTGCAATATTTTAACTGTTGTTATTATTATATCTGTTATGGTGATCTGTGATCAGTGATCTTGGATGTTACTACTGTAATTGTTTTGGACACCACGAGCTACCCATATTAAATTGAGAACTCAGTCAGTAAATATTGTATGTGTCTGACTGTTCCACTGAACAGCTGTCCATCTCTCTCCTCAGGCCTCCTGATTCCCTAAGAAACAACAATACTGATATAAGGCCAATTAATAACTCTACAACAGCCTCTAAGTGTTCAAGTGAAAGGAAGAGGCGCATGTCTCTTACTTTAAATCAAAAACTAGAAGTGGGCAGGGCATGGTGACTCACGCCTGTAATCTCAGCACTTTGGGAGGCCTAGGTGGGCAGATCTCTTGAGGTCATGAGTTCAAGATCAGCCTGGCCAACATGGTGAAACCCCGTCTCTATTAAAAATACAAACATTAGCCAGGCATGGTGGTGCATGCTTGTAATCCCAGCTACTCGGGAGGCTGAGGCAGGAGAATAGCTTGAACCAAGGAGGCAGAGTTGCAGTGAGCCGAGATCGCACCACTGTACTCCAGGCTAGCCACAGGAGACTCCATCTTAAAAAAAGAATAAACAAAAATAAACCAACCTATAAATCATTAAGCTTAGTGAGGAAGGTATGTCTAAAGCCAAGTTAGGTTGAAAATTAGGCTTCTTGCAGCCAAGTTGTGAATGCAAAGAAAAAGTTATTGGGAGGAAATTAAAAGTGCTACTCCAGTGAACACACAAATGATACAAAAGCAAAACAACTTTATTGCTGATATGGAGAAAGTTTGTGTAATCTGGATAGATGCTCAAACCAGCCACAATATTCCTGAAGTCAAAGCCTAATTCAGAGCAAGGCCCTAACTCTCTTCAATTCTATGAAGGCTAAGAGAGAAGAGGGAGCTGCAGAGGAAAAGTTTGACACTAACAGAGGTTGGTTCATGAGATTTAAGGAAAGAAGCCATTTCTGTAACATAAGAGTGCAAGGTGAAGCAGCAAGTGCTGATGTAGAAGCTGCAGCAAGTTATCCAGAAGATCTAGCTAAGATTATCAATGAAGGTGGCTACACTTAACAACAGATTTTCAGTATAGACAAAACAACGTCATATTGGAAGAAGATTCCATCTAGGACTTTCATAGCTGGAGAGGAGAAGTCACTATCTGGATTCAAAGCTTTAAAGGAGAGGCTGACTTGCTCGGGGCTAATGCAGCTGGTGACTTGAAGTCGAAGCCAATATTTATTTACCATTCTGAAAATCCTAGGGTCCTTAAGAATTATGCTAAATCTCCTCATCCTATGCTTTATACATGGTACAACAAAGCCTGGATGACAGTACATCTGTTTACAGCATGGTTTACTGAATATTTTAAGCCCACTGTTGAGACCTGCTGCTCAGAACAAAAGATTCCTTTAGAAATATTAGTGCTTGGCCGGGCGCGGTGGCTCAAGCCTGTAATCCCAGCACTTTGGGAGGCCGAGGTGGGCGGATCACAAGGTCAGGAGATCGAGACCACAGTGAAACCCCGTCTCTACTAAAAATACAAAAAATTAGCCGGGCGCGGTGGCGGGCGCCTGTAGTCCCAGCTACTCAGGAGGCTGAGGCAGGAGAATGGCGGGAACCCGGGAGGCGGAGCTTGCAGTGAGCCGAGATCGCGCCACTGCACTCCAGCCTGGGCAACAGCGTGAGAGACTCCGTCTCAAAAAAAAAAAAAAAAAAAAAAAAAAAAAGAAATATTAGTGCTCAATGACAATGTGCCTATTCACCAGAGATCTTTCATGGAGATGTACAAGGAGATTAATGTTTTCATGCCTGCTAACACAACCTTCATTCTGCAGCCTATGAATCAAGAGTAATTTCGACTTTCAAGTCCCACTATTTAAGAAATAGATCTCGGGGCTGGGCACGGTGGCTCACACCTGTAATCCCAGCACTTTGGGAGGCCAAGGCAGGTGGATCACGAGGTCAGGAGTTTGAGACTAGCCTGGCCAGTATGGTGACACCCCGTCTCTACTAAAAATGCAAAAAAATTAGCCGGGCATGGTGGCACGCACCTGTAGTCCCAGTTACTCAGAAGGCTGAGGCAGGAGAATTGCTTGAACCCAGGAGGCAGAGGTTGCAGTGAGCGAAGATTGCGCCAATGCACTCCAGCCTAGGTGACAGGGCGAGACTCCATCTCAAATAAAAAAAAAAAGAAAGAAATAGATCTCAGCAGGATGCAGTGCCTCATGCCTGTAATCCCAGCACTTTGGCAGGACGAGGCAGGTGGATCACTTGTGCCCATGAGTTCCAGACCAGCCTTGAGCAACATGGTGAAACCTTGTCTCTACAATTAAAAAAGAAAAGTTAGTTAGGCATGGTGGCAAGTGCCTGTAGTCCCAGCTACTCAGGAGGCTGAGGTGGGAAGATCACTTGAGCCCAGGAGCTTGAGGCAGCAGCGAGCTGTGATTGCCACTGCACTCCAGCCTGCATGACAGAGCAAGGCCCTAACTCAAAAAACAAAGAAAGAAAGAAAGAAAGAAAGAAAGAAAGAAAGAAAGAAAGAAAGAAAGAAAGAAAGAAAGAAAGAAAGAAAGAAAGATGATCTTATAAGGGACTGAAGCTTGCATCAATAGTGATTCCTCTGATAGATCTGGACAAAGTAACTTCTACACGCACTGGGAAGCCAAAAAATTGATATGGCTCACTTTATTGCAATATCGACTTTATCATGGTGATATGGAACCAAACCCACAAAATCTCCAAGAATGCCTGTATATTTTGCTTGCTTAATGTTTGTCTCTCCCCATTAGAATGTAAACTCCTCAGGGGCAAGGACTTTGATTTGTTCCCTACCATATCCTAAGCACCTCTAGGTGTTCAATAATCATTTGTTGAAGGAGTGAACAGATGAATGAATGAATGGATGGATGAGAAATGGACTTGATGACCTCTTAAACTCGTTCCCCCGCTCACCAGCTGCAGTTTGTAGAACCAGAACCAGCACTTCATGTTCTGCTACCTTGTGCAAAAGCTTCCTGGCCCCTTCCTTTGGGGCAAGTTCCAAAAATTGTGGCCAATCCTTCCCATCTTCTACTTCTTTCCTCACCTTAAGTGTCTATAAGGAACTATGCCAACCCTTCATCCAGTACCAACTTTTCCAGTACCAACTACCTTCTCCCCCACTCCTGTGTTTTACCAGATGAGAAAGCAGGCCAGGGCAGCTGGGAGCCACTGGGGCTGGATTGGGAGCAAGATTTGGTTGCTGTCGACCAATTGCAGCGCACTGGAACTCCTCCAAGGACACAACAGAGAAGCTGCTACCAGACCATAAAACTGTCCCCCCACCAGGCTGCATAGACTTCATCCCCACCATACAATGCCAGTCCTGTTGATTCATACAACGCCAGTCCTGTTGATAAATGCCCCTATATTGGTTGTAGCACAAAGGTGCCAACTACATTGAACACACCTGGTGAGTTATTTGTGGTTTTTTTTTTAGAGGGGGAAACAGGCAAATGAGATTTTTAGTCTGTCTCAAAACATCAATATCTTCTTTTTGCGGGGAGAAAGTGCTGGGGAGGGGGGAAGCAAAAGAGAGTGGATTAGGCACCAGAAGGTCTGGATTTGAATCTCAGTTTGTGAGTTGGTGTGTGCCACAGCCTTGGGTAAACCTCTTCTGTCTTCAGTTTCCCGTCTGTAAGTAGGGATTCGAATTCCTGCTCTGCTGGCCTTTCAGGAATGTTGTAGGGATCATGAGGCAATAATAGGTGCAAACTTTGTGAACTATACGATACTATTCCTACGTGGAGATTTTTATGAACAGAACCATAGTGGTGGCATCTCTCAAATGCCCGATGAAATGAAAGCATGATCTCTCTTCACTCAGTAATGAAAGTTCAACAGAGGTGAGGAAAGGAATCACTATACATTTTTAAACTTCGTATTTCTTTTTTATTTTTTTTTTTCAGAGTTGAGGTCTCACTCTGTCATCCAGGTTAGGGTGCAGTGGCATGATCACTGCAGCCTTGACCTCCTGGGCTCAAGCAATCCTTCCACCTCAGCCTCCCTACTAGTGGAGACTGCAGGTGTGAGCCACCAGGCCAGCTGGACTTTGCATTTCTATGGAAAATGACCTTTAGTCATTTATATTAAGTTAATAACAAAAAAATGGATTCACGCAGACATGGTGACTATTTGAAATTATGGCTCTGAAAAGAATTGACTTTTTTTTTTTTTTTTTTGCAAAGAGGGGGTTTTGCCATGTTGCCCAGGATGATCTCAAACTCCTGACCTCAAGTGATCCACTGCCTCACCCTCCCAAAGTGCTGGGATTAAAGGTGTGGGCCACTTTTTTAAAGAATTTTCTTTAAAAAGAAAAAAGGTTGCTTTGATTGTGTGTGTATGTGTATGTGTGTGCGTGCGCTCATTTGAAATAAGTGTTCATCCAGAAATGCTTTAAAAATATATTCCACATACCTGGGCGCAGTGGCTCGCGCCTGTAATATCAGCACTTTGGGAGGCTGAGGCGAGAGGATCACGTGAGGTCGAGTGTTCAAGACCAGCCTGACCACCATGGAGAAACCTGATCTCTACTAAAAATACAAAATTAGCCGAGCATGGTGGTGCATGCCTGTAATCCCAGCTACTTGGGAGGCTGGGGCAGGAGAATCACTTGAACTCAGGAGTCAGAGGTTGTGGTGAGCCAAGATTGCACCCCTGCACTCCAACCTGGGCAACAAGAGTTGAAACTCCATCTCAAAAAAAAAAAAAAAAATATATATATATATATACACACACAAACATATATATACACACACATATACACACACACACACACACACACACACACACACACACATAATCTTAACCTAAGCAAATAGTTTAATTAAGATTGACATTTTAGGCTGAGCGCAGTAGCTCACGCCTATAGTCCCAGCACTTTGGGAGGCCGAGGCAGGCAGATTGCTTGAGCTCAGGAGTTTGATACTAGCCTGAGCAACATAGTAAAACCCCATCTCTACAAAAAATACAAAAATTAGCTGTGCATGGTGGCATACACCTGTGGTTTTGAGGCTGAGGTGGGCGTATGACTTGAGCCTGGGAGGCACAGATTGCAGTGAGCCGAGATTGTGCCACTTGAATGGCCTGGGTAACAGAGTGAGACCCTATCTCAAAAAAAAAAAAAAAAAAATTCAGAAATTTTAAAAAAGATTGACATGTTAGAGTACAGTATTATGAAAGAAAATGTCATTATCCTTGTTGAAGAGTATGAGCAAGACAGTACCCTAGTGTTCATTTGTCATTTGCACGCATGACATTACAGTGTATATCCAGAGAAGTGGTGAGAATGCTTTACTGTTTCTGGTGGGAAGAGTAGGTGGGCATAGGTAAAATCTCAGATAAAAACCCTACAGTGAGTAGAATTAAATTATCTATATGTCTCTTCCCCACATTAAAAAGACTTGAGACTTATCAAAGAAAAAATCTAAAATTGCCTTGGGTGGTTGATTCTGAGAATGAGTCAGGTAAACCTGGTGTGCTGTGTGACACTGTAATGAAGTCTTCTGACTGCACTCCAATGTTCAGTTTCCAAAGTGTTTCCATCCAGCTTGGAACTGAGCCATGATCTTGCATCTTTATTCACGTACTTTGTGACTCAGTAGTTCCTTCTGCAGGATGTGAATGGGAAAGAGGGTGGAATCCTGTCTACAACATAGGCCTTGGTTACAGTATCCCTTGGTTAGCAGAGTTGATGAAACTAATTCAGTTGAAAGTAAACTGCTAAAATAAGAGCTCCAGTTTGTCTGTGAATTTCAGATGTTTGTGTTATCCCTACCTACATAGCATGGAACTCCAGCATGGTACTCCCCACCTAAACCGGCATGGCTACAAGGATTTCTGAGAAATGAAGGGAGGTATACATTTTTCCTGTTTTGCCAGTTAATGTTTGCTCACATTGGGAGGGGACCAGTGCGTATCTGGTAGTTCTGCCTGTGTCACTTGAGGTCATCAGGTCATCATTCTGTCCTCTCAAGAGCTGAAAACACCACACTTTAAGCCTGCACCTTGACTCCTGGTTGCTCATACGTTTGGCAGCCTAGAGACCCATTTCCTTTCATGTGTGTTTTAACCATGCAATATATGACACCTGGGAAATAAAATATCCACATTATATAAATTGCAGTCATCATCTCTTGGCAGATTTCTGCAAAATGTTTGTCGATAGCTTCCTTCAATGTCCTGAGACATTTCACAAAGAATCATTGTCAGTGTTTCAGAGTGAAAGAAAAACGAGATGGTTATCTACACGATTGCTCCATTCTACTATTGCATGTGCTTGGACGCCAACCAGATTTCTAACAGAGTTTAAAATGTCAGCCAGAATGTACTGAATCTATAATAGAGGCTAAGATTAAATTTCCTTTGGTTTACTTAGATCAGCTGAGTTTGGGGTTAGTTTGGAAGGAAGGAAGGAGGAGTCACTGGTTTTAATAATATAATTCACTACCCTTTAACAAATCTGGTCTTACTTTCCCCTTTAATCTGTTCCTTTCTGTGCTTTTTATCATATCCAGAGAGTTGGGTAATATTCAAATCTCTAAATGGCACCTTCTTTGAAGAAGTTCTTTAAATAAAAAAAAAAAAGGCAGGGCGCAGTGGCTCATGCCTGTAATCCCAGCACTTTGGGAGGCTGAGGAGGGGGGATCACCTGAGGTCAGGAGATCGAGACCATCCTGGCCAGCATGGTGAAACCCCATCTTTACTAAAAATACAAAATTAGCCGGGTATGGTGGCTCACGCCTATAGTCCCAGCTACTTGGGAGGCTGAGGCACGAGAATTGCTTGAACCAGGGAGGCGGAGGTTGCAGTGAGCAGAGATCATACCATTGCACTCCAGACTAGCAACAGAGTGAGATTCGGTCTCAAAACAAACAAACAAAAACAAACAAACAAGAAAACTTAGCCGGTTGTGGTGGTGGGCACCTGTAATCCCAGCTACTCAGGAGGTTGAAGAAGGAGAATCACTTGAACCCGGGAAGCAGAGGTTGCAGTGAGCAGAGATTGCGCCACTGCATTCCAGCCTGAGCAACAGAGCAAGACTCTGTCAAAACAAAAACAAAACCCACAAACTACCATGAAAAGAAATTAGCCATTGAATCACATACATTTCTCTATCCCATGAGAAAATAAAAATGGAAGAACTCAAGCAATCCCTTCATACTCTCCCTAAATTAAGCAAAGATGTAGAGTTCCCCACTGAAAATGAATTTGCTTAAATCAGACCTGAAGAGCATTACTTTGTTTGAAATTCAAATAGACACGGATGTTTTCTGTTTGATGAAAACGATTTCTACTCTTAAATTGCAAACAGGCTGGGAAACATGCCTGTAACCCCAACACTTTGGGAGGCCGAGGTGGAAGGATCACTTGAGGCCAGGAGTTTAAGACCAGCCTGGGCAATATAAAGACACCCTGTCTCAAAAAAGAAGAAGAAGAAGAAGAAGGTTGAAAACAGATATGCTAAGTTCACATGTCACTTTTGGACCCCTTCGAGTATGCCTGGAAATGCTCCAGATTCAGCCCAGCATGGCAAGCAGCACAAGCTTTGCGGACATTTCTTGGGCGCCGTCTGTGGCTGGAAAAGGTCTCAGATCTCTCTGCACCTGTCTTCCTGCTGATATTGGCAAAGCAGAGCCATATTGCTGAAGTTCTATAACTCTTTCTTTTTTTCTTTTTAAACAATGGCCTTTGGCAATATCTGGGCTCCTTTATCTTCTGCCATGGAGACTTTCTTAGTGTCCAGGAGCTGCCAGTGGCCACTGGCCCAGCTCCTCTCCCTCTGCATAGGCTCCTGGATTGAAATCCTGCTGACAAAAAGGAGTTCATGTCTTCAGGTCAGGGTAAAGAATCACCATGATTGTGTGCTTTTTAAAAAAATTTCTTTGGCAGGGTGTGGTGGCTCACGCCTATAATCCCAGCACTTTGGGAGGCCGAGGCGGGCGGATTACCTGAGGTCAGGAGTTTGAGACCAGCCTGGCCAACATGGTGAAATCCCGTCTCTACTAAAAACACAAAAATTAGCTGGGCATGGTGGTAGGCGCCTATAGTCCCAGCTGCTCGGGAGGCTGAGGCAGGAGAATTGGTTGAACCCGGGAGGCGGAGGTTGTGGTGAGCTGACATCATGCCACTGTACTCCAGCCTAGGCAACAAGAACAAAACTCCGTCTCAAAAAAAAAAAAAAAAATTCTTACCTTTTCTCGTCGTAAGAGATGGGATCTTGCTATGTTGCCCAGGCTGGTTTGAAATTCCTGAGCACACATGACCTGCTTGCCTTGGCCTCCCAAAATGCTAGGATTACAGGCATGAGTCACCATACCCAGCCAATTGTATGGTTTTAACTCCTGAGGAATCCCAAGTATCTTTCTATACAAGTGTAATTATATGGATGGAATTGTTATGTGGTTGAGGTGCTGTGACTACACTGTCACACATAGACCATTTCAGTTTATTATTTAGTTCATGAGCATAAAGTCATGGGAGGTTCATAATTATAGACATATGGACCTGGATGGGGGTCTAAAGGTAAGTCTCGAACGTGAAATGTACATTAGCTACCTTTCAAAGATAGTGTTTGTCTATTCCTAGTGACCTCGAAAATATATAAACAAAAAAACCTGGACACCTTTTACAAAAGGAGAGTCTTTCCTTCTGCATCTCCCAGCCCTGTGGCCTTCCTTGGGGAAAAGTGGAGGCAGGGATCTAAATCTTCTCAGAATTTCTTTTCTCGGTGGAAATCTTTGATTTACTCCAATCTCTGTATTCTAAAGATGGGGAAAATGGAGGCCCAGAAAGTTGCAAGGAAATATAGGTATTTGATGATGAATGGATGTTCAAAACTACAAAAATTAGCCAGGCATGGTGGCACGTGCCTGTGGTTCCGGCTACTCGGGAGGCTGAGGCAGGAGAATGGTGTGAACCCAGGAGATGGAGCTTGCAGTGAGCCGAATCGTATCATTGCACTCCAGCCTGGGCAACAGGGCGAGACTTCATCTCAAAAAATAAAATAAAATAAAATAAAATCAGAAATAAACTAACAAAAACATTAATACATTCTAAAAACTGACCATTAAATAAACCTATGTAACCTACATAAATAAACATCTATGTAAAGCTATATGTTGCTACCTAACAAGCCACCTTAAAACTTATTGACTTAAATTTATAGTGACAGAAAGTAGAACAGTGGTTACCAGGGGCTGGGAGGAGGAGGGAAAGGGGGAACTATTGGTGAGTGGGTACAGAGTGTCAGTGTGGGATGATGAAAACGTTCTGGAGATGGGTGGTGGTGATGGTTGCACAACAATGTGAATGTACTTAATGCCACTGAACCACACACTTAAAAATGGTTAAAATGGTTAATTTTATGTTATGTACGTTTTACCACAATAAAAAAGAAACACAGGCCAGGCGTGGTGGCTCATGCCTGTCATCTCAACACTTTGGGAGTCCGAGGTGGGCGATTCACCTGAGCTCAGGAGTTCAAGACCAGCCTGGACAACAGCTGGTCTGAAATTAGCCAGGCTGGTGGCTAATTTCAACATTTTGAAATTCAAAAATTAGCTGGGCGTGGTGGCAGGTGCCTGTAATTCCAGTTACTAGGGGGGCTGAGGCAGGAGAATCGTTTGAACCCAAGAGGCAAAAGTTGCAGTAAGCCAAGATTGTGTCACCACACTCTAGCCTGGGTGACAGAACCAGACTCTGCCTAAAAAAAAAAAAAAAAAAAGAAAACACTTGGTGACCTAAAACCACAACACTTTTAGAGTTAAAATTTTGGCCAGCTCATCTCTTCCCTGTATGGTGTCTGCTGGGACAGTTCGACTTGAACCGAAGCATCCAAGATGGCCTCCTTTGCCACACTGGTGCTGGCTCTTAGCTGGGGTGCCTCTCTTTTCCTCCATGTGGACTCTCAACCTCCAAGGCTTCTTTCTCCACGTTGTTGCTGTCTATAGCTAGACAGCCCGAACTTCTTTACAAGGCAGTTGGGTTCTCAGAGAGAAAGCAGAAGCTCTAGATCTCTTAACATCTGGGCTTGAAGTCCCAGAAAGTTGCTTCTGCTACCTCTCAGTGGTTCAGGCAAGTCATTTTGCTGGTACAGATCCAGCGTGGGAGGGGAGAACACACAGGTGAATTCAGAGGGGCATGGTTCCTTTAGGGCTATTTTGTAACAATCTACTACAGCCTCCATGCCAATTTATTAGCATTTCTCCATGCTCTGCCTTATCTGGAATTCTGTTCTAGTGCAATATCTCCAGATTAGCACATAGGGTCATGGTTAAGACGATGGACTTTGGCCCAAGGCTTCAGATCTTGGCTCTGTCATTTGTTGACTGTGAGACCTTTGGCCAGTTCTTCACTCTCTCTCTGTTTCAGTTTTCTTACCTATAAAATGGGATGACAATAGTCTTTATGTCATCGTGTTGCTGTGAGTATTGAATGAATATGAATCAAAAGCTTAATAACAGTGCCAGGCACAAAGTAAGAACTATATAAGCATTTGCCATTATTGTTATTGTCATTGTCGTTATTATAATAAACATAAGAAGCAGTATGGTAGTGAAGGGAATATTTAAAGCTAAATAAGACAGAAAGGCTGGAAACGCTTGGATACACGGGACCTCCCTGCCTCACAGAGTTCTCACTTACCTCTAAATCCTTTGCTGACATTTAAGCTTCTTTCCTTTTGTTCTGTCCACAGGAGACATGGAGAACAGCTGATCAACATCTCTCCATAATAATCCTCTGAACACCTGAAGACAGCTGTGAGAGCTTAAAGATTTGCTGAGGCTAATCTGGGCACAGGTAATTGTGTTGATGATATGTTCAAATGCATCTAAGTCTATACCTGGGTATAGTTGCTGGGTTATAAACAGGCATGTCACACTTCTCTTATACATTTCAGGAAGCTGGAGCGCTGGCTCTTGTTTTCCCTGAAGGCGTTAGGGAATGTGCCTGCTCTTTTTCAGAGCGTAAACCTAGAATAGGTTTCCAAGGAGGATAGTGTAAGCCGGGACTGAGAGGTGCCATGTGTATGGCACCCTACTGGCCCCAAAGACCAGTTAGCCCAGGAGCCAATCCTGTTGAACAGTTAATTAGCACCTATTGTTTATTACCGTGAGTTCTTTCTGAGCTTACCAGTGGCCCTTTTGCCTAATCCAATGGACACTTTTCTTTTTTCTTTGCGATGGAGTCTCGCTCTGTCACCCAGGGTAGAGTGCAGTCGTGCCATCTCAGCTCACTGCAGCCTCTGCCTCCTGGATTCAACCTATTCTCCTGCCTCAGCCTCCCAAGTAGCTGGGACTACAGGCATGAGCCACCAAGCCTGGCTAATTTTTGTATTTTTAGTAGAGACGGGGTTTCGCCATGTTGGCCAGGCTGGTCTCGAACTCCTGACCTCAGGTAATCCATCCACCTCAGCCTCCCAAAGTGCTAAGATTACAGGAGTGAGCCACTGAGTCTGGCCCCAGTAAGCACTTTTCTATCCTCAGCTTCATGGACAGCCCTGCAGCATTTGCCATCCTGTCTTATTTTGGAGTGAAGCAGTACATTGTGATGTATTGGAGCCAGAATACCTGGATCCAAGTCCTAGCTCTGCCCTTTCCAGCTCCATTGACCTTGAGCAAGTTACTTAACCTCTGAATTTCATCATCTTTATCTCCATCTATAAAATGGGGTTGATAATAGTACATTGTCATAAGGTTGCTTGAAAATTTGTAAGGCTATTTTTTTGGTAACCGTCTTAGCACAGGGGAGGAAAACAGTAAAAATTAAAAAAAAAAAATTAAAAACCTCTTCTCCATTGACTTCTGGAACATTTGGTTCTTCTTGTGACTGTTGGACCAGTCCTTCTGTTTCTTTTGCCAACCTTCTTCCACTCATCCATGAAAAACTGGTGGTTCCCCCAAGATTCTGTCTTTGATCCTCCCCTCTTCTCATGTTGTATAACTTTCCTATGTTATTTCTGCCCTTGGTCTTCCAAACCGTTGTGCCCTGATGCCTTCCAAACCTTTATCTCTAGGTTTTTTTCTTTGTAGAGTCCTTTATCTGGGTGGTCCAAGCTTCCTTAAATTCAAAACGTCTAAAGCCAGAACTTCCACTCTTGGCTATAATGGGGTAGTAACTGGTACTAGACCAGCCATCCCACCATTAAAACACACACACACACACAGACACACAGACACACACACCTGTAATCCCAACACTTTGGGAGCCTACGTGGGCAGATTGTTTGAGCCCAGGAGTTTAAGACTAGCATGGTCAACATAGTGAGACCCTGGCTATAAAAAAAAAAAAAAAAAAAATATATATATATATATATATATTAATTAGACAGGCATGGTTTCGCATCCCGTGGTCCCAGATACCCGGGAGCTGAGGTGGGAGGATCACTTGAGCCCAAGAGTTCCAGGCTGCAGTAAGCTGTGATTGTGCCATTGCACTTCAGCCTGGGTGACAGAGTGAGACCCCGTCTCAAAAAACAAAACAAAACAAAACAAACATTAGTCAACTGTTTCAGGAATTGGCCAGGAGAGAGTACAAGTCTCTGATCCCTGGGAGAAGAGAAACTCATCTTTTTTTTTTTGAGACATAGTCTCGCTCTGTCGCCCAGACTGGAGTGCAGTGGCGTGATCTCGGCTCACTGCAACATCCACCTCCTGGGTTCAAGCAATTCTCCTGCCTCAGTCTCCTGAGTAGCTGGGATTACAGGCGCATGCTACCACGCCCAGCTACTTTTTTGTATTTTTTAGTAGAGACAGGGTTTCACTGTGTTAGCCAGGGTGGTCTCAATCTCCTGACTTCCTGATCCGCCCACCTCGGCCTCCCAAAGTGTTGGGATTGCAGGCATGAGCCACCGCGTCCGGCTGAGAAACTCATCTTTTGTAAGCCCCAGAATCATTCTGGCTCTTTACCTGGGGGGGCAATTTCCTGGTATCCAAGCAGGAAAAGGAGAACTTGCTAAGCTGAGGAGGCAGAGTTCAGAGTTTGGGGCAGCTGAGCAGCTGGAATCTGCAGGGTAGAACACTGGAGAGAGGAGCTTTGCAGAGGAAGGACTCCAAAAAATCCCCGTGGGGGTGTCCTCTGAGCACTTGGTTAAGAGCTGTGTTGCACATGTGACAGGTGAGACTACCCAAGGATGACCAGATACCAGCTTCTGTGCGGTGGAAGAAGCTGAGCAGCGACTGAGTTCAAGCAGCAATGGAGGGGGCGGGCATTACAGTTATGGCTCAGCCTGGGTGGGAAAGCACTTTAACACTTTGTTAATGACACTCCAGGCATCCAGCTGGGACATCGAAGAGTTCACATCTTAAAAGTAAGGACCATGGCTTGGGCGGGGGGGGGGGGGGGGGGGGGTGGGGTGGCCGAGGCAGGGGGGCGGGATGGTGGCTCGCGCCTGTAACCCCAGCATTTCAGGAGGCTGAGGCTGGCTCAAGCTTGAACTTGAGCTCTTGAGCTTCAGCTCAGGTGTTTGAGACCAGCCTGGGCAACATGGTGAAACCCCATCTCTACAAAAACTACAAATAGCCAGGTGTGGTGGCACGTGCCTGTAGTCCCCGCTACTCAGGAGGCTGAGGCAGGAGGATTGCTTGAAGCTGCAGTAATCCCTGATCAAACCACTGCACTCCAGCCTGGGTGATGACAGAGTGAGGCCCTGTCTTAAAAAAATAAATAAATAAAAGTAAGGATCATGGTCTACAGCAATATTTCTTAAATTGTTGTCCCCTGACCATTAGCATCAACATAACCTAGAAAGTTGTTAGATGTTACTGTTGGAAATGCAAATTCAAGGGCCCCACTTCAGACCTACTGAATCAGAAACTCGGGAGAAGAAGCCCAGAAATTTATGTTCTAACAATAGCTCTTCAGATGATTCAGATACAAACTAAATTTGAAAGCCACTGTCCTAGAGGAAGGCCCACACTAGACATGCCCTAACAAAGCCTAAAACTAGACCTTAACAAAATCCACAGGGGAAACAGAGCTTGAAGGTTGGAAAAAATATCTTGAATTTTCCAAAGATCTACCCTAACAAAGGTAAAAGCCAACCAAACAAACAAAAAACTTGTACACAAGCTCAAAGTGACCAGAAAATAACTGACCTGCCTACTAGAACAAAAATAAAGATAACAGAATCCAGAATTTCTACAATGTATTAGCTGTAGTGTCCAGTATTACCACGAAAAATTACTAGACATGCCAAAAAAAAAAAAAAAAAGGAAGAAAGAAAATAAAGAAAAACAAAAGTAGTCAATAGAAATTGACCCTGAGACTACTCAGATATTAGATGTAGCAGACGAAGACATTTAAGCAGTATTTATAAAGATATTTGTCCAGGTGAGGCGGCTCATGCATATAACCCCAGCACTTTGGGAGGCCAAAGCAGGAGAACCACTTGAGCCCAGGAGTTCGAGACCAGCCTGCACAACAAAGTGAGACCCTGTCTCTACAAAAAACTAAAAAAAATTAGCCAAGTATGGTGGCGCAGGCCTGTGGTCCCAGCAAAATGGGAGGCTGAGGCAGAAGGATTGATTGAGCCCAGGAGGTCAAGGCTGCAGTGAGCCAAGATTGCACCATACATTCTAGCCTGGGCAACAGAGTGAGACCCTGTCTCAAAAAAAAAAAAAAAAAAAAAAAAATCAATTAAAGTAAAATAAAAATAAAGACATTCAAGCCTGGGAAATATAATACTACCCTGTCTCATAGCCGGGCACAGTGGCTCACGCCTGTAATCCCAGCACTTTGGGAGGCCGAGGTGGGCAGATCACTTGAGGTTAGGAGTTTGAGACCAGCCTGGCCAACATGGTGAAAACCCGTCTCTACTAAAAACACAAAAATTAGCTGGGCGTGGTGGCAGGCGCCTATAGTCCCAGCTACTTGGGAGGCTGAGGCAGGAGAATTGCTTGAACCTGGGAGGTGGACGTTGCATGAGCTGAGATTGTGCCATTACACTCTAGCCTGGCGACAGAGCAAGACTCCATCTCAAATAAAATAAAATAAAGTAAAATAATAATAATACCCTGTCTCTACTAAAAAAACGAAAGTAAAGGCCAGGCGCAGTGACCACACCTGCAATCCCAGCACTTTGAAAGACTGAGGCGGGCAGATCACGAGGTCAGGAGATCAAGACCAACCTGGCCAACATGGTGAAACCCTGTCTCTACTAAAAATACAAAAATTAGCTGGGCATGGTGGTGCATGCCTGCAATCCTAGCTACTCAGGAGGCTGAGGTGGGAGAATCACTTGAATCAGGGAGTTGGAGGTTCTAGTGAGCCGACGTGCCACTGCACTCCAGCCTGGGTGACAAGAGTGAGCCCCCATCTCAAAAAAAAAAAAAAAAAAAAAAAAGAAAAAGAAAGAAAACAAAAGAAAAGAAAAAAATTAGCTGTGCATGGTGGCTTGTGACTATAGTCCTAGCTACTCAGGAAGTTGAGGAGGGAGGATTGCTTGAGCCTAGAAGTTCAAAGCTGCAGCGAACTGTGATCGTGCAACTGCACTCCAGCCTGAGTGACAGAGGAGATCTTGTCTCTAAAGAAAGAAAAGACCAGGCGTGGTGGCTCATGCCTATAATCCTAGCAGTTTGAGAGGCTGAGGCTGGCAGATTGCGTGAGTCCAGAAGTTTGAGACCAGCCTGGGCAACATAGCGAAACCCCACCTTTATTTGAAAAAAAAAAAATTAAAAATAAAGATATTTAAAGAATTAAAGGAACACATGTAAATATGTTTAAAATAAAGGAAAATATTATCTTAATGACTAAATAGGGAACCTCAGCAGAGAAACGGAAACTCTAAAAAAGAAGCAAATGCAAATTCTAGAACTGAAAAGCAAAATAAAATAACAAAACTCGCTGGAAAGGCTTAACAGCAGATGGAAGATGGCAAAAGAGTCAGTAAACCCAAAGACCAACCAATAAGAATTATCCTATTCGAAGAACAGAGAAAAAAGATTGGAAAAAAAAATGAATAGAGTCTCAGAGACCTGGAGGACAATATTAGACGTACATGTTAATGATGTCCCAAAAAAAAAGACAGTGAGAATGGGACAGAAAAATAATGGAAGAACTAATGGCCCAACATTTCTCAAAGTTGATGAAAATACCAACAAATCCAAGAAGCTCAGTGAATCCCAAGCAATACAAATACAAAGAAAATCCATACCTCAGCTCACCCTCCCCAGATTGTCCAACAAATTTCGTTTTTAGAAATTAAAAAAAAATGGGGCCGTGCAAGGTGGCTCATGCCTGTAATCCCAGTACTTTGGGAGGCCGAGGTGGGTGGATCATCTGAGGCCAGGAGTTTGAGACTAGCCTGACGAACACCATGAAACCCCGTCTCTACTAAAAATAGAAAAATTAGCTGGGTGTGGTGGTGGGTGCCAGTAATCCCAGCTACTCGAAAGGCTGAGGTAGGAGGATCCCTTGAATCCAGGAGGTGGAGGCTGCAGTGAGCCGAGAACGTGCCACTGCACTACAGCCTGGGCTACAGAGCAAGACTCCGTCTCAAAAAAGAAAAAAAAAAAAAAAAGGCTCAAGCCTGTAATCCCAGCACTTTGGGAGGCTGAGACGGGCGGATCACGAGGTCAGGAGATCGAGACCATCCTGGCTAACACGGTGAAACCCTGTCTCTACTAAAAAAATACAAAAAGCTAGCCGGGCGTGGTGGAGGTCACCTGTAGTCCCAGCTATTCGGAAGGCTGAGGCAGGAGAATGGCGTGAATCCAGGAGGCGGAGCTTGCAGTGAGCTGAGATCCGGCCTCTATACTCCAGCCCGGGTGACAGAACGAGACTCCATCTCAAAAAAAAAAAAAAAAAAATTCACTTATCTAGGCACATTTGTTCATCTCCATTTCCATTACATTAGGTCAGGTTTTTACTGGCCATAGTTAGAAGCTCAGATTTAGGAATCCAATGGTCTGGGTTTGAATTTTGACTTTAAGCACTTACTAGATGTGACTATGGGCATGTTCTTTGACTTCTCTGAGCCTTAGTTACACAGTCTGTAAAACAGGAATAATAATAATAATAATAATAACAATAATAATAATAATAAACCTATCTGTGGAGTTTGTTTTTTTTTTTTTTTTTTTGAGATAGATAGAGTCTTGCTTTGTCACCCAGGCTGGAGTACAGTGGCGTAATCTCAGCTCACTGCAACCTCTGCCTCCCGAGTTCAAGGGATTCTCCTGCCTCAGCCTCGCGAGTAGTTGGGATTACAGAAAACCACCACCACGCCTGGCTGATTGTTGTATTTTTAGTACAGATAGGGTTTCACCATGTTGGCCAGGATGGCCTCAAACTCCTGACCTCAGGTGATCTTCCCGCCTCGGCGTCCCAAAGTGCTGGGATTAGAGGCGTGAGCCACCGTGCCTGGCCAATCTGTGGAGATTTTTAAGGTTGCACAGAAATATTCAGTGTCTTCACTGTGAGAGTCCCAGGTGGACTGTGTTATGCTATAATTTCAGGTATCCCCCAGGCTAAAAGAACAGAAGCTATTTGGAACATTGCCAGTTGCCATGGCAGAGGGGAAAAGAGTCTTCTGACACATTATGGTCTAGCTCTTAGTCCTTAAAGTTTCAGCTGGACACAGTGGCTCACGCCTGTAATCCCAGCCCTTTGGGAGGCTGAGGCGGGAAGATCACCTGACGTCAGGAGTTCGAGACCATCCTGGCCAACGTGGCGAAACCTCTTCTCTACTAAAAATACAGAGATTAGCTGGGCATGGTGGTGGGCGCCTGTAGTCTCAGCTACTGCGGAGGCTGAGGCGGGAGAATCACTTGATCTGGTAGGTGGAGGTGTCGCAGCAAGCCGAGATCGTGCCACTGCACTCCACTCCAGCTTGGGCGACAGAGCGAGACTCCGTCTCAGGAAAAAAAAAAAAAAAAAAAAATAGCTGGGCATGATGGCTCATGCCTGTAGTTTCAGCTACTTGGGAGGCTGAGGCACAAGAATCCCTTGAACCTGGGGGTGGTAGATGTTTCAGTGAGCTGAGATTGTGCCACTGCACTCCAGCCTGGGCAACAGAGTGAGACTCCATCTCAAAAAAAAATGAGATTTCTGTATGGATTTTGCAGGGTCACCAGATTCAGATCATAGCAGTACCTGTGCTATAAAAGCCAAATGCAGAGTCCTGTGTTAAGGAACTCCACCAAAGTACATGAGAAGGAAGAAGCAGCAGCAGCTTTGCCAAAATGATTTGATAAAAGAGAGAAATAATGTATTCAGAGAAAAGGGGAGGAACTCAATCTTTGTCTAAGATGAACTTCCGAATCAACTCATTAGTAAATGCTCCAATAAAAACAGTGTACTTGTTATGTGTGAAATGCTGTTTTGATATTCATAAATATAAGAAAGATAATGATAGGTGTTTACCATAGACAGTTTGGAGCCTGATTTTTTTTTTTTTTTGAGACGGAGTCTCACCCTGTAGCCCAGGCTGGAGTGCAGTGGCGCGATCCCCACTCACTGCAACCTCCGCTTCCCCAGTTCAGGCTATTCTCTTGCGTCAGCCTCCTGAGTAGCTGGGATTACAGGCGCATGCCACCATGCCCGGCTAATTTTTGTATTTTTAGCAGAGATGGGGTGTCACCATGTTGGTCAGGCTGGTTTCGAACTCCTGACCTCATGATCTGCCTGCCTTGGCCTCCCAAAGTACTGGGATTATAGGCATGAGCCACTGCCCTGGCCCAGGAGTCTGGTCTTACACTTGATTCACTGAGTAGCTCAGTTACCTAGTTGCTCCCTGCATCAAAGAGGCTCTTTATAGTAATAGTAGCTATGAGCAGCTGACAACTATTTTACACACATACATTATCTCTAATTTTCAAAAGAGTTCTGTGAGGAGGGCATTTGTTGTAGGCAAAATGTCTAAAATGGCCCCTAAAGATATCTCACCTTAATCTCTGGAACCTGTGAATATGATGGGATTTCACTCTGATGATTATATTATGTTGTATGGCACAGTTGACCTTAAGAAAGAGTGATTATCTGGGTGAACATGAGCTGCTAAAGCAGAAAGCGGCAGGCACGGTGGCCCATGCCTGTAATCCTGGCACTTTGGGAGGTCAAGGCAAGAGGATCACTTGAGCCAAGGAGTTTAAAATCAGCCTGGGCAACATAGTGAGATCCCCACTCTACAAAATAAATAAGTAGAAAAAAAAAGAATAAAAGCAGAGAGCTTTCTCTGGCTGAGGGCAGAAGTCAGATGTGTTGAAAGTGTCAGAAGGGTTAGGTGTGTAGTTGCTGCTTTGGAATAGAGGGTCACTGGGGAGGAAGGGGGCAGGCTTAAGGAGCTGAGAAATGGCCTGCGATGACAGCCAGTAAGGAAACAGGGCCTCAGTCCCTCACAACTGCAGGAACCTACATTCTGCTGACAACAGGGATGAGCTTAGAGGAAGACCCTGAGCTCTAGGTGAGGACACAGCCAACCAACATCTTCATTTCAGCATTTCAAGGCTCTGAGCAGAAAACCTGGTTACGCCATCTGGGGCCTCTGGCCTATAGCACTGTGAAATGATGAGTGGTGTAGTTCTTACCCTCTAGATCTGTGCTAATTTATTACACAGCAGTAGAAAACTAATAAAGCATTCATACCTTCCTCCTGCAGAGGAGGAAACTGAGGTTCAAGGAAGTTTAGTAAATGTGGTGAAAACTATCTTGAGAATGTGGTTAGGGCAGGATTTGATGCAGGCAGACAGACGTACCCACGTCACTGTTCAGTAATGTGTTAACCAACCAAGATCCACAGGATGCAAAGGGAATAAAGCTCTCCATAGAGGGAAGGATGACTCAGCTTTCTACTCAGTTTTAGAATGACTCAGATTCTTACTTACTATTGGCTGAACAATGGCTTGGGTTTCTGCAATGATCTTGATCTGTGGGAGTGGCCCCCACGTATCTGCTCTGTTGAGATGTATTAGCTTGTCTCCTTTTTTAGCTACAAGCATTAGATGACTGATTTCCAAATGAGTGAAGCTGATTGGATTTAGCCAGATTAACATTCTAACAGCAAGAAATAGGGGAAGAAAAGGCAAATCCTGGGGCGCTTTGTTAACAGAGGGAGTCACTCACACAAACATACTCAGGAAAAGCCTTCTCTCCAAGGCCTAGCTTTGTAGATATTCAGCTTCCTGAAGACATGCCACTTTTAAAAGGAGGAGTTCCAAAGAGCAGTTACCATCAGGACCTGGCCCCAGCTCTTCGTGTGACCCTTCCTTCCTCTTTCCGGCTTACTCCACTCCAGCCGCAGGACCTCCGGACCCTCCCTTGAGTATGCTAAACTCCTGCTTGCCTTGGGCCATTGTGCCTCTGTTCTCTCTGGTGTGGAATATTCTTTCTCTATTTCATGTCCTTAATTCACTCAAATCTCTGCTCAAGTGGCATCTGACTGGAGTGCCTTTTCCTGACCAACTTATTTGAAGCAGCGCTGTTCCCTGCCTGTCATTGTCTCCTTATCCTGCTTTATTCTTTTTTTTTTTTTTTTTTTTTTGAGACGGAGTCTTGTCCTGTCACCCAGGCTGGGGTGCAGTGGCATGATCTTGACTCACTGCAACCTTCACCTCCCAGGTTCGAGTGATTCTTGCGTCTCAGCCTCCCGAGTAGCTGGGACTACAGGTACGTGCCACCATGCCTGGCTAATTTTTGTGTTTTTAGTAGAGATGGGGTTTCACCATGTTGGCCAGGCTGGTCTCGAACTCCTGACCTCAAGTGATTCACCCACCTCGGCCTCCCAAAGTGCTGAGATTACAGGCGTGAGCCACCGTGCCAGCCCCTGCTTTATTATTCTTCATAGCACTTTGGCTACCCGATATGCCTCAGATATACAAATATGTTTATTTGTTTGTCATTGCCTTTCTCCCGCATGAGGACGTAAGCTCTAGGAGGGCAGAGAGGCTTTGTCTGTTTTATTCATTGCTGTATTCTCAGTATCCATAATAATTTACAGCACACAGTAGGGAATCAAATATTTGTTGAATGAATTAATGAATCAAGAACAAAAGCATTGCATCTGTTAAATGATTTGGCATTCCTGAGCTATTTCTGCACCTAAACTTTCTCTCTCTCTCTCTCTCTCTCTCTCTCTCTGTCTCTCTCTCTCTCTCGGAGGTATTTGCTAATGGGTCTAATATGGGAAAGATATTTAATTCCATGGCTGTACAAAATCTAGAATACAGAAGATTAAAACCTGGAGACAAGACTGGGTGCAGTGGCTCATGCCTGTAATCCTGGCACTTTGGGAGACTGAGGTGGGCAGATCACCTGAGGTCGGGAGTTCAAGATCAGCCTGACCAACATGGAGAAACTCTGTCTCTACTAAAAATACAAAATTAGCCAGGCGTGGTGGCACATGCCTGTAATCTCAGCTACTTGGGAGGCTGAGGCAGGAAAATCACTTGCACTTGGGAGACGGAGGTTGGAGTGAGCCAAGATTGGGCCATTGCACTCCCGCCTGGGCAACAAGAGTGAAACTCTGTCTCAAAAAAAAAAAAAAAAAAAAAAAAAAAACCTGGAGAGAGCGTGGTGTAAGAATCGAGTCCTTCAGGCTGGGCGCAGTAGCTCACGCCTATAATCCCAACACTTTGGGAGGCCGAGTTTTGGGAGGCCGAGGAGGGCGGATTGCCTGAGGTCAGGAGTTCAAGACCAGCCTGGCTAGCATGGTGAAACTCTGAATCTAGTAAAAATACAAAAATTAACTGGGTGTGGTGGCACACACCTGTAGTCTCAGCTACTTGGGTGGCAGCAGAATCACTTGAACCCAGGAGGAGGAAGTTGCAGTGAGTCGAAATGGCAACACTGCACTCCAGCCTGGTGACAGAGTGAGACTCCGCCTTAGAAACAAAACAAAACAAAACAAAAAGGAATGAAGTCCTTCCTTGCCTTTCAATAGGCCTGTGACCTAGGAGAAGTCATTCTTCTTTTGGCTCCAGATGTCTTATCTTTTAAATGTGGATAATGATAGGGTGCTGTTTGAAGGGACTAGAGCAGATGGGATCTGGAGATTTCTTCTTACACTAAGATCCTTTGAAATTAGAGCTCAGTTGTTAGGGAATTAGGAAATGTCGGTTTTAGTCCTATGTTAAATGTAAACTGAGTGTATAACATAGGGCTAGTCCTTTAATCTCTCTAGAACTCCAGATAAACCAGAATTTCTTTGAGATTCCTTTGAGGTCAGCTCTCAATCACCTGCAGGCATTGGGGGAAACAGGCTGACCAGCCATCCTGGTGTTTGTGAGACCTTAATCCCTGTCCCTCCTGTCCACCTGTTGTTTGGTAGAGGTGAGGCTTGCAAAGTAGGTATTTTCTGTAAGTTTTTTCAGTAAGTATTTTCTGAGCACATGTTTTGTGCCGTGTGCTGGGGATACCACTGTGAACAATGCAGACAAGGCCCCTGTCCTCTCACATTCTAGGGATAATAAACAGACAATAAACAGGTAAATAGAAAATAAATCAAGACTGGGTGCAGTGGCTCATGCCTGAAATCCCAGCCCTTTGGGAATCTGAGCTGTGCGGATCACCTGAGGTCAAGAGTTCGAGACTAGCCTGGCCAACATGGTGAAACCCCCATCTCTACTAAAAATATAAAAATTAGCTGGGCATGGTGGCGCATGCATATAATCCCAGCTATTCGGGAGGCTGAGGCAGGAGAATCGCTTGAACCTGGGAGGCAGAGGTTGCAGTGAGCCAAGATCACACCACTGCACTCCAGCCTGGGTGATAGAATTAGACTGTCTCAAAAAAAGAAAAAAAGAAAAGAAATCAAGACTAATGTGATATCATGGTATAATAAAAAATGTCTATTTAGTCTTTGTCTTCATTTCGCACCCAGAGCTCCTAACACCTTTATAATTTCCCAAGTGGTACATTGAAAAGAGTGTCTTTTGTTACTCATAGAAAGCCCCTTTCAACCATACCTGAGTTTTTTGTTTTTGTTTGGTGACAGGGTCTCACTCTCTCACCCATACTGGAGTGCAGTGGCATGATCACAACTCGCTGCAGTCTTGACTTCCTGGGCTCCAGCAATCCTCCTGCCTCAGGCTCCCAAATAGCTGGCACTACAGGCACATGTCACCACATCTGGCTAATTTTAAAAATTTTTGGGCTGGGCGCGATGGCTCAAGCCTGTAATCCAAGCACTTTGGGAGGCCGAGTCGGGCGGATCACGAGGTCAGGAGATCAAGACTATCCTGGCTAACACAGTGAAACCCCGTCTCTACTAAAAAATACAAAAAACTACCCGGGCGAGGTGGCGGGTGCGTGTAGTCCCAGCTACTCGGGAGGCTGAGGTCGGAGAATGGCGTAAATCCGGGAGGCCGAGCTTGCAGTGAACCAAGATCCGGCAACTGCACTCCAGCCTGGGTGATAGAGCGAGACTCCGTCTCAAAAAAAAAAAAAATTTTTTTTTGTAGAGGTAGGGTCTCACTGTGTTGCCCATGCTGGTTTTAGGGTCCTCCTGCCTTGGCCTCCCACAGTACTGGGATTACAGGCATGAGCCATCGCACCTGACCCACACTTTCACAAGTTCATGAAGTGACTTTGGGAAAACCCCTAAGGAGGGGGCGCTGGCTGTTAGGGGAGCTATCTTTGTGATTAGAGAGTTGAAACTTTCGGCTCCACTGTTCAACCTCTGGAGAGAGTAGGAGGGTTAAAATTTGAGTTCAATAAGTAATGGCCAGTGAGTTAATCAATCATGCCCACATAATGGAACCTCCATAAAACCCCTACACAACAGGGTACAGAGACCTTCCAAGTGAGTGAACAAACACATCAAGATGCTGGGAGGTGAAAAGGATGTGGCTGGAGGGAAAAAAAAAAAAAGATGCTGGGAGGGTGGCACGCCTGGAGAGCATGGAAACTCCACCTGTCCTCATACCTTGCCCTGTGCATCTTTGCCACCTGGCTGCTCCTGAGTTGCATCCTTTACAATGAACGGGGTGATGGTACGCAAAGTGTGCTCCTGAGTTGTGTGAGCCATTCTAGCAAATTATGGAACCCAAAGAGGGGATTGTGAGAATCCTTTATTTATAGTCAGTTGGTCAGAAGTATAGGAAACCCACTGGCTCCTGCACGGTTTTCTAGGTATAGCAGCTGTTCTCCTTCCTACTCCAGCTGTTTCAGGAGCAACAGAATCAAGGTCCTCTAGGCTCAGGGAGGTTATGAATTTAGACCTTGACCTTAGGCCTTGACAACAGCAGATAGCTACTAATTAGAACTGGCTGGCTGGGCCAGGTGCAGTGGCTCACACTTGTAATCCCAGCACTTTGGGAGGCCAAGGTGGGAGGATCACTTGAGGTCAGGAGTTCAAGACCAGCCTGGCCAACAAGGTGAAACCCTGTCTCTACTAAAAGTACAAAAATTAACTGGGCATGGTGGCGTGCACCTGTAATCTCAGCTACTCAGGAGGCTGAGGCAGGAGAAACCCTTGAATCTGGGAGGCGGAGGCTTTTTTGAGACTGTCTAAAAAAACAAACAAACAAAAAAAGGTGTAGGAATCCCAGGCTTGCATTTTGGCATCAAAGGGTAGTCTTATGGGACTGAGCCCTTCCTCAGTGGGCTCTGTGCTAACTCCAGACAGTTAGTGTTGGAATTGAGATAAATCGTAGGACACTCAGCTGTTGTCTGCAGAGAACTGGTGAATTGCTTGGTGTGAAAAACCTACCTGGTTTTCCAGACATGTGTTGTGTTGTCAGAAGTGTTCTGTAGGAGTGTAGGAAAAAAGGGTTCTTTTTTTCCTTTTCACTAGTGATAAGTGCTAGGCAGGAAATAGAAGAATGGTATCATAGAGAATAGCAGATAGGATCTGTTGAGTTAACTTAGATCAGGAAAGCCCTTTCTGAAGCATTTAAGCTGAGCTTTAAAGGATGAGAAGAATCCAGCCATGGGAAGAGCATTCCAGGCAAGGGAAAATGCAAACACAACCCTGGAGGCCTTGAGGATGGAAAGGGCCAGGCTGCCCTAGAACCAGACCAAGGTCAGTGTGCAGAGGGTGTAGTGATTGAAGGCACAGTGGATGAGGTGAGGCTGTGAGGCAGGCAGGAGCTCTTCATGTGAGTGAGGCCTTAAAGGCCATGGTTAGGGGGAATCATTGCCCCAGGTTGCTCAGAACTGAGGGTTTCCTGAAATGCAGGACTTTCAGTGCTGAAATCAAGAAAGTCCTGGGCAAAACAGGATGAGGTCACCCTAGCCATGGTAAGGAAATGTGCCAAGCTGATATTGTGCTCTACTCAGACTGCAATAGGCAATCACTGAGGGTTTTTGTTTTTGAGACAGTTTCACTCTTGTTGCCCAGGCTAGAGTGCCATGGCACGATCTCAGCTCACTGCAACATCCACCTTCCGGTTTCTTTTCTTTTTTTTTTTTTTTGAGACAGTGTCTCACTCTGTCCGCCAGGCTGGAGTGCAGTGGCACAATCTTGCCTCACTGCAAGCTCTGCCTCCTGGGTTCACGCCATTCTCCTGCCTCAGCCTCCCAAGTAGCTGAGACTACAGGTACCTGCCACCACGCCCAGCTAATTTTTTGTATTTTTAGTAGAGACGGGGTTTCATCATGTTAGCCAGGATGGTCTTGCTCTGCTGACCTCGTGATCCACCTACCTCAGCCTCCCAAAGTGCTGGGATTACAGGCGTGAGCCATTGCGCCCAGCCAACCTTTTGATTTCAAGCAATTCTCCTGCCTCAGCCACCTGAGTAGCTGGGATTACAGGCAACTGCCACATTCCCGGCTAATTTTTGTTTGTATTTTTAGTAGAGACAGGGTTTCACCATGTTGGCCAGGCTGCTCTCGAACTCCTGACCTCGTGATTCGCCCGCCTTGGCCTCCCAAAGTGCTGGGATTACAGGCATAAGCCACCACGCCCAGCCGGCAATCACTGAAAGGTTTTAAGTCGGAAATGATGCCTAATGATTTCTGATTTTAAAGGTCACTCTGGCTTTTGTGTGGCGAATGCTTAAGAAAGAAGCGAATTGGAAACAGAGGTAGCCAGTTAGCCAATTATTACACTCTTTCATGCAAGAGATGATGGGGCATTGAAATAGATTGAAGATGGAGAGATAGGAATGGATACAAGATACATTTTGGAGGTAGAATGAACAGGACTTGGAAATGTATGTGGAGAAAGCAAAGGAGTTAAAGATGATATCTGGAGCAGTACAACTCACAGTTGTAAGATGTGGAACCAACCTAACTGCCCATCAAGCAATTTGTGGATAAAGAAAATGTGGTGTATATACACCGTGGAATACTACTCAGCCACAAAAAGGAACGAAGTAATAATACCTTTTGCAGCAACTTGGATGGAGCTGGAGGCCATTATCCTAAGTGAAGTAATTCAGGAATGGAAACCAAATATCACATGTTCTCACTTATTGAGTAGATGCTAAACTATGATGATGCAAAGACATAAGAATGATATAATGGGCCGGGCGTGGTGGCTCACACCTGTAATCCCAGCACTTTAGGTGGCTGAGGCGGGCAGATCATGAGGTCGAGTTTGACACCAGCCTGGCCAAAATGGTGAAACCCCATCTCTACTTAAAAAATACAAAAAGTAGCTGGCCATGGTGGCGCACACCTGTAGTTCCAGCTACTTGGGAGGCTGAGGCAGGAGAATTGCTTGAACCCGGGAGGCAGAGATTGCAGTGAGCCGAGATCACACCACTGCACTCCAGCCTGGGCGATAGAGTGAGAATTTGTCTTAAAAAAAAAAAAAGATATAATGCACTTTGGGACTTGGGGTGGGGGGAAACGTCAGGAAGGGGGATGAGGGATAAAAGACTACATTTTTGGGTACAGTGTACACTGCTCAGGTGACAAGTGCACTAAAATCTCAGAAATCACCACTAAAGAATTTATCCATGTAACCAAAAACCACCTGTACCCCTAAAACTATTGAAAAAAAATTTTTTTTTAAAAAGATGATATATGAACTCTGGTTTTACTCTCTACTTAATTGGTTTTGCCAGTAGAGAGAAATCTGAGGAGAACCTGGGCGTGGAAGTTCAGAGCAGGCAAAGATGGAGGTATCTGGAGTTCCATTCAGAAGAAAATGTGATACTCAGAATGAAAACATTCTTATTGTTAGAATAAGAATGTTAGAATAAGAATTGTTAGAATGTTTTCATTTTTATTGTTAATGTTCAGGGTATTTTGTAACCATTAGCTAATTAGTTCTCAAAATAGTTGTTCTGAGTTGTTAATTACCTAAATCCCATTTTACAGTTTCTGGAGAAGAGCAAGTGTCAGTAATTTGCCTAAGGCTAGAGTAAATTGTAGAACTGACAGCAGCACCAATTAATTCCTGGTAGTCTTATGTTCTGCCAATCTTTTAAAAGAGGAGTTCTTAGTTGGGATGAGTAAATTGAATGACGTTTGGGAGAGTAAGGCATAGACTTAATAGTCTGAGGGTTGTGTTTTGACTTTCCCTCTTATTACGTAGGTGACATGGGCACATATGTAATAGGAATAATCCTTAGTCAGGCTGGGCACGGTGGCTCATGCCTGTAATCCTAGCACTTTGGGAGGCTGGGGCCGGTGGATCACGAGGTCAGGAGTTTGAGACCAGCCTGACCAACATAGTGAAACCCCATCTCTACTAAAAATACAAAAATTAGCGGACATGGTGGGACACACCTGTAGTCCCAGCTACTTGGAAGGTTGAGGCAGGAGAATGGCTTGAACCTGAAAGGCAGAGGTTGTGGTGAGCCGAGATCACGCTACTGCACTTCAGCCTGGGCAACAGAGCAAGACTCTGTCTCAAAAAAAAAAAAAAAAAAAAAAATTCCTTGTTCTTAGTTTACTCATCCATAAAGTAGTAATTTTTATCTTATTTTATCTCAGTCAAATGCACAACATTTTCTTACTTTTTGCTGTGTCCTCTGCCTAGAAACAATTTTGCCTAGAAAACTGTTAATCTATTAGAGAAATCTTCTTTGATCACCCTGTAATAAATTAACAGCAGCCACCTTTCATCCAAAGGCACTTTTCACCCCACTTTAGCCAAGTTTGATTTCTCTTTATAGCACTTATTACCATCTGACCTATTATATATCCATTTTTATAAGATCATAGATTTTGTCTGTTTTATTCCCTGCTAGTATCACCCATGTCTAGAACATTGCCTGGAACAATAATGAGTGCTCAATAATATTTGTTGAATAAATTAAATGAAATTATGCACATAAAACACTTAGCACAATATCTGCTCATAATAGAAATTCAGTAATTGTCAGCAGTTGCTATATCAGGAATTTGGAGACGTACTCAATTTTATACATTCCTTGCTAAGAAATGTTTAAAGTAGTATTTCTTTATATATCTTTATTAAAAATAACCTTTTTTTTTTTTTTGACAGAGTCTCACTCTGTTGCCCAGGCTGGAGTGCACAATCTCAGCTCACTGCAAGCTCCGCCTCCCAGGTTCACGCCGTTCTCCTGCCTCAGCCTTCCGAGTAGCTGGGACTACAGGCGCCTACCATCACACCCGGCTAATTTTTTGTATTTTTTAGTAGAGACGGGGTTTCACAGTATTAGCCAGGATGGTCTTGATTTCCTGACCTTGTGATCCGCCTGCCTTGATCTCCCGAAGTGCTGGGATTACAGGCGTGAGCCACCGCACCTGGCCAAAAATAACTCTGTAGGCCGAGCATTTAATGCTCACACCTGTAATCTCAGCATTTTGGGAGGCCAAGGCAGGAGGATCACTTGAGGCCAGGAGTTTGAGACCACCCTAAGCAACATAGAGATACCCTGTCCCTCTATATAAAAAATACATGAATATAATTTTATAAATACTTATCTATTCTTGGCTGGACGCAGTGGCTCACACCTGTAATCTCAGCACTTTGGGAGGCCAAGTTGGGTGGATCTCTTGAGGCCAAGAGTTTGAAACCAGCCTGGCCAACATGGCTAAACTGTATCTCTACTAAAAATACAAAAATTAGCCGAGTGTGGCTGTGGGTGCCTGTAATCCCAGCTACTTGGGAGGCTGAGGCACGAGAATCGCTTGAACCTGGGAGGCGGAGGTTGCAGTGAGCCGAGATTGTGCTACTGCACTCCAGCCTGGGCAATAGAGCAAGACTCGGTCTCAAAAATAATAATAATAATAAATAATTTTAAAAAATAAAATTATATATGTAATATATATTTGGGCTACTCTTGAAATGGTATACCATTTGTGCACTTCATTTTATTAATTTACAAAAAGTCTTTATTCCTTGGTGATTCTCATTATTATTTTGTGGATAAGTTATGTGGCTATGAGAACAAACCAAGCCCAGGGCTCAGTTTTTAATTTAATTTTATTTATTTGTTTTTTCTGAGATGGAGTTTTGTTCTGTTGCCAAGGCTGGAGTGCAATGGCACGATCTCAGCTCACTGCAACCTCCACCTCCCGGGTTCAAGTGATTCTTCTGCCTCAGCCTCCCAAGTAGCTGGGATTACAGGCATGCACCACTACACCTGGCTAATTTTGTATTTTTAGTAGAGACGGGGTTTCACCATGTTGGTAAGGCTGGTCTGGAACTCCTGACTTCAAGTGATCCACCTGCCTCAGCCACCCAAAGTGCTGAGATTACAGGTGTGAGCCAATGTGCCCGGCCTCAGTTCTTTATTTTAAAAATGGGTATCTTTTTCTCTAAACAAAAATAGAGTCAAATGTGTGCCATATAATCAGTGAGTTTGCAAACAAGGATTCTAGCTCCTTCTGATAGATCAAAACTAAACATGCTAGGTTTCAAGTCTGGTATGGGGGAAAAAAAAGAACTAAACACACAAACCAACAGGCTCCTAAAACTATCGGTGAGTCAATTCGACTAGAAAAACAAAAAACACTTTCCTGTCATGGCTGGGCCAGAGTGGGTGGAGGAAAAAGCTAAACGTTTATTCATAAAGACTCTGATTCACTTAGAAAAAGAAAAAGCCAGATGCCATGCGATTGGGATTTGTGTTCACTGCACTGAGGAGTACAGAGCCTTCGTACTCTCAGGGATGACAAGCCATTATTTCACTCTGAACGCAAAGAACGGTTGCTTTGTGCACACCTCACTGTAATTAGCTCTTGCAAACAGGGGATGAAGAATCGAACCCGAGAGGACCCTGGCTGTGGGCCAAGTGCTCAGAATTATTTATTTTACTTTGGTTAAGGAAACAGGATAAGAGGGCCATGTCTAATAGCCTATTTCTTCATGGGCCCCTGATTTAAGCGCAACGGGATAATAACCACGCACTCTTCTCTCTGAGAGCAATAGGAGTTTTCTTCCAAGAGACCCTGGTTGCACGTGCGGGTTGGAGTCAGTGGTGTGCTGGTGGATGTTTAACCACCAGCTTGGGAGAGGTAGAAGGGCTTGTGTGTAGTGTTGGCTAATTTCTGCAGTGTAAATATTCCCACTCTGGCTGATTTCAAGCTACTAATCTGAATCACTGAATGAAGAGTTGGGAAGAAAATGTAAAGTAGCATACTGTTATATACAATTTCCACTATTCAAATATGGCCAGGTGCGATGGCTCATGCCTGTTATCCTAGCACTTTGGGAGGCCGAGACAGGCGGATCACTTGAGGCCAAGAGTTCGAGACCAGCCTGGCTAACATAGTGAAACCCCGTATCTACTAAAAATACAAAAATTAGCTGGGCATTGTGGCGGTCACTTGTAATCCCTGCTACTCGGGAGGCTGAGGTGGGAGAATCACTGGAACCCAGCAGGCAGAGGTTGCAGTGAGCCAACATCATGCCACTGCACTCCAACCTGGGAGACAGAGCGAGACTCCATCTCAAAATAAATAAATAAATAAATAAACAGGCCGGGCATGATGGCTCACACCTGCAATCCCAGCACTTTGGGAGGCCGAGTCAGGTGGATCACCTGAGGTCAGGAGTTCAAGACCAGCCTGGCGAACATGGTGAAACCCTGTCTCTATTAAAATTACAACAATTAGCCAGGCATGGTGGCAGGTGCCTGTAATCCCAGCTACTAGCAGGGGCTGAGGCAGGAGGATTGCTTGAACCTGGGAGGTGGAGGTTGCAGTGAGCCGAGATCGTGCCGTTGCACTCCAGCCTGGGCAACAGAGTGAGACTCTGTCTTAAAAACAAACAAAAAACAAATACAATTCATGTAAATAACCTTAAAAACACAAACCACAGTGAACTGTAATAAAATCATTAGGAAGTGATCAGTTTTGAGTAAGTATTGCTTCATTGTAAGTGTAATATATTTTATCATAAGTTCTTATAATTTAATTTTAGTAATGGCTGTGTTTAACAACTGGCTTACAGACTTTCTGAAAATTTAACAGTTGGCTCCCCAGAGCCTGTTAGAGCAGGTTCAAGGTGCACTGCTGATGTGAACCCTGAGACAGGAGTCCTGTGTGGTCTGGGGCCAGGAAGAACACAGCAGACCCATTGCTTCAAAGTGAAGCTCACCATTCTCTTCCAGGCGTTCTCTTTTCTCATTCTGTGGAATTGTCATTTTAGCATGCCTTGCCTTGCCTCGTTTTAGTCATTAGCAAAACAGAGGGAAGACCACTCCCTTCCTGGTTACGGAGTCTGTAGGCTACCTGGGATTTTACAAAGGAGAAAAGTAGGCCGGGCGCGGTGGCTCAAGCCTGTAATCCCAGCACTTTGGGAGGCCGAGGCGGGCGGATCACGAGGTCAGGAGATCGAGACCATCCTGGCTAACACGGTGAAACCCCGTCTCTACTAAAAATACAATTAGCCGGGCGTGGTGGCGGGCGCCTGTAGTCCCAGCTACTCCGGAGGCTGAGGCAGGAGAATGGCGTGAACCCGGGAGGCGGAGCTTGCAGTGAGCCGAGATCGCGCCACTGCACTCCAGTCTGGGTGACAGAGCGAGACTCCGTCTCAAAAAAAAAAAAAAAAGGAGAAAAGTAAGTCTTAGAAGAGTCATATAATGATGGTGGTGATGAAAATGATGATGATAGTTGACACTGGTTAAACTTGTACTATATATGCCAGTTACTGTGCTAGATGCATTACATAACATCTCATTTGAACCTCATAAAAATCATATGGGTAGGTGCTATTATTTGTATTCTCATGTTGCAGATGAGGAAACTGAGACACAAAGGGCTACACAGTATTTTCTGATTCCACTTCTAGAAAGAAGTTAAGCCAAGATGGAAATTCAGGCTGTCCGGCCAAATTGCTCATGCTCACAGCTGCTATAATCATATGGTTTGTAAGTGAGGCAGAGGTTGGCAGGACTCAAGGGGTGGGCAGTGGGGGTGAGTGGTTAAACCTAGGTCTTCCAGTTCCTGTGGTGGCATAAGGATTGAAAAAGGTGAACTTCTGTGGTTGGTTCATTGTTCTTATTCCTAGTTTATATGTAGAAAAAGAAAAGTTCTAAAGAATTGAACCACTTGGTCAAATGAATTGAGTGATCAAGAATGAACGTACAAAAAAATAAAAAAGATTGTCTCTACAAAAAAATAAAAAGAATCAGATGTAGTGGTACATACCTGTGGTCCCAGCTGCTTGGGAGGTTGAGATGGGAGAATTGCTTGAGCCCAGAGTTCAAGGCTGCAGTGAGCTATGATCACGCCACTGCACTCCAGCCTGGGCCACAAAGTGAGATCCTGTCTTTAAAAAAAAAAAAAAAAAAAAGAGGCCGGGTGCGGTAGCTCATGCCTGTCATCCCAGCACTTTGGGAGGCTGAGGCAGGTGAATGACCTGAGGTCAGGAGTTCAAGACCAGCCTGGCCAACATGACAAAACCCTGTCTCTACTAAAATCACAAAAAATTATTTGGGTTTGGTAGTGCGTCTGTAATCCTGGCTACTTGGAGACTAAGGCAGGAGAATCGCTTGAATGCGGAAGGCGGAGGTTGCAGTGAGCTGAGATGGTGAGAGACTCTCAGTCTCTGTCTCAAAATTAAAAAAAAAAAAAAAAAAAGGAATGATCATGGGCTTCTCCTAGGCTTCCTAAGGTGCCTTTAAGAACAGGTAACTCTCCAGATTTGGGGAAAAGTGATTGTGATAAAAACTCACATCTTCCATTTCCTTTCTTAAATGGAAATAATATGCTGTATGTGTTAGAGACAGGACAGTTATAGATATCATCATACCTTCTTTTTTTTCTTTTTTAAGAGACAGAGTTTTACTCTGTCATCTAGGCTAGAGTGCAGTGGCACAGTCATAGCTCACTGCAGCCTCAAACTCCTGGGCTCAAAGTGATCCTCCTGCTTCAGCTTCCGGAGTGGCTGGGACTACAGGCACAGGCCACCACACCTGACTTTTTTTTTTTTTTTTTTTTTTTTTTTTTGAGACGGAGTCTTACTCTGTCGCCCAGGCTGGAGTGCAGTGGCCGGATCTCAGCTCACTGCAAGCTCCGCCTCCCGGGTTTACGCCATTCTCCTGCCTCAGCCTCCCGAGTAGCTGGGACTACAGGCGCCCACCACCTCGCCCGGCTAGTTTTTTTTGTATTTTTTAGTAGAGACGGGGTTTCACTGTGTTAGCCAGGATGGTCTCGATCTCCTGACCTCGTGATCCGCCCGTCTCGGCCTCCCAAAGTGCTGGGATTACAGGCTTGAGCCACCGCGCCCGGCACCACACCTGACTTTTAAAATTTAAATAAATTTTGGCAAATCCACAAGTGGAATATTAACAGCCTTTTGAAAAGAATTAGGTGGATTCAAAAGCACATACATAAATCAGTTACACTTTTGAGTTATATTGTAACTAAAAACAAGCAAGGTCAGAAAAGTATGATAGTATGTCATCATTTATGCAAAAAGAGACAAAGGAAAGATACATATGTATATATGCTTGTCTACCTGCTTCCTATCTCTGAAAGGATACAAACACACACACACACACACACACACACACACACACACACGCATACATCCCCAACAATTACCTCTAGGAACCTAAGGGATTGGAGTGGAAGGGAGATGGGATTTTTTTACAGTATAGCATTTTATTTTATTTGTCCTTTATCCGTATGCATGCATTACCTGTTCAAATATAACTTTTTTTTTTCTTAGAGACAGGGTCTCACTTTGTCACCTAGGCTGCAGTAAAGTGGCACAATCATAGCTCACTGCAGCCTCGACCTCCCAGACTACTCTCTCAGCCTCCCAAACATAAATTTTAAAAACCACTTTTACACATGTTATCTTTTCCATCTTCATTATAACCTTATACTGTAGTAGGACAGATTGTATTCTTTCCAGTTAGGGAAGAGAAAATGGAAGTCCATATAACAGTGACTGACTCAGTGTTACCCAACAAGGTAAGTGGCTGAGGTCAGGTGGAGACTTTTAGAGCCATAGGCTCTAAATAGGTGGGACTGCATCCAAATTGTCTCATTTTTAACCCTGGTTTGTGCTTTTTCCCTCCTGAGGATTCATCATTTATTAATAAACAAGACTTTTTTTTAAAGAAAAGGAAATAAATGTGATGTGGGAATGTTAAAAAAGAAAAGAAAGAAGAGAAGAGAAAAAAGAAAAGAAAATCCAGGGTGGGCATGGTGACTCACTCTTGTAATCCCAGCACTTTCGGAGGCCAAGATGGGAGGATCATCTGAGGATGGGAGTTCAAGACCAGCCTGACCAACATGGAAAAACCCCGTCTCTATTAAAAATACAAAATTAGCCAGGTGTGGTGGTGCACACCTGTAATCCCAGCTACTCAGAGGCTGAGGCAGGAGAATTGCTTGAACCTGGGAGACAGAGGTTGCAGTGAGCTGGGATTGGGCCATTGCACTCCAGCCTGGGCAACAAGAGTGAAACTCCATCTCAAAAAAAAAAAAAAAAAATCAATTCCAGAGTAGTTACAAACATAAACTGTGGAACCAGGTGGCCTAGGCATGAATCTGGGCTTTGCCACTTACTGCTGTGTGACATTGGGCAAGTTATTTAACCTCTCTGTGGCTCAGTCCACAGGTGTAAAATGGGCATAGTAATACTACAATTCAGGTTATTCAGTTTTTTTGTGAGAATCAAATATGTTCATACTAAAAAAGAGCACTTAAATAGTGCCTGGCACAGAACATGTTACAGAAGTGTTTGCTAAATCAATGAAAATATACCAATGCCCTTTTGGGATTACAGGCGCCCGCTACCATGCCTGGCTAATTTATTATATTTTTAGTAGAGATGGGGTTTCATCTTGTTGGCCGGGTTGGTCTCCAACTCCTGACCTCAGGTGATCTGCCCACCTCGGCTCCCAAAGTGCTGGGATTACAGGCATGAGCCACTGCACCCGGACGGAAATAGTATTTTCTATGTCCACAGTTTAAGCACTCTATACATAACAACTCATGAATCTTTTTTTACATATATTCTCCCATATATCTTGGTGCATACAAATGTGATATTCAAGTCTATATGTGTCAAAGTAAAAATTATTGTGGGAGGCCTGAGCATGTTGGCTCATGCCTCTATTCCTGGCACTTTGGGAGGCCAAGGCACATGGATTACTTGAGGCCAGGAGTCTGAGACCAGCCTGGCCAACATGGTGAAACCTCATCTCTACTAAAAATGCAAAAATTATCAGCCTGGCCAATATGGCGAAACCCCATCTCTACTAAAAATACAAAAATTACCAGCCTGACCAACATTGTGAAACCCCGTCTGTACTAAAAATACAAAAATTAGCTGGACGTGGTGGCGGGTGCCTGTAATCCCAGTTACTCAGGAGGCTGAGGCATGATAATTGCTTGAACCTGGGAGGTGGAGGCTGCAGTAAGCCGAGATTGCACCACTGTACTCCAGTCTGGATGACAGAGTGAGATTTTGCTTCAAAAGAAAAAAAAGATTGTGGGAGCACTAAAGGAGGAAGGATGGGGAAGGCAGCAGCACTGTGAAGAGAAAACTGTTATGGAAAGTGGGAGATTCATGTTTTGCTTGAGCCACTGGTGAGTTCTCTGGCCTTCAGACTAATTCTCTGAGACTTTGTTTTCCTCACCTGTGAAATGGAAGCATTTGGTCAGGTGAGTTCTAAAGTCCCTAACATGTTTGAAAAGTGCTAGGACTTTTTTTTTTAGACAGGGTCTCAGTCTGTCACCCAGGCTGGAGTGCAGTGGCACGATCACAGCTCACTAAAGCCTCGAACTTCCTGTGCTCAGGTGATTCTCCCACCTGAGCCTCCGGAGTAGCTGGGACAACAGACATGCACTATCATGCCCGGCTAATTTTCAATGTTTTCGTAAAGATGGGGTTTCGCCACATTGCCAGAGCCGTACTTGACTGACCTCCTGAGCTCAAGTGATCCGCTAGCCTGGGCCTCCCAAAGTGCTGGCATTACAGGTGTGAGCCACCATGCCTAGCCTGAAAAGTGCCATGACTGCTTAAGGGAATTTAAGAGATTAACCTAATTAGCAGGGCAGGAGGAGGGCTGCCTAGATGGGTATTGATACCTCAGTGGGACCAAGACTCCCACACTGACTGTGCCACCTGCTTGAGTGGTCTGGCTACCCACATCCTCTTTTGAAGGAGCTATGCCCCATCCTTTTGCACTGAGACTCAGTTTCCAGTTAACGTGGTCCAGTTCTAAAAGGCCAAAGAGATTCTTTGCTGGCCTTGATACTCATAGGGATATTTTGCCACCTATTTTATTCTGATCGCAACCCAGAATTCCTGCACTGATAGGTTACTGAGTCTTTTGATTTATTTTTTGCAGAAGTAAAATCTGGCAGCTAGTAATCTGGTTATTTTCTGATCCTCGTGGCCAGATGGCACTTTCGATGTTAAAACTGTTCAGAGAAAGAGGTTTCACAATGTTCTATACCTTCTCTACACTGTTTCTAACATATCCACATTTTTGATGATGCAAACTTTTTTCTGAGCCCAGAAACTTAGACATTCAATGATGAAAATTGATGCGGTAAGCTCCCAACGCCTGGTTAGCCAGGGATCATCCTCCAAACCCTGTTTGATTAGACATTCAATACAATAATTTATAGTTCCTGTTTAGATATTCACTTTGATGATGAGCATTTAAAACTTTTCCATTACAGTTGTTATTACTGCATGATAACCATTATTGTTGCATTAATAATGAATATTGTGTATTGTCATTTGCAGAGTATCTTTTTATATTTGCCTTTTTGGGGCCAAGCACACTGACTCATGTCTGTAATCCCTGCACTTTGTGATGCCAAGGTGTGAGGATCTCTTGAGGCCAGGAGTTAGAGGCCAACCTGGGCAACAGTAAGAACCCATCTCTATCTATAAAAAAAATTACTGGCCAGGCCCAAATAAAGCAAGTTTAAAAAGATACTCTGTGAATGACAATATACAAGTGTTCTATACAATATTCATTATTAATGCAACAATAATGGTTATCATGCAGTGGCTCAGGCCTGTAATCCCAGCACATTGGAGGCTTAGGTGGGCAGATGGAGGTCAGGAGTTCAAGACCAGCCTGGACGATATGGCAAAACCCTGTCTCTACCAAAAATATAAAAAATTAGCTGCACATGGTGGTGCACAACTGTGGTCCCAGCTACTTGGAAGGGTGAGAAAGGAGAATCCCTTGAACCCGGGGGCAGAGGTTGCAGTGAGCTGAGATCACACCACTGCACACCAGCCTGGGTGACAGACAGGGAGACCCTGTCTCAAAAAAAAAAAAAAAAAAATCTGCCCAAGTCCTTTCCACTGTTCTCTTTCTTTTTCTTTTCTTTTCTTTCTTTCTTTCTTTTTTTTTTTTTTTTTTTGAGATGGAGTTTCACTCTTGTTGCCCAGGCTGGAGTGCAATGGCATGATCTCAGCTCATCGTAACCTCTGCCTCCTAGGTTCAAGCGATTCTCCTGCCTCAGCCTCCTGAATAGCTGGGATTACAGACATGTACCACCATGCCTGGCTAATTTTGTATTTTTAGTAGAGATGGGGCTTCTTCATGTTGGTCAGGCAGGTCTTGAACTCCTGATCTCAAGTGATCCACCTGCCTCAGCCTCCCAAAGTGCTAGGATTACAGGTGTGAGCTACCATGCCCGGCCTCCACTGTTCTTTTTTTTTTTTTTTGAGACGGGGTCTTGCTCTCTCGCCCAGGCTGGAGTGCAGTGGCTTGATCTCGGCTCACTGCAAGCTCCACCTCCTGGGTTCATGCCATTCTCCTGCCTCAGCCTCCCGAGTAGCTGAGACTATAGGTGCCCGCCACCACACCCGGCTAATTTTTTGTATTTTTAGTAGAGACAGGGTTTCACCGTGTTAGCTGGGATAGTCTCGATCTCCTGACCTCGTGATCTGCCCGTCTTGGCCTCCCAAAGTGCTGGGATTACAGGCGTGAGCCACCGCGCCCAGCCTCCACTGTTCTTTTGGGTGCTCTTGCCACCTAAAAGAACTCTTTTTTTTTTTTTTTTTTTTTTTTTTTTTTTTGAGACAGAGTCTGGCTCTGTCACCCAGGCTGGAGTGCAGTGGCTGGATCTCAGCTCACTGCAAGCTCCGCCTCCCGGGTTCACGCCATTCTCCTGCCTCAGCCTCCCGAGTAGCTGGGACTACAGGCGCCTGCCACCTCGCCCGGCTAAGTTTTTGTATTTTTAGTAGAGACGGGGTTTCACTGTGTTACCCAGGATGGTCTCGATCTCCTGACCTCGTGATCCGCCCGTCTCGGCCTCCCAAAGTGCTGGGATTACAGGCTTTAGCCACCGCGCCTGGCCAAGAACTCTTTTAGTGCAATAAAAGTACCTAGTTTTCTTATTTAACTTATTAAAATACTTCTTTTTTAAAAATTTTACATGCTGTTTCCCTTATTTCTGTTTACTTCACAATCTTTCTTCTTTTTCTTTCATTTACTAGAACTCAAATTAGAGAGTTTGAAATGCATAGCAATATAAATAGTTCTTGGATTGATTTCTGACTCATCTTTTAGCCAAACAGCTTGAAATTACAATCAGTGGCCTACCTCTTTGGCAGCCTCTGAAGACTCCCTTATATTTCTGGAGCTGGGAGTTCTTTTTGGTGTTATCTAGCACAGTTTCTTCTTGAAACAGAGGAGAGTAGAGGGGGTAAAGTTACTGCAGTAAGTTCAAACCAGTGAAGGGAAAACTAGAGAAGGAGTCAGAACTAGAACCTGCATGTGCAATATTCCTGCCCAGGTTTCTTTCTTCTTTCCTTTGCTCTTCCATGAGTGCTATCCCTCCTCTATCCGTTTACTTAAACGAAAGTGTATTATCTCCCTAATCCCATGTGATGGATTTAAGGATCATTTTATTTTAGGTTTTAGTTTTTGAGATGGAATCTTTCTCTGTTGCCCAGGGTGGAGTGCCATGGCACCATCTCAGCTCGCTGCAACCTCCATCTCCTGGGTTCAAGCGCTTCTCCTGCCTCAGCCTCCTGAGTAGCTGGAACTACAGGCGCCCACCACCAGACCCTGCTAATTTTTGTATTTTTAGTAGAGACAGGGTTTCACTATGTTGGTCAGGCTGGTCTCGAACTCCTGACCTCAGGTGATCTGCCTGCCGCGGCCTCCCAAAGTGCTGGGATTATAGGCGTGAGCCACAATGCCCCGCCTTCAAGGATCATTTTAAATATCAGTGGGTTACACAATTGTGACACTTGAGATGCAGCAGTCATAAGACTACCAAGGCCTCTTTGGAAATCACAGCTTTCAAGATGGGAGTCTCCCCCCAATTTTTTTGTTCTGGTCTTAGGGTGGTAACAAGAGGCTTTCTCGTGACATACCTAAGCCTTCCTGCTTTGAGCTGAATTGAAAGTAGGGCAGTACTTGCCAATCCCGTGATATTTTGGTGTCTCTCTCTGGTCCTCACCAAGATTAGGAAGTGGGAACATTTAAATCCCATGCCTACAGGCTCCCTTTCTCCCTCCCTCCTTTTTTTTTCCTTTTTTCTTTCTTTCTTCCTTTTAAGCCAAGCACACTACTAAATCCAAATTGGGAGATTTTCCAAAAGTTAGGCCTCTTTAAATTCGATCCTTTCCCCCTTCTTTCTCCCACAGTTGCAATGCCTGCCTCACAATACACCCAAAGGCAGTAAGTCTACAAACGCACAGAGGAGAAAAATAGGAATCGTGTACTGAATAGTATTTATTTATTTCATTTTTAATTCCTCTTTATTTATTTATTTTTTGACCAGGCAAAGTGGCTTATGCCTGTAATCCCAGCACTTTGGGAGGCTGAGGCAGGAGAACTACTTGAGGTCAGGAGTTCAAGATCAGCCTGGGCAACACAGAGAATCCCCATATCTACCAAAAAAAAAAAAAAAAAAAAAGCTGGGCATGGTGTATGCCTGTAGTCCTAGCTAGTCAGGAGGCTGAGGTGGGAGAATCACCTGAGGCTGCAGTGAGTTATGATTGCACCACTGCACTCCAGCCTGAGCAACAGAGTCAGAGACCCTGTCTCTATAAAAATAAAATAAAATAAACCTTTTTTGTTTAGCCAGGCGCAGTGGCTCACACCTGTAATCCTAGCACTTTGGAAGACTGAAGCAGGCAGATCACCTGAGGTTGGGAGTTAGAGACCAGCCTGACCTACATGAAGAAACCCCATCTCTACTGAAAATACAAAATTAGCTGGGTATGGTGGCGCATGCCTGTAATCCCAGTTACTCAGGAGGCTGAGGCAGGAGAATTGCTTGAACCTGGGAGATGGAGGTTGCAGTGAGCCAAGATCGCGCCATTGCACTCCATCCTGAAGACTGAGCGAGACTCCGTCTCAAAAACAAAACAAACAAACAAACAAAAACAAAACAAACAAAAAAAAAATTTTTTTTTTTGAGACAGGGTCTTGCTCTGTCACCCAGGCTGGCCTCAAACTCCAGGGCTCAAGGGATCCTTCCACCTCAGCCCTGTGGGTAGCTAGCCTACAGGTGTGCACCACTGTGCCCAGTACTATACAGAGTTTTAAATTATCATGATTTCTATTTTGAACACATACCTAAATGAAACCATGACAGTCATTTTTTTTTTTTTTTTTTTTTTTGAGATGGAGTCTTGCTCTGTCACCCAGGCTGGAGTGCAATGGCACGATTTTGGCTCACTGCAACCTCTGCCTCCCGGGTTTAAGTGATTCTTCTGCCTCAGCCTCCCATGTGCCTGGAATTACAGGCACATGCCACCACACCTGGCTAATTTTTATGGTTTTAGTAGAGATGGGGTTTCACCATGTTGGCCAGGCTGGTCTCCAACTCCTGAGCTCAGATGATCTCAGGCTCCCAAAGTGCTGGGATTACAGACGTGAGCCACTGTGCCCGGCGGTTCTTTCCTCATTTCTACTAACAGCATGGCTAAACACGAGCTCATTTTCCTAGGCCAACTCCCCGTTTCTTACACTCCAGGCTGTTTGGTTCATTTCCATTTCCACCCAGCAGGGAAGACTAACTTTCCTTCTCCTGGCTCTGGAATTTGTGTTTCTGTTTGTTTGTTTGAAGTCTAACATGGCAGGGGATTGGCCTGCATCTTCCATTCCTGCTCATCTTGGTTCTTCAGAGGGGATCAGGTCTTCTTTGGCAGGGGAATTTTAAAACAACACGTCAGGCAAAGCATAAAAAGTCAGCTGAAACCAGCCTTCCCCAAAGACCAGCTGCCCACTCACCCAACAAACAGTTTGGAATTCCTTTACAGGATTCTATCTTTTTGGGGGCTATTTATTCAGTCCTTGGTTTACTACCAGAGCTGGTATTTGCTGTCACCCTGTGATAAAAACTACAAAGATAAAAGCTTTCTTAAGGACTGATGGCATCTTTGAGATGCCTCAGGCTGATCTGCAGAGATTTTCACCACAGTTTAGCAGCATTTGCACCAGTCCTCCGGCCTCACATCCTTGGAATTTACTCCATTGATTCCTAATGGCCTGGGCAAGTCTGCCTGGAAAGGGAGGTTCTTCTTTGCAATAAGATCACAATCAGAGTCAGCCCTGTGGGAGGGAGAAGGAGAGATTTCCTAACCTTTCCTGAAAGCACACCAAGAATTCCCCTTGGCCCAGCGCTGGGGTCAGGAACACCGCTTCCAACTTCTTACTGTGTACCCAAGAATTAAAGCCAGGAAATCACAGCAAAGGGGTCATTTATTCATTCATCAGATATTTATTAGACATCTACTCTGTATGAGGCATTGTACTAGGGCCTCGGTTTATAAAGATGCATAAGTCATAGTTCCTACCAGGCAAAGTCAAATAAGCCTACAGATGCTCACAGTGCTATGTGATTCACATCTTAAGAGTGGTCTGTGTTGGCCGGGTGTGGTGGCTCATGCCCATAATCCCAGTGCTTTGGGAGGCCGAGGCGGGCAGATCACCTGAGGTCAGGAGTTCGAGACCAACCTGGCCAACATGGTGAAACCTCGCCTCTACTAAAAATACAAAAATTAGTTGTGCATGGTGGTGTGCACCTGTAATCCCAGCTACTCGGGAGGCTGAGGCAGGAGAATTGCTTGAACCCGGGAGGCGAAGGTTGCAGTGAGCCAAGATTGTGCCACTGCACTCCAGCCTGCGCAACAGAGTAAGATTCTGTCTCAAAAGAAGAAGAGAGGTCTGTGATAAGGTCAAGGATCTCGGAAGAGGGAGGCCATCACACTGCAGATGGTGGAACCTGGTGGAGGAAAGATGGCATCACAAAGGAGGTGACTGTCCGCAGAGCCTTTCAGACGGAAGAGCTCAGACACCGGGGACAAAGGGCATGAGGACTGAAGTGTGGGAGAAAGAAGTGACTGTTCTGTTTGAGTCCTTCCTGAAGCAGACCCAGAAACAAGAACTTGAGGGCAGTAATGAATTTGGGAGATGATTCCAAGAAACCGCAGAGGGGTGCGGGGAGTGCAGCAGGGAATGTAAGGAGGGCATGGCATGTCAACAAGATGGTTATCACTGTGGGCGATTGGAGCTCAGTCCTACCAGGCAGCTCTGGAAGTTGATGTAGAGCAAGTCTTAGAGTCGTCCCAGTAGAAGAGCAAAGAAGGTGGGTGGGGGGAGTTGCTTCCAGGGATACTTCCAGCTTGCCCTGCCTAAATGTTCTTAGGACCAAAGAAAAGCCGCAGGAGAGTTGTAGATATTTGCAGCAGTATTGAGTGTGTACAGGTCAATGCAGCCAGTTATCAGCGAGGCCCCATAGCATCTGCTACATGGACCAAAGGCACTGAGACATGAGAACAGCACCACAGGCTGGGCCCAGTGGCTCACGCCTGTAATCCCAGCACTTTGGGAGGCTGAAGTGGGCGGATCACCTGAGGTCAGGAGTTCAAGACCAGCCTGGCCAACATGGTGAAACCCTGTCTCTACTAAAAATACAAAAATTAGCCGGGCATGGTGGCGGGTGCCTATAATCCCAGCTACTCGGAGGCTGAGGTAGGAGAATCGCTTTAACCTGGGAGGCAGAGGTTGCAGCGAGCCAAGATCGCGCCACAGCACTCTAGTCTGGGTGACACAGCAAGACTCCGTCTCAAAAAAATAAATAAATAAAATAAATTTTAAAAACAATAAAAAAAGAAAAAAAGAAGGAAACAGCACCACAAATGATGGGCTATCTGTTGAAGTGGCAAGAAGTAGGTTGTGATCTGGGAAGGCAGAGTGACACAGAGACACCGGCCTTGGCCAGCTTACCACATGGATGAATTGCTCGCACTTACGGGGATGTGAATGAATCATTCCTTCTTCTGTACTCCCAGGCAAAGCAGGGCCCTTGTGCTATTAGAGCATTAACTTTGTATGCCTACATGTACCCAACCAGACTATCAGTTGTGGATTGTGATCTCACTCACCATCCTGAGTCTAACAGCCAGCCAGGGTCTAGCATAGGGCAGGGACTCAGAAGGTATTTGAATGATGGATGGCTAGTTTGGTTTATACTCACAGCTCTACCCAGAGCTATTTACTGTGCTTAGAGCAGGATTATTTTGGATCCAAAAGGGCACGAGATTATCTTGTGTATGCACTTTGGAAGAGGATTGGAAAGGAGTGGTTGACCGGATGCCCTGAAATATTTTGGAACTCCTTCTCTATAAGTCCGAGCTGGTCCCAGGAGACACTTCCTTCCTCCCCTGCTGCTCCAGCAAGGCCTTGGTGGAACTTTGCCGAATCATCACTTTCATGGAAGACATTTTGCCGCAGTCCTGATGTCATCGGAGAAGC